>NC_057797.1:379334611-380007734 GCF_018294505.1 Triticum aestivum
GGGGGGACACATCCTCGAAGGGGGAAAACTGCTCCTGCAGTGCCACGGGGGCTGTAACCTCAAACGGGGCATTGACCATCTCAGTATCTGGGGTCGCCTCGGTAGTTGCCTCCATCTTCTTGGAGCTCTCTATCTCGTGAGGATCAATCTCCCGCGTCTGCTCCAATATCGGCAAATCTTTGCCTGGTTCTCCTTGGTCCATCATGAAACTAACGAATACTAGGAGACCACTGAAAGGAAAACACAATCGCAATGACAATGAAACAAAAAAGAGAGTGAGGATCGGTTACTACTTTGCAAAAGTTCTTTTTTTCCTCTGAACGAAAATATACCAACATCACGGATCCGCTTACCTTCCCTTTGTTCGGAGAGAAGAACAGTGGCAGATGCAAGTGTTGCCTTTCTTGAAGATGGTGAGGGAGAAGGGGATTCAACGAAGAGTGAAATGATGGTTGCTTCGTCCGTCAAACTTAGACTGCGGGGAGGTGGGGTTTTGTGATACGACGGCTCGTTACTGCCGCGCTAAGACCGGGGTGACTCTCCGCCTTCATACTGCCTTCTAATTTGGTGGATGGCATTTGGGCCCGCGCGCTGCATGGCCCGCATGTCGGTGAACAAAAGTATAACTGCATTCAGTAGAGGGAGACGTTTCAATGACCTAGGAGGAGCCAGAAGCGGTAGAGTGTCTCCATTGTACTAGTAGTAATTGTTTTTCTGGGTAGCTGTACAGTGTCTCCACTTTACTAGTAGTAATTGTTTCTCGGGTCCCAAGACAAAACAGCCCATCCACACTAGTAAATAGTAAAATCAATTCAAAAGCCCATATATTTACTGAATGAGAGGCGCTACCCACATCCAGCACACTGCCCCCCCAAAAAAACCTGGGTGCTCTTCTTCCTCCTCGCTCCCACCCACCTCACGTCAGCTCGCTCCACTCGTACCCCCAAATTCCTCACCTCACTCCTACAGAAAACCCCAGCTCCCCTTCTTCCTCACTCCTACAAAAAACCCCTAGCTCCCCTTCTTCTTGGCTCGCACTACAACTAGGCTCGTTATTCGTTACTCTGCTCAAATTTGTGAGCGCGACGCGACACCCTCGAGGAAAATGGAGTCGGTTGACCCCAGCGCCAAGAAGATGAGGCTTCCGCCAGCGGCGACGCCTGTTGTAGATCCTGCACTCGGCAGCACGGGGAGAAGCGGCGACCCCGCCCCCACCGGATCCCAGGAACCCGTAGAATCTTGGGTGGACCGCATCAGCGATCTCCCGGACGCCATCCTTGGGGAGATCATCTCGCTTCTCCCCACTAAGGATTGCTGCCGCACCCAAGTCCTCTCAATTTGGTGGCGCCCTCTATGGCGCGCCATTCCCCTTAATCTCGACTGTCGTCAGCTATCTCTCTTCAATGATTTTGAAATCCCCAGAGCCATCATCTCCTCCCACCAAGGCTCCGTTCAAAGCCTCTGCATCTCGTCATGCTACCTGAGCAAGCATACCATGCCCTGCACGGTGGACGCCTGGCTGGAATACCCTGAATTCACAGAACTACAGCTGCTTGAGTTCTACTATTCCCCTGGAAATCACATACCACATACCGAACGCCATGAACTTGTGCCCTCAGCACCGATGTCCATCTCGGGGTTTTCGTCCTCTCTCCACACCGCCACCTTTGCGCAGTGCTACCTACCAGACAATCTGGTACTAAACCTTCGACTCCCATTTCTCAAGAAACTTTCACTTGTGCGGGTTCGTATATCGGAGGCCTCATTGCACAGCATCATCCACTCCAGTTGCCCTGCGCTGGAGTGCTTGGTGCTTGTTTTCATAGTTAGAATCGGTTGTCTCCAAATAAAGTCGCCTAACCTTGTAAGAATTGGAATTTCTTTTGATGGAAGGCAGCTCATCATCCAAGATGCCCCTTCACTTCAAAGGTTGATCCTTGATTCTAGTTATTCACCATTGCAAATAAGCGTCCTCTCTGCGCCTAAACTGGAGACCTTGGGTGTAATACATGATCTCTGTGCTCATTTCAATATGGTGTTTGGCTCCACAGTTCTTCAGGTACTTTATATTATCATCTACACTTGTAACCATAAGCTGCATTTTAAATTTCTACGCATAATTTATATATCATCTTGGAGTACACATTTTGTACTAATATTATGTTCTATGCTCAATGAAGAGTTTCTCCATGGATGGCCTATCAATGGTGCTGGATTCTGTCAAGATCTTATATATATCCAAATGAATAGTTTTGATCTGAACAAGATTATTGGCTTGCTGCAATGCTTTCCATGTCTGGAGAAGTTGTATATAAAGGTGATAATTTCACGCACATTGGAAGCCCGCATATAGCGTACTAGAATTAACCGTTCAGCTGTTACTCTTTCGACACTCTTCTTTTAGACCTTAACTGTTTTCAATCTTCATGTCTATTTAGGCAACATGACGGGGTAAGAAAGTTATAACCAATCGGTAGATTCGTAAGCATCGGGATTTTCTCACTTCTCATGAGATTCGATTGAAGACAATAACGCTAGAACGATATGTAGCCAACCGTGCAAACACAAGATTTGTCACATTCTTCCTGTTGAATGCGAGGTTACTATTGTCCATCAGGCTTAAGTTTATCATCAGCATGGTTTTGACGGATGGGTATGTCGAAGAGCAAAAAAAGGAGTTTCAGGTGGGCAAAAGAGCTTCTGAACGTGCTGGGCTTCTATTTACAACATATTGTGGTCATAATCCAGTAAATTTTACGACCCAGGATGTTCATTCTATGGACCTGGCCGATCCATTTGACTATGATTGCCGAAAACAGTGCTGGAGTTAGATGTTGTTGCCCTTTTCAAGCTGGTTTTTTTGTAAACCCGATGAACAATTAACCCTCGTGCTTTTGTACAGTTTGTAAGCTGGAGTTAGATGTTCCTGCCCTTTTCAACTCGGCTGTGACTGTCATATTTTCTTTGAAACAAGGCAAATGGCTTGCCATTCGTTTAATTTAGAGTGAAATATTGTAACAAATCCAAACCAAGGGAAATAACATCACTCTCGCCGGCTGCTTGAGCTCACTGTGCATTATAGAAGCCAAGTGATTAGCCCCCACCAGCACCCACAAACCTATTTCGAACTAGCACATCAAATGGGCTGTAAATTTTCATACGAAAGGCTGCATGACCGTGACAGATTTGGATTCTGACATTTGGGACCCGTGAGGAAATAGCCTATCCAAGGTGGTGTCAACTTACTAGCTAGTCAACAAACGATTCTGCCTACCAGCCGTTGGATTGACATCCAACATCTGTCGTGTATCTTCTATCTCTTGTCTTCTTCTTCCTCCAATCGCCCAAACCAAACCACCCCGTCGGCTCCGCCTGCTCCCGCCTCCCATGGCTGGCTGCGCCTCCGCCGCCCTACCATACGTACCCTCCAACGTTGGCCAGTCCCTCCCTCTATTCCCCTACACGTCCTGTTATTCTCCGGCGACGTCATCCCCAACACGCACCCGCGCCCGAACCAGTCAACCCTCGTACTCCCCTCCGCCTGCGACTGGACCGGTGCATTTTCAACGGCTCCTGTTCGTTCCGCCCGAGGCCTCGCCGCCATCCTCCGCCTTGCGGCCTTGGTTCGCTCGCCGTGCATGGTGCGCCGCCCTCTTGCGTTGTCAACGTCGTCAACAACCGAGAGGAACAAGGAGATGACTATACGTGGAGAGGATGACAGTAGGGACCCACCGGTGTCATGCCAGTACGCAAGCAAGTGCCTCTATAGTACAAGCCCAAAAATATGGTTCCTCCTAATGGTTGGACATCTGGGGCTCACGCCATTGTCAACATAGTCAATAAACGAGAGAATTAAACTACGAGCGGCTGACACCAGGGACCCAGCAAGTCGCGCAGTTTTTTTGGAGGAACAAGCAGTTGTTATTTATACTAGTTTTAGCGACGGATAAGGGTAACAACGGGCTGTGCAGGGGCTATGGCCCGTCTAGCCAGGGTTTTATTTATGTTTACCACATCATGAGCCCAGTTGTGTTTTTTTCTTGCTAAAAATGGCTAGCCCAGTTCTATTTTTTTAAAGAAATACCCGAACAAGGCCTACTTGCTTTATCGGCCCTGCTGGGCTGCAAATCTTTCAAGACAAGGAGATTTTAATTCGGTTTGCCCAGAAATGGGCTATAAATTTTTAAAACACATCAAACCGGGAATCAGTTTCATTTTTTTTTCATTACAAGATCTTAAATTCCATTGATTTTTATGCGTGGACAATTATTTGGATTTTATATTTATATAAATTATTTTTCAAAATAGCTTGAATGTGAATCGATATTTTTGGATTAAAAACAGTTGACCGCATCGAAATATGCAAAATTTCGTATACTTTTTAACTGTGGCCACAATATGGGGTGTGATGCTAACAAAAAGAAGATGGGCTCCAAAAAAATTCTTAAGAATTAGAAAATGGGCTGTATATAATTAGAAATAATGGTAGATGGGTTGTATGCTGTTTTCCACAGATTTGAGGCTGACTTGTGCGCCTACTACAAGTTGACGCGTATGCTTTCATAAAAAAAGGTTGACACACACGCAACGCCCTGTCAACTTAGTCAACACACGAGAGCAGTGACTGTTTGATGTCCATCCAACGGCTGTCGTGCTTCTTCAATCTCTGCTCTTCATGCTCAAGCCGCTCAAACAAGCGCCGGCGGGACTGCCTGCTCCCTCCTCCCGCTGCTGGCTATGCTGCCGCGTAGGCCTCACAGCCCCACCATACTCCCATCGTTGGCCTAGCCATCCCTCTACTCACCCACACATGCTGTTATTCTCCGGCGATGGCAGACGAACTAGTAAACCCTCGTACTCCTCCGTGTGGGAAACAACTGCCGAGTATTCCCTGGCTCTGCGTCGTTCCCTTCCTAGGCCTCGCCGTCGTCCACCACCCTGGTGCTATCTGCGCGGCCTGGTCAACGTGGTCAATGAACGAAATCCATCGGAAGTGGACTGTACGTGGAGAGGCTGACAGCTGGGTCCACGGCCACACGCAAGGAAATGCCTCCTTATTACACGCAAAATAATGATTCCTCCACCTGACAGCTAGGACCCACATGAAGGGCCTCTGTATTTCGCGAAAAAACGTTCCCCCTGCTGACAGGTCGGACCCACCAGCTATATCTTCGGACAGAAGGAAGTGCCTCCTTATTACGCCCAAAAAATGAATACCCCATGCTAGCTGGGACCCACCATATTGTTGGGCTGACTTGTGGGCCTACTAAGTTGACAGGGACAGAGAGCTTTCTCAACTTAGTCAATACTCCAGTGACCGTATGATGTCCATCCAACGGCCATAGTGCTTCTTCAACCTCTGGTCTTCTTGCTCTAGCCGCCCAAAGCAGTGCCGATCGTGCCGCCTACTCCTGCCTCCCGTGGCCGGCTGTGTTACCGCGGAGGCCTCACCGCCCCCATACTACTCCCACCACAGGCCAGGCCATCCCTCCACTCACCCACACCCCCTGTTATTCTGCGACGATGACAACCTCACACCGCAGCCGAACCAGTGAACGCTCGTACTCCTCTCTGCGTGGGCATACACTGCCGCGTCTTGCACGGCTCTGCGTCGTCCCCTTCCTAGGCCTCGCCGCCGTCCACCACCGTGGTGCTCTCGGCGCGGCATGGTCAATGTGGTCAATGACCGACTTCCATCGGAAGAGTACTGTACGTGGAGAGGCTGACAGCTGGGTCCACGGCAGCCGCAAGGAAGTGCCTCCTTATTACGCGGAAAATAATTATTCCTGCACCTGATAGCGGGGACCCATCGGACGGGCCACCAGTATTTTGCGAAAAAAATCGTTTCCCTCTGACTGCTGGGACCCACAGGACGGGCCACCGTATTTGGCGAAAAAAACGTTCCGCCCGCTGTCAGCTCGGACCCACCGGAAGTGCCTCCTTATTACGCACAGAAAATGAATACTCCCCCAGCTAGCTGGGACCCACCTTGCTGGGAGGCTGACTTGTGGGCCTACTAAGTTGACGGGGACGAACAGCTTTGTCAACTTAGTCAATATGAACGATTCTAGCTCCAGTGACCGTAGATGTCCATCCAACGACCGTAGTGCTTCTTCAACCTCTGGTCCTCTTGCTCCAGCCGCCCAAAGCAGCGCCGGTTGTGCCGCATGCTCCTGCCTCCCGTGGCCGGCTATGCTGCCGTAGAGGCCTCACCGCCCCCTACTATTCCCACCGCTGGCCAGACCCTGCAGCGACGGCAGCCTCACACCGCAGCCGAACCAGTGAACCCTCGTAGTCCTCTCCGCGCGGGCTTCCATTGCCGCATCGTCCCCTTCCTAGGCCTTGCCGTCGTCCACTGTCGTGGGGCTCTCCGCGCGGCGTGGTCAACGTGGTCAAGGAACGACTTCCACCGGAAGAGTACTGTACATGGAGAGGCTGACAGCTGGGTCCACGGCCACAGCCTAGTTTTTTTGTGATTTGCCAAGTAAGTCACTTTGTCAGGCCTGTTGGGCTGCAAATCTTTCAAGACGAGGATAGTTCATTCGGCTGGCCGAGAAAATGGCCCATTAGTAATGAGAAATGGGTTGTACATTTTTAAAACACATGAAACCGACAATTAGTTTCAAATATCTTTTTTTCATTTCAAGATTTTAAATTACATTAATTTTTATGCGTGGAGAATTTGTTGGATTTTATATTGATATACATTTATTTTTAAAATCAGTTTGAATGTGAGTCGAAATTTCGGGATTAAAAACAGTTCGGACCGCACTGAAATACGCAAAATTTCGTATAATTTTTTAACCGTTGCCACAATATGGGCTGTAATGCTAACAAAAAGAATATGGGCTCCAAAAAAACCTTAAGAATTAGCAAATGGGCTGTAAATTATTAGAAATAATGGCGATGGGCTGTATGCTGTTTTCCACAGATTTGAGGCTTTTCTAAAAAAAGGTTGACGCACAAGCACTGACTGTTGGATGTCCATCCAACGGCCGTCGTGCTTCTTTAATCTCTGCTCTTCCTGCTCCAGCCGCTCAAACAAGCGCCGATGGGACTGCCTGCTCCCTCCTCCTCGCGGCCGGCTGTGCTGCCATGCAGGCCTCACCGCCCGACCATACTCCCATCATTGGCCTAGCCATCCCTCTACTCACCCACACCTGCTATTATCCTCCGGCGATGGCAGACGAACCAGTAAACCCTCGTACAGTCGTACTCCCCTCCGCGTGGGGAACAACTACCGAGTCTTCCCTGCCTCCGTGCCACCCCCCTCCTAGGCCTCGCCGTCGTCCACTGCCCTAGTGCTCTCGGCGCAGCGTGGTCAACGTGGTCAAGGAACGACTTCCATCGGACGTGGACTGTACATGGAGAGGCTGACAGCCACGGCCGCAGCAAGGAAGTGCCTCCTTATTACGCGGAAAATAATGATTCCTCCACCTGACAGCTGGGACCCACCGGACGGGCCACTGTATTTCACGGAAAAAATATTTCCCCCTGACTGCTGGGACCCACCAGCTACATCTTCGTACGCAAGGAAGTGCGTCCGGGCAAAAAAACGATTCGCCCCCTGACAGCTGGGACCCACCAGCTACATCTTCGCAGGCAAGGAAGTGCCTGACAGTCGGGACCCACCTGGTCGAAGCGTATGTAGCATTGTCATTCTGGTCGCGAACGTGTACGTACATACTGGTCGATGTAGAGGCGCGCACGTGTCGTAGTAGAGGCACGCACGTAGCATGTACACATACGTACAGCGGTCAGGGTGCAAGAAAGAAAATACGGCCACGTATGTGTACATACGGGCGGGGTCTCGAACGCCTACTCGCGCATATGTACGGCTAGGGCTCGTGTACATGGATGGGGCGGAATGGAGAAACAACGTCGTCGTCGTGTTCATGGGGAGGCAACGGAATGCGTCATGTTCATGGGAGGCAATGGAACACGTGGGAGCCAACCGGCTGGGTCGGAACAGAATGCGTGGTCGTGTTCATCGGGAGGGCTTGGACGGAACATGCGATGGAAACGAGACCTGGCGTACTGCACAACTGAGGAAACAGACCTCCTACGTTCGGAACGGGGTCCTATTGATCGGGAGGGGTCTGGCGTACCACAAAACGGAGGAAACGGACCTCCTACGGTCGAAACGGGGGTCCTGTTCATCGGGAGGGGTGTGGTGTACCGCAAAACGGATGAAACGGACTTGTGTTGGAGTGCTACGGTCGAAACGGGGGTCCTGTTCATCGGGAGGGGTGTGGCGTACCGCAAAAGGGACTCCACGGGATACTGTTCATCTCCACCGTCGACCCCCTCTAGCCTCCACGAGTTACTGTTCATCCACCATCGACCTCCTCCAGCCTCCACCTGCGACTGTTCATCCACGGGCTCCTGTTCATCCAGCCTCCACCGCGCGCTACTCCACCGGCTACTGTTCAACCAGCCTTCTCCACGGGCTCCTGTTCAACCACCCCTCCACAGGCTACTGTTCATCCTACCCTCCACCGTCTACTGTTCATCCTGCCCTCCACAGGGTGGTCCTGTTCATCCAGCCCTCCACGGGGTCCTGTTCATCCAGCCCCAACCGGCTCGATCGATCGGGGTCCTGTTCATCTAGAGGCAAAGGCAACACCACGGGGTCCTGTTCATCCACCCCCACCGGGAACTGTTCATCCAAACCCCCCGCAACACTCACTGTTCATCCAGAGGCATCATCGACCGGCTTCAGTTAGCAGCAGTAGCGAAGGAATCGCTCGATCGGGTTCAGTTAACAGCCAACGATCGATCGCTCGGGTTCAGTAACGCGTAGCCTGCAGTGCAATCGCTCGGGTTCAGTTAGAGCCCAACGCCTTGCTCGGGTTCAGTTAGAGCCAACGCCTCGCACACACGCACGTACGTGTACGAGAGAAACGCGCATCGCTCGGCCCCCGATCTCCCACCGTAACCGGGAAGTCCCCGAAATTTTCCTCGCCCTCGCTTCTACCATGGTTTTTTCCGTCATGGACGGCCCAAAGAATGTCATGCAGCTGTGTCTCCGGCCCGCCCAGGACGAAAAGCCCATTTTCTATTATGATTTTTTGTCACAGAAGTAGGAGCCCACCACATCTATGATGATACCGGGTTTTGTCACAATTATCGTCATAGAAGTGTCATATGTATGACAGATTTTTTTTCGTTCGGCCCAAAATGTCAAGGATGTGTCTTTTTTTGTAGTGCTATCAGCCAATGGTAGCAAACCCCATCCTGGGGTGGATCTGGAAAAGTTGATGTACTATGTCAATCAAGATGTTTGCTTGGCTTGTTATAATGGACATGGTTAACACTAAGGACATGATCCAGAGGAGACACTGGAAGATTAATGATGGGCCTGAATGTGTACTTTGTCCAACTGGGACACTGGAGGACAGAAACCACCTCTTTTTCCAGTGCAATTTCAGTGTTCGGGTGTGGATTTATCTGCAAATTATATGGAAAGACAGTGATGACATGGTGGAGATTGCATGCCATGCTAGAAAGGATTTCAACAAACCTTTCTTTGGGGAGGTGGTATTCACTGCCTAGTGGAATATTTGGAAGGTCAGGAATGACAGAGCTTTCAGGAACATCAAACCCTCCTTCAGGGCATGGAGAAATGGCTTCATTCATGATCTCACACTGCTCTCTCACAGAATCAAAAGGAAGTATAGCGAGGCCTTACTTAAGTGGATTGATTTCCTACCTCCTTGAGGAGAGTTGGTTATGTAACATTGTAATTAGTAGGTAGAGTACTTGTCTCCCTTGTATAGCCTTCTTTAGGTTCCTATTTTTCTTTCCTCATCTTGAGGAAGCTTTGTTTTGTTCCTGCTTTTTTATTTAATAAAATGCCGTGGGGTGTAAGCCCCGCAGTCTTCAAGGTTAAAAAACACATTAACTCAACCAACAGACAAAATATACTACTGATTGTACATTGAAAACAGCAACAACAACAACCAGGGCTGGGGGTGCAACAGAAGCAGTAAGCAGGCCGGAAGAGTAAAGACACAGCTCTCTCTTCCAAACCGAACATTAGCCATCATTACAAAAGGGCTACCAAAAAAGAACAAGTGTATGCATCAAACTAAATAAAGATCCTACTACACCAAGTGTATGCATATAACTAACTGGCTTAGTTAGACGTTACTATTTATTAAGCTGTGGAGATTGGCTGACGGCTTGAACCAGATGGGTGCCTGACGGGGGAAACTCCGGCCAGCAGGTCAAAGTATGATACTTGCGACCCTCTCTCCTACTTTGGGATGCAGAGCATGGCGGCACATATCAAGGTATGGTGCATACAGAGATGCATCGTACACTGTGTACACGCAGTTTTGCTTGATGAATGAAACCGCGCTGCCATCATGATCCTTGCGTCTATTACCTCCTAGTTAATCGGATAATTCAGTACGAGAAACAGAGAGCGTGTACCAAGGCTACTTACTAGCCTCCTGTAAAAAATTCCTAAAGGCCCAGAGAAGTTGGGATCCTGTTCCAAGACCTTGCGGTGACTGTGATTGTATTCCATGAAACAGTACGTCCGATATGTGCGAACGATCATCAACCGTTCACCGTCATCTGATCGAGCCAGGAACTACCTGCAACTGCCATGCCGCTTTTCTTTGTAAGGTTATGAGATTAGGAAGGGTAGGCACACCAAGTGGCCTACAACATCATATCAAGTTGGAGTCAAATAAAAAAGGGCTCTTAATGTAGTCAATCTTAAGAACAACATGTTATAAGCATGAATATTTTTTAAGTAAACGTTGACAGTAATATAAGCAAGCCATCATGATATCATAGGAAAGTAACATACTGCTGTAACAACATTTTGTAGCAATGACTGGAGTAGGCCAGCAATACGTCCAGCCATAGAAGGAGTCGACAACGTAAATGAAGCCCTTGTGTTCAATGGCATCAGAGAACCATGGAGGATGTATGATCCTGCGATGGACGTGCAGATTTATCCACTTACTACAGTGACCTGTCAGATAGGCGAGACTGCGGTTGAAGAACGCAATTAGCCTGAAGTCTTTATAATTCGCAGATCTTGTGGGCACTTGGCAGATTACAACCTTGAGCAAATCAAACTTGGTATCAGGTTGGCTACTGTAAGATTCTGAGTATTCTGGGCCACGATGCCAAAGCAGTGCAGTGTTAATCAAAGGAAGGGGGGTCAATCACCGGGTGTAGACCTCCGCAAGCATCCAGCTGCTGTGACCATCGACGAGCACCATCCAAGACATATTCATGCCGACCCAGTACATACCGTTAATGTAGTTGAGGGTGACGGGGATCGGATCGTAGTAAAGGGGGTTAATGCTCGCCACCCTACGATCGTTATGTTGTGTGACACGCCATTTCTGAAGATCAGGCGGCATCAGCAAACAAGGAGCTGGCTTAAAAGCTCCGGCCTGAGGGCTTTGAGTAAATGGTACAACCCCGACGAGCATGCGGCGAGAGGCATAGTACTGAGATTGTCCACACGCGAAACAATGAGCTTGATTTCCTCTGTGGGGAGCGAATTCCAGCCACTCTTTCAGCGAACGCTGCTCGGTTCTACCATTGTTAGTGCTTGGGTTTCGGAAGAGGGGGGAGGTGCCTTAACGATGATGGAAGATTAGACGATTATGTGCGGACAAAGATGGAGAAGCGAATATGTGCTGCGGGAAGTGGATAGGTGATGATGACTACATCATGTCGCTTGACTTACGAGACACATACCAGCAGTGTAGGGTGATATCGATGCCAGACAACTTGCTTGAGTGATCACAGTACTAGTACTCCCTACATTACCTACTACTATGCCCTAGTTTGCATATAGAGTAGTAGAGTAGGACCGGAGGAGTAGTATATTCTAATCTAAAATAGTTACAAACTTCATACCCGAGCATGGAATGACTATGAACTGCCATCGGTGCTAACTCCAATCCCCAGCAAATGATCGCTGGGAGACATGGCAGTTGCAAAAGCCCGCGACGCAGTTACAATACATGTGTAAGGGTGGCGGTTTTGTCAAATACTATTGCTTAAAAACTGGCCACCATCGGATGGAAATTTGATGGTTACGTGGGATTCGCTAGGATTGAGATCGTGGTGAACAATTGCCAAATATCATTATAAAAAAGGTTAAAACACCCGGGGCTATAACTTGCACCGGCTGACCACTAACAATGATACCAACATAGTTGTAAAATGGTCAAAGACTGTGTCTACGTGGTGTTTGGAATTATATGCAAAAAAACTAGCAATATGCCCGTGCATTGCATGGAACATCAAGATGCATTTTTTTACAGAACACCTGTTCAGGAGTAATCCCATGTGTAAAAACTAATGACAGCTGGAGAATTTTATCAAAAAATGGTATCTCGAGAATTTCATCGACAAAATGATATCTCGAGAAAGATGAAAGATAAGGTGAGGAGGAGTGGGGCGTGGTGGTGAATGGTGGTCGGACTAGGCGGAGGCATGGGGATGGACGGTGCCGGAAGTGGCCACCATGCCAGATTGTTCCAGAGACTTCCTTTTTTAATTGCTCAGCAATGAGGTTGTGGGAGATAAGGATGAACGAGGCAAAGCCTTATCTATAAATGTGGAGAGAGGTGCGGGTATCGTTTGTAAAATTGTCATAGTTTGCTTTCTATCCGTTAGATATAGATCAGACGGTCTATATTACAAGATGGAAGGTACACCATGATCACCAACTCGGTTTTTTATTATTTACTAGCAAGATGCCCGTGCATTGCACGTAACACCAAGATGCATTTGTACGAGTAGTTTATCTTGTGAAAGAAAAGGATGAAAGAGGGAATACCTTATTTGCAAATGTGGAGAGGGGTGTGGGTACCTTTTTGAAAAATTGCCATAGTTACCTTCCTATAAATTGGACGGCCTGTATTGCAGGATGGCAGGCACACCATCATGACCAACTCTATTTTTTATAAGAGTAGAGTACATATTAATATATTAATATTATTATAAGAAGAAGAAGATAAGAAGAGTAGTAGATATAGAAATAAGAGTGGAGATAGAGACTAGGGAGGGAGAACCATCTATTGCTTTGTGTGCTACCCCTGCGGTCCATTCGACAGCCGCAACGTCCCCTACAACCAGTCCATCCCGCGCTCCATTCGGTGGGTGCTGTTGAAATTTGGGGAGCGCACTTGCGCGACTGCTGGCAGTGATGACTTCACCGACGACAACTTCTTCCTCATCCTCGGCCACCTCTTCCTCAACGACATGGGCGACAATCTCAATGCTAACAGTGCTGCTCCCATTGCACCGTATGTGTTTCTATCCTTCCTGTTTGAAATCATGGTAGAATTCATGTTTCTAGTCTGTGTCCTAGATTCGATCTGTTCATCTACTATGCTAGTCCACATGATTAGTTTAATCTTTGTTATAGCCATCATGATTTATTATGTGCTTATTCGGATAAAATCTCGTAGTAACTTGCTTATATATTCAATTGGCGCAATGTCCCCTACAACCACTCCCATTTCATGGACGGCCTGGTCGATGCCTCCAAGGAGCCCTGCGTCTACAACTATGAGTGCCCTTCGCTGTTTTGGGGCTTGCTAGTGAGCCTCGTGGATCACATCATGCATGCGTCCGTCGATCATTACCAGCCCGCGGCGGTGAACATCAAGTACGAGACATGCTACCCGTTCACCATGCCAGAGTCGCTGGAGGATCACCACCGCCTGCTAGTCTCGGAGGAGGATGGCAACATCTTCGTCTTGATCGTGGGCACCAGCGAGGCCCGTGTAGGCCGCCGCCTCGTCTCTGTAGTGTGTGTCTGGGGCAATGCCGCTGACGCTGACACTAACACGAGGCTGATGTACGGGTGTGTGCTCACTGTTACTGCCCCTTAGAGGTACGTGGGCGCCCACACCAACTCCATCATGCTGACTCGGACTCTGCCGAGCTGCGACCTTCCCGCCAATGTGGACATGGAAGACGCATGGTATGCCCCCCTCCCAAGATGGTGCACGGGGACTCCAAGGAGGTTCACCTGGACATATGGATTACCAAGTTAAATGTTGATCATTAGTCTTCGCTAATGTAATCTGATGTCTAAGCATGTGGAGACTTCTTATTTATATAGTATAGAACCTTCCATGCATGATCTTGCTCTATTAGAGTATCGCGCTTGAATAACAGTGTATCCATTTATGGTTTATTAGTCTAGAATCTTCCATGTATGCTTTTGCTCCATTAGAGTTCTCGCTTGCCATTTATGAGATTAACTAAGAATTTTTACTACAGTACTGGTGAAAGACTTACGATGAACCAGTTCTTACATCTCCTCCGCCCCCTTCCAAGTCATCCTCATTTAATCCCTCCGTCTAGGTGTATAAGAGCATCGTTAATACTTAATAGTATAGCCAACTATTGACTATAAGAAAGTGCCATGTCATCTGTAGCCAACATGTATAACAATTGATACTCAAAAACTAATTCTTAAAGATCATTTCTTGCAAAGCACAATAAGTGTTATTTCTTCACAAGTTTTGGATGCAGCTTGAATAGTTGAACGCTTTTGTTTGCAAAAGATACTTTTTTATCTATTTCACCCGGATGTTTGTGAGCTCTAGAGATGAAATAATATCCGAAGAAACCTATCGATACCCGTTACACATGAGATGACCCACATCCTTTGTCAAAATAAACAACTCCCCGATCAATGCACTTCACTGTTCCGCACAACGCACGGGCACCTTACTGTAGATTAGTATGACCATAAATTTAACTAACGTTATATATAGTACGATAAATGCTCATGCATGTCACCAAAAATTATATCATTGAAAACTATGTTCAAATACAAATCCAATGATATAGTTTTTGTTGACATGCACTAACATTTTGTCAGTTAAATCTTCAGTCAAATTCAATGGGGGACTAATAAACCATGATCGAGGTAGTACTAGTGTAAAGGGCGGCGCTGCACGGGAGTCTCACCCCGCCCATGGCGCGGCAGTAAACCCCACCACTCCCAGTAATAAGTGGCCTGGTAAAATAAACGGACAAATAAAAAGGGTATTTGGGATGCTATTTCTGAGGATAAGTTTCTCACCATTCTGGATTGTTGGCAAGTGGGTTATTCAAATATTGATGTTAAGCTGATGGCTCATGTTTTGGATGTTCCTCCCAAATATTACATTTATACTCGGCTCAAGCATTGCACTTTCTGTGATAGACTTGGTCATCTTAATCAGGACTGCACCAGTATTTTCTGTCAGCAGTGTGTGGATACCTTGGGTAATTGTACGTGTTCGCAGCAATTCCTTGAAAGGTTTAATGGGCCATGCATGTTGGGCCCAACCAATGAGGTTGCCACTTGCCAGGTCTGCTCCAATAAGGGACACTGGGCCTCGGCCTGCCCTGGCTCTTGTAGGTGCAGGTTTTGTCATCGTTTGGGTCACATTGTGTCTCAACCTGCAAGGTGTGCTAATTTTGGGACACATTTTTCCTTGGTCCCCAAAGCCACAATGAGTTCATTGAGGGTGATCTCTAATGTGGGACCGGTAGCTGTAGATCCCATAAATGCTGGCAATAACCATGGATGCAGCAATATCTCCATGCAACAAGGGTACAAGGAGAAACAGAAGCAGAAAATCCCGCAGCACCCGGACGTGGCTCTTTCTGATTGCTTGCTGATTCAACTCCCTAGTCAGTGGGCAGTCTTTTCCGCCTGCCAAAACCCCCAATCCAGCATTGCTCCTTCCACCTCGAGCTCTCCACCTTTGCCTTCCACCACAAGCCTGCCCCCTCCTCTGCTCCGATCTGGTTCTCCATCCGCACACGCATCGCCACCGACTACTGCCATGGCAAACTTCCTAGTTGATCCTTTCGGGTTTGCGCTGATAGGATCAACATTCGAGCGCGGGCCAGATCATCGGGTTCAGAGGCAGGTCATGGTGGTTGACGATCCTCCGCTCAATCACAATAGGTATGACATTGTCACTGTGCACCATCCTGTCCCCGCTCATCAGAAGGAACTGTGGTTAGCCGAGGTGTGCCGCATCATCATCGACGATCTTGAGTATGAGCTTGAGGATGACTTTGTTTACCCTCTTTGGATTGGTTGTGTAGTGTTTTCTGATATGGAGAGTAGGGATGCTGCGATTAGAGAAGGGCCTCATGCTCTCACTGATGATTCCCACTTCTCTTTACTGCCGTATGATGAAGGGATTAACATGTGCATGCCGGCTTTTGAATACGAAGTTTGGGTTATGTTCTTGGCATTTCCTATGGACTACCAGACCGAGCACTATGTTCATAAAGCTGTCTCCCACTTCAGGAAGCCGCTGATTGGGCCAAACCCTGGGCAGAACAAGGCGCGCGGTGCTGGTCAAGTGCCACATTAAGGACATTGCTGAAGTTCCATACAGTTTCTTGGTCACTAGGGTTGGATTGCTTCAAGGTCTGGGCCATTCTTGGTCTGTTCCAGTATATCTGCTTAATGGAAGAAATACAATACCGAGTCTGGTGGGTACTGAGGAAGCCCCTCCGCAGCTTAATGCTTCCCCTCATCCCTATCAATTGCCGTATTACACTCTGATGCAGCAAGCAAGGATGGATGAGATGGAGGTCCAAAATGCTATTAATAATGCGGCTTGGAATGCCCAGGAACCTGTCCAAGAGGACCTGCAGGAGAATGGCTGGAGGAGTTGGCATGTCATCCCTCCACCATATACTGGTTTCAGTTTCAGAAACTTTTTTCAGTATGATGGTCCGTCTTTGATGGATGGAGTGGATCCTGAACACAATGTTACTGACAACCTGTCTGATGTCTGGTCATCTACTTCTGAGATTGAATCTGTGGAAGCTATGGATGATGCTTTTGTTAATGGTAACCCTGCTGCTCGCATATTGTTCTTCAGAGCTGGTGGAGCCCCTGCTACTGTCTTTGCTGTGTCTGATGCTGACCTCCTTGCTTGGATGGGGCAGATGTTTAAGAGAATATACACTCCTGCACTGCTTGACTCCCCCTGCACTAGTGGTGCTATTTTTCCCCTGAATCCTTTCATGCTCATCAAGGCTCATTTGCAAAGGATGGGCCAATACATGATGGAGTGTCTCAGTCCAGAGCCTGATCTGTTCACTGAAATTTTGCTGCTCAGTTTCACCTCTGTGGCTGTGTGATTATGTCTGCTACTTTCAACTCAGGGGAGGAGGATCACCAGCAGTTTCAGTCCCAAGGAAGGGCTCTGCAGGTCATTGCTTCCTCTTCCAATGAATCTCCTGCCTCCTCCGGCAAGTACAAAGCTCCAATGGACTTCACCACTGCCAGACGCAGTTCTCACACCAATAAGTACGATGGTTTCAAGGTGAACCAGATCACTGATGCCAGGCAGGCAAAATCTAAGGTGAAGCCTCATGCTACACCATCTGTTAAGGTTTCTTCTATGGCTACGGCCCTAGCTTCTGACAATGTGACACCTCCACCACCTATGTCTCTCGATGAGATCCAATGCATGGGCTCGTGCTGTGGTATTCCACCTGAAGAGATCTCTAAAGACAAGCTGCTGGTTGGGCAGCAGTTTGCTGCCATGCCTCTTCCTTTTGCTCTAGGAGATGAATAAATCCTGGAATGTGCTTTCCTGGAATATCAGAGGGTTAAATGCTGATAAGAAACTTTTGGCCCTAAGAAATGCAATTGATTCTAGTGGCTGTGTGGTTATATGTATCCAGGGAACTAAGCTTGCTTCTTTTGATTTAGCTTTCGTTAAAACTTTCTGTCCTAAGCGATTTGATAAATTTGTGTTTGCCCCCTCGGTGGGTGCCTCTGGAGGCATTATTACTATCTGGAATAGCTCTGTTTTCACTGGCTCTCCTTGGCATGTTAGTAATTTTGCTGTGGGTATTTCTTTCGTTTCTACCCAGTCTGCTGATGCTTGGAATCTTGTTAATGTTTATGGTCCTTGTTCTGGGCAAGAAAGAGATGATTTTACCTCGTGGTTGTTTGACCTTAATGTTTCGGATGATGAAAACTGGTTAATCCTAGGGGACTTTAATTTCATCAGATCAACCACTAACAGAAATAAGCCAGGGGAAATGCAAATGACTTGTTGCTGTTTAATGAAATCATTTAGGCTCAATCGTTGATGGAATTACCTGTTAAGGGGAGATCCTTTACTTGGAGTAATATGCAAGAGGACCCTCTTCTGGAGCAGCTCGATTGGTTTTTCGCCTCCTGCAATTGGACTAGTACTTACCCCAACACCCTAGTTATGCCCATGGGCAAACCTGTTTCTGATCATATACCATGTGTTGTCACTATTGAGTCCAAGATCCCTAAGTCTCAACTATTCAGATTCGATAATTTTTGGACCAAGCAGCCTGGCTTCTTGGAAGTGGTGCAACTTTCTTGGGCGAAACCCTGCTTTGCGCCTAATTTGGCCTCTCTCATTTGTAAGAAATTAAAAACTCTTCAATATGATCTCAAACAGTGGAGCAAAAAGATCTCTAGACTCAAAATTATGATCCACAACTACAATGAGTCCTTGCTTTTCCTGGATAATCTTGAAGATCAAAGGGGCCTCTTTCTTCTTGAAGCAAACTTTAGATGTGTTCTTAAAAAACACTTAAATGAGCTTCTTCCTAACCAGAAT
Organism: Triticum aestivum; assembly: GCF_018294505.1. Lineage (NCBI taxonomy): Eukaryota > Viridiplantae > Streptophyta > Magnoliopsida > Poales > Poaceae > Triticum > Triticum aestivum. Next base: position 379,353,238 of record NC_057797.1, read on the forward strand.
GAGTACTGGAAGAAACATTGCACAATTAGATATTTCAAGTTTGCGGATGAAAACACCAAGCTTTTTCACGCCTTAGCTACTGAAAGATTCAGGCACAACTCCATTGCGTCCTTGCGACATGGAGATCCGATTGTGCTTGACCATGCAGGTAAGGAAGGAATCCTCCACTCTGTTTACAAGGAGAGACTGGACACCTCTAAACCTACTGCCATCAAATTTGATCTTGCCAGAATCATATGCAAAGTGGAGGGTTTGGAAGAGCTTTCAGTCCCTTTCACGCATGCTGAGATTGATGTTGTGGTTCGGGCCATGCCACCTCATCGTGTTCCTGGCCCTGATGGTTTCAATGGATGGTTCTTGAAATGCTGCTGGCCGATCATTAAGGAGGAGTTTTATAAACTATGTGATGAGTTTTATGATGGAAAGTTGGATGTTGCTAGCATCAATGAGGGATACATCACTTTGATCCTGAAGATTGCTTCACCTGAGACTGCTAATGACTTCAGACCGATCACACTGCTTAATTGTTGCCTCCAAATTATCACAAAGTTACTTGCTAACTGTATACAGAAAATAATCTTGAAGATTGTGCATAGAAACCAATATGGCTTTCTTAAAGGAAGAACGATACAGGACTGTCTGGCCTGGACATTCGAGTTTATCCACCAATGCCAAACATCCATGCGGGAGGTAGCCCTCTTAAAATTGGATTTTGCCAAAGCGTTCGACACTATTGAGCATGAACCAATGATGAACACTATGAAACACATGGGGTTTGATGAGAAGTGGCTGTGTTGGATGAACTCAATCTTTGGTTCAGGTGTTTCGTCTGTGCTTTTAAATGGATGCCCTGGCAGGAAGTTCAAATGTAAGTGTGGGGTGCGCCAGGGTGACCTGTTATCTCCCTTGATATTTGTGTTGGCGGCAGACTTATTACAGGCAGCAATCAATGATGGTTTCTCGCGTCAGCTGATCCATTTGCCTTTCCCGTCGCCCAATGTGACTGATTATCCAGTGGTTCAATATGCTGACGACACGATCCTTCTCTTACCAGCCTGCCCTTCACAAGCAACAGTGATGAAATCTATCCTTGCGGACTATGCAGATTCGGTTGGGCTCAAAATCAACTTCGACAAGTCTACTCTCGTCCCCATTAATATACCTCCAGAGCTATCAGATGAGATTGCTCAAACCTTTGGTTGTAAGATTGGCACCATGCCCTTCACTTATCTTGGGTTGCCCATGGGAACAACTAGACCATATGTGCTCGATCTTATGCCGCTGCTGCACGGTGTTGAGAGGAAAATGTCCACGACACTATCTCTGATGTCCACTGGATCTAAAATCACGCTGGTTAATTTGGCAATCACCTCTATGCACATTTATGCCATGTGCACCATCAAAATCCCTCCACGGGTGATAGAGCATTTGGACAAGCTTCGTAGATACTGCCTGTGGGCAAAAAAAACTCCAATGATGGAGTCAAGTCGAACTCCTTAGCTGCTTGGGACCTGGTTTGTCGGCCAAAGTCGAAGGGTGGACTGGGCATAATTGACATCAAAACCCAAAATGTGGCTCTCCTTCTCAAACACCTCTTCAAATTCTATAACAAGGAGGATGTGTCTTGGGTTTCCTTGATCTGGACAGCCTACTACCAAGACAAAGTAGCTCACACATGTAGTGCAGTTGGCTCATTCTGGTGGCGTGATGTTATGATGCATAGTGACATCTTAAGGGGGATCACATCGGTGGAGGTTGGGGATGGCTCCTCGACCCTTTTCTGGAAAGACCTATGGCTTGGTGGTGTTGATCACCCTTTGATGCTCTCTTTTCCTAGGGCTTTCTCCTTCAGCACGATGGAGGAAGCTTGAGTGAGAACTATCTTGCTCGCTAATGACCCTAGTGAGATTTTCCACCTCCCACTCCAGGCACAAGCCAGGCAGAAGTTCAGAGACTTGCAATCCCAGTCAGCCCATGTTCTACTTGACAAGGTGGATGTTGATGTTTGGACTTGCTCCATTGCCAACATGTTCTCTCCCAAGGTATATTATGAGCAATGCTTCAGGGAGGTGGTCGTTGACGAGTCGTTTGGATGGCTATGGAAAGCAAGAAGCCCTATCAAGTTCAAGGTGTTTTGCTGGTTGTTGATGGTTGATTGGTTGAATACTAGAAACATGCTAAAGCAACGTCACTATAACATTGCAAATAACAACTATGCCTGTTTGCTATGCAATCATTCGCCTGAGGAGACTGTGGAACATCTTTTCTTTCATTGCCCCTTCAGCGTGCAGTGCTGGAGTAAACTGGGGATCCATTGGCCTAATCTTGACAATCGTCTAAGGTTGATTCATGCAGGGAAACATCAATGGGATCAACCGATCTTTATGGACATCTTCATGCTGGCTTCATGGAGTATCTGGAAGGAGCGCAAGAATGAACACTTTAGAGGGGTGCCACACTCTCTGGACTCTTGGCTGACACGCTTCAAGAGTCTCATTGGACTGCTTGTGCATAATTGTGATAGGAGCTGCACCCCTTCCTGTCCACTCTCCTCCAAAACTTGTAATCCTCTGTGTGTTCCCTGTTTGTACCCTCTCTCTGTGCCACTCTCACTCTTGGTTGTAAACTTCCTAGGTTAGTCCTAGATATGGCTTGGGGGCCTTAACCCCACCCTTGTAAGTATGTAAGCTGGTGACTTGATCTAATAGAAAAGTCAATGGGAGCCTCTCCCACTATCATTTAACCCTAAAACGGACAAGCAACCATCACATCCCTCTGTATTTTTTGCATTTCATCTCTCTGCATTTACTTTCTCCAGTTCATCTCGCACACTCGATCCCTAGATACTACTCCTAGTATCCCTAGCTACTACTCCTAGGGCCATTTCTTTTGGCGGCTTAAAAAATAAGCCGTCTCTTCCCTAGCTTTTCCCATAAGACTAGTCACAGTGGAGAGTAACATAAGGCGCCTCACTCATTTATTTGGGCTTCTAAACTACTAGTACCTCCGTCCTAGTTTATTCATCACCATTGTAATTTGTGCTAAATTTTGACCAAATATTTAACTGATAAAATGTTAGTGCATGTATTTCATTAGTTAAATTTATGGTCAAAATTTGACACATATTACAATGGGGACCAATAAACCAGGACGGAGGTAGTAGTTATGGGATTACTAATCTACTCCCTTCTTTCCAGTTTATAGGGCTTATCTCAAAATCTTAGTTTTTCCATTTTATAAGGCCCGATTTGGTTGTTCACCATCACAACTTCAGATTCCAAGGTGAATTAAATAATTGCATGCAAGCATTAAGAGAAAATTGACCAATGCATGTACATTATGCATGCATGCATTGCAATTAATACATTGCTAAACATACATTTTTGAGGAAAAAAGAGCATTAATTGGGTGCTTTTGCAAATTACAAAAAGTATTCCACCACTCACCATCTACCTTGGTTGGTGAGATTTTTGAATTGAGCCCTATAAACCGGAAAGGAGGGAGTAGAAGCCTAAAAGAACTGGCCCCTGGTACTCCTAGTAGTAGTATAGTACTCAAGTTGGAATTCCAATTGCATGACACAACTTGTTAGGCAAAAAATTCGATACAAGGTGTAGGAAGCGGTTTGGGAATTTGCATGCCTTCCTGACCAGTGAGATACTCCATACAAAGTACGATAGAGAAATAACAACAGAGAAGGAAGCTAAAAGTAAACAATCAAACGAGCATTTGTGCATTTGTTTTGCATTGAATCGTTTCACAAGCTTGACTAGTGCTGTTTTTCTACTTTTACAAAAACTGCATCGTAATGCTAAAATGTGAATTTGCACGTACATATGTAATAGTAGTAGCACAGTCTGCAAGCATATAGGGAGAGAGAGGTATAGTGCAATAGTATATAGTTAAGTTTGTGCTATATGCACGTACTTGCAAAATGCGTACGGATACACAAGGTTTCCGAACTTTTCCTTTTACATACTTAATTAAGGATGCTAATAATTCTCGAACATTCAGGATTTATCATTTGCGTCCCAGAACTAATGAGACCGCCTTATGAAACTAAATTATACTTCTAATAAAAGCCACGTCACTCGCAGGAGCGCTTGCGGCGCACCACGAGTGCCCTGGTGCGTGGCTGTTTCCCAGCGCGCCGACACAATGCCTCTTCCTCAGCCTCGCAACTCGCGAGGTGCTGATTTGCGGCTTGCCGGCGAGCAAGCACGTTCTCACCGGTGTGGTGATCCTGCGCCAACAGGTACCCCTCCTCGCTGGAAGTGTGCACCCGATCCACGTACCGCCAAGCGTAGATGAGGCGCTTGGGCCCGACTGCACTCAGGACTTTGGCACGAGCGTCCTCCGCCACCCTCACGGCCCTCGCACGAGCCTTCTGCCAAAGAGCCAATTTCCTGTCTCTCTCGGATGCAACATAGGCCTGCCAGGCAGCATGCCTCGCGGTGCGCTTCTCTTCCTCGGCCTTCTTCTCCGCCTCTATTTTGGCACGCTCTACCGGAGGCAAAGCCTCCCACAAGGCGACATCCATTTCTTTTCAAATCTCCTCAAGGCTGGGGGGGGGCTCGGTGCATGGCGCGACATTCTCCTCATAGAGGGGAGCCGACACGTCCTCCGACGTGCGTGCTGGCGAGATTGGGAACGCTGACACGTCCACCTCGAGGTGTCGCGGCGAGGAGCGGAACACCGACGCGTCCTCCTCGACTAGTGGCGGCGAGGAATGGAACGGCGATGCGTGACCGTCCGGCGGTGTAGCGAGGGGTGCCTAGGGCTTGGGAGGGGCGATGCCATGGTGGTCGACGTGAGAGGGAGGGGGAGGAGATAGCGATGAACATGAGTGTTCTTCCGAATGCCATGGGAGGTGCAATATTTATAGCGAGCAATGGCACACCTACGTAAGATATGGACTGAGATTTAGTGACTTAACTGCATGTGCAGTTGCGTCCCTGACATGTGGGCCAGATGCCTATTGGGCCCACATGTCAGTGACCCAATGCACCTGCAGTTATGTAACTGAAGCAGCGTCCCGTAAGATATGTTGCGTGATTACTGTAACAGATATGTGGGCATATTTCTTGGAGTAAATTACGGGGGAGGGAAGGGGTGGAAATATTGCTGGTCACAACGGATTGGACGAGCGCGGGGGGAGGAGAGTCATGCATGCATATTTTTTCCACACGGGGTGGAGTAGTGGGACCGGCGGAGGGAGAAGGAGAGTCAAGTAGGCATTCAGATTTGAAGGTGCACTAAATTATTGCAAGTGATGATTAAGGCTGGCCATATTGGTGGTAATGTGGTACTAGCTGGTATCATGCACATGGGAATAGCAAACATGCTGATGTGGCAAATAATTAAAGAAGAGAAGGGGGGGGGGTTAGAGTAACATAGGTAGATACCGTATCATGTTAAATACTATGCTACTTTGTGTCAGTACGTACACTAGTATCGTGCACATGATACTAGTATATGATACTTTCTACTATGAGTAGCCTAAAGAGAATATTAACTAATCTCTACTCTCTACTCTTATAAAAAGTAGAGTTGGTGATGATGGTGTGCCTGCCATCCTGCAATATAGGCCGTCCGATCTATATCTAATGGATAGGAAGGAAACTATGACAATTTACCCGCACTCTTCTCCACAGTTGCAGATAAGGCCTTCCCTCGTTCATCCTTTTCTCCCACATGATCTTGATGTTCCGTGTAACGCACGGGCATCTTGCTAGTGCATGTAAAAATCTTTGTCATTTAATAGTGTTCATGCATGCATGCAATGCGATAATGCATTGGTAAACATTTTTTTTGTGAAGAACGAGAGCATTAATTGAGTACTTTTGCAGACTACAAAAACTATTCCACCGCCTCTATCTTGGTGAAAATTTTGAATCGAGCCCTTTAAACTAGATGGGAGGTAGTAGTACTCTAATAGCTAACCTTGTTGTGTTGACTATAGGACATGTCACGCACCTGGACGGAGGAACTAGTCTGCATTGTGCATATAGGTTTTGTCTGAAGTCAATGTACCTCTACTTTGACCAAACTTATAGAAAAATGTATCAACATTCACAATGTCAAAGCAATATTTTTATACTCATTATAAAACATAGTTTCATAAAATATATATTTAGTATTGTAGATATTGATATTTTTAGTATAAATTTGGTCAAAAACTTTGCAAACTTTGACTTGACACAAATCTCGCGGAGTAAAAAGGACTAGAGGGAGTACCATGCTTGCGGAGTAGGAAAAAAATTGCTCATTTATAGCCGTGCGAAGTATCAAACTGCGCGACCGCGCGAGGGAGGCGAAGGTCATGGGAGGCGCGATGTTTGACAGAATTAAGTGAAGTTACATCCATCCGCCGGCATGGCGTGCGAACATGTAGAAGCTATACCGCCAGGCCTATGATATGGGTCTAGTAGACATGACATTTAGTGGGTCCCGCATAGTACTCAAGAACTCTTTGGGGGCATGCAGCCATTTGTCCACTGGGCAAGCCAACAACCCCATGCCATTCGCACGCCCTACTCGTCCCCTTCTTCTACCTTACAATAGTTCACTTCCAGTCATCCTGTCCTTTCACATTACACCAGTTCAACTTCTCCTAACCCACCTCCAAAATCCATGGCCTCCCAAATCTCCATGATCGCCACTGAGTACCAGGTTATAGCCATCACCGGCGATGAGCTCATCATCATCTACACCCGTAGATCTACGACGGTTGAAGCATGCCTTGCTCGCTTCCTACCAAAAGTTCAAAGGATGAGTGGGTCGTTGGGATAGATGTTGAGTACACCACAGTCCTGGAAAGTGAGAAGATTCTAAAGGAGGGAGAGAAGAAGAAGCCCGCTGTGACCCAGGTTTGCATACATAACGTGTGCTTGGTCTACCACATATGCCATGCCGACGCTGAGTGCCAGGATTTTAAGAATTTCCTCAAGGACAAAAGAGTGAAATTCATTACTGTAGACTGTAGGAACGACATGAGTATCGTGGGTCGGATAGGCCTCGTTGTAGGCCAGCCCTTCGATCTCCAGAACGCAAGCCCGGTGCCCTCCTCCCAGCCTTCAATGCTGACCTTGGCAGCAGCCATGATGGATCCTTCGTACGCTCAACTGAAGGAACCTCACCACGAGTTTCATAATGCATGGGAGTCGAAGACAATAGATGAAGATCACATCCTGTACGCAGCAATGGATGCCTACCTTTGTTTAAATATCTACAGGCGTTGGATGAAGAAGCAGAGCTCAGTATCCGGTTCAAGCAAAGAAGCGTCGGCGAAGAGGAAGAGGAAGAGGGACGAGGACGAAGTCGAGGACGTGGACTCGGACTCCGAGTAAGGTGGCAGTGCCGTCGCTCATGCTGGTTCTACTGCAGTGTCAATTGGACTAGTTGCTTAGTTTTATTTCAGGGGTGTGTTGTGCTGAGCCCCCAGCAGAACTATGTTTACGTTCTTTATCGTTATTTGAACTCTTTAGTCGCACAATAGTACTAGTATGTCGTACTACTATTCTTCTTGTAGTTGGTACTACTGCTCGTATCTTCATGTTCCTACTGTACTTGATAGTACGTACTAGTAGTATAATTTGGGCCAATCGATTTGTGAAATAAGTTTGACGGAGCGAAGGAAGAAGACGACAGAGAAGCTACCCCAGTATTTATATTAGGGTGGCAGGGTGCCCATCATCTATCTTATGAGTGTTGGGTGTGGAATGCAGTTTGCCGGAAAAAATGGATTGTGCCCGTTGTTAAACGGGTGGTAGGGGTGGGGGAGCTTGGCGGTGGCAGGTGGTTCAGGGGAGGGCGGGGTGGCAGTGGCAGGCGATAAGGCGTGTGGCGGGCTGGCGGCTCGATGCTTGAGAGAGAAGATGAATAGTGCATCAATTTCAGAGGTTGAAGAAGCCCTTCTGGCCATCCATGTTGCATCCAATGGCTCACAAGAGTCGACTGACCAAAATTGCTCCTTTAGATTGTAGGATGCATGTGGCATTCAAGGTCTCGAAGGTAGATTCCGCATCCGGTTTGCGGGCTCGGCGCTGGCGCGACCAGCTTCCGCCGCGACAGCCACCATGCGCGCCTCCTCCGTGCGGGCGGAGACGACAATGACACGCTAGCTCCACCTCGCCGGCATGCTGGAGCACGCACTCGTCTTCCTCTTCGTACGCTGCGTGCATAGATGCGGCTCCACCAGCTGCTCAAGTGCTTGGCAGCACGGCGGCATCGTGAGGAGGGACTGCAGACGACGTGAGCGCGCGAGCCTTCGGTTTCATGGCACAGGGATGGCGGTGACACGGCGGTGATGGGTGAGAAATGGTTGGCCGGAGCAGGGGGGCACCGGCATGCGCAATGGCGGCAGCATATTAATGAGTGCGCGTATGGGAGCTTAGTTTAGTTTTATATAGGGTTGGTCAAACTTAAAGGAACACGTACTAGTACACGTAAACATTAGACTGAGGCCGCCCTTATACTAGTACCCGTGCAAGCATGTGCACCGCAGCAGTCCGGTCGATTGAACGGTGCGTCACCGTGTCACGCTTGAAGGACATCCATCGAACCTTTTTGTGTGTGTGTGAAAACAATCCCCGAATATTACTCAAGTTTTTTTCCTGTAAAAGTTCTTCACGCTACAATATTTCTATATATATTTGAATTTAGCTTCAGTTCATGTTTATTTGGATTTGGACATTTTAGGTGTGCCCTAGTTCGTTTTAGGGATCCCTTTTTTTAATACTGATTTTGTGTGTGTGACTGAGAAAGAACGTGTGTATGTGTCCATATGTGTGTTGTGGCAGAAGGGCAATGTGGAGACGGTGTGCGTGTGAGAGAGACATAGAGAGGTGTGAATGTGCAAATGATCATGCATGAGTGAGACATAGAGAGATGCCGATACGTTGTTTATACATGAAAGAACAGTCTTCTATTTGTACTTGTGTGTGTGTGTGTGTGAGAGAGAGAGGAGCATCCGTAACGCAACAACCATCTCTCACAATTCGTCCTTCCCTTGCATGATCGCATGTAACACATGCATCAACGCACACATTTTGATACCCTCACCCGACCCCTGCCCACCTCAAGGCCAGCACATCGCTCTCTATCTCGCACACACAATCTCTTCGTCAAAACCCTATTTAGCATGTCGCTTTATGTCACATGCACACACATTCTCTCCATAAGTTTGATTTCTCTCAGTATCTGAGACACACACACACACTGTACACACACTCCCCCTCCCCCAAGAACACAATTCATACCCATTCAAGGTTATATGATGACCACTCTCGCTTGTGCTTCTCTGCACGCCAGCATGCACACCACCTCAATCTTGAAAGAGGGCATCGAGGAGATTGAAGACGGCGACCACACTGCACTAGAGAATGCGGGGCCATTTGGAAGCATGATGATGTGACGATGGTTGAATTACTCCTCCCCCCTCTCTCTCGCACAAAATTACCAATCCCTCTCTCTCCCGCACAAAATTATCAATCCCTCAACCCACGAGATCCTTCCCCTCTCGTCCATGTTTTTCCAGCTCTCTCATCAAACCTGTTGTCTCTTCTCCTTCCACGTGTACAAAATCTGGATGCACACGCATCTCACGTATATTACATGTCTCCATCTTTCTCATAGATCTAACTTCTTCCTCTCTCTTTCTCTCTCTCTCTCTCATTAGGTATGTCTCATACTCTCTTGCCCACATACATACAATCTTTCCCGCCCTATCTGCTCCATCTTTGCAAGCTCCCTCTACACGTTTCATTCACACATTGGGATGTGTTCAAAATGTTGTTTTTATAATATATGATGTAGAGTTATGGTTGGTTTTGTTGCATCCTACAAAGTAATAACTATGAAATGCATTTAGATTTTCATTTGACTCGGATTATGTGAGTTTGAGCATCTTATGAAGTACTATAGACCTCGTATACATCTTGGATGTCAACAATGATTCTAACTATTGAATTGTATAGACCATTACATTCGAAGTCAGTAGCCTAATATATTTATTTCATGATTACAACAACTGATTAATTCACTACAAACTAAGAAAACAGATGTGTACTCCCTTCGTTTTTATTCAAGTTAGCATATTAGCATTGGTCAAAGTCAAGTTTCGTAAACTCTCACAGAGTTTATAACAAAATATATTAACATATACAATAACAAATAAATACCATTAGATTCATTATTGAATGTACTTTCACATCATACATATTTGTTATGGCATATGTTTATATTTTTCTATAAACTTGGTCAAACTTTAGTCAGTTTGACTTCAGACAAACCTAATATGCAGAGTTAATAAAAACGGGGGGTGTACTAGTAACTACCGGTAGTACTCGCTAGTTGCTTCGCCCAATCACCCAACATGCCACACAGGGAGTTCGGTGTCACAAAATTTTGAGGTCGGCGGGAAAATCTCTCGTGACCCTGATTCGAGCAGTGCGAAGTTACCATCATATCCTTCGGAACAGGCCTATGGATGACGCTTGGTAGGGGGCTATTTTGGTAACTTCAGGTTCACCCAACCCATCCAACCCACCCGACACCCAGAGTAGTACACCTGAATACTCCCCATTTTCTATCCCCACCACAAAATAGACTTATCCATGGCACCGCAACCTTCGTGATCCTCCCCTTCTACATCGGCGCACTCGTCCACCGCAGTGCATCTGCCTCATAGACGACGTCGATGCCCAACTTTAGCCGGTCCACCGTCGTCGTCGTACACGGAGCTTCTTCCTCGACACCGTCTTCCACAGTCTCGGATCTCCTTCCTAGAAGCCGATGCCAAGCGCAGAAGCACCACCATCGTGGACAATGAACTGACTCCCGTTGCCGACCATGATGCACAGAGGCCGCCGTGACCATCTTACTACTCCTCGATTGGTATTGTGTGTATTGAATCTCTTAGCAGTACATGTGAAGTTCCAATTTTGTTCATACCTACCCTTCAAATTTCCTGGTTGCTATTGTTCTTGTAAAAGTAATTGGTTATAGCCTCCATTGTCTAACAGAATATCACCTTGTAATTGTGTGTCGCTCCTGTATCGCGTTGTGCTTGGGTAGGTTCTTCATCTGCAACCACTAGTGTGGCAAATGATGGAAAGCTTTTTAGAACTAGCAAGATGCGCATGTGTTGCACGAAACATCAAGATGCATTTGTATGAGTAATTTATCTTGTGGGAGAAAAGGATGAATGAGGGAAGGCCTTATTTGCAAATGTGGAGAGGGGTGTGGGCATCATTTTGCAAAACTGCCATAGTTTCCATCCTATGCGTCGGATATAAATCGGACGACCTATATTGCAAGATGGCAGGCACACCATCATCACCAACTCTGTTTTTTATGAGAGTAGAGATAGAGAGTAGAGAGTAGAGATAAATATAAATATAAAATAATTATAAGAGTAGAGAAGAGAGTAGAGATAGCAGGGATGTCGGGAAAGGATCGCGCGTGCGTGGGAAAAAGCGACCGGGCGCGCGCTAGTTTTGGCGCGCGACGTCTGACGCACTTTGTAAAATCCAACACCCTCCCACTGTTCTATGCCTTGCCACCAATATCTCCTCGCTCCGTGCCTCGCCACTTCTCTCTCCCCGCTCTTTCTCGCCTCGCCGCCGCCGCGCCACCATGCTGTCGCATCGCCGGGAAACTTGGGGATACCGCGGCGTCTGCGCGCCCCCCTCCGGCAGCTTCTCCGCCGAGATCTGGTTCCATGGGATGCGCCTCAGCCTCGGCACTTTTAACACCGCCCACAAGTCCGCACACGTGTACGACGCAGCGGCGTGGCGCCTCCGGTGGCCTCATAGAACATTGAACTTCCCCAACGTGCCGACGCAGGAGCAGGCGCAGGAGCTCGCGCCTCCGCCGCGGCTTATCACCGACGAGGATCGTCGCGACAACCGAAGGTCGGAGCACCGTCACAGCATCGCCGAGAAGGACGAGGAAGCCATGGCGCCGTGGGGCCAATGCTTCCCATAGGACATCAGCAACAGACGCAAGGTCTATGCGCAAAGGAGGGAGAAGAGGACGGCGAAGCGAGCCACCTATCACAAAGACAAGCGTATGCAGAAAGCGTCCACTCAATTCAACATGAAGCTAGGAGTAGCATCGCATGACGATCGGTATCTTGCCGCCTACATTGATACGTCGGAGGAGGACATCATTAAGGAGGAATCGGACGACGAGGAGTAGTTGAACTATCTATTTGTATCTATCTATGCTATCTATGCTGAGAACTATCTATGTCTCTACTCTCTACTTCTCTATCTCTACTCTCTATCTCTACTCTCTATCTCTACTCTTACCAAAAAAACAGAGTTGGTGATGATGGTGTGCCTGGTATCCTGCAATATAGGCTGTCTGATTTATATTTGACGGATAGGAAGGAAACTATGGCAATTTTGCAAAAAGATACCCACACCCCTCTCCACGTTTGCAAATAAAGCCTTCCCTTGTTCGTCCTTTTCTCTCACAAGATAAACTACTCATGCAAAGGCATCTTGATGTTATGTGCAGCGCACAGTCATCTTGCTTGTATCCATCTATGCCAGTATCGACTCGGAGTCCAATGTGTATCGAGCCAGAGTAGGAAGGAGAAAACATATAGCACATCTGCTGGAGCGGCGTGCACGCGCAATTTTTTGCAGCGGCCGCTGGAGTGAGCACTCTGGCCCCACAAAAACTGGCTATTCTGGCGCTATAAACGCTTTTAACACGCTGCACGTTGCGCTTCTGTTGGAGATGCTCTAACATGGCAGATGAGTGCTTTATTGTTGCCCACAAGATGTGCGAGCATTATTATATTTTTCTTGCCATGTTGAGATTTTAAAACCACAAGTGCGAACATGCAGAGGAGCAATGAAGACCAAACACAAGATATTCGGGACATCTTCAAGGAGCGTGGCAAGTTAAAGAGGAGTTGCACCGAACCTGTAAAACGAGCTTTGGTAAGTAACACCCTTTCAATTACTTTCATTTAGCGTCATGTTCTTCGATGTGTATATATTGTAGTTTCTGTTTCTCTTAGCCCCATGTTCTTCGATGTGTAATAAGAAGAGTCTTAATCGTCCTAATGCTTTGATTTTTAGCTTGATGTAGAAAGTGGGTGTTCTCACCTTGGAGTCTATTTTTATATTTTTCCTTTTGAATTCACTTCTCCAAGTCCTTTTTATCTGGCTTCTACTAAATGGATCTGGGTTGCTCTGAGTATTGATCTAAAACAGAAGTAACTTCATGTCAGGATGCAGTTCCTGCGAGGAGGGAAGTGTCGTCAACTTCGATATCATGTTTCCAAAATGAGGTTGTATTACACACAAGGTGCCCGTTCCCTAATGATGCTTGATTAGACGCAAGGTGCAAATTCCCAGATGATGCTGGATTACACACAAGCCAGGTGGAGTCATCAACTGTTCGTGTCCTCAAGGCTCTAGTAAAGGCTAAATGAAAGCATGCAACAGCCTTTGAGAATGTAGCTGAGTTCCTGAAGAAGCAAAAAGAGCAATCAGATGCTCTCTTCACCCAAGCCAGAGAAGAGATGGAAGAAGCCATAAAGAAGCTAGCAGAGGCAAAGCAGGCTAGGCGTCTCCTGCTATCTAACACTGTTGTCAATACAAATTTTCCTTCATAATAGCTAGGTTCAAAAGTTTATCTAGTCAGCATGCATGTTGTGATGTCCGTGCATCTATTGATGTGGCACAAAATATTTTTTCGGGTCATGTAATAACAACAATTACTTTCCAAACAATAACAGACGAAGCATTGGGCATGGTATAGTTCACGCGCAAGCCCAACATTCCAAGTTCAAATTCCACATCAAACTCATGTTTACAGATATCTGCACACTCATAGATAATGTCCACAACCATGATTCACTTCAAAGCCAAAAAAATGCGAGGGGAGTTATAAATAAAGAAAAAACTCTAGTTCATACTATCAGTGCGAGCACAACAAGTCAAGACCATGTGTAATTAAATATATTTTGGTCATTTTTTGACTAATCACGAATAACTTCTGGAAGCAGGTATATTCTCTAATGCCGGCCGCGGCTGGGGTCCATGATGTTTTGAGCCAAACCGGGCAACACACCGGGTGTCTATGCCGGCGACATGGTGGTCATATCATTCGTGGGTTCAGAGCGGCGGCGGCTCTCGTGGTCTACTATTCCTCAGTGTTGGCAGTGGCCGCAAACGTGTTGGTCGCCTTCGCCAGCATGCCGTGGTTCTGCCAACGTTTGTGTAGGATAGTGCGGCCAACCAGGGTGCACTGGACGCCGTGGTCCCTCGTGTGCCAGCGTGCAGCAACTGGCCACTCCTCTGTGAGCAGGCTTGGAGTGTCGAGTTGATGCACCAGGGGCCATCTTGGAGCGGCGGCTTGCTCCTTCGCTTGCCCGCCTACAGCCTCGCCCATGGTACTGACGGCCTGGGGCGGGGAGGGAGGTGGGGCAGCGAGTTGCTTGGCTTGTCGGGGCACCCAACCAGCTTTTATGCCAGAGAACTTATCTTCCTGCTCATCGGATGCTATGGAGAGTGTGGAGAAAATGGTGCAAGGAGGATATGGGGAGCAGCGGTGTGGTGCGGTTCTTGACAGGTGTCTGGCCTCGTTTAAATGGCGAGTGGATGAGAGGAGCTAGCTAACATTGTGTTCTAAAATGCGGCCGTCTTGCGGAAGGACGTGTTGCCGGCACACGTGCAGATTCAATGGACGTAGGCAGGGCAATCTGAAGCCGGTTGCATGCGGCGAGGAGGCGTGTTCAGCCTGGCCTGTAGCGAGTGGGGCCCTCTTGGCTGGCGCGCCGGTTCAATGCCTGCGCTATGAGAGGTAGCGTCTATGTCGGAGCAATCACTCGCTCCAGTCCTTTTTTGTTTGGGTCTACCAAAATCTCATTTTCCATTCACATTTTACAAGTAAAATTCATGGACAAACTTTGACCCAAAATACGATGGGACTAGTAAACCAGGACGGAGGTATACTAGTAGTTATGAATTCCATTTTCGCTCCATACCAATCGTTCTAAGAACTACTTAGTACGTATAACGCGCCATTGAAAGTCGGAACTCTTACCCCGCTAAAAAATGATATTTTAAACATGGCTACTCGATCAGTGGCGACTGACGAGCCACCGCCTCCAGGTCATTCACCTGTGGTCCCAACTGTCAACTCCTACGGATCAAGTTATCACGTGAGCTGACTATTCCTACAAAGGTGCGCTCCACCACGTACCCGGTACCCGCGCATGCATCAATCATGCACCTAGGGTTTTAGGGTTTATTTGTTCATGGTGCCTTTACGTAACTCTCATGTGTGCGAGACAGTGAGAGATCGACTGCGTGCGTGCGCCTCTTGTCTTCGTATATGTACTCCACCATTTGTCTGGTGTCCAAAAAATTATACAGTAGTAATAACTAGCAATGTGCCAATGCGTTGCCACACGATCAAAGTAGATTAATACATATTCACCGATTTGATAGGAAAAAAGTGTCTAGTTTTGAAATACGTATATCACTAAAAATATATTATGTTTCACTCAAAAAATATTCCTTTGGCGGTTTTGATGAGTTAAGGGAGGAATATGGTTTGTTTCAAGATTTGAGAAGTGGTATATCTCTAATTTCTACTCTTATAAAAACAGAGTTGGTGATGATGGTGTTCCTGCCATACTGCAATATATCCCTTGTTCATCCTTTTCTCCCACAAGATAAACTACTCATACAAATGCATCTGGATGTTCCATGCAATGCATGGGCATCTTGCTAGTTGTTGCAAAAAGCCCATGTGTGTGTGTTGTGTGTGTGTGAGAGAGAGAGAGGGAGAGAGGAGGAGGATGGAGTGCATGTGTGACAAAGACACAAAGAGTGTGTGTGCGAGAGGTATCAGCTTAAAATGAGGCGATAGTGTGTGTGTGCACGATCGAGAGGGCGTGTCTCAAGAAGGGATGAAAAATCTACATAGATACGAGGAGCGCGAGAGAGACATGTACGCGATAGTGGAAGCATGAGTGTGCCGGTTTATAAACCAATCTGGAGGCTAGTCGATCAATGTTTGTGAGAGAAATATGAGTCGGGGGTGCGAAAGCAGTTTTGTGTTTGTGTGAGAGAGACGTTAGTCGGGAAGGGGAGTGGAAGCATGAGTTGTGTGTTTGTGAGACAGGGGGGGGAGTTTGTCTAATCGGTAAACAGATAAATAATGTCAGTTTTATAACTGGGATGGAGACGGAAAGGAGACCGTAACAAATGTTGTGTCTACGGGAGAGAGTAATTTTCGTGGTATGAGTCATATCTAGAGAGATATAGGGTGTGTGAGAGAACCCTATGGAGAGAAAGAAAAAGTGAAAGAGGAGTGAGAGAGTGTGTGTGGCAGTGAAAAAGAAAGCTTAGGTACCAAGTGATACCAGAGAATAGTAGAGACGTGAGAGATAATGAAAACACTGTAATGTATAATGATAGGGAGAGTGTGACACTTCTCAAGGGAGACGTCGAGAGACCATGTTTGCGAAAATAGGAGAAACATGAAGTGAGCGTGCGGGTGAGATGGAGAAAAGAGAGTGATAGCTACATGAAGGAGCATGGGCGAGAAATGGGCGTGAAAGGAGATTCAAATATTTAGTTGCCTGTATAGAAAAATGTCAACATAAAAGGGATTTAAATATTTGAATTCGAGATGATGATACATGTAATTCATACTCAAACCAAAATTGATCTATCAAACATGCATACTTGTAAGTGCATCTAGTGCCCCTTAGTGATTTTGGTGTATTGAAGACTTATAGGTTAAGGGACTTATGCGTTTGTGAGTGTACACAGGTCTATAAGTCTATGAGGAGTTTGATATTTACAGAGAAAGTCGACCCCTAAAAATGAAGTTCTTCGACTGAATACTTTGGATTAGTGAAGACTTTCTGAAGACTTCGAAAGTGAAGAAATTGGTGTGATCCTGAAGACTTGGTATTCATTTGAGGAACATGAAGCGTGAAGACTTTTGTTTTCGTAGTTTCATTTTCTCTTTCTTGAGTCATAGGAAACACCGTACTGTTAAAGGGGTCGAGGAAATACTAAGGAAAATTTTCCAAGTGATGCTCAACTCAAAATCCTACACCTACCAATCCTTTCGAGTGAAGCCGTTGGACATCTCATACAGTTCAGTCAAATTTCTTCAGTGACAGAGAAAAAGCTGTTATGGTCTCTGAGGAATTTGTTCTGATTGAGGAGTTACGAATTCTCAAGTGCGAATTGCCTACAAGTGAGGAGCATGATAGCCTTGAGGAATTTGTTAGTCAAATTACCGACCGTTGCTGTGCTACGCGCCAGCTGTCCCAAAGTATACTTCCACCTAACGGTCATATCATTGAAGGGCATTTATGTCTTATCATGTCGGGCTACTCCCTAGGCTATAAATAGCCGCCCCCTGCAATCGCTAGCTGGTTGGATGCTCCGAGAGAAACTGACACTTGTCATTTGAGAGCGTCCCATCCTTCGAGGACTTTGAGTGAAAATCATCAAGTGAGGAAAACCCAAACCCAAACACCTTCAAACCCAAAGTGATTGAGCATAAGAGATTGATCCTGCGTGGATCCAACCCTTGTTACCTTTGAAGACTGTGCATCTTCCAGACGGTTAGGTGTCATGGTCTAGAGCATCCAAGAGGAAATTGTGGATCACCGAGTGACCAAGTTTGTGAAGGTTTGGAAGTCACCTGAAGACTTACCACAAGTGATTGGGCGAGGTCTGTGTGACCTTAGCTCAAGGGGAATACGGTGAGGACTAAGTGTCCTGAGCTGCATGTTCAGGACTAGGTGTCCGGGACTGTGTGTCCTTAGGTTTAAATACCTAGCCGCCCTAACCAGACATACAACTGTCACAACAGTTGGAACTGGTCTACCAAATCATTGTCTTCACCGAGCTAACTGGTTCCATTTCCTTAACCCTTCCATTTCCTCATTTCTATGTTGTGTGCTTGTTCATATCTTTTTGAAGACTTTGACTCAAGACTTTCTCTATTTCCTCAGCTCAATTTCTTCAGTTTGTTTGTCTTCATTCTGTTTATCCTGTGTTTACGCTTTTGGTACTCTGTGCTTGTTTTCATTTCATCATGAAGACCATGCTCATGCTCTGTTATGTTTACTTCTGAGTACTTATTCCACTGCAAGTAGTTCTTCTCTTAGGAATTTCCTCACCCTGAAATTCCTCAGTGAAGAATTCATAAAAATCGCCTATTCACCCCCTCTAGTCGACTTAACGCACTTTCAATTGATATCAGAGCAAGGTACTCCCTTGTTTTGTGTGATTTTGGTTTAACTGCCTGGAGTTTTAGTTATGTCGACCATAGGTATGATCAACGTTTCTACTGGGTGTCCTACCTTCGATGGGACGGACTACCCCTACTGGAAGAATAAGATGCGCATGCATCTTGAGGCAATTGACAACGATCTCTGGTACGTTGTAGAAAATGGCGTTCCCTTTGTCACTCCTACCGTCAACGCTGTTGATGTGAAGAGATTCAAGCAACTCGACTCTCAAGCGAAGAACATCATATGTGGCCATCTGAGCAAAGGGCAGTATGGCAGAGTGAGTGCTTTGGAGACAACAAAGTTTATCTGGGACAGGCTGTCCAAGGTCAATGAAGGAGTCTCAACACAGCGTGACTCTCGAGTTGACGTTCTTCGCAATCTCTTCAACCGCTTCAAAAGACTCGACAATGAAAATGTTCAGCAAACCTTCGATCGCCTCACTGACATCTCAAATGAGCTTCAAGCACTTGGTGCCACTGATATCACCGACCATGAGGTGGCGAAGAAATTGCTGAGATCGCTTGATTCCTCATTTGATACTTTGGCATTGATGATACAAGAACGAGGAGACTATAAGTCACTTGATCCCGCTGATATCCTTGAGAGACTAAACACTCATGAGTTCCAGCTTGCTAAGAAGAGACATCTCTATGGACCAAGTTATGGCAGATCACGAGCTCTGAAGGCCAAGGTGGTGTCTAAATCTGAAGGTGAAGATTCTGGTAGCAGCCTTGGTGACCCTGAAGAACTGAGCTAGGAGCTAGCAATGCTCGTGAGGAAATTCCAGAAGTTCTCAAGACGTGGTCATTTTGGAAGATCCTCAAGAAGTGGTTACAAGAAGAGACTCTGTCACAAATGCAAGAAACCCGGACACTACATTCAAGATTGTCCTCGGTGGGAAAAGGAATGAAAGAAGAAGAAGTACAAGGATTACAGTTCTAAGTATTCAAAGAAGAAGAAGAAATCTTCAAAGTCCTCTTCATCAAAACCTTCAAGGTCTTCATCTCACAAGAAGAGCAGCTCCAAGAAGGCTCGGGCATTCATTAGCAAGGAAATGGACTCTGAGGCTGAATCTAAGGAAAATGAGCAAGAGGAGGAATCTGAGGAGTCAGACTCTGGTGTGGCGAGCCTAGCCCTCGCTACCACGTTCGTCAGCAAGTCCATCTTCAACTCTGAGGAAAAGGACCTCCCCAACACTACTGATGACGGTGATGAGGACTACGCTCCCACCTATTGCTCCATGCCAAAAGGCTCAAAGGTAATCAAATATCCCTCCTCTGAATCTAGTGAGGATGAATCTGATGAAAACCTCAAACCCAGCTATTCTAAACTTGCTAAGATTGCTGTGAAACTGCAAAGGGCTTTGGAAAAAGTTCAAAACATGCTAGATAAAAGCGATGACATGTTGGGCGAGGAAATGGATCGCACTTAAATTTTGACTGAAAATCTTCAGAGACTTCAGTCCAAGTTTGACAATCTTCAAGGTCATCATAACACTCTCTTATCTGATCATGAGAAGCTTTCTTATGAATTTCTTCAAAGAAAGCAAGATCTTGAGGAGTTAAGAGTGAGTTATGAAGATCTTCAGAAGGAGCGTGATTCATTGCTTGTCGAACAAATCAGTGCTACTCAGGATGAATTTGTTCCTCCATGTTTGAAGTGCATTGAATGTGAAACTCCTAATTCTTCACCTGAATGCTCAAATGCTTCCATTGCTGCAAATTCTTCAACTGTCTCTGCTATTACTAATTCCTCATCTGAGGACATTGCTAGTATCACTGATGATGCAGGGATGAAGGAATTGTATATGACAGGCATGTACAAAAGCCTTAAAGGGCATTAGGCTCTTTGTGATGTGCTTAAAAAGCAAATCCTCAACAGGAACCCTAGGAAAGAGGGTATTGCCTTTGAGAGGAAACTCAATACTGATGGGACCTACTAGAAACCTGAGCAGTATCCTAAAACCTCATGGGTTGCTGCAAAGGGACCTTCAGTGGATCCATCTACTTTATCCGGCTTTACATGTGAACCTTCATATTCTTCTGATGAGTCACTTGAGTCCAACTATAAACTGTTCAAAAATCAGAATGGCGAAGTATTTGCTAGATATGTTGGCACTAACTGCAGGAACGACCCTCCTATGAAGAAAATCTGGGTTTCTAAAAGGTGCCTTGAAAATCTTCAGGTGAATGTCATCATGACACCACCTGTGAAGAATAGGAACCCCAGATCAAATTCTTCATATGGATCCAAGTCCTCATACGGACCAAATTCCTCACGTGGATCAAATTCCTCAAAAGGATCAAAGTCCTCATATGAACATCATCGTGCTAACCCGTCTGTTTTGCAGGGAAGATCTAAGGATTATGGATATGTGCATTATTCTTCAAATCATTATGTTCATAAATCCTCGAAGAATTTCTCTGCTTACTCTTATGCTTACCCTAATCACTCTTATGTGAAACGAAGTGGATTGGCATCTATGCCACCTTTCTCTTATGGAGCTCGCAGAATGATGAACTCTTTGCCACCCCTTCAGATGTGGGTGGTGAAGAAAAAGAACTAATCTCTTATGCAGGGTCAGGTCTCCAGACGAACTTAATCGTCTGAAGAATTTGCTGGAGACCTGAATATGCTTGAAAGGACGCAAGCTAATCATGAAGAAATGAATTTTCATTTCTCACGTCCTCATACTGCTTTATCTGTTCTATTGCTTGATGAAATTGATCTGATGAAATTGATATCATATTCTTCACTGATGAAGTATATGAGTTCGTAAGCTGCACTAATTCATCTGCAGGATGATCAACCCAAAGCCACTGAGTGGGTCCTCGATAGTGGATGTACAAATCACATGACTGGTGACAGGAGCTTATTGATGGACTTTGCTTTATCTCCATCACATCTGAAGCATATCACCTACGCTGACAAAGGAAAAAGCAAGGTATTGGGTCTAGGTAAGGTTGCAATCTCAAAGGATCGACACATGGACAAAGTCATGCTTGTCGAGTCCTTAGGGTTCAACCTCATGTCTGTCTCAATGCTTTGTGATCTTGATATGGTTGTTGTCTTTGGCAAGTATCGTTGTGTTGTGATCATGGAAACTGAGAATTCCAAAGTCTTCGAAGGCTTTAGGAGAGGAGATTTGTATATTGTTGATTTCTCTACAGGACCACAACCTGCTACATGTCTACTTGCAAAAGCTTCAGAAGGCTGGCTATGGCATCGACGACTTGGTCATGCTGGGATGAGGAACTTACACACGCTCGCGAAGAAGAAGCATGTCATTGGCATCGAGGGTGTCAAATTCCTCAAGGACCATTTGTGTGGAGCTTGTGAAGCCGGAAAGATGACCAAGGCCAAGCATCCCTCAAAGACCATCATGACTACCACTCGTCCATTTGAATTGCTTCACATGGATCTCTTTGGCCCTACTCACTATGCCACATTTACTAATGCTGCATCTTTATATGGCTTTGTCATTGTTGATGATTATTCTCGATATACATGAGTGCATATCATCACTTACAAAACTGAAGTGCAGGAAGTCTTCAAACGATTTTCCTCGAGGGCTTCAACCAACTTTGGTGTAAAGATCAAGCACATCAGAAGTGACAATGGAACTGAGTTCAAGAATACTGGTCTTGATGACTATCTTGATGAACTTGGTATCACTCATGAGTTATCTGCTCCTTATACTCCTCAGCAAAATGGCGTCGTGGAGCGCAAGAACAGGACTCTTGTTGAGATGGCTTGCACTATGCTTGATGAGTACAAGACGCCTACTCGCTTCTGGCCTGAGGCAATTGATACTGCGTGCCACATCATCAATAGGGTATATCTTCACAAATTCTTCAAGAAGACTGCATATGAACTCCTCACTGACAAGAAACCCAATGTGAGTTATTTCAAAGTCTTCGGTGCTAAATGCTGGATTAGAGATCCTCATCACAGTTCTAAATTTGCACCGAAAGCACATGAAGGTTTTATGCTCGGTTATGGTAAGGACTCGCACACCTACAGAGTCTTCAACACCTATCACCACAAGGTTGTTGAAACTATAGATGTGCGGTTCGATGAAACTAATGGCTCGCAAAGAGAGCACCTACCTCCTGTGACAGATGAAATACCTCCTGAGGAATCCATTAAGTTCAAGGCTACTGAGGATGTCATTCCTACCGAAGAATCTGCTGAAGAAGTCGTTCCAGAACATGAAGAACGTCATGCTGATGCACCTGAGGAAAATGGTGCTGAAGAAAATGCTGATCAAATTCCTCAACGACAACCAGCTCATCCTCGCATTGCAAATGAAGTGCAGATTGAGAAAATCATCAGCGACATCAACATTCCAGGTCCTCTCACACGCTCAAGAGCTTCACATTTATCTAACTTTTGTGGCACTTTGCTTTCGTCTCTATCACAGAGCCCACTAAGGTAGATGAAGCATTTCTGGAGCCTGAGTGGATTCAAGCTATGCAAGAGGAATTACATCAATTCGAGCTCAACAACGTCTGGGACCTGGTCAAACGTCCAGATCCTCGCAAACACAATATCATCGACACAAAGTGGATCTACCGCAACAAGCAAGATGAAAATGGCCTTGTGGTGAGGAATAAGGCACGACTTGTAGCTCAAGGCTACACACAGGTTGAAGGAATTGATTTCGATGAAACTTTTGCACCTGTTGCTAGACTTGAGGCTATTCGCATATTACTTGCTTATGCTAACCATCATGATATCATCTTATATCAAATGGATGTGAAAAGTGCATTCCTCAATGGTAAGCTTGAGGAAGAAGTATATGTTGCTCAACCCCCAGGTTTTGAAGATCCAAAGCATCCTGACAAAGTCTTCAGACTCAATAAGGCCCTCTATGGCCTCAAGCAGGCCCCTCGGGCGTGGTATGATACTTTGAAGGAATTCCTCATGAAGAAAGGCTTCAAACCCGGTTCACTTGACCCAACTCTTTTCACTAAATCTTATGATGGTGAATTGTTTGTGTGCCAAATATATGTTGATGATATCATTTTCGGCTGTACTGACCAACGTTACAGTGATGAATTTGCCTATATGATGAGTGAAGAATATCAAATGTCTATGATGGGAGAATTGAAATTCTTCTTAGGTCTTCAGATTCGTCAACAACAAATGGCATATTCATATCTCAGGAGAAATACCTCAAGGATGTACTGAGGAAATTCGGCATGCAAGATTGCAAAGGAGTCAAAATCCCTATGCCCACAAATGGCCATCTATGCACTGATGAAAATGGTATTGACTTCGATCAAAAGGTATACCACTCCATGATTGGTTCTTTATTGTATTTATGTGCATCTAGGCCAGATATTATGCTTAGTGTTTGCATGTGTGCCCGATTTCAAGCTACACCGAAGGAATCACACCATAAGGCTGTGAAGCATATTCTTCGATATCTAGCTCACATACCAACACTTGGATTATGGTATCCCAAGGGCTCGGCTTTTGATCTCATTGGATATTCAGACTCTGACTATGCTGGTGATTGTGTGGACCGCAAGTCAACATCTGGCACATGCCATTTCCTCG
The DNA here is from genome assembly GCF_018294505.1 of Triticum aestivum. Lineage (NCBI taxonomy): Eukaryota > Viridiplantae > Streptophyta > Magnoliopsida > Poales > Poaceae > Triticum > Triticum aestivum. The sequence continues at coordinate 379,377,095 of NC_057797.1, forward strand.
GACGATCCTTGGTCTGTTGGTCTTCGAAGAAACTGAACTGCGTATCACTATGTACTATTGAAGCTGAGTACATTGCTGCTCGTTCTTGTTGTGCTCAATTGCTATGGATGAAACAAACCCTCAAGGACTACGGCGTCAACATGAAGAATGTACCTCTCTACTGTGACAATGAGAGTGCCATCAAGATTGCTCATAACTCAGTTCAACACTCGAAGACAAAGCACATTCAGATTCGTCATCATTTTCTTCATGATCATGTGTTGAAGGGCGACATCTCTATTGAGCATGTGAAGACTGAAGAACAACTAGCCGATATCTTCACTAAGCCCTTGGATGAGAAGAGATTTAGCAAGTTGAGGTGTGAGCTAAATATCCTAGAATCTTCGAATGTCCTTTGAAAAGGACACACATCCTAACACTTATGCAAAATTGATGACTTAGATGTGCAACACACAAAGTAAAGTTTTTATTCATTCAATGAAGACTAATCCTCTAAGTGTGAAGAAATTAATGAAGAATTTGATTCTCAGAACCCTACGACAATTGTACACGGTGTCTGAAATCATCATTCTTATACGGTGGGGCACGCCACCACCAAAAGTTGAAAATCCTAAATTTGAGTTTTTCCTCACTTTGAGATTCCTTAGTTGTTCTTCAACTTTGCATTGTCTTCACTCTTTCCGTCATTTTTCTTCATTAGCTATATATATATATATATATATATATATATGAGTTTATGTCCTCTACAGAATTCACTTATTGCTAATTCTTCAAGTTGCTTGTTCTGCTAAGTGAATGTGATCAGACCCTTTCCCCCTCTATGCTAAACTCAACCTAGTCTATTCACAAATTCTTCATGTGCGTTCTATTTGAAACTCGTTCAAAATCTTCACTATGTCCTTGTCAGCTGAAGAAATTACGAACGGAACTTTAAACTTATCTTATCTGAATTTTTGGCTTTTGCCGTTCAAACCGCTCCGCTTCCATGATATATTATCCTATTCACCCATGACTGCACACAATCGTCACCTCTCAGTACGTGGGTGACACTTGTCACGCGAATGAGAAGGGTCAGGGGCACGTTCGTCCAATTTCCTCGGGCGACCAGTTTTTCACTTTGGCTATAAATACGCCTCTCCCTTCCTCACTTCGGTTTTACTCTGCTCGACCTCACTCCCTCGCTCGAGCTCTCAAACCCTAGCACCGCCGCTTCTTCCATCATCGCCGGTGAGGAAGAGCTTCATTGCCTCGACCTCGTCGCCGCCGTACTCATGCGAGCCGCAGATTTCTTCACTCCACCACCGCCATAGCTGTCTTCCTTAGCCAAGTTAGGGCGTGGAAGATCTGAATCGATGAGCTTCAAATCTACACTTCACAGTTCATCGTGTTCTTCGTCAAGGGTAATTAAAAGTTACTTTTACTGCCCTTGTTGATTTTGTTGTTTTCCTCAGATCTTGAAAAGGTGTTTATTCCTCAACTCTTCACACACTAAACACCTCACATATCATCTGCTCTTGATCTGTTTCTCTAAGCAACATTTTTCTTCAAGATTCCTCAATTGTGTGGATTTTCAAATCTGTACAACTCTAGAACCTAAGTCAAAGAACACTTAGTGAAATTCCTCAACACTCAACCGGTCAAATTCCTCAAACTTGTTCCTTTTGCAAAAACTTCTGAGAATGCATATGACCTCTTGAAATTCGTTGCACCTATACTCTGTTCACAGGTACTCATGTCCGCTGCTGAATCTCTAGGTTCTCATCAACTTAACTCATGTGCAGCGTTCCTCAAAGAAAAGTTGCATACCTCTTCAAAGAGCTCAATTGTTCAAAACCCTCAGCTGAAGAAAATGGCAGATGGCAAGAAACCTCAGAAGGGAGGAAAGAAACTGGAAGTCAACACAGCTTTTGAGATCCCTGATGACATTTACAAGGATTATTGCACTCCTGATTAGGCCACACATGGAAAGGAGGACAAAAATCAGCGCAAGGTGCGCATACAAAGGATAGAGAGGAGATGGGCACGAGAATGGAGAGAATACATATATGTCACTCCAAAATATATGAAGAAATTCGCTCTTCACCCTCCTTGACCAAGACCTCCATTGGCACTAGGCCAAGAAGCTGATCCCACTAGCCTCAAGCGCGGTGAGGACTATCCTGATGAATGGGCCAAGTGTCAAGCTAAGTTGGCCAGAGTAGCAAAAGAAGCGGTGAGGAAATTCAATGAAGACTCTGCTGCTGCTGCTGCCACTTCTGAGGCCTCTGCTAACAAGCCGAAGAAGGACATGCCTAAGAAGCCCGCACATAAGCCCAGTGCTCCTTCTTCTTCAATGCCCTCACGGCCAAGCTCCTCTACAATGCCCTCACGGCCAACGTCAGCTAAGCCCTCACGACCAATTCCTCAAGCCACACCAGCTCCTTCAAAATCCTCAGCTCCTCCTTCCAAGTCCTCAGCACCTGCGCATCTCGCCTCGTGCCAAAGGACAACAGGCATCTCTATTGCCTCAGGAGCCACTGCAACTGCACTCTTCAACTGGCCCCACTCTGCTGAAGACCAAGGCCACTGTAGGACGAGGCACTAGACAAAGTCCTCAAAAGAAGCAGGTCGACTTCCAAGTACCGTCCAATGATGACGAAGTTGATGATGAAGAACTCGTTGAAATCATTAGAGATAGGCAGCACAGGGCCGCTAGAGCCAAATGCAGTAATGTGCCATTGATGCTAGACACAAAGTTGATCCTCGACTTTATTGACTTGTGGCACAAGGACCCCAACACACGTTTGCCTGAGCTAAACCTCACTCCTGGTCAAAGTAATGTGCCGACTGACTTCATTGACGAAGAAAAATGGAAATATGAACAGGGGAGGAAGGTGAAGAAAGCGTAGTACAAGAAAGAGCGCTTTCTGAAGCAAAACTTATTGAAGCTTTCACCTGAAGAACTTGTTGCTCTGCAATCAGAGATCAAGAAACTGAGTGATGAATTTGATCGCTACTATGCTGACTGGCTTGGAGCCAAAGTCAGATTTGTAAAGATAACTAAAAAGTTTACTACCAATGTTGCTGCCCCTATGCAACAAGAAATTCCTCAGGCTGAAGCATCTGCTCAGCCTACTGAAGAAAATGCTAGCACCGCTGATGATACTCAGGCTGCTGAAGAAAATGCTAGTACCAGGGCTGATGACTGCATTCCAGCCATTGATGAAACTGCCAGGGCAACCACTAGTGTTGCGCCTGAAGAAATTGCCAGGACATCTGAAGCTTCAACCGCTGTGCCTGAAGAAATTGCTTATACCAGGGCAACTGCATCAGTTGTGCCTGAAGAAATGGAACCAATTTCCTCTGCTCCTCCTGTACCTGCACCAAGTCCAATTCTTCCTTCTGCATCAGAAGCTAAGAAGACCAAGGCTGCGGAGCGTAAAGCTATGAAGAAAAGGAAAGCATCAACTTCATCAGACTCTTCAGCTCCGAAGAAGATGAAGAAATTGACCAGCTCGTTTGAAAATCCGATTGATGTTGTTCCATTCTCAAGCATGCCATCAAAGGAACTCGTTCCTTTTGATGAAGAATACGTGATCCCAAGCGGATCCGATGAAGACATTCCTTCTGCTGCTTCTCAGAGTAGTTGGATGAAGAAATTGAAGTGGATGCAATCCCTTCAACCCCAGTTGTTTCATCGCCCATGCCTCAGTTTACTGCTGAAGAGGTCGGCGTTGAAGAAATGAGTGGAGAAGATGAGGATGTGGACATTGGGTGCACAACGCCAGTTCTGAATGATGACTTTTGGGAAAGTCAGCACCCCAATTCTCCGTTGTTCACTCCTCTACAACAAATTCCTCAGTCCCCAGTGACTACTGAAGTTCAAATGGGTTCTGAAGAACCACACCCCACTCCGTCCATCCCTGAAGAGATTCTAGCCACTAGTGTTGATGACATTGCTGCTGAAGAATTGAAGTCCCAGTCTGCCACTGAAGAAGAAACTGAAATTCCTCAGCCTGCGGAACCTGAGATCACGATTCCTGAGGTTGTGATGCAATTGACTGACACTCCTCACCCCAAGACAAAGGATCCTTTCTCAAAGAAGCAAAAATTCAAGGCTGATGACTTCTTCCACGAGCATGTTTTCTTCATAGACTACAACCCCTATGACTCTGCTCGCCTTAGAAGGAAGCGCTTCTGGACTTCTGGCCAAGCAAACTTCTATTCTTCGCTGCTTTTCAACAAAGACAAAGTCTTCGACCATGAGCATATTCCTCACGTGGACATGGAATCACTGCCCTGCTTCACGCCAATCCTCAGTGTTCTTCATGATGCTGGGCTGCTCAACTTTTGCATGGATATTGTTGATTGGAATGAAGAGCTAATATTTCAGTTCTATGTGATGCTGCACATCATAGGAGAAGCTGAAGATGTGAACACTTGGGTATTGGACTGCATGACATAGAACACACATTTCAAAGCACCAGCCTCTGAATTACTTCATGCCCTGCCTGTCAGTCCTCCCCTTGAAGGCGCTCGTTGCATCTATCATGAACTTGAAGTCACTTCTCACTACATGGAAGTGTTGATGAAGCCGCTGAAGCCCGACCAAGCTCCAAGGACCAAATTCCTCGTGACGGAATTGTTGTTTGTGCCTAGAACTATATATCGCATTCGGACGAAGACATTGAGTCCAATCAAAGGCCATGATTCAAATGATGAAGAAGTTGTTGGCATCATGAAGAATCTGTTATTTAATATCATACATGGCATTCCTATCAACTACCATGATTTCTTCATGAGGACTCTGGCAAATGTTGCCCTCTCTCCATTTGAGTTGAAGCCTTATTCTCCTTGGATTATGAGATTCCTCAGAACTAGGTCTTCACTCAACTATAAGGTTGATTTTCAGAATCATGTCAGTTACTTGCCCCCATTGAAGTCCTCAAGAGGACATTTTACTCATCTGATGAAAAGGGCAAGGCTACTGCAATTATTGATGAAGGCATTCGTCCATTGGATGATCTGTTATGAAAAGTTGCATCCTACTCCACCAATGATGACTCTGCCACTCATGACTCTGCCGCAAATGCTTCAAAGCAAAATCCTCAAGGCACAGCTCCAAGGGTGATGACTGATCGTGAGCTTCTCCTCAGTCTTCACCAGAAGGTCGATCACAACCACAAATGGGTTAAGCATCAGTTTGGTTCTATTCTTCACAACATGACTGCTACACACAATGCAGTGAAGAAAAACCATTACTACCTCCATGAAGTCTTCGGTCGCACCTGGGTTGTTCTGTCACATCTGTATGGTGAAGATGATCTGAAGCAAATGGGTTTCAAGCAGGACTTTGAATGGTCTCAGCCACCGGCGAAGAAATTCAAGAAGACAAAGTTCCTTCCTTGGTAGCCAGCTCATATTCTTCATCACGCGCGACTGATGAACATGAAGACTTGGACGACACTGCGGCATGCCCTACTTCAACAACCGACCCCAACAATGCTGGCGCTCCTTCATCGACTCAGTGATGATATTCTTCAGGGGCGTTAGTCCTCATTTTTCGTCCCTTTTGGTCATTCGATGACAAAGGGGGAGAAATTTGAGTTAGTCTTCAAGCGGGTCTACTTATATGGGCGTTTTTTTCTAAGTTACAACTCTCGTTCTTTTGAAGACTTTGCCGAATCGAGATGTAAACTTAAAACCCGATGGTGGTCTGATACTTTTGCTGTGTTCTTCTGCATGCTTATTCCTCATATATGTTAATGCACGCATGCTGAATTACATCAGTCACCATATTTCATCATGCATTTCAAATTCTTCATATTATATGTTAAATGCGTGTATGAATTACAAGATATAGGGGGAGATCTCCATGATTCTACTCTTCAAGTGTGCATTGCTTCAAAAGCAAATTCCTCACTATGCACATCTTCAGGGGGAGTTCTTCTATATCTTGCAAATCAAATTCCTCAATATCAGTATTTACACTTCATATGTTTATCCCCATTGAAAACTTAACCTATATTGTCATCAATCACCAAAAAGGGAGAGATTGTAAGTGCATCTAGTGCCCCTTAGTGATTTTGGTGTATTGAAGACTTATAGGTTAAGGGACTGATGCGTTTGTGAGTATACACATGTCTATAAGTCTATGAGGAGTTTGATATTTACAGAGAAAGTCGACCCCTAAAAATGAAGTTCTTCGACTGAAGACTTTGGATTACCAAAGTCTTTCTGAAGACTTTGAAAGTGAAGAAATTGGTGTGATCCTGAAGACTTGGTATTCATTCGAGGAACATGAAGCATGAAGACTTTTGTTTTCGTAGTTTCATTTTCTCTTTCTTGAGTCATAGGAAACACCGTACTGTTAAAGGGGGTCGAGGAAATACTAAGGAAAAATTTCTAAGTGATGCTCAACTCAAAATCCTACACCTACCAATCCCTTCGAGTGAAGCCATTGGAAATCTCATACAGTTCAGTCAAATTTCTTCAGTGACAGAGAAGAAGCTCTTCTGGTCTCTGAGGAATTTGTTCTGACTGAGGAGTTAGGAACTCGCCAGTGTGAATTGCCTACAAGTGAGGAACATGATAGCCTTGAGGAATTTGTTAGTCAAATTTCCGACCGTTGCTGTGCTACGCGCCAGCTGTCCCAAAATATCCTTCCACCTGACGGTCATATCATTGAAGGGCATTTATGTCTTATCATGTCAGGCTGCTCCCTAGGCTATAAATAGCCGCCCCTACAACCACTAGCTGGTTGGCTGCTCCGAGAGAAAATGACACTTGTCATTTGAGAGCATCCCATCCTCCGAGGACTTTGAGCGAAAATCATCAAGTGAGGAAAACCCAAACCCAAACACCTACAAACCCAAAGTGATTGAGCATCACTGAAGAGATTGATCCTGCGTGGATCCGACGCTTGTTACCTTTGAAGACTGTGCATCTTCCAGACGGTTAGGCGTCATGGTCTAGAGCATCCAAGAGGAAATTGTGGATCGCCGAGTGACCGAGTTTGTGAAGGTTTGGAAGTCACCTGAAGACTTACCACGAGTGATTGGGCGAGGTCTGTGTGACCTTAGCTCAAGGGGAATACGGTGAGGACTAAGTGTCCTGACTGCGTGTTCAGGACTGGGTGTCCGGGACTGTGTGTCCTCAGGTTTGAATACCTAGCCGCCCTAACCAGACGTACAACTGTCACAGCAGTTGGAACTGGTCTACCAAATCATTGTCTTCACCGAGCTAACTGGTTCCATTTCCTCAACCCTTCCATTTCCTCATTTCTGTGTTGTGTGCTTGTTCATATCTGTTTGAAGACTTTGACTGAAGACTTTCTCTATTTCCTCAGCTGAATTTCTTCAGTCTGTTTGTCTTCATTCTGTTTATCCTGTGTTTACGCTTTTCGGTACTCTACGCTTGTTTTCATTTCATCATGAAGACCACGCTCATGGTCTGTTATGTTTATTTCTGAGTACTTATTCCGCTGCAAGTAGTTCTTCTCTTAGGAATTTCCTCACCCTGAAATTCCTCAGTGAAGAATTCATAAAAATCGCCTATTCACCCCCTCTAGTCGACTTAACGCACTTTCAATACTCATATGAATTCACACACATCTATGTTATTTAATATGTGGATATTACTGATCCATACATTTTAGTAGAACATAATTTGGTTTAAATTTTTTGAATTCAACCTTATGATTTTGAGATCATTATATTTGTAAATCATATTATATATGTAAAGGAGCAGAATTCTTTGTTGTGCTTTTGAAAGTATATATATATATAAATGATGTATATAGAGTTTTATTCCAGTCAAAAATGGATCGTGCCCGAACAAAAATAGAATACAAACTGGATTCGAATTTAGTTGGGACTGTAAACGTGCACTCTTGCTCTGCAAAAATTTGAACGAAGCGGGGAAAGTCGCAGTAACCGCCCGAAACCAAAATCCGCGAGATGATAATTACTGCCTATCCCTCACACGCAAAGCCTATCGGCTCGATTTCTATAGGTTTCGATAGGGGTAGGTTTGTAATTTCACTCAAATGTGACATAACCGCCTCTCACCTGGATTCATACATGGTGGGTGCCAAAACACAGTGTCTCCTCGGCCGAAATCGACTCCCTCCCTGATTCATACATGGTGGGCGCCAATACAAACTCTCGTCGGCAAATATTCGGTGTATGCGAGATTACCGTCCTATCCCCAACCGACTAATATTGCTATGATGTAGGAAATTTTAAACAGGGGCTAAGTTTGTAAATTTCCTTGCAGTTGAGACAAGCGCGCCTTGAAGACATGCTTCCCCCTTCCTCTCTCCCTTCATTTCCCCATTCGTACTCCATGGGCGCCAAAACACCCTCTCCACCCCAGCCTCCTCCGTCGGCCACCCCATCCACCGCCGTCCTCATCCACCATGCCGGAGCTGATACCCCGACGCCGTTGTCCATTACAAGAGATCGACCTCTCTCATCCACGACTTCGGACCGGGATCCTTGCATCCCGTCCTCTTGCTTCATCCCTACCGTCGTCCACCTTGCCAGTGCCGCTCCTACGACCGTCTCATCCACTATCGATGTTAAAACCGGCCAATCTCGGTAGGGGGTCCTGAACTGTGCGTCTGAGGATCGAAGGAAATAGGAGACAAGGGCGACGTGATGTTTACCCAGGTTCGGGCCCTCTTAATGGAGGTAAAACCTACGTCCTGCTTGATTGTATTTGATGAGTATAGGGGTTACAAGAGTTGATCTAACTCGAGATCGAAATGGCTAAACCCTATATGTCTAGCCTATGTGATTTGTCTTAGCTTCCATAGACTAAACCCTCCGGTTTATATAGACACCGGAGGGGTCTAGGGTTTTACAGAGTCGGTTTACAGAGAAAGGAAATATTACATTCGAACGCTAGGCTTGCCATCCACGCAAAGGAGAGTCCCATCTGGACACGAGGAAGGGTCTTCTGCCTTGTATCTTCACGGCCCACCAATCCGGCCCATGTCAAATTGTCCGGACACCTGAGGACCCCTTAGTTCAGGACTCCCTCAATTGCCCCTGAACCAGTCTTCAATGACGATGTGTTCGGCACTCAGATCGTCTTCGACATTGCAAGGTGGGTTCTTCTCCGTATATAAAATAGTATTATGTACAAGAGAACTATATCCGGCTATGTATCATAATTACAACCCTCAACCATAAGGGTACAATACATAATAAGGCATAACTTTTTCTGTGAAACATCACGTCTAGCCTATCTATTATTTTGAACCATTTTTTGGCCTCCCGCTTCACGTTTTGAGGCACAGCCTCTATTGACACGTCTTGTCAAAGCAGAGATCGTGCCCCCCTTATTGCGGGATTTTCATGAATATAGGTTTGGGTAATCCAATCGTGCCATACACACGACCCCTTTGGAATAGGCGAGTTTTAAGGCTAGTGGGGGCGCTTGATATTCACTGCCTATATAAGCGGATAAAGATCCCTTTTTAACCCACGCCTCCTTCATTCCTCAGCCTGCCCATCCTCGAGCTCTAGCGCCCAAGTTTGAACCTTTCCCACTGCCCAACCCTTACAGCCATGGCCGGATCTGGTTCGCAGGGCAAGTGGATGGCTTCCTCCGTCATGGAGAGGAACGTCAAGGAACTCCGGGAAGCGGGGTACCTGGCCGCGAACATCACGCATCGGCTCCCCACCAAAACTAGATCATCCCTACTCCGGAGCCCAATGAGAGGGTGGTATTCATCCCCACTTCCTCCGCGGACTAGGGTTTCCCCTCCACCCTTTCGTCCATGGCCTCATGTTCTATTACGGGCTAGATTTCCATGATCTAGCCCCAAATTCCTTCCTCCACATTTTGGCGTTCATCGTCGTGTGCGAGGTGCTCCTCTGCATCCCCCCACTTCAACGTGAAGCCAAAAGTGGTCGACATGCAACATGCAGACTACGGCGGAGGCATGGTGAGCAAGCTCCCCAATGTCACCTAGCCCAAAGGGGCCTTTGTGGAAACTGTGAAGGGATGGAAATAGGAGTGGTTCTACATTACCGAACCGGCGCCACATGGGAAGCCACTCCTGATTTCAAGTCTGGACCCCCAATGCGGCTCACGTCATGGATTAACATGGGCCTGGATTGGGCATCGTTCGACAAGGTGAGGATGCTACAGAAGCGCATCAATAATATGATGGAGAAGAACATCAGTCTTGCTAATGTGATTCAGGTGATGCTTTTTCGTCGGATTCTTCCCTGCCAGCGTCGCCCTCTCCACATGTGGGAATTCAATCCGGATGGCCCTCGGACCTTGCAGCGATTCTTCGGCACGACAGACAAAGAGATCTGGAAGCTGCTTTTCAAGGCCCAGAGGTTGTGGCCGGAGGCGGCCGAAGACATCGGCCTCGACTGCGCTCATCCGGCCACTCTAGTATGTTTTTTGATTTCCGAACATAACTTCATCTTGAAAATCCAACGGGTATGCCAAGCTTTCCATTCTTCCCTCCGGACTGGACAATGAAGGCGGAGCGGATCTAGTGTCCGGCTCCGCTACCCGAAGACCCAACCATTCCTCTGCTGATGTGCTGGTCCCGGCGCCGTACCAGGCACCGGAGAAGAATGCCAAGAAGAAGAGCAAGGAGGCTAAAAGTGGCCTTCGCCGTAAAGGTACTTCGGACGATGTGTCCGGAGATACCAAAGCTCCCTCCTACCACGAGGAGACAAAGACGAAGAGGAAGAGGAGGAGAGAAATTCTCCCCTTAAGGGGGGAAGAAGAAAAGAGCGGCTTCCATGGACCTAGAAGCGGAAGCGTCCAAAAAGGGGAAGATTTCCCTTTTGGATGACTCGGACTCGGATGCCGAAGTCATCCCCGAGTGGTGCCCTAGGTCGAAGCCCCTGGCCGCGTCATAAGTGTCCAAGGGTACCGAATATCCAGTCTTTACGATTGTGGTTTTAACATATTGAAATTTCATGCTGCAGCCCGGCCCGTGATCTCCCCCAGCTATCATCGGCTTCTGGGAATTCGCTGGGGCCAGATATGGTGGAGAGTGAGACGCCTCCGCAAGCCTCCCCGCCCACTGCCATGGACAACACCGAAGTGTTGTCCCAAAGAACCTCTCCGGGCCACGAAGAGGTGCGGGAGGCCGCCCGGACGGCGCCAGAGGGCAACACCTCGGCTGTCGAGAACATGGGGGAACCGACCCCCATGGAGACTGGTGACGGGGTCCATGCCCAATCCGACCCCCAGCCGAATATCATTCTAGAGACCCATATGGCTCCAGAATAGAGCGAGAAACCTCCTTTGAAAGACGGGGGCGTCGACTCCACCGGTGACCTCTATCAATCCAGAGGCTCAGGACACTCTGGTGGAAGTGCTTCGGCGCGCTTCCATTGTGGAGGAGCACCGTACCCTCATGGGTACGGTGGTTGAGAAGGTTCAGTCCGGTAAAAGCAGGTTGAATGAAGCCTTTACCAGCCTACTAACAGGCTTTGAGGTATGTGATGTAATATTCTTAGCTGCTTTGTATATGCCAAAATATGCCCGTGTATAGATATTAGCCCCTGAGACTCTGTTTGGATTTTGCGAAGAGGGGCCGAACAAAGGATCAAGTTGTATTCGCAGGAGATAATAAACGTATCTATTTTGAGAAACATGCTTCACTGTTGGCGGCAACAGCCCAGGCCGCCGAAGTGTCCGAACTTAAGCGGAAGTTGGAGCGGGCTAATGAAGAACTCGTCCGCACCAACAAGCGTTTTGAGGAAACGCAAGGTATGGTTTGAAAAAATATTGACACACTTAAAGGAATATGTCAATACGGAGTCTAATCTCCTGTGTTGCTAATTATATTTGCAGATAGGGTGACCGAGGTTGAGGACCTAAGGAGAGCCCTGGCCCAAGCCAAGGGGCGGGCGCGAGTGAGCCAAGCGGCCGCTGACAAAGCGGCTACGGATTTAGAGTCCGAGCAGGTCACCCGCCGTAAGTATGAGGAGTGGGTGACTGACGTGGAGCAGGCGCTCCAGGATGCCGCCAACAAGTGCGAGGCCTTGGGGGAGAGTAATAAGGCCCAGGCGGCCTAACTCACCAAGGCTCTTCAAGAGGCAAAGCAGGCACGAACCGAGTCCCAGGCGGCTCGCGAGGAGATCAGGCAAGCCGGACAGATAGCGGCTGGTAAGCCCTTTCTTTTACAGAGTATATTTGGCGGTCGGAGATATGCCTTGCTTAATAGACTATGGAGTTCTCCAGATGCCTTTGCGGATCTTCCAAGGAGTGCACCTGACGCTGCGCAATTCTTCCGGTCCCAAGAGGGAAACACCATGGAGAAGCTCTTCTGGTCTCAGCACCTGGCGCTAAAAAGGCCGGCGCTTCTGAACAACCAGATGGTGAAGTTGGCGGAGCTGCACAGGATGTCTGGTTTGGCCACGAAGGACATTATAGTTTGGCTATGGCCAGCCAGACCCGTTCCGAGAAGCTACTTCAGCTTGGTCAAGCGACTCGGTGACGCCCTGCCCCGAGTTGAAGCTGTGAAGCGCTCGATGTGCATAGAGGGTGCGTGGATGGCCTTCGCCCGCGTCAAGATGCACTGGGCGAATATGAGGCCGCCATCGTGGCCGTTGAGGATCCACCTGAGGGCAAAGATTACCGCAAGCCGGAGCGATACTTCGATGATGTCCTGGAGGGTGCCCGTTTAATCGAGGGTCAATGCTCGAAGGATATTATGTTTGAATGAATGTATCCGGGCTGCTCGGACTTCATATTATGAAACAAAGCCTTTGTATGCTATGCTTGCTTGTATATCTCAAATTATTTTCCTCATGTGCGGTCATTTGTTGTATCTGAAAGTTTGCCAATCATCGGCTTCAGCCCCCACATAGATACTACGGGGGTGTTCGGAATAGCACCTGACCACACTTGTCCCAACGTCTTGGTCTGTAAAGGAGGTGATCGTGCAGCGAACTAGGCAATCAGACTATGCGGCTTTACCACTCTCACTTAGCCATAGGAGTTTGACAATGGGATTATATGCTTAGCCCCTGGTGTTGCATGGCTATCCGAACATGGGTGCTTTAAACACTTGACCGGGTGGAGGCGAGTCCATCGTGTAATACGGAAAAAATCGCGAAAGATTAATAAGTCACCGAACCGCTGACCAGCTCTCGCCATATCATGACAGTCAGTTTTCGGCTTTCTCTACTGAGGTATTTGACTGGACGAGCCGGAAACACAATCTTAGTAGTTCTCCCTTTACTACCTTAGCGGAACAAGCGGAACGTAAGGTGGTAACCACAGGAGCCAGGCAACCCAACTATTGATCAAAGACATGATTCGGAGCCGATGCATATAATGCGGTATTCGGGACGCTTAAGTGTACTATGAAAGTGTTAAGACTTTTTTGTTTTTGAATATTTGTCGCCGAATGTGTATATGTCGATCAGTCATAAAGACGGAATACAGATTATGGAATAGGCCCGAATAAGGTAGGACAAAATTGTTTCCGCTATATTCTAATTGATACATCAAACGTGCTCTTACAGAGAATGCCATAATTATCAAGTCTATTTTACATGCCAAGAATTTGAGAACAAGGGAAAGCTCTATACAGGTCCTAAAAAGGAAAAGGTGGTCTTGAAGATCCTTTTGACACTCTGCCACACGTCTGCGCCACTTTTCACCTTGGTGTAGGATCCTTTGAGAGGATCAATTGATCGAGCATACATAAGGGGCCTGAAAAAGGGCCCTTGCTACCATCAAAAAGTGATTTGGGTTGTAAAGATCCTGAAAAATAATATAAAAAAGGAAAAAAAGAAGAAGATGAAGGTCCGAATTGGGTCGAGCCATATTGTGGACTTTGTTTTTAGTGTGCCTCCGTCCTTGCCAATGGTATTTTTAGTGTGTAGTTATGTACGCGCGCTACGTATGCTGTGATCAGGTTGGGGTTTTGATGGAGGCCGAATTGCTAATCTAGCTCTGGATGAGTCGGACTGTCATTCTGCAGGGTGTACCGGACTTGTTTGACAATGTCCGGGGGCTTGACTGCCAATGTAGTATTCGGCTTGATAAGGCCACCCTGTACTTCAACTGCGAGGGTTGCGGTATGCTCCTCAGTACGGAGGGAGCACTCCATGTTTCCATTGACTATTATCACATCACGTGGTCCAAGCATCTTGAGCTTTAGATAGGCATAGTGCGGGACTACATTAAAGCGAGCGAAAGCGGTTCATTCGAGCAGTGCATGGTAACCACTGCGGAAGGGGACAATGTCGAAGATTAAATCTTCGCTTCGGAAACTATCCGGTGAGCTGAAGACTACCTCCAGCGTTATTGACCCTGTGCAACAGGCCTCTACACCGGGTATTACTCCTTTAAAGGTGGTTTTGGTGGGCTTGATCCTTGAGGGATCAATACACATTTTACGGACAGTGTCTTGATAAAGCAGGTTAAGACTGCTGCCGCCGTCCATGAGGACTCGCATGAGATGGAAGCCGTCAATGATAGGGTTGAGGACCAATGCTGTCGAACCTCCATGGCGGATACTGGTCAGATGGTTTCTGCGGTCAAAAGTGATCGGGCAGGCTGACCATGGGTTGAATTTTGGGGCGACTGGCTCTATGGTGTAAACGTTCCTTAGTGCGCGCTTGCGCTCCTTCTTGGGGATATGAGTGCCATAGATCATATTCACTGGTTTCATCTCGGGGGGAAATTTCTTTTGCCCCCCTGTGTCTGTTGGGCGGGGCTCATCATCATCCTCGCTAGGCGGTCCTTTCCCCTTATGTTCGGTGTTTATCTTACCGGCCTGTTTAAAGACCCTACAATTTCTATTGGTATGATTGGCAGGCTTGTCCGGGGTGCCGTGGATCTGCCAAGACTGATCTAGTATTCGGTCCAAACTAGATGGAGCATCCTTGTTTCCTTTGAATGGCTTCTTCTGCTGGCTGGGTTTAGAGCCACTGAATCCGGCGTTGACTGCCGTGTCTTCGGTATCTTCATTGTTGCTTCAATGCTTGTGTTTGTTGCGTCGTGGCCTGCTGTTACCATCTCTGGCTTCGGAGGTGCTAGGGTCGCTGGCGCTGTTGCTTCTATGAGCTAGCCAACTATCTTCTCCCGCGCAAAAGCGGGTCATAAGTGCGGTGAGGGCTGCCATGGACTTCGGTTTTTCTTGGCCGAGGTGTCGGGCAAGCCACTCGTCACAGACGATGTGTTTAATGGCCGTGAGGGCTTCGGCATCCGGACAATCAACAATTTGGTTATTTTTAATTAAGAACCTGGTCCAGAGTTTCCGGGCCGACTCTCCGGGTTGCTGGACTATGTGACTGAGGTCATCGGTGTCCGGAGGCCGGACATAGGTACCTTGTAAGTTGTCTCTAAAGGCATCCTCCAGGTCTTCCTGGCTACCAATAGAGTTATCTCGGAGGCTGTTTAACCAGTGCCGTGCTGGTCCTTTCAGTTTCAAGGGAAGGTATTTGATGGCGTGGAGATCATCACCGCGGGCCAAGTGGATATGGAGAAGGAAATCTTCATTCCATATCGCGGAATCTGTCATGCCGTCGTATGATTCAATGTTTACGAGTTTAAGCCCTTCTAGGAACTGATGATGCATTACCTCGTCACTAAAGCATAAGGGGCGGGCGGTGCCTCTGTATCGGGCAACGTCACAACGGAGTTCGGATGACATTCATATGTAGTTTTCGGCCCTGGTGAGGTTATGCCTGTCAGGCCAAGGTTGATGGTCATCTTCTCGTGTTGGGGTGCGCCCCCTTGATCCATAGATTGATCTTGTTTGGCCTGCTCTATTGCTTAGGTCTTGTCGTAGGTCGTAGGTGTATCCTGGAGCCGCTGTCTCTCTGCCCTTACGGCGAGGTGGTGCGGGTCGGTGTTCGGCATAGGTGGCCGCTTTATCTCGCCCACGCGGTGGCCAGTCTGGTTCATCAGCGCAGTCATGTTTCGACGATATTGGCTCAAAGGCCTCGTCGTCGAATTGTGGCAGTAGCCGACACTTCGGATAGCTCTTTGTTGGGTGTTGCAGGCCATATTCTTCAGCATCTAGGACCTATGTCCATCTGTCATTGAGAGTATCCTGTTCAGCTTGGATCCATTGTTGCTACTTTTTTAGGCTTCTTGAAGTGCGATTAGTTGGCGCTTGAAGCGCTCCTACCCGAGGGGTTCCTCCGACAAGATGAAATCTTCGTTGCCGAGGCTGACATCGTCTTCGAAGAGCGGTAGATAGTTGCTATCCTCCGAGTCCTCATTCCCGACTGGATCGTCGGGGTTAACTTGCCCCTCCTCCACATTGTTCTGTCCGGATGTGGGCTTGATGGGGTCTTCGGCATCTTGGCCTTTTTCGTCTCTGGATCATTGTCAATGTTGTCGATGTCTTCAAAGGTGTAATCCAGCATGTCGGTTAAGTCCTCGACAGTGGCTATGAAGTGGGTGGCGGGTGGGACTTGAAATTCCCTGCTCCCAGCCCCTGATCCGGGGACCGCATTAAGTCTAGGGCCTCGTTTAAGGGCGAGGATTGGATGGGGAAACGAGAGTCCGCGAGGCCGGTCGGGGCAAAGGCCTCCTGGCCATGCTTGCTTGGCGCGGACTTTGAGAGTTCGGATCTGGAGTCCGGCGACGAGTCCGGCCTTTCAGTGATAGGTGGAACCCGGTCTGATTCCGAGTTCGACGTCGAAACAATCGCCTCCGGATCTTCGATAGTGTGGTTTGCAGCGGAGAGTCTGGTGGGCTCCAAACTCCCATCTTTGGACCTGGTGGTTTGCTCCAGATCTAAGGCCAGAGTGGTGGCCGGGGCCATGAACCCTTTGAAGATCAAGTCTCCTCCGATATCGGCGACATAATTTAGGTTCCCGAAACTGATCTTATGACCAGGGGCGTAGCTATCAATTCGTTCGAGGTGGCCAATTGAGTTGGCATGTAGAACGAAGCCGCCAAACACAAAAATCTGGCCGGCGAGGAAAGCTTCCTCGAAAACGGCATCATTGTTGGTGATCGAACAAGCCGTCCAACCTTCTGTTGACGACACAGTGGAACTCTCAATGAAAGCACCAATGTCGGTGTCAAAACTGGCCAATCTCGGGTAGAGGGTCCCGAACTGTGGGTCTGAGTATCAAATGAAATAGGAGACGAGGGCGACGCGATGTTTACCCTGGTTTGGGCCCTCTTAATGGAGGTAAAACCCTACGTCCTTCTTGATTGTATTTCATGAGTATAGGGGTTACAAGACTCGATCTACCTCGAGATCGTAATGGCTAAACCCTAGATGTCTAGCCTATGTGATTTGTCTTAGCCTCCATGGACTAAACCCTTCGTTTTATATAGACACCGGAGGGGTCTAGGGTTGTACAGAGTCGGTTTATAGAGAAATGAAATAATACATCCGAATGCTAGGCTTGCCATCCACGCAAAGGAGAGTCCCATCCGGACACGGGGAAAGGTCTTCTGCCTTGTATCTTCACGGCCCACCAGTCCGGCCCATATCAAATTGTGCGGACAGCCGAGGACCCCTTAGTCCAGGACTCCCTTATCCACCGCGCCGGGATATTTCCCCTTGCCGCCACCGTCTACACTCCTAGATCTACTTCCACGCCACCGACAGCCATCGCTGCCGCAGCACTGTCAAATTCTAGGCAGATGCATACCCGGCGCCGCACCAGAGGCGGTACTCTTTCATATCTGCTCAACTTATTTATTGCAACAAGAAAATAGATCGCCGCTGCTTTACTCTAATTTCTTGTCCATCACATACTTGTTAGTTCAAAGAAAACATTGGTTGCAAAGTTTCCTTTGTCCGGTTTGCACCTTCAGATCCGCCATGGCACGCTCGACACTATACTCGCAATGCTTATGGTTTTCCCCTTTTATATTCCACACTAGTTAAATGACAGTAGACTAAATTTCAAAATTGGGTCAGTCGATTTTTGAGAGCTCACTGGAGTTTGCCGGTGCGAAGGAAGGGGCTCGGGTGGGGATGGTGGTTGTGAGGGTGGTGGTGGGGCCTCGCCAAACTAAGAAAACTCGATGCGGGTGGGGGCAGGGGAGGGGGTGGGGTGGTGGAGGAACATAGGCGGTGGGGGCGGTTTAGGGGAGGGTGGGGGGGTCGGGGCCGGTGGTTCGGCCGGCGGCCCGTGCGGTGTTCTGTATGGGAAGAATCAGAGACGGGGAAGAACAACAGTTAGGAGACGTAGGATCTTCATCCAACCGCCTGAACGGTTAGCAGACATGCCTTTATACTCAATACCATCATCGTAGATGCTTAGCACTGCTCCTGAATTCATCAAGCTAAACAACGTGCCACTCATAATTCCAAACTTTTTGCTCAAATACGAATCTGATATGATGCTGATATTACTAAAACAGATAACGTTTCATTGGTCAGCTAATGTTCCTACTTTACTTTCGAAAAGCACGTGCACCACATATAGAGAGACAACAGGGAGTTGCATTGTTAATGCGCTCTGGTTCATCATGTGTGGGCACTGCACAATGAACATTTTATTATCCAAAATCTGCTTGCTCTTCTTTAGCATGTTCCACTTATGTTCTTCTTTAATAAGTACTCTCTCCGTTCCTAAATACAAGTCTTTGTATAGATTCCACCATGGACTACATATGGAGCAAAATGAGTGAATCTACACTCTAAAATGTATCTGTATACATATGTATGTGATCCATAGTGGAAATCTCTACAAAGACTTATATTTTGGAATGGAGGGAGTATGATAGTAGTACAATATGTTCCTTGTAGTGAAGAGGTGCAGGGACATTTGCAGTGTAGAGGTCTATTCGGTCGTTTGTGACGGACACTTTCAACTCTTCAGGCCTCTTTGATTCATAGGATTTTGTAAACATATGAATAGGAATTGTAGTGGCCTGCCCACTTGAATCCTATAAGATTAGCTAGGAAATGCGGGGAGCTGTGTCACCTTTGAGAGTTACACTGATATTAACATTACCGCACCTTCAGTTGAAGAAAGCTGATACCCGAAGCCTTTCTAGCCATACCGGCAATAGTAGCCTATATTTTCCAGCAAGTTCCACTTAGCTGATTTTACTTCTCATGCTTACGGTTTTCCTGTTATATCTACACTATGATCTGGGCAACTGCTTTGTGTCGCACTAGCAGCAGTCCACTCTTGAAGCTAAACAACACACCAATCATAAGTCCAAAGCTTACTTCTTAAAATATGAATTGTGATATGATACTAATATTAGTTAATAGACACACATTTAATTGGTCAGGTAATGCTCCCACTTGATTTTCCAAATGCACGTGGCCACATATAGAGAGACAACATGGAATTGCATTTCTTTGGGTGCTGTGATTCATCATGAGTAGGCAACCAACATTGTATGCAAAGAAGCGGAACCTCAAGAATATGCTTCCTCTTCTATTCTTTAACATGTTCCTCTTTTGTTATTCTGTATTTAGTATGTACAATATGTTCCTTGTCAGGAAGGGGAGAAGGGACATCTGTAGTCAACAGCTAATAGAGCTGGCCTGTACGTGATCGATAGGCCTTCAATTAGTAGCGGAAATACAACACCATTTTTTCCAGCCAGTTCCACTTTCCCGATTTATATATCCTGGTTATGGTGTACCCCTTTTATGTACACTATGATTCTGCCTAGTTTCTGTGTGCTCTTGTTATCATTGTTTGGCAATAAACTCTCTATACAGTATATTATGAACCTATCATCTGCTATCCTTACTTCTGGAGCCTATTTTTTGTGTACTTGTGCCAGATTATATTAATGCAGACACCATATTACATCACACATGGGCTCTCAGAATCCAGTGATAGCACACAGGGGGTTTACAGGGCGCCCTTATATTAGAATATCCTCTGCATTACAAAGACAATCTCACTACTATTTGTTTTTTCATGCTTCTCAGATATTATAGGTAATCACAGTGAATATCCGAATCCGCGCATCAGAAGAATATTGTGGAACACTCCAACGAATTACAAAATTGGCAGCAAGGCATTGAGTGCCATTCTGGATGCAATGAAACTCATACGCTCCCCACTTGTACATTCTTGTTCAGAATGTGATCCGAATGACTATTCTGACCTCGAGGAGTCAAAGGTAGATGGCTTGTCCTGTTCACCCATAAAGGTGCTTGTTCTAATTTGGCAAGGTTTTATTGATTGTGCGTATCTTGCATAAGGTGTCTTGCATTTATTCTACTTCATTGCATCGCCATCTGCTTAGTTTACTGATCATATATGTCAAGATGCCATGCCCATCCATTATCAATACATATTCCATCTGTCATCATACAATGTTTTTCCACTGAAATGCTGTTCTTGCTGAACCTGAAGGAGCACCAACAAAGTCCTTGAAGAACGTGGTGGTGCCGGAGAAATCAGTCAGCACCCCACTTATATTGGCTCTACAACCGGTGACACAAAACGTAGGACCGACTCCAGCAGACTGTACCCATACTTCATTGGCCACGCCACTAGCCACACCACACATGACCTGCACTCCAGCAAAAGGTATGTCGATTTCAGTTGCCATAGCACCAACCGTACCATAGAAAAATCCCACTGCAGCAAAAAGTACAGCAAGTCCACTGGCCGAAGACATATCCCAACTGCAGAGATGGCCAATTCCTGCAGATTGGAACCCCATTCCAGTTATTCCCAGTTTAAAAGACAATGCTTTGAATGTTGCTAGGGACTACGTGCATATATTCCCATCATGGGAATATTATAGGGAAGACAACACCATTTTCACATCTTCCTGTCCCACTTACGTGTAAGTGCTATTATCAATGGTGATTATTTTCCTGTTTTCTGCTGATTGAACACATCAATGATTTACATTACATTGTTGTAAGTAGGCGAGGGTCAATCTGGATAGTTATGATGAGCAAAGCTTGATTGCGCTTTTCAAGGAAGGATTGCAGCAGTATCGGTGTTACTTGAGGAAATCACACTTTGATGGCATGTCTATAAACGGATTTCTGGTGAAGTCTCCTATGCTAAATTTAGAAGACATTGAATGGAAAAACCTTGTTATGCACTGGTCTCATTCCCAGGATGAGGTACTGTCTATGATATCACATTACAATTTGAACTTCTACTTTTCTGCATGTGCCTTACGGATCTCTTTTGCAGGAAATCTATTCGAAGAAGATTTCTGGTTTGAAATGGACGACATGACATCGCAAATATAATGCTTGCTGCTTTGCTCTTGTTAGTATTTGTTGTCTTGTATCACTGTACTTGCATTCATACCTGGTTCATTATGTGACAACAGTATGCATGATAGCTTGCTTATCGATTGTTTGCTCCAATTTATCTAATCTGTATGAATGGTTACATAAGTGTAGAATATATCCAATGTCAATGAATTTTTTTAGGTCTGCATTGTTCTTGTAAGTACATGCTGTCCTTTATCAGTGTACTTATATTGACAGCTAGTTGTTCATGTACCATCACTCTGCAGCTTATTTTCCTTTGCCCTCAATTTTCTACATATCAGATCTATATTTACTCTTGGATAACACCGATGGTACTGAAGAAGTTTAGCTCTACATTACTCTTGGCTGTACCTTTTGCATGTATCGCTGTACTTACATTTATAACTACTTGGTTATGTAGCATCACTCTTCATCTTATCTTAAATATTCTTCATTTTTTCTTATATTATCACATCCATATTTACTCTTAACAAAATGTATAATTAAGGCAATGCTTATGAAGAAGATTCTATGGTAAACTTCTTGAATTGCCCCCCCCCATCAGCATGGACAAGGGCTTTATAGCGCCTGTCGTCACCACTAATGTAAGTTTGTCCTTCTCAAGCCTTCAAATTTTGTTGTGTATATTTGGTTAGGCATGACTGCAACAGCTGTTTATTTTTGGTGTTTGCATCAAATTACACGTTTAAAGTTTATCATGTAGTTCATAAACAAAAGTTTGCCTTCTCAATTTAAGTTTTCAGTTGCACAACCAAGTTCCTTCTTCATACCATGTAAATTAAACTATACAGAGCAAGTGATCTTATTTTGCACTGCATGTATGCTTCTGTTCTTGATCCATAATCCAGTGGTGTGGTGAACTGTAGCGACCCGACCCAAATGGATCGAAGTCTCTGTGCTTAAGTGTCATCTCTGGATCGGTATGCTAACACACACAGTACTCGAGAATTTATAATGGAGGTAAATCACATGTATAAAGTAACGTAAATACTATTACCTCAATCCATATTGCGAAAGTAACAACAAAGTTGTGGATACCCTTCAACACCAACGACAAAGTTGAGTGTAGAGGTCGTAACCCTATTGTATCACTTACTCATCGTAAAATTCCTGCAACATGAGACATTGCAGCCATGTAGGTTAGTACATTGAATGTACTGGCAATTTCACACCATAGAATGATAATGAGAATGTCATTCTCTGTATGCATATTTGGCTTGTGGAGGCTCTAAGTTTAATCTTGCATAAAGCTAATTTTTCCCTACAACAAAAGGAATAGATGTTATTTAACTACCAAGTTTATGCCATTATTGCGAAGGTTCGTCCAACTGAATCCCAAAATTTCCAAGTATAAACATTAATCCAACAATTTCATTATATAGAATGATGAGATCAACCAATAAATCAAATATCAGATACTCAAAATGTCCATAACCAGGGACACGACTAATCATGATTAGTTTCTACACTCTGTAGAGGTTTGCGCACTTTTCCCCACAAGACTCGATCTCCTCTGTTGAATTTCTCGCACTACATGATGTTTGAGAAACGGATGCTCGAGACACAGTCTTTCCGAAGCATTAACTCTTTACTCTGGGTAGACAGTACCACCAACTTTCCCCTACATCTGCTAGCCTACCACTGAAAGAGGTCACACAACATACTCAACTATGCCAGAGCCCATAATGGATTGTGGCTGCACACGGAAGTTTCTAGCATGAATAATCTTATGATCCCTTTGAGTCTGGGTGGCATTCCATAGGGTCATCACACGGGTACTCCTAGATCCCCGTGGGCAAGCACTGGGTTCTCGAGGTGCCCGGGCAAACCACTGGGTGCTCCAGGGTGCCCCAACCATTCCACCTAGATGTGTGTTAATGCTGCCACCTTAAACTTACCCTTAATTATTTTATCTCTCTCATCTTGCACGAATCTCACATACCAATCCCCGTCTACGAGAATGGCTAAGCAATATGAGCATAACGTAAGTTCCCGGGGTGAATTAAAAAGGTAATAGGTTCCTACCTCATCAACTACATAGCAATCCCAATTCCCAATCCTACTCATGCAGTCTTTGAAAGGGAAAAACTAATGCATTAAAACTGGGTATGAAAAATATGATCAAAGTGTGAACTTGCCTTGTACTGTTGATGAAAATTCTTCGCACTCATAATTATGGTAGGTCTACTCATCACACTCTGTTCAAACTATCGTAAGCAAGAAGGTGTAACCATACATAAGCAATCACTCAAAAGATCCAAAAGAACAAAGAAAACACTTTGGAAAACTTCAAAAACAATCAAATAATGCTTCTAGAAAGCAATATATTTTTAACATCTACAAAATTGTGTGATTTTGATCTTAACAGAAAGTAAATGTCAAGAGCTATGATTTGCAAAAATAATCAATTAAATCGGAGTTATAAAACTCAAGTTATAGGCAAAACAAGTTTGAATTCAAATCTGATCTAATTCAAAATTTAAAATTTCAAAAAGTTGATTTTATATGTTCTATGGATAGAGGGGTCATGAAGAAGAATTTGGCCTTGGTTTCATCTAATTTGTACAAACGAGTAAAAAGCTGAGAGGATTTGAAAACAAGGGCTAAACTGTAAAATAAAACTAGCGAATAGGTCCCTGGCAAAAATTTAGAAGAAAAAGAAAAATTCTACCAGACAAACGTTCGCTATAGAGACCTAAATGATGAAAGTGTTCGCTCCAGACGCTTAACTAGCGAACATTTGCTAATTAAAGAAATGATTCGGAATAAAAAATGAAGCCGATCTATTATAGGCCCTAGAATCTAGATCGGACGACGAGAGAGGGCGGGGAGTTACCGCGGCGGCGGTGGCAAAGTCCGGCGACGTGGGACGGCGGGGGCAGCTCGGCTCTGGTCGTGGCGGCTGCTGCGATCGTCGGCGAAGGTGGCGAAGAGCACGGGGAGGGGCGACGCGGAGCGGCAATTGCGGTGGTGGCGTCGGTGGCGGTCGACGGTAACGAGGGCGGCGGTTGCGGCTTCCGGCGGCGGCGGTGGCTGTGAGATGCGGCGATGGCAGCGCGATGCGAGGAGAGGCGAGGCGACGGCGGGCATGGGATCCAGGGGTCCCGGGGTGGAGTATAAATAGTGGGGGGGGGCGAACCTCAGGAGGCGTCCCGAGCTCGTACAACGGTGCGGCCAGAGTCCATGCCGGAATCGGCAAGGAAGGCAGCGGTGACTTGGGCCCGGGCTGGCTCGGCTGGGTGGGCCCAATTCGGGAGAAGATGTTTTTTAAAATACAAACACCACAAAAATATAATAAAACCAAATAAAATAAAATATAACATAGGCATAATATATATCAAAATTTTCAGAAATAGATTTTCTACAACATGAACATGTTTTAGCGGCAAATAAATTCCACAAAAAATTTAAATAGAACAAACAATGCTACTGTTGCAAGAAAACCCAATAAAAATCATTTTTAAATACCAAAATGATTTCAAATTCATTTTCTCCTCATTTTACATTGAAGGGAATCACTTTACCCTTATTTCCATTTATTTTATTTTTGGAGAAAAATAATTTGAATAAAACCAAATAACTCCAAATTGAAAATGTTTTTTCAAATATCTTCAAAGGGACCTTCAATTTGATTCTTTTAAACTTCCAACTCATATTTCATAGCATTTGAAGAAGTCATTTTATCTTCTCTCATAAAAATCATTGAGTTGCATAAAGTTTCTGAATTTAAAATATTTCCAAATGAAATTCAAATATTTTCAAAAACCCTTTTCATTTTAAATGGAAGAAGTCATGTCATCTTCTCTCTAGGGTTTTGAATTTGGAAAGTATTTGAATTCATGGAGATCAGAAATGCAAGGTGAAAGTTTGGGAAAGTCATTTCATTCCCTCTCATTCAACTTCCAATTTTTTTTTCAAATTTCACTCAATTTCACACAAGCAACCACACAACAATCAAAAAAACACTCAAAATTTTTTATTTAATATAACATTCCAAAATTCAGAATTTTGGGATGTTACATGAACCTACCCACTACAACACAATGTCATATTCTGCAATGTCTAAACTATGAACAATGTCATGTCATTCTACTATTATTTAAACTGTCTCTTTATTTGCCAATCTGAAATGGGATAAATTGACAGCACACTAACCATTGATACTTATGAGTTCTTGATCTGTAATCTAGTGGTGTTGGGAAGCTGCCAACTCCTTCAAAATGTCATTTCCTGCCATGTCTTAACCTGAACAATACCATATTGTGTTAATGCCATTTTAAACTGTGTTGCTTTATTTGTTAATAAGAAATGTGATGAATTGTCGGTACTGATACTTATATGTGCAAAACTGTCATTTGTCTGCTTGTTTCTCTTTCAGAGTGAGGAGGATATAAGCGTCATACAAGCGCTGTCTCATCCGCTTGCTCAGCTGCTTGTGCTGCAGCTCGTGAGCAGGGCTAACCTTTCTTGAACTCTATTGAGGTGCTGTCGGTTTGGTATATTATTTTGTCGGCATGTCTATTTGCACTGGTGTCGATCTTTGTTGCCCAGTGTATGTAATCTGCTGTCTGCTTGTGCTTTATTATCATAGTGGTGAACTTTGATACCCAGTGGATGTAATATGCCATAATTTCTTTATTGTATAGTCTAGAATTTTTCTTATTCATGATGCTGCAGTTATTTTACTGTATATATATCATGTCTTTGCAGTAAACCAGCCAAATCGTAAAATTACGGTACATAATCGGGCCGTCATGCAAATCACTATGTTTGATCCGCATCATGGGCTCAGTCATCTTGGTCCGTTAACAGGCCTAAATGTAAACTGGCCCACTAGTAGTTTTGGGCCTTTAATAGGCCGAGTAGACCGCCGACCCTATTTTCGCAAGAAAATTCAATGGGCTTTTAGTAGGCTGAAAAGTAGGTTGGGCCTGAAACGTGCCGAACAGCTCACGGGCCGATAGCAGGCTGAAATAGACCCGACGCATGATGATGCCAATCACATCACGGGTCATTAACAGGCCAAAATTGTCTTGGTCCTTGTTTCACCCAATCAGATTATCGGCTGTGAGCAGGCCGGATGCAAAGCAGGCCATAGTTAGGCCCAACTAATGACAGGCTTTTAACAGGCCGAAAAAATATAGGGCCAAAATGTTAAACGGGCCTTAACAGGCCAAAACTAATATCAGGTCATATTACTAAATGTGCCCTTAGCAAACAGAAATCCTGACCGGGCCTCAAGTGGGCCCGAAAGCATAGTGTCCAGTTGATGGGCCGAATCTGATATAGGCCATAGTTTAGCTCAAAGGCTCTTAAAGGGTCGGATCTGATCTGGGCTGTAATATGGCTCGGAACATGGTAGGCTATTAACGGGCCGGATCTCATATGGGCCTTTATTAGGCCTAGAACGTGGCAGGCTGTTAATGGACCGGATCAAATATGGGCCGACATTTGGCCCAAAACATGGCAGCCTGTTAATGGACTGGATCAGAAATGGGCCGACATTTGGCCCAAAACATGGTAGGCTATTAATGGACTGGATCAAATATGGGCCCGCAACTAACTCATTAGTCACATTGCTTGCAAGGCTTATCATGATGTGGATTACCAAGAGGGCCCAAAGATACCTCTCTGATACTCGGAGTGACAAATCCTAATCTCGATCTATGCCAACCCAACAAACACCTTCGAAGATACCTGTAGAGCATCTTTATGATCACCTAGTTACGTTGTGACGTTTCATAGCATACAAGGCATTCCTCCGGTAATTGGGAGTTGCATAATCTCATAGTCGAAGGAATATGTATAAGTCATGAAGAAAGCAATAGCAGGAAACCTTAATGATCATTATGCTAAGATAACGGATGGGTCTTGTCCATCACATCATTCTCCTAATGATGTGATCCTGTTCATAAAATGACAACACATGTCTATAGTTAGGAAACTTAACCATCTTTGATTAATGAGCTAGTCTAGTAGAGGCATACTAGGGACACTATGTTTTGTCTATGTATCCACACATGTATCAAGTTTCCGGCTAATACAATTCTAGCATGAATAATAAACATTTATCATGATATAAGGAAATATAAATAACAACTTTATTATTGCCTCTAGGGCATATTTCCTTCAGTCTCCCACTTGCACTAGAGTCAATAATCTAGATTACATTGTAACGATTCTAACACCCATGGTGTCTTGGTGCTGATCATGTTTTTCTCGTGGAAGAGGCTTAGTCAACGGGTCTGCCACATTAAGATATGTATGTATTTTGCAAATCTCTATGTCTCCCTCCTTGACTTGTTCATGGATGGAGTTGAAGCATCTCTTGATGTGTTTGGTTCTTTTGTGAAATCTGGTTTCTTCGCTAAGGCAATTGCTCCAGTATTGTCACGAAAGATTTTCATTAGACCCGATGCACTAGGTATTACACCTAGATCGGATATGAACTCCTTCATCCAGACTCCTTTATTCACTACTTTCGAAGCAACTATGTATTCTGCTTCACACGTAGATCCCGCCATGATGCTTTGCTGCACCAACTGGCAGCTCCACCATTCAATATAAATACGTATCCGGTTTGTGACTTAGAGTCATCCGGATCAGTGTCAAAGCTAGCATCGACGCAACCATTTATGACAAGCTCTTTGTCACCTCCATAAATGAGAAACATATCCTTAGTCCTTTTCAGGTATTTCAGGATGTTCTTGACCGCTGTCCAGTGATCCACTCTTGGATTACTTTGGTACCTCCTTGCTAGACTTATTGCAAGGTACACATTAGGTCTGGTACACATCATTGCATACATGATAGAACTTATGGCTGAGGCATAGGGAATGACTTTCATTTTCTCACTATCTTCTGGTGCTCGGGCATTGAGTCTGACTCAACTTCACACCTTGTAACACCGGCAAGAACCCTTTCTTTGTCTGATCCATTTTGAACTTCTTCAAAACTTTATCAAGGTATGTGCTTTGTGAAAGTCCAATTAAGCATCGTAGTCTATCTCTATAGATCTTGATGCCCAATATATAAGTAGCTTCACCGAGGTCTTTCATTGAAAAACTCTTAATCAAGTATCCTTTTATGCTATTCAGAAATTCTATATCATTTCCAATCAACAATATATCATCCACATATAATATTAGAAATGCTACAGAGCTCCCACTCACTTTCTTGTAAATACAGGCTTCTCCAAAAGTCTGTATAAAACCATATAAAAGTCTGTAGATTCCAACTCCGAGATGCTTGCACCAGTCCATAAATGGATCGCTGGAGCTTGCACACTTTGTTAGCACCATTAGGATTGACAAAACCTTCTGGTTGCATCATATACAACTCGTCTTTGATAAATCCATTAAGGAATGCAGTTTTGACGTCCGTTTGCCAAATTTCATAATCATAAAATGTGGCAATTGCTAACATGATTCAGACTGACTTAAACATCGCTACGGGTGAGAAAGTTTCATCATAGCCAACTCCTTGAACTTGTCAAAAACCTTTCGCAACAAGTTAAGCTTTGTAGACAGTAATGATACCATCAGGGTCAGTCTTCTTCTTGAAGATCCATTTATTCTCTATGGCTTGCCGATCATCGGGCAAGTCAACCAAAGTCCATACTTTGTTCTCATACATGGATCCTATCTCAGATTTCAGGGCCTCCAGCCATTTCGCGGAATCTGGGCGAATCATTGCTTCCACATAGTTCGTAGGTTCAGCATGGTCTAGTAACGTGACTTCTAGAATAGGATTACCGTACCACTCTGGTGTGGAACGTACTCTGGTTGACCTACGAGGTTCGGTAGCAACTTGATCTGAAGTTTCATGATCATCATCATTAGCTTCCTCACTAATTGGTGTAGGCATCATGGGAATGGTTTTCTGTGATGAGCTACTTTCCAATTCGAGAGAAGGTATAATTACCTCATCAAGTTCTACTTTCCTCCCACTCACTTCTTTCGAGAGAAACTTCTTCTCTAGAAAGGATCCATTCTTAGCAACAAATATCTTGCCTTTGGATCTGTGATAGAAGGTGTAGCCAACAGTTTCTTTTGGGTATCCTATGAAGACGCACTTCTCTGATTTGGGTTTGAGCTTATCTGGCTGAAGCTTCTTCACATAAGCATCGCAACCCCAAACTTTAAGAAACGACAACTTAGGTTTCTTGCCAAACCACAGTTCATACGGTGTCGTCTCAACAGATTTAGATGGTGCCCTATTTAACATGAATGCAGTTGTCTCTAATGCATAACCCCAAAACGATAGTGGTAAATCAGTAAGAGACATCATAGTTCGCACCATATCTAATAAAGTACAGTTACGACATTCGGACACACCATTCCGCTGTGGTATTCCAGGTGGCATGAGTTGTGAAACTATTCCACATTGTTTTAAATGAAGGCCAAATTCATAACTGAAATATTCGCCTCCGCGATCAGATCATAGAAACTTTATTATCTTGTTACAATGATTTTCCACTTCACTCTGAAATTCTTTGAACTTTTCAAATATTTCAGACTTGTGTTTCATTAAGTAGATATACCCATATCTGCTCAAATCATCTATGAAGGTCAGGAAATAATGATACCCGCCTC
Source organism: Triticum aestivum (assembly GCF_018294505.1). Lineage (NCBI taxonomy): Eukaryota > Viridiplantae > Streptophyta > Magnoliopsida > Poales > Poaceae > Triticum > Triticum aestivum. The sequence continues at coordinate 379,406,861 of NC_057797.1, forward strand.
GAGCCTCAACACCCATCAGACCGCATACATCAGTATGTATTATTTCCAATAAGTCACTGCTCACTCCATTGTTCTGGAGAACGGAGTCTTAGTCATCTTGCCCATGAGGCATGGTTCGCAAGCATCAAATATTCATAATCAAGTGATTCCAAAAGTCCATCTAAATGGAGTTTGTTCTCGCGTTTTACAAATATGTTGCATTATCATTATCAACTTTGCATATTTTGGCATCACTATTATGAATATGTGTATCACCACGATCGAGATTCAACAAAAATAGACCACTCTTCATGGGCGCATGACCATAAAAGATATTACTCATATAAAAAGAACAACCATTATTCTCTGATTTAAATGAAAAACTGTCTCACATCAAACAAGATCGAGATATAATGTTCATGCTTAACGCTGGCACTGAATAACAATTATTCAGGTCTAAAACTAATCCCAAAGGTAGATGTAGAGGTAGCGTGCCAACAGCGATCACATCGACCTTGGAACCATTCCCGATGCGCATTGTCACCTCGTCCTTAGACAATCATTGTTTAATCCGTAGCCCCTGTTTCGAGTTGCAAATATGAGCAACAGAACCAGTATCAAATACACAGGCGTTACTACGAGCATTTGTAAGGTACACATCAATAACATGTATATCAAATATACCTTTGTTCACTTTGTCATCCTTCTTATCCGCCAAATACTTGGGGTAGCTCCGCTTCAAGTGACTAGTCTCTTTGCAGTAGAAGCACTCAGTTTCAGGATGGGGTCCAGATTTCGGCTTCTTCCCGGGAGTGACAACTTGCTTGACATTCTTCTTGAAGTTCTCATCTTTCCCTTGCCCCTTTTCTTGAAACTAGTGGTCTTGTTAACCATCAACACTTAATGCTCTTTCTTGATTTCTACCTCAGCAGCTTTGAGCATAGCGAAGAGCTCGGGAATTGTCTTATCCATCCCTTGCATATTATAGTTCATCACGAAGCCTTTGTAGCTTGGTGGCACTGATTGAAGAACTCTGTCAATAACACTATCATCTAGAAGATTAACTCCTAGCTGAGTCAAGTGGTTATGGTACCCAGACATTCTGAGTATGTGTTCACTGAAAGAACTATTCTCCTCCATCTTGCAGCTATAGAACTTGTTGGAGACTTCATATCTCTCAACTCGGGCATTTTCTTGAAATATTAACTTCAACTCCTGGAACATCTCATATGGCCCATGAAGTTCAAAATGTCTTTGTCCGATTCTAAGCCGTAAAGCATCACATACTGAACTATAGAGTAGTCACCAGACCACTTCTGCTAGACGTTCAAAACGTGTACATTAGCGGGAGGGGGCTTGTCACCTAGCGGTGCATCAAGGACATAATTGTTCCGTGCAACAATGAGGATAATCCTCAAGTTACTGTAACATCCCAATTTTCATTTTGGATGTTATTTTTTAGATCATTCATATGCATCCATGATTTCTGTAGTTTTCCCATTTGTTTTATTTGAATTTTGATCCTAGAAACCTTAAGCAACTCAAGGACCAATTGAGAGAGTTGGAGGTTTCCCAAAAATCCATTTTTGAATTTTCAAAATTTGAAAAATAGGATCAAATTGATTTATTCAAAATTCTATTCCAATTACTTCAAATAAATAAAATAAAGAGAGAAGATAAAAGTACTTCAAAAGCAACAAAGAAATATTGGAAATTGAATTTTGAAGTTTGGAAAATTTTATTTGCAACATTATTTATTTTATTGCGGAGTTTATTAGTACTAAAAATTGTTTTCAAAATTTTGCATTTAGTCGAGAAAAATGTTCACCTAAGCCCATATATTTAGGGGGGAATTATGTGATTTTTTCTGGAATTTTTAGGTCTTTATTTATTTTTCTTTTCAAGGTTTTAACGTTTCTGTAAATAGGAAAAACAGAAAAATGTTTTGTTAAAATAAATAAATAAGAGCAAGGCCCACCGACCGTGCCAGGCCAGGCTAGCCAGCCCAGCCCAACAGCGGCCCGTGCAGCCAGCCCAGCCCAGCCGCCTGCGCCCGCTTGCCCGCACTCACTCACCCGAACCGCCTATGCCGCTGTCGGATTTGTCTTCCACCCCGAGCCGGAGTCCGCCACCCGCACGAGTCCGCCGCTGCCACCGTGCCTGACCCAGACGCCTCCTCTCGCTTTGCACCTTCCCCACGCAACCCCTCTTTGTAAGCCCCGACCTCGGCCTCTCTTTTCCCTCAAACCACAAGCCTCGAAACCCACCGCAGCTCTCGCACAAAGTCGCCGGAGTTCGAGCCTTGCCGGAGATCCACCGCACCGCCCTGCGCTCCATTGCCGCCCTTGACCAACGCCGTCACCACCTTCGGATTCCTCTCCCCGAGCCGCATCTCCCCGTGCCTCCGCCCGAAGCCGCCGACCACCGGAGTCGTCGCCTCGATCGAAGCCGAGCCGACGCCGCCGCCTTCTTCCTCGCTGGCGACCTCCACCACCGCGGTAACCCTCGCCTCTCTCCTCACCCGTCCGATTCTCCTTCTACGACTAGGAATAGATCAATTTGTTTTTTTCTTTTCGAACTATTGTCCTTTAGTTAGCGAATGTTAGTTGTTTAAGCCTATGTAGCGAACACTTTCACCTAATAACTTTCTGTAGAGGACGTTCGTTCGTTAGTTTCTGATTCGTAGCTAGGGACCTAGATGCGATTATTTTTCTTATAGATTAGCCCCTGGTTTTCAAACGATCACAAATTTTTACTCGTTTGTCCAAATTTGACGAAACCGGCGCCAAATTCTTCATCATAATCCCCTCTATCCAGATAACCAATTTAATAGTATTTTTGAAAGTTTAAAATTTGAATTCAAATAGATTTGAATTTGAACTTCTTTTGATCATAACTTGAGCTTTGTAACTCCGATTTAGTTGATTCTTTTTGAAAATGGAAGATCTTGATCTAAACTTTCTGTTAAGACCTAATCCTCATAGTTTAGATACTGTTAGAAATTGTTTTTTTGTTTAAAAGTGTTATTCCCTTATTTTTTAGTTTTCCGAATCTTTTTCTTCAGTTTTCTTTGCATCTTCATGCTTGAGTGCTTATGTATGCTATTGTTTGTCTATGATAGATTTTCCGGAGTGTGCAGCTTGCTACTACGAATCTCTAGGGTTTACCAATCATCAAAAAGGCAAGTTACACTTTGATCATACTCTTTCATACCTAGTTTTTATTATGCATTAGTTTCACCCTCAAAGATTGCATGAGTAGGATTGGGGGCATGTGGTTATTGCTATGTAGTTCATGAGGTAGGAACCAATTACTTTTGATCTCCTCGGGAATATACGTTATGCTTATAAATTGCTTAGACATTCTCGTAGACGGGGATTGGTATGTGAGATTCATGCAAGTTGTGAGAGATAATAATTAAGGGTAAGTTAAGGTGGGAACATTAATACACATATGGGTGGGTTGTTTGGGGCACCTGGAGAAACCAGTGCTTTCCCAAGGGAATCCTGGAGTACCTGTGTGATTACCCTAGGTCCGCCACCCAGGCTCAAAGAAATCATATAATTATTCATGCCAAGAAACTTCCGAGTGCAGCCACAAGCCATTATGGGTGTAACATCCCAAATTTTCAACTTGGAATGTTATACATTAGATTATCATTGCATATCATATTTTATTCTGCATTTTGGTTGATCCTAGAAATTCTACGCAACTCAAGGACCCATGGAGAGAGTTGAGGATTTCGTTATTTTCATATTTGAGTTCTCTCAAATTTTGAGAATGGGATCATTTGATTTTATTTATTTTATCATCAATTATTTCTATTACAAAAATATGAGAGAGGGAATAAAATGACTTTCCCAAAATAAACAAATATTGAGGATTTAATAATAAAATCAAATAAGATTTTATTTCGGAGTTTTTCGGTATTTTATTTGAATTTAGGAAAAATGTGCGTTTTTCAAAATTTCATTTAGGTCCAAAATAAATGTTCACCTTGTGCGGCTTGATTTTAGAAGCCCGTGAAAATTTATTTCGGAATTTTTGGAGTCCGTTTAGTATTTATTTTTATTTTTTCCCAAGCGTAATTATTATAATAATAAAAAAACGAACCGACCTAGCGTGCCGTGTCCGACTAGGACTCTGGCCCGACTAGGCAATATAAGCCGGCCCAGCCCCCCGGGAGAAAACCCTAGCCGCCAGCCCCGCCCGCCCTCGAGCCCCACGCCGCCGCCCTCCCCCGCGCCGCCGCCGGCCGCCGCCTCGACTTCCATGCCATCGGTTTTTAAAAAAAAATATTAGATCGGTTTTCGATCATTTTTTTTCTTTTTAGATTTGGTTTTTTTTAAATAGATCGGTTTTCCTGGTTTATTTAAATAGCGAGCGTTCGTCAGTTCGTTCGTTCTAGTGAGTGTTCGTCGTTTTTTTCTTTTTCTCGGATTAAATCCACGATTTTTCTGATCGTGATTCCTGATCCGATTTTCGTTTTAGTATAACGTTTCGCTCGTTTATCGGAATCAGGTGATTCAAGCGCCTAGAGTTTCATCTCGAAACCCTCTATCCATTTAACCAACTTAAACAAGATTTTGCTACTGTAAAATTTTCCCTAGATCCAGATTACTAGAATGAAGTTGTTTTCTTTCGCCATTTGACTTTCATTGCTTTGTCCGATTTGATTCTTTTGCCAATCGGAGTTCTTAAGTTGAACCTTCTGGTTAGATCTCTTATTTGAGTTTTACCTGTGCATTAGATGTGTACTTATTGTATGCTTGTTTGTTTGTCTGCGATAGAATACCCGGAGTGCGCCCCATGTTACTTCGAATCTCTAGGTTTCGCGGATCATCAGCAAGGCAAGTAAAACTTTGATCATACCTTTTCTACTACCCAGTTTTATTGCATTAGATCAATCCTCACACATTGCATGGTTAGGATCTAATTAAATTGTGGGATGGGAAGTATTTGAGGTAGAACCTATTACCTGTTTATCAAACCTTTGGGAGTTACTTCTATGTTTGCTTATTATGCCATGCTATGCTAGTAGACGTGGATTGGGTGAGAGATATCCATGACAGATGTGAGTTTTGTTAATTAATGGCTTATCTAAGGTGGCAACTTAAACACACATCTGGGTGGATTGAGGCACCTGGGTATTCCAGGACTTGCTCGTTTTCTTTTGGACCGCCACCCAGGCTCAAAGGGATCATGAGACTATTCATACTAGAAACTTCCGTGTGCAGCCACAAGCTATTATGGGCTCTAGCATAGTTGACTAAGTTGTGAGAACTATTACAGTGGTAGACTAGCAGATGTAGGGGATGTAGGTGGTACGGTCTACCCGATCGTAAGGTGCTAGCGCTTCTGAAAGACTATGTCTCGGTCATCCGTATTCTCAAACACCATGTAGTGTGAGAAACCAAACGGAGGCGATCGAGTCTTGTGGGGAAAAGTGCGCAAACCCCTGCAGAGTGTAATAAACTAATCATGGTTAGCCGTGTCCCCGATTATGGACATCTTGAGTATCTAGTACTTGGATTATCATGTGAATCTCAACATGTTACTCTAAATTAATTTTGTTGGGTTATGTTTAATGATGATGCTTAATTGGGATTGAGAATGTTGTCAACCATTCTCAATGTTTAACAACTACCATGATAGTTAAATAAATTTTATTCCTTTGAAGTAGGTAAAAATTGGCTTTACGCAAAAGGAGTTGACCACAGCAGGATGCATAGATGCGGAGAAGGTGAAGTTTGCCGCACATCAGTTAGAAGGACCCGCAACATCATGGTGGGAGAATTTCACAGCCACTTTCCCAGTCGACACTGTCACATGGGACCAGTTTCAGCAAGCTTTTCGTACTGCACATGTTTCATCAGGAGCTATGGCCATGAAGAAGTGTGAGTTTCGCAACTTACGCCAAGGAGGACGGACAGTTGGCCAGTATGTGGAGGAATTTAGTAAGTTAGCATGTTATGCCCGAGATGACGTCGCTACGGATGCAGCTAAGCAGGAGAAGTTTCTGGAAGGACTGAATGATGAGTTGAGCATGCAGTTGATGGTAGCAACCTTCAACAACTACCAGGAGTTGGTAGATCGTGCTCTTATGATTGAAGGGAAGCAACAGCAAATTGAGAACCGCAAGAGGAAGTATGGACAAGGGAAGTACAATTCTAGAGCTCAACAGAAGCCACGTTTTACCCCTAGACCGGGAGGACATTTTCAGCATACCCATGGAGGAGGTAGCTCGGACAATCACAATGGCACCAGGAATGCTAATGGGAATGGAGGAAGCAATGGCCAGAACCGCACCAACCCATCAACCCTAGCCAAGAAGGACCTGAGCCAAGTTACTTGCTATAAGTGTTCGAAGACCGGACATTATGCCAATGAATGTCCTCAAGGCCAAAATGGCAATGGAAGTTCTGGGAAGAAGCCGAACCCTTTCAACAGGGGACAGGTGAACCACGTTAGCGTGGAGGAGGTTGAAGCTCAGCCCGATGCAGTAATAGGTAAGTTTTTGGTTAAGTCATTTACTGCACTCGTTCTTTTTGATACTGGTGCATCGCATTCATACATCTCAAGGGGATTTGTGCATAAGTATAACCTATCAACCCAAGCCCTTAGGTCACCCATGTTAGTAACCTCGCCTGGAGCAGAGTATGTGGCTAGTCTATGGTGTGATCGGTTACCATAAAGGATTGGTAACTATGTTTTCCCCTCAGACCTAATAGTATTGGAATCCCAAGGATTGGATGTGATATTAGGCATGGATTGGTTATCAAAGTATGAAGGGAATATTGAATTTTCTAGTAAGTCAATTTTGCTTACCACACCAGAAGGGAGAAGGATCAAGTATGTATCCCAACATGAGCCGAAGAGGACTCAAGTAAATTGCCTAACAGGTGTTGTGCAGGAGGAAGTACCAGTGGTAAGGGATTTCCCTGAAGTATTTCCAGAGGAGTTACCAGGCATGCCACCGGATAGTGATATTGAGTTTTTGATTGAGCTATTGCCAGGCATAGGGCCAATATCAAAGAGACCATATAGGATGCCAGCAAAGGATTTGGTGGAAATTAAGAAGCAGATTAAGGAGTTACTGGATAAGGGATATATTCGCCCAAGTTCTTTGCCTTGGGGATCTCCAGTACTTCTAGTGGAGAAGAAGGATGGATCGTTAAGGATGGTTGTAGACTATCGGGGATTGAATGAAGTAACGATCAAGAACAAGTACCCACTACCAATGATCAATGATCTGTTTGATCGATTGCAAGGAGCTAAGGTATTTTCCAAGATCGATCTGCGATCAGGATACCACCAGTTGAAGATTCGAGAACAGGATATTCCGAAGACAGCTTTTACCACCAGGTATGGGTTGTACGAGTATACCGTTATGTCATTTGGTCTGACTAACGCACCTGCCTATTTTATGAACATGATGAACAAAGTGTTTATGGAGTTTCTGGATAAGTTCGTCGTAATGTTCATTGATGATATCCTGGTTTGTTCGAAGAATGAAGAGGAGCATAAGGAGCATTCGCGTTTGGTACTTGGAAAGCTCAGAGAACATCAATTATATGCCAAATTCAGCAAATGTGAGTTTTGGTTGAAAGAAGTAGGATTCTTCGGACACGTTATATCTGGAGAAGGTATAGTAGTTGATCCCGCTAAAGTTGATACCTTGACTAAATGGGAAGCACCGACCACAGTTGGAGAGATCCGGAGTTTTCTTGGACTCACCGGATACTACCGGAGATTCATTGAGAATTTCTCAAAGATTGTGAAGCCTATGACGGAGTTATTAAATAAAGATACCAAGTTCATATGGATGGAGGAATGTGAGGCTAGTTTCCAGGAATTGAAGAAACACTTGGTTACTTCACCAGTGTTGATTTTGCCAGATCAGACCAAAGATTATGAGGTGTATTGCGACGCTTCATGTCGAGGACTTGGAGCAGTGCTTATGCAGGAAGGGAGAGTTGTTTCATATGCCTCAAGACAACTGAAGCCTCATGAGTTGAATTATGCTACGCATGATTTGGAGTTAGCAGCCGTAGTGCATGCTTTGAAAACATGGAGGCATTTCCTCATCGGAAACCATTGCGAGGTGTACACGAATCATAAGAGTTTGAAGTACATTTTCACACAGAAGGAGTTGAATCTCAGACAAAGGAGATGGTTGGAGCTTATCAAGGATTATGATATGAAGTTGCATTATCACCCCGGAAAGGCTAATGTAGTAGCTGACGCATTAAGCCGTAAGAGCCATGTCAACACGTTAATGACGGGAGAAATACCCAAGGAGTTAGCAGAAAATCTTTGTGAACTATGTTTAGAAATAGTTCCAAGAGGCTATGTAGTAGCATTGGAGATCCAGTCAACTTTGATGGATAGAATCAGAGAAGCTCAGAAAACTGACAAAGAGATTGCCGCTATTAAGGAGAAACTTAGCAAAGGAAAAGCTAAAGGATTTCGTGAGGATGAGCACGACACCCTATGGTTTGAAGACCGTGTTTATGTGCCCAATGACCCGGAGATCAGGAAGTTGATTCTGCAAGAGGCACATGATTCACCATATTCGATTCACCCAGGAAATACCAAGATGTATTTGGATTTGAAGGATATTTTCTGGTGGACCGGAATGAAGAAAGATATTGCGGAGTATGTAGCAGTTTGTGATGTGTGTTAGAGAGTAAAGGCAGAGCATCAGAAGCCAGCAGGATTGCTACAACCATTGCCGATACCCGAATGAAAGTGGGATAAGTTAGGCATGGATTTTATCACGGGATTACCCAGGACTCGTTCAGGCTATGACTCGATTTGGGTTGTAGTTGATCGGTTGACGAAAGTAGCTCATTTCATCCCGGTAAAGACCACTTATACCAGTGCGAAGTTGGCAAAGATATACATGACCACGATTGTATGCTTACATGGAGTTCCAAGGAGCATTGTATCAGATAGAGGAACCCAATTTACCTCAAAGTTCTGGAATCAGTTGCACGAAACTTTGGGTACCAGGCTAGAGTTCAGCACAGCTTTTCATCCATAGGCAGATGGACATACCGAGAGAGTCAATTAGATTTTGGAGGACATGCTGAGAGCTTGTGCGCTAGATTATGGATCTAGTTGGGACGACAATTTGCCATATGCAGAATTCTCTTACAACAACAGTTATCAATCTAGTTTAAAGATGGACCCTTTTGAAGCCTTGTATGGAAGAACGTGCAGGACACCGTTGTTGTGGGATGAAGTTGGAGACCGCCAGTTGTTTGGACCTGATTTGATTAAGGAGTCTGAACAGAAGGTCAAATTGATTCGCAATAGGCTCAAGGTAGCTCAATCCAGGCAGAAAAGTTATGCAGATTCTAAACGCAAGGAGACAGTTTACGAAGTTGGAGACAGAGTTTATCTTTGAGTATCCCCACTTCAGGGAACAAAGCCCTTTGGTGTTAAAGGAAAGTTAGCACCACGATTCGTAGGACCATGCCGAGTATTGGAACGTATGGGAGAAGTGGCCTACAAGTTGGAATTGCCTGAAGGATTGTCAGGAGTTCATGATGTGTTCCACATTTCTCAGTTAAAGAAATGTCACGCGGAGATGGCTGACATACCGTTGAGAGATACAGTGCCTTTGGAAACTATTCAGTTGGATAACGATTTGACGTACGAGGAGAAACCAATTAAGATTCTCGAGTTTGCCAGTCGAGTTACTCGCAGCAAGGTTATCAAGTTTTGCAAAGTTCAGTGGAGCCACCACACAGAGGATGAAGCCACCTGGGAACGAGAGGAAGATTTGCTCAAGGGCCACCCTCACCTATTTTCTAGCCAACCCGAATCTCGAGGGCGAGATTCATCTTAAGGGGGGTAGGTTTGTAACATCCCAAATTTTCAAATTGGAATGTTATACATTAGATCATCATTGCATATCATATTTTATTCTACACCGTTGTTGTGGGATGAAGTTGGAGACCGCCAGTTGTTTGGACCTGATTTGATTAAGGAGTCTGAACAGAAGGTCAAATTGATTCGCAATAGGCTCAAGGTAGCTCAATCCAGGCAGAAAAGTTATGCAGATTCTAAACGCAAGGAGACAGTTTACGAAGTTGGAGACAGAGTTTATCTTTGAGTATCCCCACTTCAGGGAACAAAGCCCTTTGGTGTTAAAGGAAAGTTAGCGCCACGATTCGTAGGACCATGCCGAGTATTGGAACGTATGGGAGAAGTGGCCTACAAGTTGGAATTGCCTGAAGGATTGTCAGGAGTTCATGATGTGTTCCACGTTTCTCAGTTAAAGAAATGTCACGCGGAGATGGCTGACATACCGTTGAGAGATACAGTGCCTTTGGAAACTATTCAGTTGGATAACGATTTGACGTACGAGGAGAAACCAATTAAGATTCTCGAGTTTGCCAGTCGAGTTACTCGCAGCAAGGTTATCAAGTTTTGCAAAGTTCAGTGGAGCCACAACACAGAGGATGAAGCCACCTGGGAACGAGAGGAAGATTTGCTCAAGGGCCACCCTCACCTATTTTCTAGCCAACCCGAATCTCGAGGGCGAGATTCATCTTAAGGGGGGTAGGTTTGTAACATCCCAAATTTTCAAATTGGAATGTTATACATTAGATCATCATTGCATATCATATTTTATTCTGCATTTAGGTTCATCCTAGAAATTCTACGCAACTCAAGGACCCACGGAGAGAGTTGGGGATTTCGTTATCTTCATATTTGAGTTCTCTCAAATTTTGAGAATAGGATCATTTGATTTTATTTATTTTATCATCAATTATTTCTATTACAAAAATATGAGAGAGGGAATAAAATGAATTTCCCAAAATAAAGAAACATTGAGGATTTAATAATAAAATCAAATAAGATTTTATTTCGGAGTTTTTCTGTATTTTATTTGAATTTAGGAAAAATGTGCGTTTTTCAAATTTTCATTTAGGTCCCAAATAAATGTTCACCTTGTGCAGCTTGATTTTAGAGCCCGCGAAAATTTATTTCGGAATTTTTGGAGTCCGTTTACTATTTTTTTTATTTTTTTTCCGAGCGTAATTATTATAATAATAAAAAAACGAACCGACCTAACGTGCCGTGTCCGACTAGGACTCCGGCCCGACTAGGCAATATAAGCCGGCCCAGCCCCCCCGGGAGAAAACCCTAGCCGCCAGCCCCGCCCGCCCTCGAGCCCCGCGCCGCCGCCGCCGCCCCGCCCCGCGCTGCCACCGGACGCCGCCGCCGCCGCCGAGGTTCGCCGCCGCCTCGACTTCCGTGCCATCGTTTTTTTTAAATATATATATATCAGATCGGTTTTCGGTCGGTTTTTTCTTTTTAGATTCGGTTTTTTTAAATAGATCGGGTTTTTTTGGTTTATTTAAATAGCGAGCGTTCGTCCGTTCATTCATTCTAGCGAGCGTTCGTCATTTTTTTTTCTTTTTCTCGGATTAAATCCGCGATTTTTCTGATCGCGATTCCTGATCCGATTTTTGTTTTAGTATAACTTTTCGCTCGTTTATCGGAATCAGGCGATTCAAGCGCCTAGAGTTTCGTCTCGAAACCCTCTATCCGTTTAACCAACTTAAACAAGATTTTGCTACTATAAAATTTTCCCTAGATCCAGATTACTAGAACGAAGTTGTTTTCTTTCGCTGTTTGACTTTCGTTGCTTTATTCGATTTGATTCTTTTGCCAACCAGAGTTCTTAAGTTGAACCTTCTAGTTAGATCTCTTATTTGAGTTTTACCTGTGCATTAAATGAGTACTTATTGTATGCTTGTTTGTTTGTCTGCGATAGAATACCCGGAGTGCGCCGCCTGTTACTTCGAATCTCTAGGTTTCGCGGATCATCAGCAAGGCAAGTAACACTTTGATCATACCTTTTCTACTACCCAGTTTTATTGCATTAGATCAATCCTCACACATTGCATGGTTATGATCTAATTAAATTGTGGGATGGGAAGTAGTTGAGGTAGAACCTATTACCTGTTTATCAAACCTTTGGGAGTTATTTCTACGTTTGCTTATTATGACATGCTATGCTAGTAGACGTGGATTGGGTGAGAGATATCCATGACATATGTGAGTTTTGTTAATTAATGGTTTATCTAAGGTGGCAACTTAAACACACATCTGGGTGGATTGAGGCACCTGGGTATTCCAGGACTTGCCTGTTTTCTTTTGGACCGCCACCCAGGCTCAAAGGGATCATGAGACTATTCATATTAGAAACTTCCATGTGCAGCCACAAGCTATTATGGGCTCTAGCATAGTTGACTAAGTTGTGTGAACTCTTACAGTGGTAGACTAGCAGATGTAGGGGATGTAGGTGGTACGGTCTACCCGATCGTAAGGTGCTAGCGCTTCTGAAAGACTATGTCTCGGTCATCCGTCTTCTCAAACACCATGTAGTGCGAGAAACCAAATGGAGGCGATCGAGTCTTGTGGGGAAAAGTGCGCAAACCTCTGCAGAGTGTAATAAACTAATCATGGTTAGCCGTGTCCCCGGTTATGGACATCTTGAGTATCTAGTACTTGGATTATCATGTGAATCTCAACATGTTACTCTAAATTAATTTTGTTGGGTTACGTTTAATGATGATGCTTAATTGGGATTGAGAATGCTGTCAACCATTCTCAATGTTTAACAACTACCATGATAATTAAATAAATTTTATTCCTTTGAAGTAGGGAAAAATTGGCTTTACGCAAAACTGTAACCATAGAGCTTTCCACCAGCCAAATATGCATATAGTATAGTTGTTTCATTCCATTACTCTCTATGTGTTACATTGTCAGCATATTCCATGTGCTGACCCGTTCTGGGCTGCAACGTTAATGTTGCAGACTTTTCAGACGACGATTAAGGAGTTTTAGGTCGTGGTTCTATACTCAGTGATGCTGTTGGAGTTGATGGACTCACTTATCTTCCAAGCCTTCCGCTGTTATCGTTATTAGACGGCTTTAAGCCATATTTATTGTAATAAGTTCTGTTTTGAGACACTCGATGTAATAAGTGTGTGATTGCTACTCTGCCAGAAATCCTCCGAGTACTGTGTGGTGTCAGCATTACTGATCCAGGGATGACACCGGAGCACAGAGATCAGACTGTTTGAGGTATGGTCGCTATAGAGATGGTATCAGAGCACACGCTGACTGTAGGACACGACCACTAAGCTAAAGTCACTATTCACTCTCTTCTCTTCCGACCTCTCATCTTTTCCACTCTTTAGGATGGCGGATGCAAGGAACAAGTTCACGCAACCGGATGAAGATACACCCTTTGGACGTCACTTGAAGGAAGTCACTAGATACCTGAACATAGGAGTACCAAGCTTCACCGGAACCTACAACACCACTTTACCTGAAGAAGAGCGCTGGATGATTCAAGTTCAAGTTCCAGGAAGGACGTTCATGCCAGTCACTGAGCCCATAGAGTTTTCTTTTGATGCACCAACTTGGAGTCTAGGAAAGAGCATGGCAGCTCACATCGCCATGGGACGCATTGGAGAAGTCTACCGCAATGACCTCAAGGATACAATCTACCAGATTTGTGGGCGCCGAGATGAACACTGGGAGATGATCAGCACCAGGAAGGATAGATCAATCGCAGCCTTTATCCAGGAGCTAAACCAGCACATTCGACGACAGGACAACCAGATGTGTGCTGACATGATAGATCTGACGAAGGCTAAGACTAGAATCAAGGAACTGGAGGAAGAACTCAAGGCTACACGTGAAGATTTTGAAGAAGAAATTGAAGTATTGGTGGAGAAGAATGATGACCTGATCAAGAAGATTGGAATATTTATGGGAGGCCCTACGCCAGTAGAGGAAGACGAAGAACCCAGGGAGATTAGCTCGGAATACTACATCATCATCGACGACACCGATTCGGAACCAGATAGTAGCTATGATGACTATGTTGATGAAGCTGGAGCAGATATCACGGAGTCTGCAACCGAAGAATATTTCTAGTAGACCACCTCATCAGTAGTAGTAGTCCACCATGTAAATATAGTAGTCCGAGCACTTTTGCGATAGATAGATCGATTGTATGCCCTTGTTTGATTGAATGAAGTGAATTGTTTGATTTTGCCTCATGTGCACATGGGTAGTGTTTTCTCTTTAGACCCCCTCTATTCTTACATCTCATCTTTTCTAAACCCTCAGATGCCTCCGAGATGTGACCCCGGATTTGCCTTTCCACCGAAGCTCACCCAGTTGATCCAGCAGCAGAACACATTGATGCAGTTGCTAGTCCAAAATCAGAATCAAGGGAACAACAACAACAACCCACCACCACCACCTGTTGACCACTTAGCCCGTTTTCTTAGGCTAAATTCGCCGGTGTTTTCCAGTAGCACCGAGCCGATAGTAGCAGATGATTGGCTTCGCAAGACTGCTAAGGAGTTGACCACAGCAGGATGCACAGATGCGGAGAAGGTGAAGTTTGCCACACATCAGTTAGAAGGACCCGCAACATCATGGTGGGAGAATTTCACAGCCACTTTCCCAGTCGACACTGTCACATGGGACCAGTTTCAGCAAGCTTTTCGTACTGCACATGTTTCATCAGGAGCTATGGCCATGAAGAAGCGTGAGTTTCGCAACTTACGCCAAGGAGGACGGATAGTTGGCCAGTATGTGGAGGAATTTAGTAAGTTAGCACGTTATGCCCGAGATGACGTCGCTACGGATGCAGCTAAGCAGGAGAAGTTTCTGGAAGGACTGAATGATGAGTTGAGCATGCAGTTGATGGTAGCAACCTTCAACAACTACCAGCAGTTGGTAGATCGTGCTCTTATGATTGAAGGGAAGCAGCAGCAAATTGAGAACCGCAAGAGGAAGTATGGACAAGAGAAGTACAATTCTGGAGCTCAGCAGAAGCCACGTTTTACCCCTAGACCGGGAGGACATTTTCAGCATACCCATGGAGGAGGTAGCTTGCACAATCACAATGGCACTAGGAATGGTAATGGGAATGGAGGAAGCAATAGCCAGAACCGCACCAACCCATCAACCCCAGCCAAGAAGGACCTGAGCTAAGTCACTTGCTATAAGTGTTCGAAGACCGGACATTATGCCAATGAATGTCCTGAAGGCCAAAATGGTAATGGAAGTTCTGGGAAGAAGCCGAACCCTTTCAACAGGGGACAGGTGAACCACGTTAGCGTGGAGGAGGTTGAAGCTCAGCCCGATGCAGTAATAGGTAAGTTTTTGGTTAAGTCATTTACTGCACTCGTTCTTTTTGATACTGGTGCATCGCATTCATACATCTCAAGGGGATTTGTGCATAAGTATAACCTATCAACCCAAGCCCTTAGGTCACCCATGTTAGTAACCTCGCCTGGAGCAGAGTATGTGGCTAGTCTATGGTGTGATCGGTTACCATAAAGGATTGGTAACTATGTTTTCCCCTCAGACCTAATAGTATTGGAATCCCAAGGATTGGATGTGATATTAGGCATGGATTGGTTATCAAAGTATGAAGGGATTTGTAGACTAGCAGATGTAGGGGAAAGTAGGTGTACCAGTCTACCCAGAGTGAAGAGTAAATGCTTCAAAAAGACTGTGTCTCGATCTTCCGATCATGGAGGTGGTTGAGTCTTGTGGGGAAAAGTGCGCAAACCTATGTAGAGTGTACAAACTAATCATGATTAGTCATGTCCCCGGTTATGGACAACGTGAGTATCTAGAAGTGAATTATTGGTTGATCTCATCACTCTATTTAATTAATGTATTGGGTATTATCATTGTTACTTAGTAAATTTTGGGATTGAGTTGGAGGAACCTTCTCAATAATGGCATAAACTTGGTAGTAAATGAAATTTATTCCTTTGTTGTAGGGAAAAAATAACTTTATGCAAAAATTGAACTTAGAGCCTCCACCAGCCAAATATGCATGTAGTAATAGATATTGTTCATTATTGCTCTATCGTGTGATCTTGCCAGCATATTCCATGTGCTGACCTACATGGCTGCAACGTCTCCGGTTGCAGAATTTTCAGATGAGGATTAAGGTGCGATAGGTCATTGTCGTGCACTCAGTTTTGTCGTGGAGTTGGATGGACTCATTTACCTTTGAAGCTTCCACAGTTATTTTATTTAGTTGGCCTTCAGCCATATTTTTGTAATAAATACTCTTTATGAGGACCTCGATGCAATAAATGTGTGATTGAACTCTGTTATAAATCATCGAGTATTGTGTGTGTCAGCATACCAATCCATGGATGACACTTAAGCATAGAGACTTCGATCCATTGGGATCAGGTCGCTAAAAGATGGTATCAGAGTACACGCTGACTGTAGGATGCGACCACTAGGAAAAGCCACAGGATACTCTTCTCTATTCATTTCTAATCCTTCTCTATTTATACACTATAGATGTCGGACCCCAGGAACAAGTTCACTCAACCTGATGACGACACCCCTTTCGGACGACACTTGAAGGAAGTCACGAAGTACCTGAACATTGGCCTACGAAGCTTCACTGAAAGCTTCATTGCAATTTTACCAGAAGAGGAGCGCTGGAAGATCCAAGTTTGTGTTCCTGGAAGGTATTTCGCACCAACTACTGAGGCCATCAAGGTTTCCTTTGATGCACCAACCCGGAGCTTAGAAAAGAGCATGGCCGCCCACATCAGCTTTGGACGCATTTGCGAGGTGTACAACAGGGATCTCGAAGATACCGTCTACCAGATATGTGGACGCCGAGATGAGCAATGGGAGATGATTCACACTAGGAAGGATGGATCTATTGCAGCATACATACAGGAGATGGATCAGCACATTCGTTGATATGAGAATCAGATGTGCGCTATCATGAAGAAGACCAAGAAGGTGATGACCCGAAATATGGAGCTAGAGGATGAACTCATGCCAACTCGCGATGGATACGAAGAGGAAATTGCTGTGCTACTGGAGGAAAATGAAGACCTGAGGAAGAAGATAGGAATGCCCATGGTGAAACCAGAACCTGAAGTGGACATTCGTTCGGAAGACTACATCATACTAGACGACATAGACAGAGACACCGACAATGATGAAGAAGAAGATAATGACGATGAGGACAATGATGATTATGACGATGAAGCTAGTGCTGATATTATGGAGTCTTCCACCGATCAAAACTTTTAGTCGACCACCAAAATTATATTAGAGTTCTTCCAAGTAGTTAGAAATCGTTCGCGAGATTTTTTGTAATAGTAGCTTAGATCGATTGTATGAACGTTATTTGAAATTGAGTGGTGTGAATTGAATATATTTGTCTCATATGCATATGGGTAGTGAAATATCTCATTAGACCTTATTATATTCTGTTTTCTCACCCCTCTAACCTATCAGATGCCTCCGAGACGTGACCCCAGATTCACTTTCCCACCGGAGCTCACTCAGTTGATCCAACAGCAGAATGCCTTGATGCAGATGCTCATTCAGAACCAAGGAAACAACAACAACCCACCGCCACCACCCCAAGTTGACAACCTAGCCTGTTTCCTAAGGTTGAATCTGCTGGTGTTCTCTAGCAGCACCGAGCTGATTTATTGCTGACGATTGGCTCCACAAGATCTAAAGAGAGTTAACAACTGCTAGATGCACGGACGCAGAGAAGGTGCGCTTTGCCGCACATCAGCTTGATGGACCCACAACCTCTTGGTAGGAGAATTTCACCACCACCTACCCCATTGCTATAGTTACGTGGGATCAGTTTCAGCAGGCCTTCTGCACCACACATGTCTCAGCTGGAGCCCTGAGTTTGAAGAAGTATGAGTTCTGCAACTTACGCCAGGGGAATCGTATCATGGGGCAGTACGTGGATGAGTTCAGCAAGTTAGCACGCTATGCCCCAGATGATGTGGCCACACATGCCGCAAATCAGGAGAAATTTCTTGAGGGGCTCAATGATGAGCTGAGTATGCAGTTGATGGTGGCAACTTTCACCAACTACCAGGAGCTGGTAGACAGTGCCCTCATGATTGAAGGCAAGCAGCAGCAGATAGAGAGCTGCAAGCGGAAGTATGGGTAGGGGAAGTACAACTCTGGAGCTCAGCAGAAGCCCCGTTATTCCCCATACTCGGGAGGACACACTCATCATACCCATGGAGGACATAATCATGCAGGACATTCTCACAATGGAGGAAATTCACACGACCATAGTGGCCCTAAGAATGGTAATGGGAATGGAGGAAACAACAGTCATAGCCGTTCCAACCCAGCAACCCCCGCCAAGAAGGATCTGAGTCACATTACTTGTTTCA
Organism: Triticum aestivum; assembly: GCF_018294505.1. Taxonomy (NCBI): domain Eukaryota; kingdom Viridiplantae; phylum Streptophyta; class Magnoliopsida; order Poales; family Poaceae; genus Triticum; species Triticum aestivum. Next base: position 379,425,097 of record NC_057797.1, read on the forward strand.
AGTGCGGGAAGACTGGACACTATGCCACCGAGTGTCCTGAGGCAAAGAATGGTAATGGCAATGGAAGCTTAGGAAAGAAGACCAATCCCTTCACCAGAGGTCAGGTGAATCACGTCAACATGGAGGAAGTTGACGAGCAGTCTGACGCAGTTATTGGCAAATTTTTGATTAAGTCATATACAACTCTTGTTCTTTTTGATACTGGTGCATCGTATTCATTCATATCAAAGGGGATTTGTGGACAAGTTTAAGTTGCCAACCGTAGCCCTTAAGACACCTATGTTAGTGAGCTCACTAGGAGCAGAGTATATGGCTAGCCAGGCTTGTTTTCAGTTGCCGTTGACCATAGGTAGGCATGTTTTTCCCACATACCTCATTATCTTGGAATCACAATGATTGGATGTGATACTAGGCATGTATTGGCTATCCTAGTACAGGGGAAACATCGATTGTGCTAGTAAGTCTATTATTCTCACCACCCTCGAGGGTAAACGGATCAAGTATGTGTCTAGGAATGCGCCAAGGAGGACTCAAGTAAATTTCCTTTCGGGAGTTGTTCAGGAGGAAGTACCAGTTGTGAAGGATTATCCCGATGTATTCCCGGAGGAACTACCAGGCATGCCATCAGACCGAGACATAGAGTTTTTGATCGAGTTCTTGCCAGGCACCGGACCCATATCCAAGAGACCGTACCGGATGCCCGCAAATGATTTGGAGGAAATTAAGATGCGGATTAAGGAGTTATTGGAGAAAGGTTATATTCGACCAAGTTCATCACCTTGGGGAGCCCCAGTACTTCTAGTTAAGAAAAATGATGGATCCTTGAGAATGGTTGTTGATTATCGTGCATTGAATGAGGTGATGATCAAGAACAAATATCCTCTACCGATGATCAATGATTTGTTTGACCACCTGCAGGGAGCTAAAGTTTTCTCCAAGATCGATCTTCGATCGGGATATCACCAGCTGAAGATCCAAGAGCAGGATATACCTAAGACATCTTTTACCACAAGGTATGTGCCATATGTGTACACGATCATGTCTTTCGGTTTGACTAATGCTCCTGCCTACTTTATGAGCATGATTAATAAGGTGTTCATGGAGTTCTTGGATAAGTTTTTTGTGGTGTTCATTGATGATATATTGGTTTACTCGAAGAATGAACAAGAACACAAGGAACATTTGTGCTTGGTTCTTGAGAAGCTCAGGGAACATCAGTTGTATGCCAAGTTCAGCAAATGCAAGTTTTGGTTGAAGGAAGTCGGATTTGTCGGACATGTTATATCAGGAGAAGGAATAGCAGTAGACCCCTCCAAGGTTAAATATGTCACCAAATGGATGGCACCCACCTCAATTGGAGAGATACACAGTTTCCTTGGACTTGGAGGATATTATCGGAGATTCATTGAGAATTTCTCCAAGTTTGTGAAGCCCATGATGGAGTTATTGAAGAAGGACACCAAGTTTAATTGGACCGAGGATTGTGAGGCCAGTTTTCAGGAGTTGAAGAAAAGTTTGGTTACAGTCCCAGTGCTAATTCTTCCGAATATACGCGAGGATTTCCAAGTATGTTGTGACGCTTCTCGTCAGGGACTTGGAGGCGTTCTTATGCAAGAAGCAAGAGTTGTTTCATATACCTCACACCAGCTTCGACCCCATGAGTTGAATTATGCCACACATGATTTGGAGTTGGCAGCCATAGTGCATGCGCTCAAAACATGGAGGCATTTTCTTATTGGAAATCATTGTGATGTTTACACGGATCATAAGAGTTTGAAATACATCTTCACACAGAAGGAGTTGAACCTCAGGTAGAGGAGATGGTTAGAGCTCATCAAGGATTATGACATGAGACTGCATTATCACCCATGAAAGGCTAATGGTGTGGCAGATGCTTTGAGCCACAAGAGTTATGTTAATACTCTCATAACTGGAGGATTATCTCAGGAGTTAGCCGATGATCTCCGAGAACTTTGCTTGGAGATAGTTCCGAGAGGTTTCATTGCAGCAATGGAAATTCAGTCCACTTTGTTGGGAAGGGTCCGACAAGCCCAGAAGACGGACAAGGAAATTGTGGAGATAAAAGAAAGGATGAGTAAGGGAAAGGCTAAAGGTATTCGTGAGGATGAACACAAAACTTTGTGGTTTGAGTATCGTATCTATGTGCCCGATGACCCAGAGATCAGGAAGTTAATTCTTCAGGAGGCTCATGATTCGCCTTACTCGATTCACCCAGGCAACACCAAGATGTATCTGGACTTGAAGGAACATTTCTGGTGGACATGTACGAAGAAGGATATCGCCAAGTATGTAGCAGTATGCGACGTATGTCAGAGAGTTAAGGCAGAGCATCAGAAACCAGCAGGATTACTTCAGCCTTTGTCGATACCCGAATGGAAATGGGATAAGCTTGGCATGGATTTCATCACCGGATTGCGCAGGACTCGTTTAGGATATGACTCCATCTGGGTTGTAGTTGATCGATTGACCAAGGTGGCTCACTTCATTCCCGTGAAAACCACTTATAAGAGCGCTAAGTTGGCCAAGATATACATGACCAGGATCGTATGTCTACATGGAGTTCCGAGGACCATCGTATCATATAGAGGGACACCATTTACTTTGAAGTTTAGGAATGAGTTACAGCAAACTTTGGGTACCAGGCTAGAGTTCAGTACAACCTTTCAGCCATAGACAGATGGGCAGACCGAGAGAGTCAATCAGATTCTGGAGGACATGTTGAGAGCTTGTGCTCTAGATTATGGATCTAGTTGGGATGATAATTTACCTTACGCAAAGTTCTCATATAACAACAGCTATAAAGCTAGTTGGAAGATGGCCCCTTTTGAAGCTTTGTATGGAAGGAGGTGCATGACACCATTGATGTGAGATGAAGTTGGAGATCGAAAATTGTTCGGACCAGATTTAATCAGAGATTCTGAGGAGAAAGTCAAGTTGATCCGTGATAGACTCAAGATAGCCTAGTCTAGGTAGAAGAGTTATGCTGGTACTAAACGCAAGGAGGTAACAGATGAAGTCGGAGACAGAGCATATCTTCGTGTGTCGCCACTTCGAGGAGTTAAACGGTTTGGAGTCAAAGGAAAGTTAGCGCCACGACTTGTGGGGCCATATAGAGTCTTGGAACATATGGGTGAACTTGCCTACAAGTTGGAATTACTCGAAGGTTTGTCAGGAGTTTGAAGGAAATATGCCCTAGAGGCAATAATAAAGTTATTATTTATTTATTTAACCGGAAACATAATACATGTGTGAATACATAGACAAATAGAGTGTCACTAGTATGCCTCTACTTAACTAGCTTGTTGATCAAAGATGGTTAATTTTCCTAGCCATTGACATGGGTTGTCATTTGATTAACCGGATCACATCATTAGGAGAATGATGTGATTGACATGACCCATTCCGTTAGCTTAGCACACGATCGTTTAAGTATGTTGCTATTGCTTTCTTCATGACTTATACATGTTCCTATGACTATGAGATTATGCAACTCCCGTTTATCGGAGGACCACCTTGTGTGCTACCAAACGTCACAACGTAACTGGGTGATTATAAAGGTGCTCTACAGGTGTCTCCGAAGGTACTTGTTGGGTTGGCGTATTTCGAGATTAGGATTTGTCACTCCGATTGTCGGAGAGGTATCTCTGGGCCCTCTAGGTAATGCACATCACTTAAGCCTTGCAATCATTGCAACTAATGAGTTAGTTGCGGGATGATGTATTACGGAACGAGTAAAGAGACTTGCCGGTAACGAGATTCAACTAGGTATTGAGATACCGACGATCGAATCTCAGGCAAGTAACATACCGATGACAAAGGGAACAACGTATGTTGATATGCAGTCTGACCGATAAAGATCTTCGTAGATTATGTAGGAGCCAATATGAGCATCCAGGTTCCGCTATTGGTTATTTACCGGAGACGTGTCTCGGTCATGTCTACATAGTTCTCGAACCCGTAGGGTCTGCACGCTTAACGCTACGATGACAGTTATATTATGAGTTTTATGTTTTGATGTACCGAAGGTTGTTCAGAGTCCTGGATGTGATCACGGACATGACGAGGAGTCTCGAAATGGTCGAGACATGAAGATTGATATATTGGAAGCCTATGTTTGGATATCAGAAGTGTTCCGGGTGAAATCGGGATTTTACCGGAGTACCGGGGGGTTACCGAAACCCCCCGGGGGCTTAATGGGCCTACATGGGCCTTAGTGGAAAAGGAGGGAAGCAAGGGAAGTGTGGGGCGCGCCCCCCAAGGCCCAAACTGAATTGGTTTAGGGCAAAGGGGGACGGCCCCCCTCTTTCCTTCTTCCCCCCTCCCAAGTCCTAATCCAACTAGGAAAAGGGGGGAGTCCTACTCCCGGTGGGAGTAGGACTCCTTCGGCGCGCCTCTCCCCTTGGCCGGCCGCACCTCCCCTTGCTCCTGAAAGGGATACTTGAATAAAGTTCAAAGAATTTCAGAGTGAAGTTGAAAATCATCGTAACAAGAAAATAAAGTTTCTATGATCTGATCGTGGAGGAGAATATTTGAGTTACGAGTTTGGTCTACATTTGAAATAATGCGGAATAGTTTCGCAACTCACGCCACCCGGAACACCACAGCGTAATGGTGTGTCCAAACGTCGTAATCGTACTTTACTAGATATGGTCCAATCTATGATGTCTCTTACAGATTTACCGCTATCATTTTGGGGTTATGCTTTAGGGACGACCGCATTCATGTTTAATAGGGCACCACCGAAATCCGTTGAGACGACGCATTATGAACTGTGGTTTGGTAAGAAACCAAAGTTGTCATTTCTGAAAGTTTGGGCTGTGATGCTTATGTGAAAAAGCTTCAACCTGATAAGCTCAAACCCAAATCGGAGAAATGTGTCTTCATAGTATACCCAAAGGAGACTGTTGGGTACACCTTCTATCACAGATCCGAAGGCAAGACTTTTGTTGCTAAATTCGGAGTTTTTCTAGAGAAGGAGTTTCTCTCGAAAGAAGTGAGTGGGAGGAAAGTAGAACTTGATGAGGTAACAGTACCTGCTCCCTTATTGGAAAGTAGTTCATCACAGAAAACGGTTTCTGCGACACCTACACCAATTAGTGAGGATGTTAATGATGCTGATCATGAAACTTTAGATCAAGTTCTTACTAAACCTCGTAGGTCAATCAGAGTAGAATCCGCACCAGAGTGGTACGGTAATCCCGTTCTGGAAGTTATGTTACTAGACCATGACGAACCTACGAACTATGAAGAAGCGATGGTAAGCCCAGATTCCGCAAAATGGCTTGAGGCCATGAAATCTGAGATGGGATCCATGTATGATAACAAAGTGTGGACTTTGGTTGACTTGCCCGTTGATCGGCAAGCAATTGAGAATAAATGGATCTTCAAGAAGAAGGCTGACGCTGACGGTAGTGTTACTGTCTATAAAGCTCGACTTGTTGTGAAAGGTTTTCGACAAGTTCAAGGGATTGACTACGATGAGACCTTCTCACCCGTAGCGATGCTTAAGTCTGTCTGAATCATGTTAGCAATTGCTGCGTTTTATGATTATGAAATATGGCAGATGGATGTCAAAACTACATTCTTGAATGGATTTCTGGAAGAAGAGTTGTATATGATGCAACCAGAAGGTTTTGTCGATCCAAAGGGAGCTATTAAAGTGTGCAAGCTCCAGTGATCCATTTATGGACTGGTGCAAGCCTCTTGGAGTTGGAATAAACGCTTTGATAGTGTAATCAAAGCATTTGGTTTTATACAGACTTTTGGAGAAGCCTGTATTTACAAGAAAGTGAGTGGGAGCTCTGTAGCATTTCTGATATTATATGTGGATGACATATTACTAATTGGAAATGATATAGAATTTCTGGATAGCATAAAGGGATACTTGAATAGGAGCTTTTCAATGAAAGACCTCAGTGAAGCTGCTTACATATTGGGCATTAAGATCTATAGAGATAGATCAAGACGCTTAATTGGACTTTCACAAAGCCCATACCTTGACAAAGTTTTCAAGAAGTTCAAAATGGATCAAGCAAAGAAAGGGTTCTTGCCTGTATTACAAGGTGTGAAGTTGAGTAAGACTCAATGCCCGACCACTGCAGAAGATAGAGAGAAAATTAAAGATGTTCCCTATGCTTCAGCCATAGGCTCTATCATGTATGCAATGATGTGTACCAGACCTGATGTGTGCCTTGCTATAAGTCTAGCAGGGAGGTACCAAAGTAATCCAGGAGTGGATCACTGGACAGCGGTCAAGAACATCCTAAAATACCTGAAATGCACTAAGGATATGTTTCTCATTCATGGAGGTGACAAAGATCTCATCGTAAACGGTTACGTTGATGCAAGCTTTGACACTGATCCGGACGATTCAAAATCGTAAACCTGATACGTGTTTACATTGAACGGTGGAGCTGTGAGTTGGTGCAGTTCTATACAAAGCGTCATGGCGGGATCTACATGTGAAGCAGAGTACATAGCTGCTTCGGAAGCAGCAAATGAAGGAGTCTTGATGACGGAGTTCATATCCGATCTAGGTGTCATACCTAGTGCATCGGGTCCAATAAAAATCTTTTGTGACAATACTGGAGCAATTGCCTTAGCGAAGGAAACCATATTTCACAAGAGAACCAAGCACATCAAGAGACGCTTCAATTCCATCCGGGATCTAGTCTAGGTGGGAGACATAGAAATTTGCAAGATACATACGTATCTGAATGTTGTAAACCCGTTGACTAAGCCTCTTCCACGAGCAAAACATGATCAGCACCAAGGCTCCATGGGTGTTGGAATCATTACTTTGTAATCTAGATTATTGACTCTAGTGCAAGTGGGAGACTGAAGGAAATATGCCCTAGAGGCAATAATAAAGTTATTATTTATTTCCTTATATCATGATAAATTTTTATTATTCATGCTAGAATTGTATTAACTGGAAACATAATACATGTGTGAATACATAGAAAAACAGAGTGTCACTAGTATGCCTCTAGTTAACTAGCTCGTTGATCAAAGATGGTTAAGTTTCCTAGCCATTGACATGGGTTGTCATCTGATTAACGGGATCACATCATTAGGAGAATGATGTGATTGACATGACCCATTCCGTTAGCTTAGCACACGATCGTTTAAGTATGTTGCTATTGCTTTCTTCATGACTTATACATGTTCCTATGACTATGAGATTATGCAACTCCTGTTTACCGGAGGAACACCTTGTGTGCTACCAAACATCACAACGTAACTGGGTGATTATAAAGGTGCTCTACAGGTGTCTCCGAAGGTACTTGTTGGGTTGGCGTATTTCGAGATTAGGATTTGTCACTCTGATTGTCGGAGAGGTATCTCTGGGCCCTCTCGGTAATGCACATCACTTAAGCCTTGCAAGCATTGCAACTAATGAGTTAGTTGCGGGATGATGTATTACGGAACGAGTAAAGAGACTTGCCGGTAACGAGATTGAACTAGGTATTGAGATACCGATGATCGAATCTCCGGCAAGTAACATACCGATGACAAAGGGAACAACGTATGTTGTTATGCGGTCTGACCGATAAAGATCTGCGTAGAATATGTAGGAGCCAATATGAGCATCCAGGTTCCGCTATTGGTTATTCACCGGAGACATGTCTCGGTCATGTCTACATAGTTCTTGAACCCGTAGGGTCCGCACGCTTAACGCCATGATGATAGTTATATTATGATTTTTATGTTTTGATGTACCGAAGGTTGTTCGGAGTCCCGGATGTGATCACGGGCATGACGAGGAGTCTTGAAATGGTCGAGACATGATGATTAATATAGTGGAAGCCTATGTTTGGATATCAGAAGTGTTCCGGGTGAAATCGGGATTTTACCGAAGTACCGGGGGGTTACTGGAACCCCCCGAGGGCTTAATGGCCCTACATTGGCCTAAGTGGAAAAGGAGGGAAGCAAGGGAAGTGTGGGGCGCGCCCCCCAAGGCCCAAACCGAATTGGTTTAGGGCAAAGGGGGACGGCCCCCCTCTTTCCTTCTTCCCCCCTCCCAAGTACTAATCCAACTAGGAAAAGGGGGGAGTCCTACTCCCGGTGGGAGTAGGACTCCTCCGGCGCGCCTCTCCCCTTGACCGGCCGCACCCCCCTTGCTCCTTTATATATAGGGGCAGGGGCACCTCTAGACACATAAGTTGATCGTCTCTTATCTGTGTGCGGTGCCTCCCTCCACCATAGTCCACCTCGATAATACTGTAGCGGTGCTTAGGCGAAGCCCTGCATCGGTAGAACATCAACATCGTCACCATGCCATCGTGCTGACAAAACTCTTCCTCAACACTCGGCTGGATCGGAGTTAGAGGGACGTCATCGGGCAGAACGTGTGCTGATCTCGGAGGTGCCATGCGTTCGGTACTTGATCGGTCAGATCGTGAAGACGTACGACTACATCAACCGCGTTGTGCTAACGCTTCCGCTTTCGGTCTACGAGGGTACGTGGACAACACTCTCCCCTCTCGTTGCTATGCATCACCATGATCTTGCATGTGCGTAGGATTTTTTTTGAAATTACTACGTTTCCCAACAGTGGCATCCGAGTCAGGTTTTGTGCGTTGATGTTATATGCACGAGTAGAACACAAGTGAGTTGTGGGCGATATAAGTCATACTGCTTACCGGCATGTCATACTTTGGTTCGGCGGTATTGTTGGATGAAGCGGCCCGGACCAACATTACGCGTACGCCTACGCGAGACTGGTTCTATCGACGTGCTTTGCACATAGGTGGCTGGCTGGTGTCAGTTTCTCCAACTTTAGTTGAACCGAGTGTGGCTACGCCCGGTCCTTGCGAAGGTTCAAATAGCACCAACTTGACAAACTATCGTTGTGGTTTTGATGCGTAGGTAAGAACGGTTCTTGCTAAGCCCGTAGCAGCCACGTAAAATTTGCAACAACAAAGTAGAGGACGTCTAACTTGTTTTTGCAGGGCATGTTGTGATGTGATATGGTCAAGACATGATGCTATATTGTATGAGATGATCATGTTTTGTAACCGAGTTATCGGCAACTGGCAGGAGCCATATGGTTGTCGCTTTATTGTATGCAATACAATCACCCTGTAATGCTTTACTTTATCACTAAGCGGTAGCAATAGTCATGGAAGCATAAGATTTGCGAGACGACAACGATGCTACGATGGAGATCAAGGTGTCGCGCCAGTGACGATGGTGATCATAACGGTGCTTCGGAGATGGAGATCACAAGCACAAGATGATGATGGCCATATCATATCACTTATATTGATTGCAGGTGATGTTTATCTTTTATGCATCTTTTCTTGCTTTGATTGACGGTAGCATTATAAGATGATCCCTCACAAAATTATCAAAGTATAAGTGTTCTCCCTGAGTATGCACCGTTGCGAAAGTTCTTCGTGCTGAGACACCACGTGATGATCGGGTGTGATAGGCTCTACGTTCAAATACAACGGGTGCAAAACAGTTGCACACGCGGAATACTCAGGTTAAACTTGATGAGCCTAGCATATAACAGATATGGCCTCGGAACACGAAGACCGAAAGGTCGAGCATGAATCATATAGTAGATATGATCAACATAGTGATGTTCACCATTGAAACTACTCCATCTCACGTGATGATCGGACATGGTTTAGTTGATTTGGATCACGTGATCACTTAGAGGATTAGAGGGATGTCTATCTAAGTGGGAGTTCTTAAGTAATATGATTAATTGAACTTAAATTTATCATGAACTTAGTACCTGATAGTATCTTGCTTGTCTATGTTGTAGATAGATGGCCCGTTTTGTCGTTCCGTTGAATTTTAATGCGTTCCTTGAGAAAGCAAAGTTGAAAGATGATGGTAGCAATTGCATGGACTGGGTCCGTAACTTGAGGATTATCCTCATTGCCGCACAGAAGAATTACGTCCTGGAAGCACCACTGAGTGCCAGGCCTGCTGCTGATGCAAATGACGATGCTAAGAACGTCTAGCAGAGAAAAGCTGATGACTACTCGATAGTTCAGTGTGCCATGCTTTACGGCTTAGAACCGGGACTTCAACGACGTTTTGAACGTCATGGAGCATATGAGATGTTCCAGGAGTTGAAGTTAATATTTCAAGCAAATTCCCGGATTGAGAGATATGAAGTCTCCAATAAGTTCTATAGCTGCAAGATGGAGGAGAATAGTTCTGTCAGTGAACATATACTCAGAATGTCTGGGTACCATAATCACTTGACTCAGCTGGGAGTTAATCTTCCGGTTGATAGTGTCATTGACAGAGTTCTTCAATCACTGCCACCAAGCTACAAGAGCTTCGTGATGAACTATAATATGTAAGGGATGAATAAAACAATTCCCGAGCTCTTCGCAATGCTAAAAGCTGCGGAGGTAGAAATCAAGAAGGAGCAATAAGTGTCAATGGTCAACAAGACCACTAGTTTCAAGAAAAAGGGCAAAGGGAAGAAGAAGGGAAACTTCAAGAAGAACATCAAGCAAGTTGCTGCTCAAGAGAAGAAACCCAAGTCTGGACCTAAGCCTGAAACTGAGTGCTTCTACTGCAAGCAGACTGGTCACTGGAAGCGGAACTGCCCCAAGCATTTGGCAGATAAGAAGGATGGCAAGGTGAACAAAGGTATATGTGGTATACATGTTATTGATGTGTACCTTACTAATGCTCGCAGTAGCATCTGGGTATTTGATACTGGTTCCGTTGCTAATATTCGCAACTCGAAACAGGGGCTACGGATTAAGCGAAGATTGGCTAAGGACGAGGTGACGATGCGCGTGGGAAATGGTTCCAAAGTCGATGTGATCGCGGTCGGCACACTACCTCCACATCTACCTTCGGGATTAGTATTAGACATAAATAATTGTTATTTGGTGCCAACGTTGAGCATGAACATTATATCTGGATCTTGTTTGATACGAGACGGTTATTCATTTAAATCAGAGAATAATGGTTGTTCTATTTATATGAGTAATATCTTTTATGGTCATGCACCCGTGAAGAGTGGTCTATTCTTATTGAATCTCGATAGTAGTGACACACATATTCATAATGTTGAAGCCAAAAGATGCAGAGTTGATAATGATAGTGCAACTTATTTGTGGCACTGCCGTTTAGGTCATATCGGTGTAAAGCGCATGAAGAAACTCCATACTGATGGACTTTTGGAACCACTTGATTATGAATCAATTGGTACTTGTGAACCGTGCCTCATGGGCAAGATGACTAAAACGCCGTTCTCCGGAACTATGGAGAGAGCAACATATTTGTTGGAAATCATACATACAGATGTATGTGGTCCGATGAATGTTGAGGCTCGTGGCGGATATCGTTATTTTCTCACCTTCACAGATGATTTAAGCAGATATGGGTATATCTCCTTAATGAAGCATAAGTCTGAAACATTTGAAAAGTTCAAAGAATTTCAGAGTGAAGTTGAAAATCATCGTAACAAGAAAATAAAGTTTCTACGATCTGATCGTGGAGGAAAATATTTGAGTTACGAGTTTGGTCTACATTTGAAACAATGTGGAATAGTTTCGCAACTCATGCCACCCGGAACACCACAGTGTAATGGTGTGTACGAACGTCGTAATCGTACTTTACTAGATATGGTGCGATCTATGATGTCTCTTACAGATTTGCCGCCATCATTTTGGGGTTATGCTTTAGGGACGGCTGCATTCACGTTTAATAGAGCACCATCAAAATCCGTTGAGACGACGCCTTATGAACTGTGGTTTGGTAAGAAACCAAAGTTGTCGTTTCTGAAAGTTTGGGTCTGCGATGCTTATGTGAAAAAGCTTCAACCTGATAAGCTCGAACCTAAGTCAGAGAAATGTGTCTTCATAGCATACCCAAAGGAGACTGTTGGGTACACCTTCTATCACAGATCCGAAGGCAAGACTTTTGTTGCTAAATTTGGAGTTTTTCTAGAGAAGGAGTTTCTCTCGAAAGAAGTGAGTGTGAGGAAAGTAGAACTTGATGAGGTAACTGTACCTGCTCCCTTATTGGAAAGTAGTTCATCACAGAAAACGGTTTCTGCGACACCTACACAAATTAGTGAGGAAGTTAATGATGATGATCATGAAACTTTAGATCAAGTTGTTACTAAACCTCGTAGGTCAATCAGAGTAGGATCCGCACCAGAGTGGTACGGTAATCCTGTTCTGGAAGTTATGTTACTAGACCATGACGAACCTACGAACTATGAAGAAGTGATGGTAAGCCCAGATTCCGCAAAATGGCTTGAGGCCATGAAATCTGAGATGGGATCCATGTATGATAACAAAGTGTGGACTTTGGTTGACTTGCCTGTTGATCGGCAAGCAATTGAGAATAAATGGATCTTCAAGAAGACGGCTGACGCTGACGGTAGTGTTACTGTCTATAAAGCTCGACTTGTTGTGAAAGGTTTTCGACAAGTTCAAGGGATTGACTACGATGAGACCTTCTCACCCGTAGCGATGCTTAAGTCTGTCCGAATCATGTTAGCAATTGCTGCATTTTATGATTATGAAATATGGCAGATGGATGTCAAAACTACATTCTTGAATGGATTTCTGGAAGAAGAGTTGTATATGATGCAACCAGAAGGTTTTGTCGATCCAAAGGGAGCTAATAAAGTGTGCAAGCTCCAGCGATCCATTTATGGACTGGTGCAAGCCTCTCGGAGTTGGAATAAACGCTTTGATAGTGTAATCAAAGCATTTGGTTTTATACAGACTTTTGGAGAAGCCTGTGTTTACAAGAAAGTGAGTGGGAGCTCTGTAGCATTTCTGATATTATTTGTGGATGACATATTACTAATTGGAAATGATATAGAATTTCTGGATGGCATAAAGGGATACTTGAATAGGAGTTTTTCAATGAAAGACCTCGGTGAAGCTGCTTACATATTGGGCATTAAGATCTATAGAGATAGATCATGATGCTTAATTGGACTTTCACAAAGCCCATACCTTGACAAAGTTTTCAAGAAGTTCAAAATGGATCAAGCAAAGAAAGGGTTCTTGCCTGTATTACAAGGTGTGAAGTTGAGTAAGACTCAATGCCCGACCACTGCAGAAGATAGAGAGAAAATTAAAGATGTTCCCTATGCTTCAGCCATAGGCTCTATCATGTATGCAATGATGTGTACCAGACCTGATGTGTGCCTTGCTATAAGTCTAGCAGGGAGGTACCAAAGTAATCCAGGAGTGGATCACTGGACAGCGGTCAAGAACATCCTAAAATACCTGAAGAGCACTAAGGATATGTTTCTCATTTATGGAGGTGACAAAGATCTCATCGTAAACAGTTACGTTGATGCAAGCTTTGACACTGATCCGGACGATTCAAAATCGCAAACTAGATACGTGTTTACATTGAACGGTGGAGCTGTGAGTTGGTGCAGTTCTAAACAAAGCGTCATGGCGGGATCTACATGTGAAGCAGAGTACATAGCTGCTTCGGAAGCAGCAAATGAAGGAGTCTTGATGACGGAGTTCATATCCGATCTAGGTGTCATACCTAGTGCATTGGGTCCAATAAAAATCTTTTGTGACAATACTGGAGCAATTGCCTTAGCGAAGGAAACCATATTTCACAAGAGAACCAAGCACATCAAGAGGCGCTTCAATTCCATCCGGGATCTAGTCTAGGTGGGAGACATAGAAATTTGCAAGATACATATGGATCTGAATGTTGCAGACCCGTTGACTAAGCCTCTTCCACGAGCAAAACATGATCAACACCAAGGCTCCATGGGTGTTAGAATCATTACTTTGTAATCTAGATTATTGACTCTAGTGCAAGTGGGAGACTGAAGGAAATATGCCCTAGAGGCAATAATAAAGTTATTATTTATTTCCTTATATCATGATAAATGTTTATTATTCATGCTAGAATTGTATTAACCGGAAACATAATACATGTGTGAATACATAGAAAAACAGAGTGTCACTAGTATGCCTCTACTTAACTAGCTCGTTGATCAAAGATGGTTAAGTTTCCTAGCCATTGACATGGGTTGTCATCTGATTAACGGGATCACATCATTAGGAGAATGATGTGATTGACATGACCCATTCCGTTAGCTTAGCACACGATCGTTTAAGTATGTTGCTATTGCTTTCTTCATGGCTTATACATGTTCCTATGACTATGAGATTATGCAACTCCCGTTTACCGGAGGAACACCTTGTGTGCTACCAAACGTCACAACGTAACTGGGTGATTATAAAGGTGCTCTACAGGTGTCTCCGAAGGTACTTGTTGGGTTGGCGTATTTCGAGATTAGGATTTGTCACTCTAATTGTCGGAGAGGTATCTCTAGGCCCTCTCGGTAATGCACATCACTTAAGCCTTGCAAGCATTGCAACTAATGAGTTAGTTGCGGGATGATGTATTACGGAATGAGTAAAGAGACTTGCCGGTAACGAGATTGAACTAGGTATTGAGATACCGACGATCGAATCTCCGGCAAGTAACATACCGATGACAAAGGGAACAACATATGTTGTTATGTGGTCTGACCGATAAAGATCTGCGTAGAATATGTAGGAGCCAATATGAGCATCCAGGTTCCGCTATTGGTTATTCACCGGAGACATGTCTCGGTCATGTCTACATAGTTCTCGAACCCGTAGGGTCTTCATGCTTAACGCTACGATGACAGTTATATTATGATTTTTATGTTTTGATGTACCGAAGGTTGTTCGGAGTCCCGGATGTGATCACGGGCATGACGAGGAGTCTTGAAATGGTCGAGACATGATGATTGATATAGTGGAAGCCTATGTTTGGATATCGGAAGTGTTCCGGGTGAAATCGGGATTTTACCTAAGTACCGGGGGGTTACTGGAACCCCCCCGAGGGCTTAATGGGCCTACATTGGCCTAAGTGGAAAAGGAGGGAAGCAAGGGAAGTGTGGGGCGTGCCCCCCCCCCCAAGGCCCAAACCGAATTGGTTTAGGGCAAAGGGGGACGGCCCCCATCTTTCCTTCTTCCCCCTCCCAAGTACTAATCCACCTAGGAAAAGGGGGGAGTCCTACTCCCTGTGGGAGTAGGACTCCTCCGGCGCGCCTCTCCCCTTGGCCGGCCGCACCCCCCTTGCTCCTTTATATATAGGGGCAGGGGGGCACCTCTAGACACATAAGTTGATCATCTCTTAGCCGTGTGCGGTGCCCCCCTCCACCATAGTCCACCTCGATAATACTGTAGCGGTGCTTAGGCGAAGCCCTGCATCGGTAGAACATCAACATCGTGTCAGGACCCCGATTCCAAGTCACATCGATCTAGCCGGTAACACCTCATATCACTTTACGGCCTCACGCACGGTATCCCACGGGTGTCGCCTTACCATGTCCCGGGACCGTTTGCGTGTTTTGGCTCACGTATATGATAGTGTCGCTAGCATCCATATGACAGAGAACCCGGGCCGACATGGCTAGTCGTGAACCCAAAACGGCACAGACCTATGGAGACATGCATACATGAATCACATCGAGCATGTCGGTCATCAGCGAGTGATTCCGGGCTGTAGCACTGGGCTAACAGGACTCCGGGGGTCACCGCGTGACATTTCCCCGATGGGACAGACATAGGAACGAAGTGAAACACATGCCGGCCAGTCAAGTATCCTGAACAGTAGTGCTGGGCTAGCAGGACTCCGGTGAACCGGGCTGTAGCGGACTACTATGGCTCGAGGAACACTAGACTACATTTCCCCATAAGAAAGGCTGCCAAGGATAAACAACTAGATTGTCGGATCCCACTCATACCAAGCATTTCAATCATACACACAATATGCCCGATATGAGTACATACAACAAGGCATCACAACAAAACTCTACAACTCAAGTGCTTTATTTAAAAGGCTCCAGGGAGCCATACATAACATGTTCATACAGATAGGGGTCACATGACCCGACACTCAAGTCATACAATCATACAAGCACATGCGGAAGCAACCGGTCTGAGTACAGACACTAGAAAGAAAGAAGGCTTCTCGAAGCCTGTCTATCTACATAGGGCCCTCCATGGCCAGGATCACCACCTGGGTGGCTAGTCACTCGTCGATGTCAAGGTCTACATAAAACCCATCGGAGGGGGTAGTGTTGTCATCTGAAAACAATAAATAAGAAAACATGAGTACAAGGTACTCAGCAAGTCTTACATCAGAACCTACTATACATGCTTATTCTCAAGAAGGTGGTGGGGTTAATGCAGCAAGCCAGCTTTGACTCTTGGCTAAGCTATCCTACGGAACTCCACCAGTAAAATATTTTTCGCACACGAGTCCACTACTCACCAACACAATACTCCACCGGGGATCCTCCCTCGTCATCCCACGAGAGGGCCATCATCGGTACTCACACTTATCTTGAGTCTTTTATTAGTATCCATTAACTTGTCTATGAACTGTATAGGCAACCAAGTAGTCCTTTACCATGGATGCGGCTATTCGAATAGTTTTATACCCTGCAGGGGTGTACTTCGTCATACACGCTTTCACCACTTACCGCCGTTTACACGACATGTACTCGGCAACCTTCAAGCGGAAGCCCAGCGAGGGTGTCGGCCACGGCCTACCTAAACACTTAAGTCTCTAGTCCAGGTTTATCGCCTATCCAGGTTCCATCCGCAGGGAGTCCGGCCGAGGTTTCCACATACGGCCCCGAACGATGTGAACAGGGTTCCCGAGACACCAAACGGGTGACTCGGTACACCGTGCCATGGTGTATCTACCGCAACATAGCCCACCCCTAGGGTCAGCGCTACGCACGGCCGCCAACACATAACCTACAAACACTAGAAACTATTTGCAACTCCTGGACAGAGTACTAGGGTGATTAAGAAGCCGTGAGGGTCAATTAAGGATCCCAATGCATGGTAGTAGCTGAATCTTAAATCACACATACAGATCTCAGTTCTTATGGACGGCCTCAATGAAACAACCCACCATGTACTCCTACATGGCCTCTCATCGATACCTTTACCAAAACAGGTTCAACACATCCCTCATATTACCGACACAAGCATTTCACTCTAGCCCATCACCCAGATGAACCAGACCTGACACAACTCTAAGCATAGCAGGCATAGCAAGGTAGGAATCACATACATGGCTCAATCAACTCCTACACATGCTAGTGGGTTTCATCTAGTTACTGTGGCAATGACAGGTCATGCAGAGGATAAGGGTTCAACTACCGTAGCACACAGCAGTTTGAATCGCGTTGTCTTAATGCAGTAAACAAGAGCAGAAGCGAGAGCATGGGTTTGTATCGGAATGATCAATGGGTTGCTTGCCTGATGGAGTGGTAGTGGGATACTGTCCTTCAGTTGGATACTCGTGAATATCCTCGGAGGCAGAACCTACCATGAAGAACACATCGGAACACAATCAACACATGACGATATGCAACATTATGATGCATGCTATGACATGGCAATATGAATGTGTCTTGGCCTAATGCAAGCTATAACAGAAAGTAATGTGCTTATTTGAATCAAAGATTCAATTATTAGCTTATTAAACATGGCTTTAATAGTGAATTTCCTTATTCTGCTTAAACAGCAAGGTAAACTTGTTCTGTCATGCATGAAACCATTACAGATGGATAGATTGAATTTTTCTGATCATTTTTCATATATAAATCTTTGCATTTGGAGCTATGGTTGATTTTCTATGATTTTTAGAAGTTTTGACTATTTTCTGGAATTTCCTGAATAAAAATAAATCCAGAAAATGCATTACTGCATCAGCATTGCGTCATGCTGACCTCAGCAGGTCAAAGGCACCAGTCCAGGTCAAACCTGACTGGTGGGCCCCTTCTGTCAGCCTCTCAGCTAATTAACATGATTAGATTAACACTAATTAGCTGTCAGTGGGGCCTGGGCCCACATGTCAGTGACTGATTTAATTAAAATTAGTTAAAGCTAATCCTAGATTAGTTAGCAGACCGGCCCCACCTGTCATGGACTCAGGGGGGGTCTACCTGGGCCCACCCAGGTGTCAAACTTGGTCAAACTCGCCGGTGACTCGACGTCGGCGAGGCCCGAGGCGGTGGTGCGGCTCGGAAAATGCCCACAGGGCACGGGCGAGGCCGTTCTTGGGCTCGTTGGAGAGCTCTTGCAGTCGCGCATCTAGTGGTGGTGGAGGCCGGGCCTACGGTGGCCGGAGACGACGACGGCGAGCTCCAAGGCGGCGGCCGGAGTTCGGCCATGTGCGGGGTTTGGGCTGCGGCGTGCAAACGCGAAAACTAAGGCGCTAGCGAGGCACTACGCGATGCGGCAAGCATGTTGCGTAGCACGGGAGGACCAAATGGTCGCCGGAGCGACGCCGGCGACAAGCTCGAGCGGAGACGAGCTTCGGCCATGGTGGAACTATGGCCTAGAGGGTGCAAATGCGTGGGAAAGAAGAGGGGAAAGGCGGCGGAGCTCACAGGGAGGTCGATGAGCAGCTCAGTGGGCTCGGGGGCGACCGGAGCGAGGCGAATCGATGAACGGCGTCCGGCGGGTACAGAGGTTGAAGACGGCGCGATATCGGCGATGTAGGGCCTCCGGCGAAGCGTGGCTCGGTGGGGAGGGCGAGGGCGTCGCGACGGAGCGATTTGGCTTGTCGGAGGGGCGAGAGGGGTGGCTCTGGCGTCGTCTACAGCGAACGGCAACGAGGAACGCGCTCGGGCATCGCGGGAGAGAGTGAGGGAGACGAGGGGGAGAGTGAGCGAGGATGAGAGGGGGACGTGGGGGTCGCGTGGCATCCCTGGACGTCTCCAGGCGTCGGCGGAAGCAGGAGGTGGCCGGCGTGTGGCTGCGGGCGCCGGCCACGCGCTCCGCGTCCTCCTGGCGGGAGGTGGACGACGACTAGCAAGCCAGTCGGCTGGGCCGAGCCAGGTGGCTGGGCCAGCACAGGTAAGGCCCAGGTGGGCTCCCTCTCTCTCTTTTTTTTGATTTGTTTCTGTTTTTTCTATTTAACTGCAACTGTTGGGCTTTAATTAAAATACTAAAACGTTTCCAAAAATCCTGAAAATAATTGTGGGCTCTGTTTAGAATATTTCCAACAGCAAACATTTATTTCCAGAATTATTTGAGCATTTAAATTATTTTATAGCATTTAAATGCCCAAATTCAAATACTTATGATTTAATTCAATGACCTTCTGTTGACCTAGAAAATTGTGCACCAATTTTGCCAGAGGTTTTAACCCAAGACAAAGAGGGTGAACTTTTTAGAAGGGCATTTCAGGTTCATTGAAAATAATTTTAGTAAACCCTAGTTGTTTCTAGGGGGGTGTTGGGGGTTTCTGCCTTCCCCATTTCAAATTTAAGAGAAATTTAAACATGATGCACACTCTAATGCTTGAACTAGCTATGGTGTGACACATCGTCACCATGCCATCGTGCTGACGAAACTCTCCCTCAACACTCGGCTCGATCGGAGTTAGAGGGACGTCATCGGGCAGAACGTGTGCTGAACTCGGAGGTGCCATGCGTTCGGTACTTGATCGGTCGGATCGTGAAGACGTACGACTACATCAACCGCGTTGTGCTAACGCTTCCGCTTTCGGTCTACGAGGGTAAGTGGACAACACTCTCCCCTCTCGTTGCTATGCATCACCATGATCTTGCGTGTGCGTAGGAATTTTTTTGAAATTACTACGTTTCCCAACAGAGTTCATGATGTGTTTCACGTTCCCCAGTTGAAGAAATGCCATGCAAAGATGGACGATATTCCTCTGAGAGATACAGTACCCCTGGAAGCAATTCAGTTGGAGAGTGACCTGACTTATGAGGAGAAAACCTTCAATATTCTTGAGTTCGCCAACCGAGTTACTCGCAGCAAGGTCATCATGCTTTGCAAAGTTCAGTGGAGTCACCATACCGAGGAGGAAGCCAGCTGGGAACGAGAAGACCTCCGGAAGGACCACCCACACCTTTTTGCTAGCCAATCAGAACCTCGAGGGCGAGATTCATCTTAAGGGGGGTGGGTTTGTAACATCCCAATTTTCAATTTGGATGTTATTATTTAGATCATTCATATGCATCCATGATTTATGCAGTTTGCCCATTTGTTTTATTTCAATTTTGATCCAAGAAACCTTAAGCAACTCTAGGACCAATTGAGAGACTTGGAGGTTTCCCAAAAATCCATTTTTGAATTTTCATAATTTGGAAACTAGGATCAAATTGATTTCTTCAAAATTCTTTTCCAATTACTTCAAATAAATAAAATAAAGAGAGTAGATAAAAGGACTACTTCAAAAACAACAAAGAAATATTGGAAATTGAATTTTGAATTTTGGAATATTTTATTTGATTTTATTTGCAAGATTATATATTTTATTGCGGAGTTTATTAGTACTAAAAGTTTTTTTTTTCAAAATTTTGCATTTAGGTCCAGAAAAATGTTCACCTAAGCCCACAAATTTAGGAGGGAATTATGTGAATTTTTAGGTCTTTATTTATTTTCTTTTTCGAGGTTTTGATGTTTCTATATATTAGAAAAGAAGAAAAAATGTTTTGTTAAAAATAAAAATAAGAGCAAGGCCCACCGACCGCGCTAGGCCAGGCCGGCCGGCCCAGCCGAGCAGCGGCGAGCGCAGCCAGCCCAGCCAAGCTGCCTGCGCCTGCTCGCCCGCACCCGCTCGCCCGAACCGCCTATGCCGCTGTCGTCGACAGGTGGGACCCACCTATCGGGTTCGTCTTCGACCCTGAGCAAGAGGCCACCTCCCACACGAGTCCGCCGCCACCGACGTGCCTGACCCGGACTCCTCCTCTCGCTTTGCCCCTTCCCCACGTAGCCCCTCTTTATAAGCCCCGACCTGGGCCTCTCTTTTCCCTTAAATAACAAGCCTCGAAACTCACTGCACCTCTCGAACGAAGTCACCGGAGTTCGAGCCCCGCCGGAGATCTGCCGCACCGCCCTGCACTCCATCGCCGCCCTTGACTGACGCCGCCACCACCTTCGGATTCGCCTCGCCGAGCTGCATCTCCCCGTGCCTCCGCCTAAAGCCGCCGACCACCGGATCCATCGCCCCATTCAAAGACGAGCTGCCACCGCCGTCTTCTTCATCACCGGTGACCTCCACCGGCGCGGTAACCCCCGCCTCTCTCCTCACCCATCCGATTCTCCTTCTACGACTAGGATTAACTCGATTTGTTTTTTATTTCCGAACCATTATCCTTTAGTTAGTGAACATTCGTTGTTTAAGCCTCTGTAGCGAATGCTTTCACCTAATAAGTTTTGGTAGCGGACGTCCGTTTGTTAGTTTCTGTTTCGTAGCGAGGGACCCAAATAAGATTATTTTTCTTACAAATTAGCCACTGGTTTTCAAACAATCACAACTTTTTACTCGTTTGTCCGAATTCGATGAAACCAACTCCGAATTCTTCATTATGATCCCCTATATCCAGATAACCAACTTAATAGTATTTTTGAAAGTTTAAAATTTGAATTCAAACAGATTCGAATTTGGACTTCTTTTGATCATAACTTGAGTTTCGTAACTGTGATTTAATTGATTATTTTTGCAAATTGAAGCTCTTGATCTAAACTTTATGTTAAGACCTAATACTCATAGTTTAGATACTGCTAGAAATTGTTTTCTATTTAAAAATGTTATTCGCTTATTTTTTGAGTTTTCTGAATCTTTTTCTTTGGTTTTCTTTGCATCTTCATGCTTGAGTGCTTATGTATGCTATTGTTTGTCTACGATAGATTTTCCGGAGTGCGAAGCTTGCTACTACGAATCTCTAGGGTTTATCGATCATCAGAAAGGCAAGTTACATTTTGATCATACTCTTTCATACCCATTTTTTGTTATGCATTAGTTTCACCCTCAAGGATTCCATGAGTAGGATTGGGAGCATGTGGTCATTGCTATGTAGTTCATGAGATAGGAACCTATTACTTTTGATCACCCCGGGAATATACGTTATGCTTATAAATTGCTTAGCCATGCTCGTAGATGGGGATTGGTATATGAGATTCATGCATGTTGTGAGAGTTAATAATTAAGGGTAAGTTAAGGTGGCAACATTAATACACATATGGGTGGATTGTTTGGGGCACCTGGATAAACCAGTGCTTGCCCAAGGGAATCCCGGCGTACCCATGTGATTACCCTAGGTCCTCCACCCAGGCTCAAAGGGATCATATAATTATTCATGCCTAGAAACTTCCATCTGCAGCAACAAGCCATTATGGGCTCTGGCATAGTTGAGTAAGTTGTGTGACCTCTTTCAGTGGTAGACTAGCAGATGTAGGGGAAAGTAGGTGTACCGGTCTACCCATAGTAAAGAGTAAATGCTTCAGAAAGACTGTGTCTCGATCTTTCGATCATGGATGTGGTCGAGTCTTGTGGGGAAAAGTGCGCAAACCTCTGCAGAGTGTACAAACTAATCATGATTAACCGTGTCCCCGGTTATGGACAACTTGAGTATCTAGAAGTGAAATATTGGTTGATCTCATCACTCTATTTAATTAATGTATTGGGTATTATCATTGTTACTTGGTAAATTTTGGGATTGAGGTGGAGGAACCTTCTCAATAATGGCATAAACTTGGTAGTAAAGGAAAATTTATTCCTTTGTTGTAGGGAAAAAATTAGCTTTATGCAAAAATGAAACTTAGAGCCTCCACCAGCCAAATATGCATGTAGTGATAGATATTGTGTTCATTATTGCTCTATAGTGTGATCTTGCCAGCATATTCCATGTGCTGACCTACACGGCTGCAACGTCCCATGTTGCAGAATTTTCAGACGAGGATTAAGGTACGATAGATCGTTGTCGTGCACTCAATTTTGTGGTGGAGTTGGATGGACTCATTTACCTTCGAAGCTTCTGCAATTATTTAATTTAGTTGGCCTTCAGCCATATTTTGTAATAAATACTCTTTATGAGGACCTCGATGTAATAAGTGTGTGATTGAACTCTGTTATAAATCCTTGAGTACTGTGTGTGTGTCAGCATACCGATCCAGGGATGACACTTAAGCATAGAGACTTCGATCCATTGGGATCAGGTCGCTACAGTTACGGACCCAGTCTGTGTAGTTGCTACCATCATCTTTCAACTTAGCTTTCTCTAGGAACGCATTAAAATTCAAGGGAATGGTAGCACGAGCAATTGATCTACAACATAGACATTCAAAAAGTGTTAGGACTAAGTTCATGATAAATTAAGTTCAATTAGTCATATTACCTAAGAACTACCACTTAGATAGACATCCCTTGAGTCATCTAAATGATCACGTGATCCATATCAACTAAACCATGTCCGATCATCACGTGAGATGGAGTAGTTTTCAATGGTGAACATCTCTATGTTGATCATATCTACTATATGATTCACGTTCAACCTTTCGGTCTCCAGTGTTCCAAGGCCATGTCTGTACATGCTAGGCTCGCCAAGTTTTAACCTGAGTATTCCGCACGTGCAAAACTGCCTTGCACTAGTTGTATGTGAACATAGATCTTATCACACCCGATCATCACGTGGTGTCTCATCTTGACGAACTGTCGCAACGGTGCATACTCAGGGAGAACACTTATACCTTGAAATTTTAGTGAGGGTTCATCTTATAATGCTACCGCCATACTAAGCAAAATAAGATGCATAAAAGATAAACATCACATGCAATCAAAATATGTGACATGATATGGCCATCACCATCTTGTGCCTTTGATCTCCATCTCCAAAGCACCGTCATGATTTCCATCATCACCAGTTTGACACCTTGATCTCCATCGTAGCTTCGTTGTCGTCTAGCCAACTATTGCTTCTACAACCATTGCTAACGCATAGTGATAAAGTAAAGCAATTACATGGCGATTGCATTTCATACAATAAAGTGACAACCATAAGGCTCCTGCCAGTTGCCGATAAATTTTACAAAACATGATCATCACATACAACAATGTATATCACATCATGGCTTGACCATATCACATCACAACATGCCCTGCAAAAACAAGTTAGACGTCCTCTACTTTGTTGTTGCAAGTTTTACGTGGCTGCTATGGGCTTCTAGTAAGAACCGTTCTTACCTATGCATCAAAACCACAACGATGTTTCATCAAGTTTGTTGTTTTAGCCTTCTTAACCTTCAACAAGGACCGGCCATAGTCAAATTCGATTCAACTAAAGTTGGAGAAACAGACACCCGCCAGCCACCTTTATGCAAAACAAGTTGCATGTCTGTCGGTGGAGCTGGTCTCATGAACGTGGTCATGTCAGGTTGGTTCGGGCCGCTCCATCCAACAATACCGCTGAATCAAAATAAGATGTTGGTGGTAAGCAGTATGACTATCATCACCCACAACTCTTTGTGTTCTACTCGTGCATATCATCTACGCATAGACCTAGCTCGGATGCCACTGAAGGGAAACGTAGCATGCAATTTCAAAAAAATTCCTACGTTCACGCAAGATCTATCTAGGAGATGCATAGAAACGAGCGGGGGAGAGTGTGTCCACGTACCCTCATAGACCAAAAGCGGAAGCTTCAGTTTAACGCAGTTGATGTAGTCAAACGTCTTCTCGATTCAACTGATCAAGCATGGAACGTACATCACCTCCGAATTCTACAAACGTTCAGCTCGATGACGTCCCTCGAACTCTTGATCTAGCAAACTGTCGAGGGAGAGTTCCAGTAGCATGATGGCGTGGTAACGGTGATGGTGAAGTGATCCGCACAGGGCTTCGCCTAAGCACTACGTGAATATGACCGGAGGAGTAAACTGTGGAGGGGGGCGCCGCACAAGTCTTGGAACAATTGATGTGTGTTAGAGGCGCCCCCACCCCCGTATATAAAGGAGGGAGAGGGGAGGAGGCTGACCCTAGGTGTGCCCCAAGTGGGAGGAGTCCCACTTGGGCTCCTAGTAGGATTCAGCCCCCTTCCTTTTATCAGAGGTGGAAAGGGGGAAGGAGGAAAGGAGGAGAAGGAAAGGGGGGCGCCGCCCCTCCCCTTGTCCAATTCGGACTCCTCCCTTTGGGGGGAGCACCACCCCTTGTGGGCTGGCTTGCCTCCCTCCTATGGCCCATATGGCCCATATCTCCCCCCTGGGTGGGGGGTTCTGGTAACCCCCCGATACTCCGATATGTACCCGATACAATCTGAAACACTTTCTGTGTCTGAATACTATCATCGGATATCAATCTATACCTCTCGACCATTTCGAGACTGTTCATCATGTCCATGATCTCATCGGAGACTTCGAACAACATTCGGTCACCAAATCACAATAACTCATAATACAAATCATCATCGAACATTAAGCGCGCGGACCCCACGAGTTCGAGAACTATGTAGACATGACCGAGACACCTCTCCGGTCAATAACCAACATCGGAACCTGGATGCTCATATTGGTTCCTACATATTCTATGAAGATCTTTATCAGTCAAACTGTAATGATAACATACGTCATTCCCTTTGTCATCTGTATGTTTCTTGCCCGAGATTCGATCGTCGGTATCTTCATACCTAGTTCAATTTCGTTACCGGCAAGCCTCTTTACTCGTTCCATAATGCATCATCCCGCAACTAACTCATTAGTCACATTGCTTGCAAGGCTAATCAAGATGTGCATTACCAAGAGGGCCTAGAGATACCTCACTGATACTCATAGTGACAAATCCTAATCTCGATCTATGCCAACCCAACAAACACCTTTGGAGATACCTGTAGAGCATCTTTATAATCACCCAGTTATGGTGTGACGTTTGATAGCACACAAGGCATTCCTACGGTATTTAGGAGTTGCATAATCTCACAGTCAAAGGAATATGAATAGTAGTAAAACTTAACGATCATTATGCTAAGCTAACGGATGGGTCTTGTCCATCACATCATTCTCCTAATGATATGACCCCGTTCATCAAATGACAACACATGTCTATGGTTAGGAAACTTAACCATCTTTGATTAATGAGCTAGTCTAGTAGAGGCATACTAGTGACACTGTGTTTTTTCTATGTATCCACACATGTATCAAGTTTCTGATTAATACAATTCTAGCATGAATAATAAACATTTATCATGATATAAGGAAATATAAATAACAACTTTATTATTGCCTCTAGGGCATATTTCCATCACTAGCTACTAGCTATGAACCCTTAGGTCCGTGGTAAACTACTCACGCTTCATCAAAAAGGCAGCAAGGTTGATGTAGATGCCCTCCATGATCGAATCCCCCTCCGGCAGGGTGCCGGAAAAGGCCCCAAGATGGGATCTCATGGGAAACAGGCTTGCGGCGGAGGAAAAGTATTTTGGTGGATGGTTTTGGAATATTTGGGAATTTATAGTGCAAGAATTAGGGTTAGAGGACACCCGAGGGGCCCACAAGCCCTGAGGACGTGCCCCCCTAGGGCACGCCTAGGAGGCTTGTGGCCTGCTTGGGGCTCCTCTGGCCCCCTCTCCAAGTCTTCTGGATGTCTTCTGGTCCAGGAAAAATGATTGTGAAAGTTTTATTCTGTTTGGACTCCGTTTGATATTCCTTTTCTGTAAAACTCAAAAACAAGGAAAGAACAAAAACCGGCACTACGCTCTAGGTTAATAAGTTAGTCCCAAAAATAATATAAAATAGCATACTAATGCATATAAAACATCCAAAACAGATAATATAATAACAAGGAAGAATCAAAAATTATAGATATGTTGGAGACGTATCAAAGTCTCCATCGCACCTCACTGTGGGTTATGCACCGCTTTTTGTCCTCTGCAAAGGCACAAGGCTTCATGGTAGGCCATGACCTTTGATAAGCGATCTATTCTTCCTTCAAAAAGAATTGTCGAGGCACCCATGTACCTTTCTTGGTTATTTCTTGTCATCTACAGATCTTTGTTTTGGTTCTTCCCGAAGGCAGTGCCTACCTTGAACTTTATTCCTCTGGTGGGTTGAGCGGCCCACTTCTCCTCCATCAAGCTTGGGGCCTGGGGTAGACATTATTAGATTCTTCTTGGTTAGCTTCACTGCTTCCAGGTCCTATGTTTGGCTCTCAAAAATAGTTATAGACGGACAATGGTGGTCTTGTGTATGGCTCTCGAAAATAAATATGAACGGACAATTGTGACTGCTGGATCCCTTTGCAATGGGCACTGTCCAAATGGCCAACATTGTCGCAAAGCACCACACTTGATCGTCATGTTCCAGAGTCTCGATTATAGTACAAATAAAATCCACCGCATTCTGCTTAGAGGACATGCTCATATGCTCCACCAGGCTTTCCTTTGACAATGCCCAGACACAAAGCGTGTGGTTATAGTTGACAAGTGAGAGCCTCCGCGAATCTTGGCATTCATAGATCGTATAAGCTTCATTCGGTGCCATGTTGCAACGGTGCCTGACATGTCCTATAGGTCGCGAGGATTTTTTTGATCTTCTTAGGCACCCTAGCTTCCACATAGTGATCCATTGTTTTGGCTTATGTGTTCGATTTGATCTAGATTCAATGCCTTCAAGACTTGCCTCTCATCGATCCTGGGTATTGATAAGCATTCGATAGGCCAACTTTATAAATAAAACTCTGCGTCGGTCATGTGTCATGCCCAAAAGTCTAGTTGACGCCTTTACTAATTGGGACGTTGTGTATTATGTTCACATCAACAAGAAGAAAATAGAAAAAGCTGCACCCCATCTCACGCAATCTCTCTAGTTTAAAATATTCGCAAATAAGAGTCAACACAGCATCACCAAAACATGCGATCGGGGCGTAGATGACAATCCCTGGGTTCCTAGTTATCATTGTAGGCAATGGTGGTCTTGTCGTCAACCCTTCTAATTAACCCTTGTTTTTAGACAGATACTCCCTCATGAATCAAGAACCAAATTTGTGGTCGGATGCTACCTAGTTCGGCTTCGCGAAGATCCTCTTAGTGTAATACAATGCTTATAATATTCTAGCACCCACTAAATTGGGATTTTGGACAATCCTCTGTCCATGTCTTGCTGGAAGCGTGAGAATGAAAACTTGATATCTTGAAAGCCCAAACCTCTCGCTGCTTTGGGTTTGCACATCTCTTTCTGGTACCATGCTATTGGAGACATGCCCTAGAGGCAATAATAATTGTTGTTATTTATCTCCAAGTTTGTAATTAATGTTTATGTTATGTGATGAGGGCATCAATACCATTGTCACACCCGCAACCCCTGCTGCTATACATATGATGACTCACAAGTATATGGGATATATCATAGTCCTTTTGATAAGTAAGAGTGTCGAACCCAACGAGGAGCAAAAGGAAATGACAAGCGGTTTTCAACATGGTATTCTCTACAAACACATAACTTATCGGCAATAAATAGTTTTGTGATAAGATAATGTGTATCGGGTAACAAGTAACAAATGCAACTAAGGTGCAACAAGGTTGCCCAATCCTTTTTGTTCCAAAGGATAAGCCTAGACGAACTCTTATATAAAGTAAAGCGCTCCCGAGGACACATGGGAATTATTGTCAAGTTACTTTTCATCATGCTCATATGATTCGCGTTCGTTACTTTGATAATTTGATATGTGGGTGGACCGGTGCTTGGGTGCTGCCCTTACTTGAGAAAGCCTCCCACTTATGATTAACACCTCTTAGAAGCATCCGCAACTACGAAAGAAGAATTAAGATAAATCTAACCATAACATGAAACATGTGGATTCAAATCAGCCCCTTACGAAGCAACACATAAATGAGGGTTTAAGCTTCTGTCACTGTAGCAACCCATCATCTACTTATTACTTCCCAATGCCTCCCCTAGGCCCAAATCATGGTGAAGTATCATGTAATCGACGTTCACATAACACCCCTAGAGGAAAGACAACATACATCTCATCAAAATATCGAACGAATACCAAATTCACATGATTAGTTATAACAAGACTTCTCCCATGTACTCAGGAACAAACATAACTAGTCACAAAGCATATTCATGTTCATAATCAGAGGGGTATTGAATATCATTAAGGATCTAAACATATGATCTTCCACCAAATAAACCAACTAGCATCAACTACAAGGAGTAGTCAACACTACTAGCAACCCACAAGTACCAATATGAGGTTTTAAGACAAAGATCGAATACAAGAGATGAACTAGGGTTTGAGAGGAGATGGTGCTGGTGAAGATGTTGATGGAGATTGACCCCCTCCCGACGAGAGGATCGTTGGTGATGATGATGGCTTCGATTTCCCCCTCCTTGAGGGGAGTTTCCCCGGCAGAACAGCCCCGCTGGAGCCCTAGATTGCTTCTGCCCTGGTTCTGCCTCGAGACGGCGGCGCTTTGTCCCGAAAGGTTCCTTATGATTTTTTCCAGGTCAAAACTCTCCATATAGCAGAAGATGGCCACCGAAGACCTGCCAGGGGGCCCACAAGCCCTGGGGGCGCGCCCAGGGGGTAGGGCGCGCCCCCCAGGCTTGTGGCCACTTGGTGGGTCCCCTCTGGTATTTTATTTGCCCAATATTTTTATATATTCCAAAATAATTCTCCGTAAATTTTCAGGACTTTTGGAGTTGTGCAGAATAGGTCTCTCAGATTTGCTCCTTTCCAGTCCAGAATTCCAGCTGCCGGCATTCTCCCTCTTCATGTAAATCTTGTAAAATAAGAGAGAAAAGGCATAAGTATTGTACCATAATGTGTAATAACAGCCCATAATGCAATAAATATCAATATAAAAGCATGATGCATAATGGACGCATTAACTCCCCCAAGCTTAGACCTCGCTTGTCCTCAAGCGAAAGCAAAAATCGATAAATATGTCCATGTTTAGAGATTGAGGTGTCGATAAAATAAAATACAAACATGAGGGCATCATGATCATCTTTAGAACAACAACATATATTGACATATAATTTCTTATGCTAAAGTGATAATTCGTTCACAAGGTAAAGTATGAATCAGAAACTTTATTGAAAACTAACAAACTATGATCTCAGTCATTGAAGCAATCATAATTTATCATAATATCGGAAATAGTCAATGTGAGAGCTTTCGTATAGCAAGTCCACATACTCAACCATCTTTGTATAGCAAGTCTGAGTGGATATTATGATAAATTATGATCTAGATATTGTATAGCAAGTCCACATAATTTGTCATAATATCTGGATCTTTCCCCAACATATAGTGTTTGCCAAAAAGAAAATGTGTTAAAAGGAAAGGTGAAGTTCACCATGACTCTTGTATAAGGGTATAAAGTAATAGTAAAATATAGGCCCTTCGCAGAGGGAAGCAGAGGTTGCCATGCGCTTTTATGGTTGGATGCACAAAATATTAATTCAAAAGAATGTCACTTTATATTGTCGGTTGTGATAAAGAACTTTATTATGCAGTCCATCGCTTTTTTCTTCCATATCACAAGTTCATATAAAGCTTATTTTCTTCACACTAAAAGACCATACATATTTAGAGAGAAATTTTTATTGCTTGCACCGATGACAACTTACTTGAAGGATCTTACTCAATCCATAGGTAGGTCTGGTGGACTCTCATGATAAAACTGGTTTAAGGGATGTTTATATGCTCAAGTAGTATCTCTACTTGGTGCAAAAGATTTGGCAAGCATAAGAGGGAAAGCAAGCTCAACATGTTGGAGGCTCCATGACAATATAACTTCTATTCGGATATAAGAAAACATAACCCATTATGTTTTCTTCCTTGTCCAACTTCGACCTTTTAGCATGTCATATTTTAGTGAGTGCTCACAATAACAAAAGATGTCCAAGATAGTATATTTATATGTGAAGCCTCTCTTTCTTTATTACTTCCTATTAATTGAAACAATGACCAAAACTATGTTTGTCAACTCCCAACAAATTTTATTCATCATACTCTTTATATGTGAAGTCATTACTCTCCATAAGATCACTATATGATCTTTTTATTTCTTTCTTTTATTTAATTTCCCCAAGATGATAGCAACATAGCAAAGCCCTCAACTCAAAACTACTCTTTATTATATATAACTCACAGACTCAATTACATAGATAGACCGCAAAGCGAAACTCAAAGTCTAAATCATACTAAAAACTTTTATTCTACTAGATCAAGATGTAACCAAAGGGATCGAACTAGGAAAAAACGATAAAGGTAAAGTTGTGATGGTGATACGATACCGAGACACCTCCCCCTAGCATGGCACAAGCAAAGGGGAGTGCCCATACCCATGTATTTAGGTGTCTTTCTCCGGAGGTGATGGTGGTGTTCATGATGTTGTGGGCTTGTCCTCCATCTTCCAAGGCATAGGTTCACCATCGTAAAAAGACGAACGAGTCTCCGGGATCCTCAAATCTGCAACCAAACTCATCCTCTTAAACATGTATTCATACTCACAGTTTTG
The DNA here is from genome assembly GCF_018294505.1 of Triticum aestivum. NCBI lineage: Eukaryota > Viridiplantae > Streptophyta > Magnoliopsida > Poales > Poaceae > Triticum > Triticum aestivum. The sequence continues at coordinate 379,456,430 of NC_057797.1, forward strand.
GTTTTGCAGGTCATAGGTCTGGGCTTGGAGGTGCTCGATTTATTCATGGAGCTTGAAGATGGCCTCCTCGATGTTCTTGACATCCAGATTGTGGTCACGGGTAAATTTCGTGATCATGGAGTGATTGGCATTGTGTCCGTGTTCCACCATCCCTTGGCACTTGAAGACTTGCTGCTCCATTGCTTCGAGCCTTGTATCCATGCTTCTAGTCATCTTTGGCCTTTGAACATCGCGGATGTGCAACACCCCCTCACGCATCTCAATGGTTTGAGGGTGTTGCAGCACCTCCGCAAGGTAAGGGTTGATGACCTTCTCAAAGAACTTGTCCTTCGAAGCGATTAAGGACGTCATAGTGATTTAGATCTGTCAGAAAAATAGCTCGAAACAAGAACAGAGGATTTTGCCATGGTACAGTGGTCAAAACTTTCGGGAGATTATATAATGAATTTTTACTGACCAAAAGGAGTGTACTACCAGAAAACAGAGTCTGGAGGGTACACGAGGTGGCCACAAGCCTGGGAGGCGCGCCTAAGGGATATGGTGCGCCCCGATGGCTTGTCGCCTCCTCGTGCACTTTTCAGACTACTTTTTATTTTCCTAAATTTTTCAATATTCCAAAATGGAGTAAAATTTCCATTGGAAAAGTTTTGGAGTCGGTTTACTTACGTATGACATACCTATTCCTTTTCGATATCTGGAGCATTTTGGTAGGTCTCCCTTATGTACTCTTCCTATGTTATGGTATTAATAATATTGGTTTCAACAATTATGGGAGTACCTAAGATATAATGTTTGATTCTTTGCCCGTTTACAACCTTCGGGTTGGTGCCTTCGGCGTTGTTGATTTTGAAGGCACCAGAATGGTAAACCTCCTCGATAATATAAGGACCTTCCCATTGAGAGAGAAGCTTTCTTGCAAAACATCTTAAATGGGAATTGTTTAGCAAGATAGTCATCTATATTAAATTCACGCTTTTGTATCCTTTTGTCATGCCATCTTTTAACTTTTTCTTTAAATAACTTGGCATTTTCATAGGCTTGGGTTCTCCATTCATAAGTGAGCTAATGTCAAATAACCTCTTCTCGCCGGCAAGTTTGAAATGATAGTTGAGCTCTTTAATTACCCAATAAGCTTTATGTTCGAGGTCAAGAAGTAAGTGACATGCTTTTCCATAAAACCATTTTATATGGAGACATAACCATTGGGTTCTTATAAGCAGTTATATAAGCCCATAATGCATCATCAAGTTTCTTAGACCAATTCTTTCTAGATCGATTAACAGTTTTTTGCAAGATCAATTTTATTTCTCTATTACTCAATTCCACTTGACCACTAGACTGAGGATGATATGGAGATGCAATTTTATTGTAGACATCATATTTAGCAAGCAATTTACGGAAAGAACCATGAAGAAAGGGTGAACCACCATCAGTCATTAAATATCTAGGGACTCCAAACCTCGGGAAAATGACTTCTTTAAGCATTTTAACAGAGGTTTTATGATCAACACTACTAGTTGGAATAGCTTCTACCCACTTAGTAACATAATCAATGACAACTAAAATATGTGTATACCCATTAGAGGAAGGAAAAGGTCCCATATAATCAAAACCCCAAACATCAAATGGTTTAATGACAAGTGAATAATCCGTAGGCATTTCCTTACGTATACTAATATTACCAATTCTTTGACATTCATCACAAGACAAAACATACTTACGAGCATCTTTGAAGAGAGTAGGCCAATAAAAACCAGATTGTAATACCTTGTGTGTAGTTCTATCTCCAGCATGTGGTGTCCTCCGTAAGCTTCGGAGTGACACTTGCGAAGGATTTGTTCCTTGTAACATCCCAAATTTCCAATTTGGAATGTTACACATAGGTCATTCATGCATATCATATTTTATTGCATTTCATGTTGCGATCCTGGAAATTCTAAGCAACTCAAGGATCCCACGGAGAGAGTTGGGGATTTCACCGTTTTCATATTTGAATTTTGTCAAATATCGAAACAAGGATCATTATGGTTTTAATAAATTTTCTCTCTGAAAATATTTCATATTAAAAATATATGAGAGGAGATAATATGACTTCTCCAAAATAAATGAAAATTGGAGGAAAAATACTAAAATCAAATAATAAGTTTTATTTGGATTTTATCGCTATTTTATTTGAATTAGGAAAAATACACGTTTTTCAAATTTGCATTGGAGGCCCAAATAAATGTTCACTTTGTCCGGAATATTTTTAGAGGACCGTGAAAATTTATTTTGGGATTTTTGGAGTCTATTTAGTATTTCTTTCCTTAGTTTTTCTGTACCAGGATTTTATAAAAAAAGGTAACCGACTTACCGGGCTGTGTCCGGCTAGGACACTTGGCCCGACCGGCTTTAAATGCTGAGGCCCGCGACCCCGACAGCCCAAGCCGCGTCGCCGCCCCGCCGGAGCCGCGCCGCCGACCTCGCCGGAGGTAGCCGCCGCTGTTGCCACTGTTCGTCGGTTTTCTCAGAAAAATCGTTCGGTTTTTTCTAGATCTAGTTTTTTTATATAGATCGGTTCGTCCGGTTTTCCGTTGGTTTATTTGTTTAGCGGGCGTTTGTCCGTACATTCGTTTTAACGAACATTGTTCGTCCGTTAGCCGCAGACAACGAACGTTCGTTCATTAGCCTGTTCGTCAGTTTTTATTTTTCCACGGTTTTTCCGCGATTATTTTCGATCGTGATTTCTGCCCTGATCTTCGTTTTAGTTTATCTTTCCGCTCATTTATCCAAATCATGTGAAACAAGCGCCTAAATCTTTGTCTCGATACCCTCTTTCTGTTTAACCAACTTGAATAGGATTTTGACACAGAAAAATTTGACTTTAGTCTAGATTAGTAATCGAATCTTGTTTCTTTCACAATTTGAGTTTAGTTGCTCCGTTTGATTTGATTCTTTTTGCAAACAGGAGTTCTAGAGTTGAACTTCTGGTTAGATCTTCTTATTTGAGGTTTACCCATGCATCTTTGCTTGATTTCTTATGTATGCTATTGTTTGTTTGCGATAGAACACCCGAAGTGCGAAGCGTGCTACTACGAGTCACTAGGTTATGCGGATCGTCAGCAAGGCAAGTAACACATTGATCATACTATTTCATAGCCAATTTTATGCATTAGTTACAATCCTCAAACACTGCATGATTAGGATGTGATTAACATGTGGGTATTGGGAAGTAGTTGATGATGTAGAACCTATTACCTATTTCATTATCAAACCCTTGGGAGTTACTTCTACGTTATGCTTATAACGCTATGCTATACTAGGAGACGAGGATTAGGTTTGAGTGTATCCATGACAGATGTGAGTTTGTTAATTAATGGTTCAATTCAAAGGTGGCAACTTTAATACACGTCTGGGTGGATTGTTGGTTTTGGGGACCTGGGGTCATACCAGTGTTGTCCTAGGCGATCCCGGGGTTATACCGTGTGATCCTCCTATGGTCCGCCACCTAGGCTCAAAGGGACCATAAGATTATTCATGCTAGAAACTTCCGTGTGTAGCCACAAGCTATTATGGGCTCTAGCATAGTGGAGTAAGTTACATGACCTCTTCCACTGGTAGGCTAGCAGATGTAAGGGATGTAGGTTGGGACTGTCTACCCGAGGTTAGACTTAATGCTTCTGAAAAACTGTGTATCGGTCATACATTTCTCACACACCATGTAGTGCGAGAAATCCAATGGAGGAGATCGAGTCTTGTGGGGAAAAGTGCGCAAACCTTTACAGAGTGTACAAACTAATCATGGTTAGCCATGTCCCCGTTTATGGACAACTTGAGTATCTGGTTCTTGGATTATCATATGGATCTCATCACTCTAAATTAATCTGTTGGGTTGATTATTAGTTTTAATTTGGATTGGGATGGGGGTACCATTCTCAACATTTCAACTACCATGATAGTTAAATAAAATATATTCGTTTGTTGTAGGGAAAAATTGGCTTTTCACAAAAACATTATAACCATAGAGCCTCCACCAGCCAAATATGCATGTAGTGATAGCATTTACCTGTTGATTGCTCTATTGTGTTATATTGCCAGCATATTCCATGTGTTGACCCGTTTTCGGGCTGCAACATATCATGTTGCAGACTTTTCACACGAGGAGTAAGATGCCGTAGGTCGTTTGTCATGCACTCAGCTATGTCGTTGGAGTTGATGGACTCACTTTATCTTCCAAGTCTTCCGCTGTTATCGTTTTTAGATGGCCTTAAGTCATATTTATTGGAATAAGTTATCTTTTGAGACATTCGATGTAATAAGTGTGTGATTGCTACTTTGTTATAAATCCTTCGAGTACTGTGTGTGTCAGCAATACCGATCAAGGGATGACACTTAACACAGAGACTTGACCGTCTGAGGTCGGGTCGCTACAAGATGTTATCATAGCACATGCTGAATGTAGGACACGACCACTAATATGAGCCATAGGTCACTCTTCTCTACTAATTTCTGACTCCTCTCCATTTTCTACTCTTTAGGATGGCGGACTCAAGGAACAAGTTTACACAGCCAGATGAAGACACCCCGTTTGGACGACATTTGAAGGAAGTAACTAGGTACCTGAACATCGAAATACCAAGCTTCACCGCACTTTACCAGAAGAGGAGCGTTGGTTGATTCAAGTTCAAATCCCAGGAAGGACATTCACACCAGTCACTAAACCCATAGAATTTTTCTTTGACGCACCAACCTGGAGTCTAGGCAAGCACATGGAAGCCCACATTGCCATAGGACGCATCAACGAAGTTTACCACAAGGATCTTAAGGACACTATCTACCAGATATGTGGGAGCCGAGATGAGCAATGGGAGATGATCAGCACCAAGAAAGACATGTCCATTGCAGCATTGATCCAGGAGTTAATCCATCATATTCGTCACCAGGAGAACCAGATGTGTGCAACCATGATAGGTTTGAAGAAGGTGATGACCAGGATCACAGAGCTAGAAGAGGAGCTTAAGTCTACACGTGATGGATATGAAGAAGAAATGATGATACTTGTGGAGAGGAATGACGACATGACAAGAAAGCTAGGAGTTTTCATGCGAGACCCCGCGCCAGGAGGAGAAGTCGACGAACCCAAGGAAATTCATTCTAAAGACTACATCATCATTGATGACACCGACTCCGACCCCGATGATAGTGATGATGATTATGAATACGAAGCTGGAGTAGATATCATGGAGTCTTCCACCGATCAAAATTTCTAGTAGACCACCATATGATCAGTAGTGTTTCCCATGTATATAGAATAGTCCGGGCACTATAATGATAGTTAGATTGATTGTATGCCCTTGCTTGATTGAGTGATATGATATGATTGTGTTTGTCTCATGTGCATATGGGTAGTGCTTTCTCCTAAGACCTCTTTCTATTCTATCCCCTCTAAAACCCACCAGATGCCTTAGAGACGTAATTGTAACATCCCAAATTTTCAATTTGGAATGTTATACATAGGTCATCCATGCATATCATTTTTTTTGCATTTCATTTTGGTGATCCTCGAAATCCTAAGCAACTCAAGGACCCTCAGAGAGAGTTGAGGATTTTCTCTTGTTCTCATATTTGAGTTTTATCAAATATTGAAACAAGGATCACTTTGGTTTTAATTATTTTTCTTCCCCAAAAATATTTCATATTAAAATTATATGAGAGGAGATAAAATGACTTCACCAAAATAAATGAAATGTTGGAGGAAAAATATTAAGATCAATTTGTATTTTTATTTGGGGTTTATCGCTATTTTATTTGAATTAGGAAAAATACGCGTTTTTCAAAATTGCATTAGAGGCCCAAATAAATGTTCACCTTGTCTGGCGTATTTTTAGAGGATGGGGAAAATTTATTTCAGGATTTTTGGAGTCCATTTAGTATTTCTTTTCTTCACTTTTCTGCGTGGAATTATTTAAAAAAAAGTAACTGACCTAACCGGGCCGTGTCCGCCTAGGACTCCTGGCCCGGACGGCCTTTATAAGCCAGGAGGCCCGACCTGAGCAGCCCAGAGCCCCACCCGAAACCCTAAGCCGCACCAGCCGCCGCCGCCGCGCGCTGCTGCTGCCGCCTCGCCGCTGTGCCACGCCCGCGCCGCTCACCGGAGGTCGCCGCCGCCGCCGCCGGTTTTCTTCACCGGTTTGGTTTTTCCGTTAAAAACCCTAGATCCGTTTTTTAATAGATCGGTTCGGTTTTTTTTTCACGGTTTAGTTATTTAGTGAACACCCGTTCATACGTTCATTTTAATGAACGATATTCACCCGTTAAATGTAGACAACGAACGTTCATTCGCTAGCTTGTTCTTCAGTTTTCTATTTCCAGGGTTTTTCCGCGATTATTTTCAAGCGCGATTTCTGCCCTGTTTTTCGTTTTAGTTTATCGTTTCGCTCATTTATTGGAATCAGGTGATTCAAGCACCTAGATCTTCGTCTCGAAGCCCTCTTTCTGTTTAACCAACTTGAATAAGATTTTGGTACCGTAAAATTTGACTTTAGTCCGGATTAGTAATCGGATCCTGTTTCTTTTGCAGTTTGAGTTTCGTGGCTCCGTTTGATTTGATTCTTTTCGCAAACTGGAGTTCTTCAGTTGAACTTTCCAGTTAGATCTTCTTATTTGAGATTTACCCATGCATCTTTGCTTGATTGCTTATGTATTCTATTGTTTATTTGCGATAGAACACCCGGAGTGCGAGGCGTGCTACTACGAGTCTTTAGGATTTGCATATCGTCTGCAAGGTAAGTAACACTTTGATCATACCCCTTTATCACCCAGTTTTTATGCATTAGTTTCAACCTTCACACATTGCATGAGTAGGATCTCTTAACATGCGGGTCTAGGAAGTAGATAATGAGGTAGAACCTATTACCTGTTTTATTATCAAACCCTTAGGAGTTACTTCTACGTTATGCTTATATTGCCATGCTATGCTTGTAGACGTGGTTTGGGTTTGAGTGTATCCATGACAGATGTGAGTTGTTAATTAATGGTTCAACTTAAGGTGGCAACTTTAATACACATCTGGGTGGATTGCTTGTGGGCACCTGGAGAATCCATTGTTGTCTAAGGATATCCCGGAGTACCCGTGTGATTATCCTACGGTCCGCCACCCAGGCTCAAAGGGATCATAAGACTATTCATGCTAGAAACTTCCGTGTGCAGCCACAAGCCATTATGGGCTCTAGCATAATTGAGTAAGTTGCGTGAGTTCTTGAAGAGGTGGACTAGCAGATGTAGGGGATTGTAGGTGTACCGGTACGCCCGGAGTAAAGAGCAAATGCTTCTGAAATATTGTGTCTCGGTCATCCGTTTCTCAAACAGCCTGTAGTGCGAGAAATCCAACATAGGAGATCGTGTCTTGTGGAGAAAAGTGCGCAAACCTTTGCAGAGTGTACAAACTAATCATGGTTAACCGTGTCCCCGGTAATGGACATCTTGAGTATCTAGTTCTTGGATTATCATATGGATCTCATCACTCTAAATTAATTTGTTGGGTTGATAATTACTTTTAATTGGGATAGAGTTGGAGGAACCTTCTCAATATTTTTCAACTACCATGATAGTTAAATAAAATATATTCCTTTGTTGTAGGGAAAATTTGGCTTTTTGCAAAACATATTAACCATACAGCCTCCACCAGCCATATATGCATATAGTGATAGCTTTTATCTGTTCATTACTCTCCTATGTTACATTGCCAGCATATTCCATGTGCTGACCCGTTTTCAGGATGCAACGTATCATGGTTGCAGACTTTACAGACGAGGACTAAGGTGGAATAGGTCGTTTGTCATGCACTCAGCCATGCCGTTGGAGTTGATGGACTCACTTTATCTTCCAAGCCTTCCGTTGTTATCGTATTAGATGGCCTTAAGCCATATTTGTTGTAATAAGTTCTCTCTTGAGACATTCGATGTAATAAGTGTGTGATTGCCACTTTGTTATAAATCCTTCGAGTACTGTGTGTGTCAGCATTACCGATCCAGGGATGACACTGAAGCACAGAGACTTGACCGTTTGAGGTCGGGTCACTACAAGATGGTATCAGAGCACACGTTGAATGTAGGACACGACCACTAAGAAAAGCCATAGGCCACTCTTCTCTACTTATTTCTGAATCCTCTCCATTTTCTACTCTTTAGGATGGCGGATATGAGGAACAAGTTTGCACAACCGGATGAAGACACACCTTTTGGACAACACTTGAAGGAAGTCACTAAGTACCTGAACATTGGAATACCAAGCTTCACCGAGACCTATACCGCCACTTTACCAGAAGAGGAGCGATGGATGATTAGAGTTCAAGTTCCAGGAAGGACGTTCACGCCAGTCACTAAACCCATAGAGTTTTCCTTTGATGCACCCACCTGGAGTCTAGGCAAGAGTATGGCAGCCCACATCGCTATAGGACGCATCGGTGAAGTTTACCACAAGGAGCTGAAGGACACTATCTACCAGATATGTGGACGCCTAGATGAGCAATGGGAGATGATCAACACCAGGAAGGACATGTCCATTGCAGAATTCATCCAGGAATTAAACCACCACATTCGTCGCCAGGAGAACCAGATGTGCGCAAGCATGATAGATTTGAGGAAGGCGATGATCAGGATCACGGAGCTAGAAGAGGAGCTTTAGTGGAGAGGAATGATGACATGACCAGGAAGCTAGGAGTTTTTATGGGAGACCCCACGCTAGGAGGAGAAGACGACGAACCCAAGGAGATTCGTTTTGAAGACTACATCATCATAGACGACATCGATTCCGACCCGGATAGTAGTGATGATGACTATGAAGACGAAGCTGGAGCAGATATCATGGAGTCTTCCACCGATTAAAATTTCTAGTAGACCACCATACTATTAGTAGTACCCCCCCATGTAAATATTAGTAGTTCGAGCACTTTAAATGATAGTTAGACCGATTGTATGCCCTTGCTTGATTGATTGAGTGATATGCTATGATTGTGTTTTTCTCATGTGCATATGCGTAGTGCTTTCTCATTAGACCTCATTCTATTCTAATCTCTTCCCTCTAAACCGATCAGATGCCTCCGAGATGTGACCCCGATTTTTCTTTCCCACCGGAGCTCGCTCGGTTGATCCAGCAGCAGAATGCCTTGATGCAGTTGTTAGTTCAGTACCAAGGCAACAACAACAACAATAACAACCCATCGCCACCACCACCAGTTGACAACTTAGCTCGTTTTCTGAGGTAGCAGCCGCCGGTGTTTTCCAGTAGCACTGAGCCAATAGTTTCTGATGATTGGCAACGCAGGATTGGAAGGGAGTTGACCATCGCAGGTTGCATAGATGCGGAGAAGGTGGGTTTTGCCGCACACCAATTGGATGGACCAGCAGCCGCATGGTGGGAGAATTACACAACCACTTTTCCTATAGCCAATGTCACCTGGGAGCATTTTCAGCAAGCATTCCGCACAGCCCACGTATCCACGGGAGCTATGAGAATGAAGAAGCATGAGTTTCACAACTTATGCCAAGGGAACCGTACTGTAGGCCAGTATGTGGAGGAGTTTAGTAAGTTATCCCACTATGCTCCAGATGATGTGGCCACAGATGCCGCGAAGTAGGAGAAGTTTATGGAAGGGCTGAATGATGAGATGAGTATGGAGTTAATGGTGGCAACATTTAACAACTACCAGGAGTTGTTAGATAAAGCTCTCATGATCGAAGGGAATCATCAGCAGATAGAGAGGCGCAAAAGGAAATATGGACAAGGGAAGTACAATTCAGGAGCTCAGCAGAAGCCTCGCTTTACCCCGAACACGGGAGGGTTTACCCATAACCATGGAGGCCACACTCACAGTGGAGGAAGTACCCATAATCATACTTGCCCAAGGAATGGGAATGGGAATGGAGCAAACAGCAATCAGAACCGTTCCAATCCAGCCACACCCGCCAAGAGGGACCTAAGCCACGTTACTTGTTTCAAGTGTGGGAAGACTAGACACTATGCACGGAGTGCCCTGAAGCAAAGAACGGAAATGGTAATGGGAGCTCTAGGAAGAAGCCCAATCCATTTAACAAAGGGCAAGTGAACCACGTGAACGTGGAGGAGATTGAAGAGCAACCAGATGTAGTTATCGGTAAGTTTTTAGTTAAGTCATTTACTGCAATCGTTCTTTTTGATATTGGTGCATCACATTCATACATATCAAGGGGATTTGGTGATAAGTATAAGTTGCCCACTAGAGTTCTTAAGACGCCTATGCTAGTAACCTCACCCGGAGCCGAGTATATGGCAAGCAATGGATGTTTTCAGATGCCATTAACCATAGGTAGTCATGTTTTCCCCTCTGACTTGATAATTCTAGAGTCGCAAGGATTGGATGTGATACTAGGAATGGATTGGCTGTTGATGTACGGAGGAAACATTGATTGCGCTAGTAAATCAATTCTGCTTACTACCCCGGAGGGAAAAATGATCAAGTATGTATCCAGGCATGCGCCAAAGAGAACCCAAGTAAATTCTCTCACGGGAGTTCTTCAGGAGGAAGTGCCTGTTGTGAAGGATTACCCAGATGTATTTCCAGAGGAGTTACCAGGCATGCCGCCAGATCGAGACATCGAGTTTTTGATAGAGCTGTTGCCAGGCACCGGGCCTATATCAAAGAGACCATACTGGATGCCCGCGAATGATCTGGAGGAGATTAAGAAACAGATTAAAGAGTTACTAGAGAAAGGTTACATCCGACGGAGTTCATCATCATGGGGAGCCCCAGTGCTATTGGTTGAGAAGGATAAATCTCTAAGGATGGTTGTTGATTATCGGGCGTTGAATGAAGTGACAATCAAGAACAAGTACCCACTGCCGATGATCAATGATCTGTTTGACCAGCTGCAAGGAGCTAAAGTGTTTTTGAAGATCGACCTGCGATCAGGTTACCACCAGCTGAAGATTCGAGAAAAGGATATACCTAAGACAACTTTTACCACAAGGTATGGGCTTTATGAGTATATGGTTATGTCATTTGGATTGACTAACGCCCCTGCCTCTTTCATGAGTATGATGAATAAGGTGTTCATGGAGTTCTTGGATAAGTTTTTTGTGGTGTTCATTGATGATATTTTAGTATACTCAAAGAATGAAGAGGAACACAAGGAGCATTTGCACTTAGTACTCGAGAAACTCAGGGAGCATCAGTTATATGCCAAGTTCAGAGAATGTGAGTTTTGGTTGAAGGAAGTTGGATTTCTTGGAAATGTTATATCAGGAGAAGGTATAGCAGTGGATCCGACCAAGGTTCAGTCACTCACTGAGTGTTTGGCACCCACCTCAGTTGGAGAGATCCGCAGTTTTCTTGGACTCACGGGATACTCTCGGAGATTTATCGAGAATTTCTCCAAGATTGCGAAGCCTATGACGGCATTGCTGAAGAAGGACACCAAGTTCCATTAGACTGAAGAATGTGAAGAAAGTTTCCAGGAGTTGAAGAAACGTTTGACTACAGCCCCAGTGCTGATTCTGCCGGATATACGCAAGGATTTCCAATTGTATTGCGACGCCTCTCGCTTAGGACTTGGAGGAGTACTTATGCAAGACAGAAGGGTTGTTTCATATGAGTCACGTCAAATTCGACCACATGAGTTAAATTATGCTACGCATGATTTGGAGTTAGCAGCCGTAGTGCATGCGCTCAAGACCTAGAGACATTTTCTTATTGGAAACCATTGTGATGTGTACACGGATCACAAGAGTTTGAAGTACATTTTCACACAGAAGGAGTTAAATCTCAGGCAAAGGAGATGGTTGGAGCTCATAAAGGATTACGATATGAAGTTGCACTATCATCCAGGCAAGGCCAATATCGTAGCAAATGCCTTAAGCCAGAAGAGTTATGCCAATAACTTAGTAACAGGAGGTTTGCCAAAGGAGTTAGCAGAAGATCTCAGGGGGCTTCGTTTGGAGATAGTTCCTAGTGGTTTTGTTGCAACATTTGAGGTTCAGTCAAAATTGTTGGAAAAGATTAGAGAAGCTCAGAAGGATGACAAAGAAATTTCTGAAATAAAGGAGAAGTTGAGTGAAGGTAAAGCCGAAGGTTTTCGTGAGGACGAGCACAACACCTTGTGGTTTGAGGACCGTGTTTATGTGCCAAACAGTGCGGAGATCAGGAAGTTGATACTTCAGGAAGCCCATGACTCACCATAATCACTACACCCCGGAAACACCAAGATGTATTTGGATTTGAAGGAGCGTTTCTGGTGGACTGGAATGAAGAAGGATATTGCCGAGTATGTAGCCGTATGTGATGTATGTCACAGAGTGAAGGCAGGACATCAGAAGCCCGTACGATTACTGCAGCCTATGCCAATACCCGTATGGAAGTGGGATAAGCTTGGCATGGATTTTATCACCGGATTACCCAGGAGCCAATCGGGATATGATTCTATCTGGGTAGTAGTGGATCGCTTGACAAAAGTAGCTCACTTTATCCCAGTGAAAACCATCTGTACCAGTGCGAAGTTGGCCAAGATATACATGACCAGGATCGTATGTCTGCATGGAGTTCCGAGGACCATCGTATCAGATAGAGGAACGCAGTTTACTTGAAAGTTTTGGCATGAGTTGCACCAGACTTTGGGTACCAGGATAGAGTTCAGTACAACTTTTCATCCGCAGACAGATGGACAAACCGAGAGAGTCTATCAAATTCTGGAGGACATGTTGAGGGCTGGTGCGCTAGACTATTGTAACGCCCCGTGACCAATGTGCCAGGTGTCGTGCAGTTATTCGCTGTTGTTGCCTTGTCATTGCTTGCCTGTCATGCATTGCATATTATGTCATCATGTGCATTTCATTTGTTCGTCTCATGCATCCGAGCATTTTTCCCGTTGTCCGTTTTGCAATCCGGTGCTCCGTTCTCCTCCGGTGGTCATTTCTACCTTCTTCTTGTGTGTGGGGATTAAACATTTCCGGATTGGACCGAGACTTGCCAAGCGGCCTTGGTTTTCTACCGGTAGACCGCCTGTCAAGTTTCGTACCATTTGGACTTCGTTTGATACTCCAACGGTTAACCGACGGACTGAAAAGGCCTCATGTGTGTTGCAGCCCAACACCCCCCCAATTTGGCCCAAAACCCACCTAAACCTGCTCCATCATCTCGGTCATTCGATCATGATCGCGTGGCCGAAAACCGCACCTCATTTGGACTCTCCTAGCTCCCTCTACCTATAAATATGTGTTCCTCTCGGAATTTTCGCGCAGATAAACCCTAGCCCCGCTCCTCGCGCCGCCGGACAAACTTCCCACCACCGGCCGGACATGTCCGTCGCTCGCAGCCACCTCACCTCCACCAATCGGCGGCCACCACGTCAGCTCCGCCGCCTCCCGCGTCCACTTGCGGCGCGCCACCTGTCCGCGTCGCCTCCCACCGCCACGCGGCCCGCGGGGCCCAGATCCGGCCCGCGCGGGCCCGGTCGCCGCCGCCACCCGAGGCTCTCGCCTCCCCGCGCCTGCTTCCCCGCGCCGCCGCCTGGGCGCCCGAGCCGCCGCCCGCGCCGTGCGCCGCCTTCGCCGCCGGCCACCGCGCCCCGCCGCCTCGCACCTCGCCGCCCCGCCCCGCCTCGCCTACCGCCCGCGCCCGAGGCACCAACCTCGCCGCCGCCATCGCCGGCCTCTCCGGCCTCCTCCTCCCGACTGGATCCGGCAAGAACGCCATGTCCGGCGACCCCGAGCACTGTTCCGGCGAAGCTCCGGTCGTCCTCGAAGTCCGTGCCGCGAAACCCTAGATCTGTCTCGGAGTGGTAATTTTCGCTAAGTCTCGGAGATTTCCCTGTTTCATGTGCCCTTGTTCGCGGCTCCGTATCTTTGCATCCGTAGCTCCGATTCATGCATATAGCATATGTTCATCTCAGATAGTACATCATTTCATTCCATTGCATCATTTTCATTTAAGTTCATCTTGATGCCCGAAATGCTGTTAGAAGAGGGCTACTTGAGTTAATTGTCAGATCTGCTGCTCCATTTAGCTTTTTGTCATTTTTGCCATGATTAATGTGTGCATGATATGCCCTGATGCTCTACATATGTTTTGTTAAGGGTTTTGTCATCTTTCCAGAGGTGCAATCCATGTATTTTTGTGATGTGTGTGGTGACTAGTGCAAGCTTGCAAAGTGGTGCACTTGCTAATTCTGTTTTCAGGGACTTAGCAATTCCACAAAGTCCTTGAGCTGCTTATCTCATGATGCCATATGTTCATGTTGTTTCCTAGTGATCCGTGCCTCTTTGAGGATGATCAGTAAGGATGTTTTGTTAATCTTGTAGTGCTTTATCCATCCATGTCTTTGTTTGCATTTATGGAGCACCCTAGCTTGAGTCAATCGAGCTCTACTTTTGCTACTTTGTGAATCTGCGAAGATTGTCAATTTGTTTGCAATTTTGTCGATGATGTTGTAGTTGATCCGTGCATGCTATGCTATTGTTCTTGCCATGTCTAGATTGAATTTTTTGCCTTCTTGATGGATGTATGCTTGTTTTGCTATGACTTGCACCGTAGTGAGTGCATCGAGCTCGTAAACATGCCTACTTGAGTTATGTTTCAGCATGTGCCAGTTTTCACTAAGTCTGAAAACTGATTATGTTTTTGCTATATTCACATGCTTGCAATTGTATTTTCTGATCCCTTTTGGCTCAAGGTCACTAAGGGACTTTTGTTAAGCTCTTTGAGTAGCTCCATGCCATGCTTTACTTTACCATGTTCAGGTCCTGTAGCATGTAGTTTTGTTGCTCCGAAGAGGGCTACCTGATCTGAAATTCCAGACAAGTGTTAATTTCACTAAGTCTGAGATCTGTTTGTCATATGCATTTTTTGACATGCTTGTTTGAACCTGTTAATGGATGAATTGGCCGTAGCTCAGTGCTAGACTTTTATTAAGCATCATGAATGCATCCCTGCAATGTATTTTGTTGTCATGTTTGGGTGCTGTAGCATGTTCATCTCATTGCATTTAGATGGCTACTTGCTGTAAAATCGCAGACCGGTGCCATATTTGAATCGCTTGCCATTTCCAAACCGTAACTCCGATTCTGGCGTTCTTTATATCGTTTTCAAGCGATTTCATCTCACCTTTCCAGTGGCACACTTGGTTTTCCATGTTGAGGCCAGGTTCTTTCATCTCTTGTCAAATCATGCATATGCTTCGCATACCGCATCCCGCATATCATATCATGTTCATGTGTTGGTTGTTTACTATGTTGTGTGCTTCTTTTCCGGTGTTTGCTTCTTCGGGTTGGTTCCGATAACGTCGTGTTTGTGAGGACCCGTTCGTCTTCGTTCCGGTTGTCTTCTTCATGGACTCGTTCTTCTTCCTTGCGGGATTTCAGGCAAGATGATCATACCCTCAAAATCACTACTATCTTTGCTTTGCTAGATGCTCGCTCTTTTGCTATGCCTATGCTGCGATACCTACCACTTGCTTATCATGCCACCCATATTGTTGAACCAAGCCTCTAACACACCTTGTCCTAGCAAACCATTGATTGGCTATGTTACCGCTTTGCTCAGCCCCTCTTATAGCGTTGTTAGTTGCAGGTGAAGATTGAAGTTTGTTCCTTGTTGGAACATGGAGATGTTGTTCCTTGTTGGAACACGTTTACTCGTTGGGATATCACAATATATCTTATTAAATTAATGCATCTATATACTTGGTAAAGGGTGGAAGGCTCGGCCTTATGCCTGGTGTTTTGTTCCACTCTTGCCGCCCTAGTTTCCGTCATATCGGTGTTATGTTCCCGGATTTTGCGTCCCTTACGCGGTTGGGCTATAATGGGAACCCCTTGACAGTTCGCCTTAAGTAAAGCTCTTCCAGCAATGCCCAACATTGGTTTTATCATTCGCCACCTAGCCTTTTCTTTCCCTTGGCTCGGCCAGCCCAAGGGTCATCATTATTTACCCCCCAAGCTAGTGCTCCTCTGAGTGTTGGTCCAAACTATCAGCCGCCGGTGGCCACCAGGGGCAACTCTGGGCTGGCCTATCGGAAGTTTAGACTATCCGGTGTGCCCTGAGAAAGAGATATGTGCAGCTCCTATCGGGATTTGTCGGCACATTCGGGCGGTGTTGCTGGTTTAGTTTTACTCTGTCGAAATGTCTTGTTGTACCGGGATACCGAGTCTGATCGGAATGTCTCGGGTGGAGGTCTATTCCTTCATTGACCGTGAGAGCTTGTGATGGGCTAAGTTGGGACACCCCTGCAGGGATTTGAACTTTCGAAAGCCATGCCCGCGGTTATGGGCAGATGGGAATTTGTTAATGTCCGGTTGTAGATAACTTGAACCTTAACTTAATTACAATGATCCAACCGCGTGTGTAACCGTGATGGTCTCTTCTCGGCGGAGTCCAGGAAGTGAACACGGTGTTGGAGTTATGCTTGACGTAGGTTTCTATAGGATCACTTCTTGATCATACTTTTATCGACCGTGCTTTGCCTTCTCTTCTCGCTCTCATTTGCGTATGTTAGCCACCATTCATGCTAGTCGCTTGCTGCAGCTCCACCTCATAACTTTACCTTACCCATAAGCTTAAATAGTCTTGATCGCGAGGGTGCGAGATTGTTGAGTCCCCGTGGCTCACAGATACTTCCAAAAACCAGCTTGCAGGTGCCGATGAGTCCGTGCAGATGACGCAACCAAGCTCAGGAGTAGCTCGATGAAGATCTTGTCCTTTGTGTTGTTCCGTTCTAGTTGATCAGTAGTGGAGCCCAGTTGGGGTCGATCGGGGACCTTTGTCGCATTTGGGGTTCTTCTTTTATTTTGATTCTGTGGTCGGACCTTGATTGTATTTGGATGATGTAATGCTTTATTCATGTAATTGTGTGAAGTGGCGATTGTAAGCCAACAATGTATCTGTTGGGGAACGTTGCAGAAAATTAAAAATTTTCCTATGGTTTCACCAAGATCCATCTATGAGTTCATCTAAGCAATGAGTCAAGGGAGTGAGTTTGCATCTACATACCACTTGTAGATCGAGTGCAGAAGCGTTCAAGGGGATGGTGATGATGGAGTCGTACTCGTCGTGATTCTGATCACCGATGACCAAGTGCTGAACGGACAACACCTCCGCGTTCAACACACGTACGGGACGGACGACGTCTCCTCCGTCTTGATCCAGCAAGGAGGAAGGAGAGGTTGAGGAAGGCTGCTCCAACGGTAGCACGACGGCGTGCTGTAGTTGGTGTAGCAGTACTCTGACAGGGCTTCGCCAAGCACATACGGAGGAGGAGAGGTGTTGGGGAGGGGAGGGGCTGCGCCTTGAGTTGTGTCTCTTGCATCCCTCCCCTCACCCCTCTATATATAGGAGGAAAGGTTCAAGGGGGCTGGCCCTCTAGGGGAAACCCTAGAGGGGGGCGGCGGCCAAAGGGTGGGGGGCTTGCCCCCCAAGCAAGGGGGGTGCGCCCCCTTTAGGGTTTCCCCCCCCCCCCCAACCCTAGGCGCATGGGCCCAAGGGGGGGGGGCCAAGCCCACCAGGGGCTGGCTGCTATCCCTACGCAGCCCAAGTGGCCCCCCGGGAGGGGTGGCCCCTCCCGGTGGACCCCCGGAACCTCTCCGGTGGTCCCGGTACAATACCGGTATGACTCCGAAACTTTCCGGTGTCTGTTTAACAACTTCCCATATATAAATCTTTACCTCCGGACCCTTCCGGAACTCCTCGTGATGTCCGGGATCTCATCCGGGAACAACATTCGGTAATCACATACTTGTCTTCCTGATAACCCTAGCGTCACAGAACCTTAAGTGTGTAGACCCTACGGGTTCGGGAGACATGCAGACATGACCGGGACTCTCCGGTCAATAACCAACAGCGGGATCTGGATACCCATGTTGGCTCCCACATGCTCCTCTATGATGTCATCGGATGAACCACGATGTCGAGGATTCGATCAAACCCCGTATACAATTCCCTTTGTCAATCGGTACGTTACGTGCCCGAGACCCGATCGTCGGTATCCCAATACCTTGTTCAGTCTCGTTACCGGCAAGTCACTTTACTCGTACCATAATGCATGATCCCGTGATCAACCACTTGGTCACTTTGAGCTCATTATGATGATGCATTACCGAGTGGTCCCAGAGATACCTCTCCGTCATACGGAGTGACAAATCCCAGTCTTGATCCGTGTCAACCCAACAGACACTTTCGGAGATACCTGTAATGCATCTTTATAGTCACCCAGTTACGTTGTGACGTTTGATACACCCAAAGCACTCCTACGGTATCCGGGAGTTACACGATCTCATGGTCGAAGGAAGAGATACTTGACATTGAAAAGCTCTAGCAAACGAACTAACCGACCTTTGTGCTATGCTTAGGATTGGGTCTTGTCCATCACATCATTCTCCTAATGATGTGATCCCGTTATCAACGACATCCAATGTCCATAGCCAGGAAACCATGACTATCTGTTGATCACAACGAGCTAGTCAACTAGAGGCTCACTAGGGACATATTGAGGTCTATGTATTCACACGTGTATTATGATTTCCGGATAATACAGTTATAGCATGAATAAAAGACAATTATCATGAACAATGAAATATAATAATACTTTTATTATTGCCTCTAGGGCATATTTCCAACAGTATCTCCTTCCCCTATTTTATTACATGGGTTGTGTGAAGATTACCTCACTTGCGACATTGCTTTCAATGCGCTTATGCCTCTAAGTCGTGCTTCGACACGTGGGAGATATAGCCGCATCGAGGGCGCCACAACTATGGATCTAGTTGGGATGATAATTTGCCCTACGCGGAGTTCTCATACAACAACAGCTACCAGGCTAGTTTGAAGATGGCACCGTTCGAAGGCCTGTATGGAAGAAGATGCCGAACACCATTGGTGTGGGATGAAGTTGGAGACCGCCAGTTGTTTGGACCGGATTTGATTAAAGAGTCTGAAGAGAAGGTTAAGCTGATTCGAGACAGACTAAAGGTAGCTCAGTCCCGACAGAAGAGTTACGTAGACTCGAAACACAAGGAGGTAGCTTATGAAATCGGAGACAGAGCATATCTGCGAGTGTCACCTCTACGAGGAGTTAAACATTTTGGAGTTAAGGGAAAGTTAGCCCTGAGATTTGTGGGACCGTACCGTGTTTTGGAATGCATGGGAGAGGTTTCCTACAAGTTGGAGCTACCCGCAGGACTATCAGGAGTTCATGATGTGTTTCACAATTCCGAGTTGAAGAAGTGCCATGCAGAGATGGCAGATATTCCTTTGAGAGATACAGTGCCTCTGGAAGCAATTCAGTTGGATAGTGATTTGACATATGAGGAGAAACCTGTCAAAATTCTCGAGTTTGCCAGCCGAGTTACTCGCAGCAAGGTTATCAAGTTTTGCAAAGTTCATTGGAGCCACCATACCGAGGAGGAAGCCACCTGGGAAAGAGAGGATGATCTACACAAGGACCACCCACACCTATTTTATAACCAACCCGAATCTCGAGGGCGAGATTCATTTTAAGGTGGGTAGGTTTGTAACATCCCAAATTTCCAATTTGGAATGTTATACATAGGTCATTCATGCATATCATATTTTATTGCATTTCGTGTTGCGATCCTGGAAATTCTAAGCAACTCAAGGACCCATGGAGAGAGTTGGGGATTTCACAATTTTCATATTTGAATTTTGTCAAATATCGAAACAAGGATCATTTTGGTTTTAATAAATTTTCTCTCACAAAATATTTCATATTAAAAATATAAGAGAGGAGATAATATGACTTATCCAAAATAAATGAAATATTGGAGGAAAATACTAAAATCAAATAATAAGTTTTATTTGGATGTTATCGCTATTTTATTTGAATTAGGAAAAATACGTGATTTTCAAAATTGCATTAGAGGCCCAAATAAATGTTCACTTTGTCCGGAATATTTTTAGAGGACCGTGAAAATTTATTTTGGGATTTTTGGAGTCCGTTTAGTATTTCTTTCGTTAGTTTTTCTGTGCCAGGATTTTATAAAAAAAGGTAAACGACTTATCGGGCCATGTCCGGCAAGGACACTTGGCCCGACCGGCTTTAAAACCCGAGGCCCGCGACCCCGATAGCCCAAGCCGCATCGCCGCCCCGCCGTCCTGCGCCACCACCCCTCTGGAGCCGCGCTGCCGTCGCCCCGCCGTCCCGCCACCACCGCCGACCTCGCCGGAGGTAGCCGCCGCCGTTCGTCGGTTTTCTAGGAAAAACCATTCGGTTTTTTCTTGATCTGATTTTTTATATAGATCGGTTCGTCCGGTTTTCCGTCGGTTTATTTATTTAGTGGACATTCGTCCATATGTTCATTTCAACGAACGATGTTCGTCCGTTAGCCGCAGACAGCGAACGTTTGTTCGTTAGCCTGTTCGTCAGTTTTTCTTTTTCCACGGTTTTTCCGCGATTGTTTTCGATCGCGATTTCTGCCTGATCTTCGTTTTAGTTTATCTTTTCGCTCATTTATCCAAATGAGGTGAAACAAGCGCCTAGATCTTCATCTCGAAGCCCTCTTTCTGTTTAACCATCTTGAACAGGATTTTGACACAGAAAAATTTGACTTTAGTCCAGATTAGTAATCGAATCTTGTTTCTTTCGCAGTTTGAGTTTCGTTGCTCCGTTTGATTTCATTCTTTTTGCAAACCGGAGTTCTTTAGTTGAACTTTCTGGTTAGATCTTCTTATTTTAGTTTTACCCAGGCATCTTTGCTTGATTGCTTATGTATGCTATTGTTTTTTTGTGATAAAACATCCGGAGTGCGAAGCGTGCTACTACGAGTCACTAGGTTTTGCGGATCGTCAGCTAGGCAAGTAACACAATGATCATACTCTTTCATACCCATTTTTTATGCATTAGTTACAACCCTCAAACACTACATGATTAGGATGTGATTAACATGTGGGTATTGGGAAGTAGTTGATGAGGTAGAACCTTTACTTGTTTCATTATCAAACCCTTGGGAGTTACTTCTACGTTATGCTTATAGCGCTATGGTATGCTAGAAGACGTGGATTGGATTTGAGTGTATTCTTGACAGATGTGAGTTTGCTAATTAATGGTTCAATTCTAAGGTGGCAACTTTAATACACATCTGGGTGGATTGTTGGTTTGGGCACCTGGGGTTATACCAGTGTTGTCCTAGGAGATCCCGGGGTTATACCGTGTGATCCTCCTATGGTCCACCACCCAGGCTCAAAGAGATCATAAGATTATTCATGCTAGAAACTTTCGTGTGCAGCCACAAGCTATTATGGGCTCTAGCATAGTGGAGTAAGTTGCATGACCTCTTCCAGTGGTAGGCTAGCAGATGTAAGGGATGTAGGTTGGTACTGTCTACCCGGGGTTAGAGTTAATGCTTCTAAAAAACTGTGTGGTCATCCGTTTCTCAAACACCATGTAGTGCGAGAAATCCAACGGAGGAGATCAAATCTTGTGAGGAAAAGTGCGCAAACCTCTATAGAGTGTACAAACTAATCATGGTTAGCCCTATCCCCAGTTATGGACAACTTGAGTATCTGGTTCTTGGATTATTATATGGATCTCATCACTCTAAATTAATCTGTTGGGTTTATTATTACTTTTAATTGGGATTGAGATGGGGGTACCATTCTCAACGTTTCAACTACCATGATAGTTAAATAAAATATATTCCTTTGTCGTAGGAAAAAATTGGCTTTTCGCAAAAACATTATAACCATAGAGCCTGCACCAGCCAAATATGCATGTAGTGATAGTATTTACCTGTTCATTGCTCTACTATGTTATATTGCCAGCATATTCCATGTGCTGACCCGTTTTCAGGCTGCAACATATCATGTTGCAGACTTTTCAGATGAGGAGTAAGATGCCATAGGTCGTTTGTCATGCACTCAGCTATGTCGTTGGAGTTGATGGACTCACTTTATCTTCCAAGTCTTCCGCTGTTATCGTTTTTAGATGGTCGTAAGCCATATTTATTGGAATAAGTTCTCTTTTGAGACATTCGATGTAATAAGTGTGTGATTGCTACTCTGTTATAAATCCTTCGAGTACTGTGTGTGTCAGCATTACCGATCCAGGGATGACACTGAACACAGAGACTTGACCGTCTGAGGTCGGGTTGCTACATTCTTGTTCATGCTCAGGTACACAACGTCTAATAACACCATCCACTCCTTTATAAAGGTGTGGGTCATCCCAAAAGTAATGTCTCAAATCATAGAAAAACTTTTTTCTTTTGTTGGTATGTGAAACTAGGTGGTATAAATTTAGCAACAACGTAATTAGCATAATCATCATACCATGGAGCACTACGTGAAGCATTTATGACAGCTAATTGTTCGTCGGGAAAGCTATCATCAATAGGTAGTGGCTCATCAGGAACATTTTCTAACCTAGACAAGTTATCTGCTACGGGGTTCTCAGCAGCCTTTCTAGCAATAATATGCAAATCAAATTATTGTAGAAAGAGAGCCCATCTAATAAGTCAAGGTTTAGCATCTTTCTTTTCATAAGATATTTAATAGCAGCATGATCAGTGTGAACAGTTACTTTGGAATCAACGATATAAGATCTGAACTGATCACAAGGAAACACAACTACTAAAAATTCTTTTTCAGTGGTAGCATAATTTCTTTGAGCATCTAGAGTTTTATTAGCATAATGAATAACATTCAATTTCTTATCAACTCTTTGTCCACAAACAACACCAATAGCATAATCGCTAGCATCAAACATAATTTCAAAGCGTAAGTTCCGATCAGGTGGTTGAATGATACGCATCCAACTTATCTATAATTTTTGATTGTTCCATGCTATTATATAATCCATCTTAGATGTTTTATATGCATTTATATGCTATTTTATATTATTTTTGGACTAACCTATTAACCTAGAGCCTAGTGGCAGTTTCTGTTTTTTTCGTTGTTTTTGAGTTTTACAGAAAAGTAATACCAAATGGAGTCCAAACGAACTGAAGCTTTATGACGATTTTTATGGACCCAAAGAAGCCCACTAAGTATCGAAGATGGACCAGAGGAGCCACAAGGCACCCACAAGGGTGGTGTGCATGCCCCCTACCTTGTCACTGCCTCGTGGACCCCCTGACCCGAAACCGACGACAAAAATTCCTATAAATCCAGAAACCCCCAGAAAGAAACCTAGATCGGGAGCTCCGCCACTGCAACCCTCTCTATCCACAAAAAACCAATCGAGAGCCTGTTCCGGCACTCTACCGGAGGGGGAAACCATCACCAGTGGCCATCTTCATCATCCCGGCAGTCTCCACGATGAGGAGGGAGTATTTCAGCCTCGGGGCCGAGGGTATGTCCCTGTAGCTATGTGTTTGATTTCTCTCTCTCTCATGTTCTTGATTTGGCACGATCTTGATGTACCGTGAGCTTTGTTACTATAGTTGGGCCTTATGGTGTTTCTCGCCCTCTATCTTCTTGTGATGAATTGAGTTTTACCTTTGAGATTTCACTATTATCGGTTTGAATACTACCATCGATTTGAGAACACTTGATGTATGTTTTGGCACTCAACTTGCGGATTCCTGAGGTAACATTGGGGTAATCTATGCATAGGGTTTGATGCATGTTTTCGTCCTTGTTTCTCCGATAGGAATCTTGGGGCACTCTTTGATGTTCTTTGTGTTGCATTGAATATTATGAATCTGAAGTTGTTTAATGCATATCGTATAATTGACCCATAGATACTTGTGGTGACATTGGAGTATCTCGGTGACATTAGGGTTGATTGAGGTGTATCATATGGTGTTATTTTACTAAGAACTCTAGGGCTGGTTGTGACACTTATATGAATATCTCAATGGATTGATCGGAAAGAATAACTTCAGTGGTTTCTGTCGGGACCCCGATCCTAAGTCACACTGATCTAGCATGTAACACATCATATCACTTTGCGGCCTCACGCACGGTATTCCCACGGGTGCCACCTTACCTGGCCCGGGACCGTTTGCGCCTTTTGGCTCACGTATATGATAGTGTCGCTAGCATCCATATGACAAAGAACCCGGGCCGACATGGCTAGTCGTGAATCCAAAGCGGCACTAACTCATGAGGACAGGCATACATGAATCACATCGAGCATGTCGGTCATCAACGTGTGAATCCGAGTTGTAGCACTGGGCTAACAGGACTCCGGTAACATGGGCTGTAGCAGGCTAGGCAGGACTCCGGATGTCACCGCGTGACATTTCCCCGAAGGGACAGACACAGGAACGAAGTGAAACACATGCCGGCCAGTCAAGTGTCCTGAGCAGTAGTGCTGGGCTATCAGGACTCCGGTGAACCGGGCTGTAGCGGACTACTATGGCTCAAGGAAGCACTAGACTACATTTCCCCATAGGAGAGGCTGCCAAGGATAAACAACCAGATTGTCGGATCCCACACATAGCAATACACGTTACACGTACGCATAACATGCAAGTATGTGTTGTACAACATGGCATCACAACATAACGCAAACTCATATAGATAAAGGCGCAAAAAAGCCACATAGCATTAAATACAAGCAAGGGTCACATGACCCATCATTCGGAGCATACAAGCAACAAGCGGAAGCATTACATGTCTGAGTACAGACAACTACAAATGAAAAAGGCTGAGGAGCCCGACTATCTACAACATCCGATCAAGATCGTAGCTGAGGTACAAGCTACTTGTCGAAGTCCACGTAAACTAGTAAGATCGAAGTCTTCTCTGCAAAAACATAATTAAAGCAACATGAGTACAAAGGTACTCAGCAAGACTTACATTAGATCCTATCTTACATGCACTTGTATCAAGAAGGTAATGTGGAGTTTAGTTGCAGCAAGCCAGCTTTGACTCAGTGGCTATCCTGTACTACGACTGCTAGTAACTCTTTTGAGGTGGCGCACACGATTCCACTAATCACCACGTCAATACACTACTATGGATTCATTCCCGTCTTCCTACGAGAAGGCCATCCATAGCACTCACACTTGTCTTGAGCATTTTAGAGTATCCACTTCAAGTTGTCTATGTACCACGTAAGCATCCAAGAAGTCTGTAACCGAGGACACGGCTATTCGAATAGATCATGATAACCCTACAGGGGTGTACTTCTTCACACACGCTCTCACCACTTATCACCATGTACACGTCATGTACCTCGGCAACCTTCAAGCGGAAGCCTGGCGAGGGTGTCGGCCACGACCTGACTAACCACACAGGACTCTAGTCCAGGTTTATCGCCTATTCGGGTTCCATCCGCAAGGAGATCCGGCCGGGGTGTCTCACGGCCCCAAACGATGTGTGCAGGGTTCCCAAGCCCACCTCGCCGGATGGATCTACGCTTGGTACACCGTGCCACTTGTGCCTACTCTATCCCAAGCCCACCTGGATGGGTGCCACTTGGTAGACTACTAACACTACCTACAAACACTAGAAACTAATTGCAACTCCTAGACAAAGATCAAGTTGGTTAATAAGTAGAGAGAGCTTGGAGTGCCCGGAGCCCAATGTGTGGTAGTAGCTAGTCATTGGACAACATACACAGAACTCAGTGCTTAAGGACGGTTCCAGTGAGACAACCCACCATGTACTCCTACATGGCCTCTCACCGCTACCTTTACCAAATCGTGTTCAGACGCTTAACTCTCAGCACCAGAACATATCGTACCACTCCAATTCATTCCCGATGAATCAGACCTTACACAACTCTAAGCAATAGCAGGCATGGCATGGCAAGAACACAACATGGCTCAATCAACTCCTACACATGCTAGTGAGTTTTAACTATTTACTGTGGCAATGACAGGTCATGCAGAGGAATGGGTTCAACTACCGCAGCATAAAGTAGCAGTTGAATTGTTGTTGTCCTAATGCAATAATGAGAGCAGGAGCGAGAGAGTAGGATTGTATCGGAATGAACAAGGGGGTTTGCTTGCCTGGTAGATCAACAGGGGGCACTGCTCCACTGATAGGTACTCTCGAACACTTTCCGGAGCAGGACCTATCGAGAAGGAACGGTGTCGAAAATCAAACACAAGCATATGCAACATTATGATGCATGAACATGGCATGAGTATGTGATGTTGTTTGAGCTAATGCAACTAGCATTCATTTGGTTAAAATCCAGTTGAACTAAAGATTCAAATGCACCTTTAACATAAGCTCTTAGATATGCCATAAGTGTGTTTTCATATATACAGCATGTATAGATGGTTTGTCATGCATGAAAATGGTATAGATGGATAGATTGAATTTTTCTGATAATTTTTCATAAATAAATTATTTCAATCTGAGCTACGGTTGAATTTCTATGAATTTTTGAAGTTTATATCATCTTCTGGAATTTCCTGATTTATTTTAATACCAGAAAATGATATATTGCATCAGCATGACGGCAGCATTGCGTCAACAGGTCAAAGGAGCTGTCCGAGTCAAACCTGACGTGTGGGATCCACACGTCAGTGACTCAGCTAGTTAACAGGGGGTTTATTTAGCCTAATTAGGATTAGTGGGTGCCGGGCCCATTGGTCAGTGACTAACTAGGCAACTAACCTAGGTTAATTAGTGTTAATCTAATACTAACTAAATGTCAGGGGGGTGGCCCACGCGTCAGTGACACAAGGGGGAGGTCAAACTGGGCCCACCCAGTCAGCGGTCAGCGGGGTCAAAGCCACCAGCGGCTTGATGCCGGCGAGCCAGATGCGGCGGAGGGCCTCGGATTTCGCCCTCCAGCGACCATTTGGACGGCGGAGACCACTGGCGAGGAGCCAGCGCTCGTCCACGTCATTTGGAGCAAGTGGGAGAGGCGGGGACTGCCGGAGCTCGCCGGAGCGGAGCTCGGGGCGGCGGCCGGAGCACGGGCTTCAAGCGGAAGCGGCTATGAGGCACGGGGAGGCCCCCCGAGGGGCTCTGCGGCACCCTCGTGGCACCAAGAGCACGGTGATGTGCTCGGTTGCGGCTGGCTCGGCCCCTGGCCACGGTGGCGCCAAGGCCGGCGGCGAGGTGCTACGGCTTCGGTCGAAACGGCGGCTGCGGTGATCGAGAAGCAAGGGGAAGAGGGACAAACGACGATGGAGCTCACAGCGGTCGCAGAGGGCGTCGAAGCGGACTCGGGGAAGCGTTGGTTGCCGCGAATTTGACGGCGGCGATCCACGGCGGCCGAGGCCGAAGACGAGCGTGATGAGGACGCTACGGTGCGTCCCGGCTTGCCTGGGTCGGTGGAGAAGACGAGGACGGCGTTGCAGAGCTCGTAGACACGTCAGAGGGACGAGGCGGAGACGGTGGCCGCGGCAGCAGCGATCAGCGGCGACGAGCTCGCTCGGATGCGAGGAAGGGGAGAGGTCCAGGGGAGGAGGCAGAGCGAGAGAGAGTGCGAGAGGTCCGGGGGAAGTGCGTGGCGTCGTCGGGGGCCTCCAGCAGCGAGCGGGGAAGCAGGAAGTGGCCGGCGCGTGCTCGCGCGCGTCGGGCACACGCGCGCCGTCCTCCTGGCAGGAGGTAGGCGACGATTGGCATCGCCAGTCGGCTGGGCCGGCTAGAGGAGCTGGGCCGCCAGTTGGGCTGCCAGGCAGGTAAGGCCAGGTGAGCTTTTCTCCATTTTTGTTTTCTTTTCTATTTTCTAACCTTTGTTTTGACTTAATAAAAATACTAAATCAAGTTATTTTCTTCTGAAAGTTTTTGCAGGGGCCTAAAGGATTATTCCAAAGCCCCTCACCAAAATTCAGAATTATTGGACAATATTTTATATATATAAAAATATTTATCCAACGCAAATAATTGCTGGATTAATTCCAAATGGTCAAAATAAATATTTATGAGCTCCTGAAAATATTGGTTTGAATTTTACCTCTGCCCAATATTTTCAGAGAGAGACATGAACATTTTCTTGGACCCTTCCGGAGCAATTTTTTTATCTGGGTCATTTCCAGAAATGATTTCTGAGGTTTTACAAATCCCCATTTCAAATTTAAATGAAATTTAAACGTGATGCACACATGACTAGCTAGCCTAGGTCATACCAATACTAGGGATGTGACAGTTTCGTACCCTACAAGCAATTTCATATTATGTTCTCTACGATAGGAACTTCCGAGTGACTCTTTGTTCCACATTGAGGGATTGTTATATGATCTAATTATGTTATCATTTGAGAGAACTTGCACTAGTGAAAGTATGAACCCTAAGCCTTGTTTCCAAGCATTGCAATACCATTTTCACTTACTTTTACTACTAGTTACCTTGCTGTTTTTATATTTTCAGATTACAAAAAGCTATATCTACAATCCATATTATACTTGTATCACCATCACTTCACCGATCTAGTGCACCTATACAATTTACCATTGTATTGGGTGTGTTGGGGACACAAGAGACTCTTAGTTATTTGATTGCAGGGTTGTTTGAGAGAGACCATCTTCATCCTACGCCTCCCACAGATTCATAAACCTTAAGTCATCCACTTGAGGGAAATTTGCTACTGTCCTACAAAATTCTGCGCTCGGAGGCCCAACACGAGTCTACAAGAAGAAGGTTGCGTAGTAGACATCAAGCTCTTTTCTGGCGCCATTGCCAGGGAGGTTAGTGCTTGAAGGTATATCTTTAGATCTTGCAATTGAATCTTTTAGTTTCTTTTTTATCTCTGGTCTAGTTTATAAAATAAAATTACAAAAAATGGAATTGAGGTTGCCTCACATGCTTCATCCTTTTAATGTCTTTCGTGAAAATAAGGATTCCGATAATTGTG
Organism: Triticum aestivum; assembly: GCF_018294505.1. Taxonomy (NCBI): domain Eukaryota; kingdom Viridiplantae; phylum Streptophyta; class Magnoliopsida; order Poales; family Poaceae; genus Triticum; species Triticum aestivum. Next base: position 379,485,151 of record NC_057797.1, read on the forward strand.
CCAAAGTGTTAGAAGAAGAGTGCATTAAAATGTTTGGAACTAAATCTTTGAATGATGAGCATGATGGCAATATTGCTAGTATGAATTCTTTGAATATCAATAGTACTAATGATGATTGCACTAGTCGTGATAAAAATGTTTCTTATAAGCACGTCAATTTTTTGTGGAGTGCATAGAGTTTGCAATTACATACAAAAATGGAAGATAGATTTTGCAAGAAGCATAAGTATTTAGAAACTAAATGGTTGCAAGAGAGGCTAGATGTTTGTGCTAAAATATTTATTTTTTCTCACCGTCCTTGTGAACTTTGCAATGAACGTGGCTATTTAAATCTCTAATGCAAATCGTTTCATGATCGAATAGTGTCCAAAAATTGTGATGACTTGATTTCTTTTGCGCATCATAATGAACTTAGTTTGCCTCTGGGATATGAAGAAATGAAACGTATAACTAGGGATATTCCAGAATATAACCTTAAGAGATTTCTTGATTCTGATCTAGAGGATATTTATACGTATTGTGCGGTAAATTGCATTGAGAATCCTTATATTGCCTATTACTTAAAGACAAGAAAACAAATAGAAGATGAAGTGAGAGGTTTCCCAATACCCTCCTATTTTTTTATTATGATGAGTCAGGTAATGAGGAGGAGCGTTTTATTCAACCAATATCATCAATAAGGAGCTCCAAAAAGGTGATTAAAGCCACACATGATGTGGAGAACAAAAAGAAAAGACAAAGAAGCAAAGGTAAAAAGGTATCCCTCCCAAATGATGTTGCTCCTATTATTTTTATGCCTATTACTAAAAATATACTATTAATGAGCCTTTTTGTATCATAAGCAAGTGATGATTATGAATGGGAAAGTAATTATACTTGTTATAATCTTCAAAATCTTTTTGGCAGCAACTTAGAAAAATGTGATGATAATAATTGCTATACTATTGGTGTTATTCATCCTATTAATGATGAGAGCGACTATGCTTAACCACAAGCTTGGGGATGCTATGTTTGATGAGAAATGACATTTTTGAGACTTTATTTGCTGCAATTAATGTTTGTCCCAAGCTTGGGGATGCTATGCTTGATGAAGATGATATTTTTAGCCCACCAAGTTTGATGTGCAAATTTATTCTGATAATAGCATGCCTCCTATTTATGATGATTGCAATATTTATGAAAGTGGGTTTGGAAGAGTGTTAACTTGAGATAATAATTATCCCACTATTTTGGAGGGTGTTGAATCTTATTATAATGATAAAAGTGGAGTTGGAGAGGTCATGACTTTATTTAGTAATATTTCCACTATCTTGGAAGAGGTTTCAATGGATTATGATGAGAACGAAGTTGCTACTTATGATGATTATTGCGATGACACTTATGTTATAAAAAGTAGTGATGATTATATTTATAAAACTTGTCATTATTATGATTACCCTTCTTCTGAACATTACTATTCTAATGTGGAAACTATTTATAGTATTCAAGTTTCTTATGATACTCCCACTATTCCGAATGAGAAGAAATTTGCTTAGGTGGAGAGTAGTAAATTTTCTATGCTTGTGGATCATGAAAATAATGCTTTATGTGATGGTTAGATTGTTGAATTCATTCATGATGCTACCTAAAATTATTATAAGGGAGGAATATATGCTTGTAGGAGTTGCGATAATACCAAGTTTCCTCTCTATGTGTTGAAAATCTTGAAGTTATGCTTGTTTTACCTTCCTATGCAAGTTGATTCTTGTTCCCATAAGTTGTTTGCTCACAAAATCCCTATGCATAGGAAGTGGGTTAGACATAAATGTGCTAGTCATATGCTTCATGATGCTCCCATTATGCTTCAATTCTTATCTTTTATGTGAGCATCATTGAAATCATCATGCCTAGCTAGAAAGGCAATAAAGAAAAGTGCTTGTTGGGAGACAACCCAATATTTATACCTACTGTTTTTATGTGTTAAAATGATTTGGCTACTGTATAAATCAAGTTTTATAGCTTTTGTTTCAATAAAGTGCCAAGTAAGACCTTTGGGATGGTCTTTGGTGATAGTTGATTTGATCTTGCTGAAAAACAGAAACTTTTGCACCGAGTAAAATAATTTACATTTTTTACAGAGCGTGATAAAATACTGATTCTTTTTTCAAAAGATTAATATACAAATTTCCTAGATTTTCCTAATTTTTCAGAATATTTGGAGTTACATAAGTATGCAAAGTTTCTAGATTACTACACACTATTCTGTTTTTGACATATTCTGTTTTCGTGTGTTGTTTGCTTATTTTGATAAATATATGAGTAGTATAGAAGGGTATGAACCATGGAGAAGTTGGATTAAGTCTATATAACACCAATATAAATTTAGAATGAGTTCACAATAGTACCTAAGTGGTGATTTGCTTTATTATACTAACGGAGCTTATGAGTTTTTTGTTGAGTTTTGTGTTGTGAAGTTTTCATGTTTTGGGCAAAGTTTTGATGGACTACGGAATAAGGAGTGGCAAGAGCCAAAGCTTAGGGATGCCCAAGGTACCCCAAGGTAATATTCAAGGACAACCAAGAGCCTAATCTTGGGGATGCCCCGGATGGCATCCCCTCTTTCTTCTTTGTTCATCGGTAACCTTACTTGGAGCTACATTTTTATTCACCACATGACATGTGTTTTGCTGGGAGCGTCATTTTATTTTATTAGGATTTGCTTGATGTTTGAATAATATCCCATGATATGAAAGTTTTAAATGTTATAGAGTCTTCACATAGTTACATAATTATTCGACTACTCATTGATCTTCACTTATATCTTTTGGAGTAGTTTGTCATTTGCTCTAGTGCTTCACTTATATCTTTTTAGAGCACCATAGTGGTTTTTATTTTGAAGAAATTGATGAAATCTCATGCTTCACTTATATTATTTTGAGAGTCTTTAAACAACATGGTAATTTTCTTAGGTTATGAATTTAGTCCTAATTTGGTCGTCATCCAAGAGGGATAAAATAAGAACTTTCATATTAAGTGCATTGACTACTATGAGAAGTTTGAGTCCTTATGATTGTTTTGAGATATAAAGATGGTGATATTAGAGTCATGCTAGTGAGTAATTGTGGATTGGTATAAATACTTGTGTTAAAGTTTGTGATTCCCGTAGCATGCACGTATGGTGAACCGTTATGTGATGAAGTCGGAGCATGATTTATTTATTTATTGTCTTCCTTATAAGTGGCGGTCGGGGACGAGCGATGGTCTTTTCCTACCAATATATCCCCCTCGGAGCATGCGTGTAGTACTTTGTTTCGATAGCTAATGGACTTTTGCAATAAGTATGTGATCTCATTATGACTAATGTTGAGTCCATGGATTATACGCACTCTCACCCTTCCACCATTGCTAGCCTCTCTAGTACCGTGCAACTTTCGCCGATGCCTTACACCCACCTTATACACTTCCTCAAAACAGCCACCATACCTACCTATTATGGCATTTCTATATCAATTCCGAGATATATTGCCATGCAACTTTCCACCGTTCTGTTTATTATGACATGCTTCATCATTGTCATATTGCTTTGCATGATCATGTAGTTGACATTGTATTTGTGGCAAAGCCACCTTTCATAATTTTTATACATGTCACTCTTGATCATTGCACATCCCGGTACCCTGCTAGAGGCATTCATATAGAGTCATATATTTGTTCTAGTATTGAGTTGTAATTCTTCAGTTGTAAAGTAAATAAAAGTGTGATGATCATCATCATTAGAGCATTGTCCCATGTGAGGATAGGATGATGGAGACTATGATTACCCCACAAGTCAGGATGAGACTCCGGATGAAAAAAAAGAAAAAAAGAGGCCAAAGATCCCAAAATAAAAAATGAGAGAAAGAGAGAGAAGGTGAAATGCTACTACCCTTTTACCACACTTGTGCTTCAAAGTAGCACCATGATCTTCATGATAAAGAGTCTCCTATGTTCTCACTTTCATATACTAGTGGGAATTTCTTGTTATAGAACTTGGCTTGTATATTCCAATAATGGGCTTCCTCAAATTTTCCTAGGTTTTCGTGAGAAAGAAAGTTGGATGCACACCCACTTGGTTTCTTTTTGAGCTTTCATAAACTTATAGCTCTAGTGCATCCTTGCATGTCAATCCCTACTCACTCACATGATATTTATTGTAACATCCCAAAATTCTAAATTTTGGAATGTTAGATTAAATAAATATCTTTGATTATTTGTTTGATTGTGAGTTATTGATTGTGTGAAATTGAGTGAAATTTGAAACTATTTGAAAGTTAAATGAGAGGGAATAAAAGGACTTTCCCAAACTTTCATCTTTGCATTTGATCTAAATGAATTAGAATCTATTTCATCACAAAAAAAACCCTAGAGTGAAGATGATATGACTTCTTCCATTTAAATAAATGAAAAGGGTTTTGAAAAGATTTGAATTCCATTTGAAAATATTTCAACTTTAGAAACTTTATGCAACTCAATGATTTTCATGAGAGAAGATAAAATGACTTCTTCAAAATTATGAAATATGAGTTGGAAGTTTAGAAGGATCAAATTGAAAGTCCCTTTGTTAGTATTTTGAAAACCCACTTTTAATTTGGAGTTATTTTGAGTTTTTTTCAAATTATTTTTCTCCAAAAATTAAATATACGGAAATAAGGGTAAAATGATTCCTTTCAATGAAAAATTTGGAGAAAATAAATTTGAAATCATTTGGGTATTTTAAGATTGATTTTTATTGGGAATTATTGCAACAGTAGCACTGTTTGCCTTATTTTAATTCTCGTTGATTTTATTTGGACTTTAGAAATAGTTCAACTTTTAGGATTTCTTTTTCTGAACATTTTGATATATTATATGCCTATATAATTTTTTATGTATTTGTGATTTGTTTTTTTTTCTTTCTTGTCTGTATTTAAAAAAATAAATAGAAAAAAGGCTGAAGCCTAACGGACCCCTACCTCTCTCCCCGGCCCACCTGGCCTTTCCGGCCCAGGCAGCCAGCGCCGCGCCCAAACCGCTATCGCCCCGTCGCCCGCACCTCTCCCTAGTTCCCGCACTCGCTAACAGCGGGGACCCGCGTCTTCTTCTTCCTCCTCCCGCAAGCCACGCAGGGCATCGCCGCCGCCGGAATCCTGAACTTCTCGGGATCGCGATCTCTGGATTCGCCCCTCCTCCAAGAACCCCTCCTCCTCGTCCGTTTCCACCCTAAAGCCGCCCCGAACCCCTCTCCATCACCTGCAATCCCTCGCCGAAACCCTAGCGCCGCCGCGCGCCATTATCGCCCTAGCTCTCCACTACGACCACCTCATCGCCGCCTGAACCCACCACCGCATCCCCTTCACTCCACCGCACCTCCCCGCGCACTCTCCCAAGCCCTAAACCCACTGAAGCCCCCTCCCTGACGACACCCAAGCTGCCATCGCCGCCGTCGATCTCGCCCTGCTTGACTCCGTCGTCCCCGAGCTCTCCACCGACCACCCCCGTGATCGCCGTCGTCTTCCGCGTCGAACAGAGCTCTCCCCGGCGCCGGAGACCCATGGGAGACGTTGCCTACATCGACCCTGAGCCGCGGCCGTCGCCGAAGCCTCGCCGGAGCTGCTCTTCCTCCGCTATAAGCCATCGCCACCGTCCGATCTGTTTTTAACGCGCTATATTAGATCTAACGAAGCGGTAGGTTTTTGTTTAGTGAACCGGTTTTTTTGGTTTAGATCGAACCGGCTAGCCGGTTTATTTTTTAAAACACAGACGCATGTTTTTGTTAAGTTTCGGCTGAGCGCCGTTTAGCTACCGACCGCCCACCGTTTAGCCCACTAGCAGCCTGACACGTGCATTTGCCCGTTTAGTTTTTTTTCTGTTTCTGTTTCAAAAACAGAATAGTTTCTGTTTTTAGATTGCTTATATCTTTGAGGTTTTAAGTCCAAATTGAGTGATTCTTTTTGCATTAGATTCAAAATTTCTTGAAGTTTCTGGTAGTGCCATTGGATTTCAAATTTGAGTAGTTTAAAATCTAGTTTGATGAAATTTGTTCAAATCACTTATTTGGTCGTATCTTGAGTTTTATAAAATATTTTTGATTGATTATTTTTGCTACTGATTTGTTATCATTTTGTTTATCCAGTAGAGTATAGTGATTTTTTTAGTTTATTTAAATTAGGGTTTTAGCGAAAAACAATACTGTTTTCTATGTAGTTTTGTTTTGCTTGTAACTTAGTAAGTTTTGTTTAGATTTAATTAATTCTTTTCGCAAAGTTTTGTTGATTGAAATATACATATGTTAGACTTCAGTACAAAATTTTAGAAATTATTTTTATTAGTGTTGCTACTGTTTAGGATTTCAGTTTAGCATAGCTAGTATACAGTGTATGTAATAGCTAGTATTGTAGTTATTTTTGCTAGAAATTATTTTTGATAATTTATTTCTGTTGTTTTAATGGAAATAGATTTTATTTTCTGTTAAGAAATTGTTTAGATTAATTTAGTGTGGTTATGAAAGTTATTGGTTGATAGTGTGTTGGTTTTCCCTAGTTTTCTTTAAAGTTTTCTTTGGATAGTTATTTTGGTCTTCTTTGATTTCATTATTGTTTTATTTATTTATTGTATTTAGTTGAGTGTTCTTTTGATTGATAGTATTGATTGCTAGAATTGATTGCTTATATGAATACTACGTTGATTATATAGATTCCAACGGAGTTAAGAATAGTTCTACAAGTCATTATTTTTGAGAGCGTATTTATCTTCATCAACTTACCAGGCAAGTTCACTTTGACCATGTTTTCCATACCTATGCTTTATTTGCATGTAGTAACACCTTTCAATAATCCCTCTAGTAGTGTTATTGAATCTTGTAGTTGAGTAGAATGCATGAGGTAGAAACCCATCTCCCTGTTACCAAACCCGGGACATTATATAGTTTTAATGCTACGCTATAGTAGATGGGGTTTGGTATGAGTGCATGAGAGTGGTGTGAGAATGGAGGACTCTATGCCAATGACGGCAACTCCATGATGGCATCTGCAAGGACTACATTTTCAAGGCCTCAAGACTTCAAGACATCAAGATTTTGAGACTCGAGACAAGAATTCAATACACACTATTGGGTGAATGACGGTTGACGGGCACCCTGGAGAAACCAGTGGTTGGCCGGGATGCATGGAGAAGCGCCATGACATCTTGCGGAAAGCTTCACCCAGACTCAAAGAGACGGAAGGATACTTCATGCCCGGAAGCTTACTTGTGCAACCGCAAGTCACTATGGGCTCTGGCTTGGTTGACCTTAGTGGTGACTCTGGCTAGGATGGTGCTAGCAGATGTAGAACTACGGTAGGATTGGATGAGCACCGGACAGTGGTCAGAGGAACTCTTTGGAAGACCATGTTTCGGCCATCTTGTTCTCAAACGCCCTAAAGTGCGAGAATGTAAAGAGAAGGATCGAATCTTGCGGGTAAAGTGTACAAACCTCTGTAGAGGGTTAAAACCTAATCGATTAGCCGTGTGCCCGGTTACGGACAATTTGAGCCTCTGGACTTGGATCTATCTCGGAACTCTCAACACCGGACTGCTAAATTAATTGTGGGCAACTTATGATGATTTGGGCTACGAGACATCGGTTGGCGGAACCATGTCATGATAGAAAACTCCGTAGTACAGACTCCGGATAATTCTTTTGATGTAGGGAAAATAAAACCAACTTTTACGCAAACAAAACTCAGATACAAAGCCACAAACCATACTGCATATAGTATAGTTTATCATCTGTTTTCTCTTATGGTGATCTTGCCGGTACATTCAATGTACTGACCTACATGGCTGCAACGTATCATGTTGCAGGATTTTATATACAACGAATGAGTTTTGTTGATTGGGTTACGGTCTACACTCAACCTGCCGATGGCGTTGATGGGACTCAACACCCGTTGATTGTTTCCGCTGAGACTTATAAGGTACATATCAGTCATTTACACATGTGATTGCACTTTGATATATACATTGATGTACTGTGTGTTCCAGCATACTGATCCAGGGATGGCACAGATACACAGAGGCTTGACCGTCTGAGGTCGGGTTGCTACATTTATTGATGGGCATATCCATACCCGTTGATACGCCTAGTTGATGTGAGACTATCTCCTTCTTTTTGTCTTCTCCATAAACACCATATTCTATTCTACCAATAGTGCTATATCCATGGCTCACGCTCATGTATTGTGTGAAAGTTGAAAAGGTTTGAGAACATCAAAAGTATGAAACAATTGCTTTGGTTTTCATCAGGGTTGTGCATGAAGATGGAGCATTGCCAGACTATATGATTTTGTAGGGATAACTTTCTTCGGCCATGTTATTTTGAGAAGACAGGATTGCTTTATTAGTATGATTGAAGTATTATTGTTTTTATGTCAATATTAAACTTTTGTTTTGAATCTTATGGATCTGAATATTGTTGCCACAATACAAAAGATTACATTGATAAATATGTTAGGTAGCATTCCACATCAAAAATTATGTTTGTATCATTTACCTATTCGAGGACTAGCAGGAATTATGCTTGGGGATGCTTGATACGTCTCCAACGTATCTATAATTTTTTATTGTTCCATGCTATCAGATTATCCATGTTGGATGTTTTATATGCATTTATATGCTATTTTATATTATTTTTGAGACTAACCTATTAACCTAGAGCAATGTGCCAGTTTCTGTTTTTTTCCTAGTTTTTGAGATTTACAGAAAAGGAATGTCAAACGGATTCCAAATGAGCTGAAACTTTACGATAATTTTTTATGGACCAGAAGAAGCCCACGAAGTATCGGAGATGGACCAGAGGAGCCACGAGGCACCCACAAGGGTGGGGGCGCGTCAACCCCCTAGGGCTCGCCCCCTACCTTGTCGCTGCCTCATGGACCCCCTGACTCGAAACCGACGCCAAAAATTCCTATAAATCCATAAACCCACTAGAAAGAAACCTAGAACGGGAGTTCCACCACCGCAAGCCTCTATAGCCATGAAAAACTAATCGGGAGCCCGTTTCGGCACCCTACTAGAGGGGGAAACCATTAGCGGTGGCCATCTTCATCATCCCGGTGGTCCCCATGATTAGGAGGTTGTAGTTCACCCTCGGGCCTGAGGGTATGTACCAGTAGCTATGTGTTTGATCTCTCTCTCTCTCTCTCTCTCTCTCTCTCTCTCTCTCTCGTGTGTTCTTGATTTGGCACGATCTTGATGTACCGCGAACTTTGTTACTATAGTTGGATCTTATGGTGTTTCTCCCCTCTATCTTCTTGTGATGAATTGAGTTTTACCTTTGAGGTTTCACTATTATCAGACTGAATATATTATGGATTTGAGAACACTTAATGTATGTTTTGGAACTCAACTCGCGGATTCTTGAGGTGACATTGGGGTAATCTATGCATAGGGACTGATGCACGTTTCCGTCCATGTTTCTCCTGTAGGAATCTTGGGCACTCTTTGAGGTTCTTTGTGTTGGATTGAATATTATGAATCTGAAGTTCTTTGATGCATATCGTATAATTGACCCACGGATACTTGTGGTGACATTGGAGTATCTAGGTGACACTAGTGTTGATTGATGTGTATCATATGGTGTTATTTTACTACGAACTCTAGGGTTGTTTGTGACACTTATAGGAATAGCTCAATGGATTGATCGGAAAGAATAACTTTAAGGTGGTTTTGTACCCTGCAAGCAATTTCATCTTATGTTCTCCGCGATAGGAACTTTGGAGTGACTCTTTGTTGCACGTTGAGGGATTACTATATGATCTAATTATGTTATCATTGTTGAGAGAACTTGCACTAGTGAAAGCATGAACCCTAGGCCTTGTTTCCAAGCATTGCAATACCGTTTTCGCTCACTTTTACTACTAGTTACCTTGCTGTTTTTATATTTTCAGATTACAAAAACAAATATCTACCTTCCATATTGCACTTGTATCACCATCTCTTCGTTGAACTAGTGCACCTATACAATTTACCATTGTATTGGCTGTGTTGGGGACACAAGAGACTCTTAGTTATTTGGCTATATGGTTGTTTGAGAGAGACCATCCTCATCATATGCCTCCCACGGATTGATAAACCTTAGTCATCCACTTGAGGGAAATTTGCTGCTGTCCTACAAAACTCTGCGCTTGGAGGCCCAACATGATTCTACAAGAAGAAGGTTGTGTAGTAGACATCATTGAACAATAGGTCCAGAAATTAAGGCTTTCTTAAGTATTTCAAATGCTTCTACACACTCATCATCAAAAACAAATGGAACATCTTTTTGCAAGAGATTAGTGAGAGGCCTAGAAATTTTAGAGAAGTCTTTAATAAATCTCCTATAGAAACCAACGTGACCAACAAAACTTCTTATACCTTTGATATCTTTAGGACACGGCATTTTCTCAATAGCATGAACTTTAGCTTTATCCAATTAAATACCTCTTTTGGAAATTTTTATGCCCCAAGACAATGCCTTCATTAACCATAAAGTGGCACTTCACCCAGTTCAAGAATAGATTAGTTTCTTCACATCTCTGCACAACTCGATCAATGTTGCTTAAGCAATCATCAAAAGAAGTTCCGTAAACAGAGAAATCATCCATGAAAACCTCAACAATATTTTCACAAAAGTCAGAGAATATAGTAGTCATACATCTTTGAAAGGTAGCAGGTGCATTGCATAAACCAAAAGAAATACGTCTATAAGCAAAAGTACCAAAAGGACAAGTAAAAGTGGTTTTTTCTTGATCCTCTTGTGACACGGGTATTTGAGAAAAAATAGACTAACCATCTAGAAAGAAAAAGTGTGTATGTTTTGATACTCTTTCTAGCATTTGATTAATAGAAGGTAGAGGGTAATGATCTTTCCTAGTATCTTTGTTTAATTTTCTAAAATTAGTTACCATTCTATAACCTGTAACAATTCTTTCTGGGATCAACTCATTCTTATCATTGGGAACAACAGTAATACCTCCTTTCTTGGGGACACAATGAACACGACTTACCCATCTACTATCAGTAATAGGATAAATTATACCTGCTTCTAGAAGCTTCAATATTTCATTTCTTACCACTTCTTTCATCTTAGGATTTAATCGTCGTTGGTAATCAACAACTAGTTTAACGTGAGGCTCCATATTAATTTTATGCTGACATAGAGTATGACTAATGCCATTATGATCATCAAGAGTATATCCAATAGCGGCAAAGTGCTTCTTTAGAGTGTTCAATAATTTCTTTTCTTCATGCTCTGAAAGGTTAGCACTAATAATAACAGGATATATCTTCTTTTCATCGAGATAATCATCTTTTAGAGTACCAGGCAATTGTTTAAGATCAAACACATGATCACTATTGGGTGGTAGAGGATTTCCAAGAGTCTCAACATGCAAATTGTGTTTCAAAACAGGCATTTGTTTAAAGAATATTCCATCTAATTCCCTTCTTTCATTCATGAACATATCATTTTCATGGTCTAGCAAATATTGTTCTAAATAATCAGTAGGAAGCACAACAATAGAAGTAAGACCAATAATTCCATATTTACTAAGAAATTCTTTATCATGGGGTTGTCTACAAAATTTGGAGAAATTAAACTCATGAGACACATCCCTGAAACTTACACTAACAATTTCTTTCTCACAATCTATCTTAGCATTAACAATGTTCAAGAAACACGAGTACGTCGAGGTGCTATACAAACGGTTCTTAACCCCTTTCTGCGATGGCATTTGGAATCGTCACCTAGTGAGTGACGGCGATAGGGGAGTCCTTCCCACACAACCCATAAATCGTCGAGGATATGCCCTCCTGACACACATGCTTGGCAAAATGAGTTCCTGTGCAACCGGCGAGCGCTCAAATACAGAAATACGTATAGTAGAGCTAAAAAATACAATTATACATGCGAAATTGTTTCCGGTCGCAAGTACATCCCACCTAGTTAGTCCCCGCTAAACGTTTCCGTTTGTATGTACATCCCACACAGTCGCTCCAAGGAAAATGTTTCTGTTCACAGGTACATCACACACAGTTTTCCCCATTAAATCATTTGTGATAGCGTTGCCATTGCACATGATATTAACAATTTTATCGTTTGCGTTATTGAATGCATCACACACGGTGCGTAGAAGAAACTGTGTGGCAAAGGCTGTCCATCACACATAGTTTTTATGTGGTAAACGTTTGCGCCAGGTGGCCTAACGCGAACAATTTTCAAGACAAGGTCGTGTGTGATTGTTCATTAAGCTAACATGGTTTATTCGTAGAAACTGTGTGCATTATTGAATGCATCACACACAGTGTTTTGTCAATAACCGTTTGCAATAGAAAATCCCAATTAGCAGGCTAATTATCCAATTATTAATTATCCATTTATTAATCTAATTTACAATTAATATTAAGAACACAATATATTTCATTTTCATAATTGAAATACATCAGAGTACAACATCATATAGCTCCAGCACTCTGCTACCCCATTACACAACTACACCAGCACCAAGTTTCACATGCAACATCTATAGCCTTTCGAAAGTAGCATCATAGACGGTACATAGACAGATGTATCTCATCTGGAAAACTGCTGAGGCAGAAGGCGAATATTGAGCCTTCCTTGATGTTGAAGGTCTTTGTAACTTTAGGCCAGTGCCTGTGGATGATTGAACATCCATCCTTCATCCTCTTCAGGAACACTTTAATACTGAACCGTGTGTGTTGTATGAATACCTTCCTCGCCTCCTGACCATATAGGTGGTTTGAGAGGTAATCATCAGTGAACTGTTTTGGAAAGGCCTGAAAACAAGTATGTGCATAAATATCTTCTCTATATAGGAAATGGGGAAAAGGAATAAAAATGCAAGATATAATAGTTAGTACCATCCTATAGTGAACTGATGTCTTCTTTATTGTGCAAACAAAGATCTTGTTGTTTTTTGTCGCTAATTTCTTTATCCTAACAATCTTTCTAAGTTTCTTGACTTGACTGATATTTATGGACAACTCGTTTCCCCAAATGCAAAAAGGGTCAAACAGTGGGTGAAAAACTCTAACAATAGGACCTACATGTGCAAGACCAAATTGTTGAAAACCTAAATATTAGAATGGTTCCTGCAATTGCACAATAATGTGCTATTAGACAACAGACCATGCACGTGCTAACCTCGATTGTAAACATCAATGCTTCCCATTGTTTCCCTGTAACACATATAAGGTAGTTAGTCATCGGGTTAAGCAAGGGTTCGCATGCTATCAGTAAAATATGTTGATGAAAAATAAACACATTACAGATTTATCAGATTAATTCAAGACACATGGAAAACCCATTTATCCAAACCAAGCATGATTAAGAACTAGGAAATATAGCACTTGTATATGTTTCTCATGTATTAAGTGCAGCCAAATTCAATTTATTCCTCACATGGTATACAATAACAGAATGCAGCCACAACAATTGGACATCGCATTGCAGAATTGAACCAAGCAGTTAACTAAACACCACAACAAATGAACCAAACATTAACTGAGCACCACATTGCACAATATAACATACTCCTAATAGAAGATCATAAAGTTTACCAAACCATGCATGCTTAACAACTTGGAAATATAGCAGTTGTATTTGTTTCTCATGTATTTACTACAGCCAAATTCAATTTATTCCTCACATGGTATACAATAACATAATGCACCCACAACAATTGAACATCGCATTGCAGAATTGAACCAAACAAAACAGTTAACTAAACACCACAACAAATGGATCAAACATTAACTGAGCACCACATTTGTCGGCATCTTGGGAACGGGGGTACCTAGACTTTCTTATTTGCGGCCCACGACGTGCCTCCATCAGCGGCCCAGTACGACCCAGTTTCAGCAGCATCGACTCAAGACCCTCGCGAGGGGCCAAGCCTTGTGAGGCGGATGACACCAAGACCTCCCTGGGGGTGTCCTCACTAGGCTGGCTCCCAAGGAGCGGAGATATCAATGCAAGGTGCACCTCGCAAGGTTCACATGACGTGAGCCATGACGACCAAGGCCAGGTGGGCGCCAGCGGGCACAGTGTACCAGTTTCCCCTTTGGTGCCAAGGAGGCAAGCGCAGGCGCGGAGTCCTGAGGAATCAGGCAAAGGTTTCCATATTGGTGCAACGAGACCAAGACCGCCCGGACGACATGACGGAAGTCATTGCGGAGCCCACAACAGCGTCACCACCAGAGCCTTTGCAGGCGTAGACTACTTTTGTCAGGATAACTTGTACTAGTTGTCTCCCTTTGAATTTGGCCGTTGTGCGATCCCTTCCCGCCTACATTTGGGAAGAGGACTAAGGCCACTATAAATAGGACTTAGCCACCACCCGAGAGAGGGATCGGATCATTCAGACCATCCTCACATCCACTAGCTCATCGAGCTCAAGAGAACCTCACCTTCTGAGGTTGTTCAACCACTGTACTTGTTCATCCTCAGTCCCTCGAGGCAATCCACCACAAAGCTGGAGTAGGGTATTACACCACAAGGTGGCACGAACCAGGATTAACTGTTGTGTCTCTTGTCCCTTGGGTTCGTCGGGCTGGGCCGTTGAATCGTCGGGCCTGCTGGTTGGGGAAAGGGAGTTCTTCGTACACACCCTAGTGTTCTAACGTCTCAAGGGTCCACGAAACCCCAGATCCGACATTTGGCGCGCCAGGTAGGGGTGCATCGAAGCTCCGCCTTCCCGTCCGCTCTGTCCCTCTGCCCGCTTCACCTCTTCTTCCAGCTTTCATGGTAGGCGCCGCCCCTCCGGCTGGATTGACTGGCGTGCACGGAGGCGCTGAGGGCCTCTCAGCCTTCACCCCTGCTTTGCAACGGGTGCGGTGGCCGCCCAAGTTCAGGCCAGACCTGCCACCCCGCTATGACGGTGCGGCGGACCCGACAGGCTTCCTCCAGGCGTATGAGGAGGCCGTCTGGGCGGAAGGCGGCAACGATGAGGTCATGGCAAACTAGTTCCCCATGGCCCTCACCGGCGTGCCGCGTGCCTGGCTTCTCAGCCTGCCGGAATCTTCTGTGGCCTCCTAGGAAGAGTTGTGCGGCCTCTTCATTGCGCACTTCACGCCACTAGCGCCCTACACTGTCGCAGCCCTCCTCGGTGGTTCTCAGGCGCCGTCGTCGGACAGCCATATCAAGCAATTCTTTCGTCAAGCAGGTGTCACGTGCATGCAACAGGGAACTCCTCCGGGATGGGCGGTACCCGAGGCCGACCTCACCTTCAACTCAAGAGACCATCCTATGACCACCGCGGGCGCAGGCACGCTCCGGATGCTCTGCACCCCCACCAACTGTAACGTGGCGGTAACCAATACTCTCATCGACGGTGGGGCCGGACTCAATGTGCTCTCCGTGGAAGCTTTTGGCTTGCTCTACGTATCACACGGCCGGCTCCGCCCCAGCAAGCCGTTCTCCGGGGTCGTTGACGGCTCCACCAGCCCCCTGGGGCAGATCCGCCTCCCCGTCACCTTCGGTACCTGTGACAACTACCGCACCGAGCTCATCGACTTTGACATCGTTCGTATCGGCCTCCCATACAACGCCATCCTCGGGTACCCGGCCTTAGCCTAGTTCATGGTGACGAGGCCGAGCTGGTGAGATCCTGTGAAGCCTGCCAGTTCCACTCCAAGAAGATCTACCAGCCCACCCAGGGCCGCCAGACCATCCCACTCTCGTGGCCGTTTGCGGTCTGGGGGCTGGACATCTTGGGTCCGTTCCCTTGAGCACCTGGGGGCTACCGCTACCTCTATGTTGCCATTGACAAGTTTACCAAACAGGCGGAGGTGGAAGCAGTCCACACCATCCCGGCTGGCTGGGTGGTCAAGTTCATCAAGGGCCTCGTGGGCTGTTTCGGAGTCCCTAATCGCATCATCACCGACAACGGCTCGCGGTACAGTAGCAATCTCTTCAAAGCATATTGTGCTAACCTTGGAACGCAAATATGCTACGCCTCAGTGGCACACCCAAGGAGCAACGGCCAAGCTGAGCGCGCCAACGCAGAGGTACTGTGGGGCCTCAAGACAAGAACCTTTAAGAAGAAGCTCGAGGCCTACGGTAGGGGCTGGCTCGATGAGCTCTAGTCTGTGCTATGGTCCGTTCGCACCACCGCGACCAAGCCGACCGACGAAACTCCATTCTTCCTGGTCTACGGAGCGGAAGCGGTTCTCCTACATGAGGTCAGGCATCGCTCCGCGCGGGTCTTGGCATTTGACGAGGCATGCTAGGACGCTGTGCGGGGGATGGACCTCGTGCTGGGGGTGGAATGCCTCCGTCAAGCCTCGCTCTGAGCGGCAAGATACAAGCAGGCGCTGCGGCGGTATTAGTGCCGCATCGTCCGCTCCAGGACGCTCGAGGTGGGAGATCCCGTCCTACGGCGGGTGCTCTCCGGGGAAGGGCTGCATAATCTCTCACTCATGTGGGAGGGCCCGTTTAGGGTCTCCCGCGTCTCCATGCCTGGCGCCGCGTGGCTGGAGACACAGGACGGGATCCCCATCTAGAACGCCTGGAACATCTAGCACCTCCGGAAGTTCTACCCATGAAGCAAGGCCTAGTTCCTGTGAAGGTCTCCTCTCATGACACTCTCACGTAAAAATGAGTGGGGCTGTACACGCCCCGGAGTCTCCGGAGAGCCGCCCTCCAGCCTCGGGGGCTCCCTCCCACGTCCTAGTGGCAGCACTTAGCTCTGTGCTGGTGTGAAGACTAGACTAGGTGCTAGACGCGGCTATTCATTTGCTTGCTTTCTGTAGTTGGTTTGCAATCTCTCTTAACGGAATTTGGAGTTCTCGCATTTTGGATTGCCAAGTTGGATTTCCCCTCGCCTTTTCTCTTGACCGTCGGTCTTTGCCCAGGAGGGGTGGTAGTTGCCCGCCGCCTTTCCTCCCGCATCTCGCATGCGGGGGCTGGGCAAGTATGTGCGTATGCGTCGGGCCCGCCCTGCGCCGCAAACATACTTCGCCACAGCCCTGTTCCCCATGGCCTTGGTTTTTTCTATCCTTGCGAGACACCCTCTATAGGCTCGTGACCTACGCACCCTCTTAAAAGTCTTTTCCCCTCGGGTACTACGACACGGTGCAATAAGCCACGACTAGCCCACACCTAAGGGATCGCGCAGGGAAGAACAAGACGCCCGGCCAAGTTTTCTAACAATTCCGCAGCTTCAAGACATCTCCTGAGGCTAATAGCCCTTGAGCCACCAGTAGGAGGGTCTTTTCAGATAAACGAAGCATACGCCCTCACGAGGAGAGAAACTACCGTGAGCGTATCAAGCTAAGTTATGCTACCATACCTATTTGGAACATAAGCACCACAACATAAAGCCAGAACAATAAACATAGCATAGTAACATAGGTATCTTGGTTCATCGCACGCCCCAGCAGGGCCCTCTACTTGTTTTGAATGTAGGAGAAAGGGAAAGGTTAAACAAAAGTGGCCCCCACGACCGCAGCAACTCACAAGGCCTGGCTCTGAGGGCTTCCCGAACTCAGCTCAACCTAAGCCCTCCTCACGCTTCACCGAAGCGTGACGACGAGACGACCCGCCACCATCCTCGAAGCGAGCTCGGCGGCGTGGCGGCTGGTCATAGCCACTTCTGCTGGTGCTCTCGCTAGAGAAGGAGCCGCCGTCGCTGGACGAACTGCGGCCATCGCCAAGGGCGAGCTTGCCCTCAGCGCCATCGTGACCGTTGTCAAGGGCGAGCTCGTCGTCGCCGCTGCTGTCTTTGGGGCAGCACCCTACGCGACGACCATCCTCCCCAAACACCCTCACAAAGAGGGTTGCGACACCATCATACTTGAAATGAAGGGTGCACCTCCTGCTCAAGCCACGCGCGTGGGCGAACGTCTGCCAGCCGCGGGTCAGGGCCACACTGCCCGCGTCAGAGACCTCGACCGCAACCCACGAGGCGTTGCTGCAGCAACCGTCGCCTACAACCAAAGTCCATTAAGACCCATGGCCGGAAGCTCGCTGGTGAAGGAGCGTGGAACCTGGAGCCAGGTGCCGGCCGGCTTCTCTGACCACACGTTGAACTCAGGGAGCATGTTGGCTGAGTGGAAGCGCGGCCTGGGAGGTCATGCAACCACGATGCGCCTCCCCTCTGTGCAAGGGTTGCCTCGCCCCCGGCGGCACCAACCACGAGAGGAAGCGTCGCCACGGCCGGCCAGGGCACACTCGCGCCCTCGAGGAGTTGCCGCAGGGGTCGCGGCATGCTTGCGTGGGCGGCCCCGCCCTCTTTTAGGAGGGGGCGAGTCAGGTCCCTCCTTGGGGGCCTTCCCCTTCTCGGCAGCTAAGAACTTCCTTGTCGGCGCCATGGGAGCTGCAGCAAGATAGAGAGATGGGAAAGAAGAAGAGGAAGCAAACTGCGAGAAGACGGAGATGAGCAAGGGGGCTCCACGCCTTCCCTCATTTATAGCCGGAAGCAGGCCAACCGCCGGCCTCCATGATCACACATAATGATGATTTTCCTCTGCATGCAGCGGAGTCTCGTCGAGTCGGACAGTTGCTGAGGCAGCGTGGGGAAGCGGAGGCACCCACATCCCATCAATCTTCATGCGTCAACCAAGGCCGTAGGCGGTTGGGGCCCGGGGTCTACTGCCGGCGTCCTAGGAACGGGGGTACCTAGACTTGCCTGCATGCGGCCCACGGCGTGGCACCATCAGCTGCCCGATACGGCCCATTTTTAGTTGCAACGACTAAAGACCCTCGCGAGGGGCCAAGCCTCGCGAGGCAGACAACACCAAGACCTCCTTGGGGCGGTCACACTAGGCTGGCTCCTGAGGAGCGGAGATATCAATGCAAGTTGCACCTCACGAGGTTCAGATGATGTGAGCCATGAGGACCAAGGCTATTCGGGCGCCAGCGGGCGCAGTGTACCAGTTTCCCCTTTGGTGCCAAGGAGGTAAGCACAGGCGTGGAGTCCCAAGGAATCAGGAAAAGGTTTCCATATTGGTGCAACGAGACCAAGACTGCCAGGACGACAGGATGGAGGTCATCGCGGAGCCCACTGCAACGTTACCGCCAGAGCCTTTGCAGGCGAAGACTACTTTTGTCAGGATAACTTGTACTAGTTGTCTCCCTTTGAAATTGGCCATTGTGGGATCCCCTCCCTCCTACATTTGGGAAGAGGACCAATGCCACTATAAATAGGACTTAGCCACCACCTGAGAGAGGGATCGGATCATTTAGACCATCCTCACATCCACTAGCACAACGAGCTCAAGAACACCTCACCTCCCGAGGCTGTTCAACCACTGTACTAGTTCATCCTCAGCCCCTCGAGGCAATCCTGCACAAAGCTGGAGTATGGTATTACACCGCAAGGTGGCTTGAACCAGGATAAACTTCTGTGTCTCATGTCCCTTGGGTCCGTCGAGCTGGCCCGTGGAAAGGTCGGGCCAGCAGGTTGGGGAAAGGGAGTTCTTCATATGCACCCCAGTGTTCGAACCTCTCAAGGGTCTGTGGAACCCCAGATCCGACAACATTGCACAATATAACATACTCCTAATAGAAGATCAGACAATTAACCAAACCAAGCATGCCTAACAACTTGGAAATATAGCAATTGTATTTGTTTCTCATGTATTTAGTACACCCAAATTCAATTTATTTCTCACATGGTATACAATAACAGAATGCACCCACAACAATTGAACATCGCATTGCAAAATTGAATCCAACAACCATCCGCGTCGCGTCGTCGGCGCGCGAGGCGTCGACAGTGGCCTCGACGGCGAGGTGCTCCTCCAAGATCTGGGGGTCGACACGAATGGCAGGCACCGCGACCTCATCCGTGCAAGCGGCCTGTGATTTGCCTCTCCGCTACCAAATGGTCCTTGAGATCCTGGCTATACTGCGTGCACCTTGGCTTAGGGCGGCGCTTATTTTGTGGAGGGGTTGGTGATTTGGGTGGAAGGTGTCACGCCGGCGATCAGGGAATGTGGGATGTGGAAGGAGGAGGAGGATGGGGGTCAGGTGTGGATTACCTGGCTGGATAGGCGAGGCCGAGCAACATGGAGGAGGGTCCCCGGCGAGGAGGCGGCGCTGCAAGAAAGGAGTGAAGGTTTCAACTTGGAAAGGAAGGCGGAAACAGGGGAAATGTGGCTTTTGGTAAGTGGGAGTGGGCAGGGAGGTAGATATTTCCGCGGAAGCCGAAATTTTGGAATCGCTTCAGCGAAAAAACTGGCGCGCAAAGTGTCATGAGACACGGTCCCTTATTCAGAACTGTGTATGATATGTGAACATCACAAACGATTCAGATAGCTTAACCCGTGTGTGATGAGTTTGAACGTCAAAAATTTTGGTTTGAATTTCCCTGGTTACAGTGGTCATCCATGTCATTATATAATTTGGGTACACAAAGGAGACTACATCACACCCACACTTCTTAATCGAGCAAGTTCAGCAATTAAACAGAGCTAACTGACCTAAACATTACACAAAGAAGAAACAACTGCGTATGGGCTGCCTTGGCCGCCCGGACGCAGACTGTGGTCGCCCTCATGAAGATTGTTAGCACGCGCCTGGCGGCTGCGGCCGTGCTCTTGCCGGAGTGGGCCTCACGACATGGGTCCACGTCCCCATCTTTCACCGGCGATGAATGAACAGTGAAATGATATTTGGGGAGTGAGCTAGTGTGCTTGACACGCCGGCTGTGGCCTGTAGCCGTCACACCTTCTCGCGTAAGCCATGTGCGTACTATACACCGACGGTGCTCCAAGATATTTTGTGTTGCATCTTACACGGTTGGTGATAATAAACTGTGTGCGATCTACTTGATTCATCGTCCTGATTCAAATTATGTAATGGGGTCAGAGCTACAAAGGATGGTTTTTGAATTGCTAGAACTTTTATTGCAGTGAACATGCAACTATAGGTGTGTCGTCAGAAAAATTGGAATTATTCAGGGTTCATTGGACGTTTTTATACATTAACTTGGTTTTGTAAGCATTTCAGGTGCATAATTCAAATATGAACTACATGCACATGCTCCAGTGCATATAATCAGGTTGAAAAATCAAATCTGTGTCCTTGGTTGCATGCTTAGGTCCCATGCAAGAAATGGGAATGAATGTCAAACACCCTGCCACCATCACTCAGCCGCAAACATTGAGATACCTGGTTTTTAAATTCTAGTAAATCCAAAACTCGTCTAAAATTCATGAAACTTGGCATGCTATTGTGGAGCGGCATCAACATGACGTGGTAATTTTTTTGTCCCATTTGGGGTAGGTTTGGGTATAAGCTTCTCACAAACTAGAGCTTCTCACAACAAGCGTGATGGTTTCGGTAGGGAACGTGCCACCTTTGGGGACGAAACGATATCTGCTACCTCTTTGTCTTTTCAAAAAAAATCGAGTATCAACATAGAACAATAGGAGTGGTGTGTTTAATTTTGGAATTTTTCGGGGTTCGTTTGGACATATTTATATATTAACTGGGTTTTCCAAGAATTTTATGTGCATAATTCAAATTTGAACTACATGCACATTCTCCAGTGCATACAAACTGATTGGAAAAATCAAATCTGTGTCCTTGGTTGCATGCTTAGGTCCCATGCAAGAAATGGGAATGAATTTCAAACACCCTGCCACCATCACTCGGCCGCAAACATTGAGATATCTGTTTTTTAAATTCTAGTAAATCCAAAACTCATCTGAAATTCATGAAACTTGGCATGCTATCATGGAGCGGCATCAACATGTCATGGTAAATTTTTTCTCCCATTTGGGGCAAGTTTGGTTATAAGCTTCTCACAAACTAGAGCTTCTCACAACAACCGTGATGGTTTCGGTAGGGAACGTGCCACCTTTGGGGACAAAACGATATCCGTTGGCTCTTATTCTTTTCAAAAAAAATCGAGTATCAACATAGAACAACAGGAGTGTTGTGTTTAATTTTGGAATTTTTCGGGTTTCGTTTGGACATATTTATACATTAACTGGGTTTTCCAGGCATTTTTTGTGCATAATTCAAATTTGAACTACATGCACATTCTCCAGTGCATAGAAACTGGTTAAAAAATCAAATATGTGTCCTTGGTTGCATGCTTAGGTCCCATGCAAGAAATGGGAATGAATTTCAAACACCCTTCCACCGTCACTCGGCCGCAAACATAAAGATACCTGGTTTTTAAACTTTAGTAAATCCAAAACTCGTCCGAAATTCATGAAACCTGGCATGCTATCATGGAGCGGCATGAACATGCCATGGTAATTTTTTTGTCCAACTTGGTGCAGGTTTGGGTATAAGCTTCTCACAAACCAGAGCTTCTGAACATAAGCCTGATGGTTTCGGTAGGGAACGTGCCACCTTTGGGGACGAAACAATATTTGTTGCCTCTTATTGCTTTCAAAAAATTTCGAGTGTCAACATAGAACAACAGGAGTGTTGTGTGTAATTTTGGAATTTCTCGGGGTTCGTTTGGACATTTTTATACATTAACTTGGTTTTGTAGGCATTTTATGTGCATAATTCAAATTTGAACTACATGCACATGGTCCAGTGCATATAAATTGGTTGACAAATCAAATATGCGTCCTTGGTTGCATGCTTAGGTCCCATGCAAGAAATGGGAATGAATTTCAAACACCCTGCCACCGTCACTCGACTTCAAACATTGAGATAGTTGGTTTTTAAATTCTAGTAAATCCAAAACTCGTATGAAATTCATGAAACTTGGCATGATACATGGAGCGGCATCAACATGCCTTGGTAAAAAAATTCCCATTTGGGGCAGGTTTGGGTATAAGCTTCTCACAAACCAGAGCTTCTCACAACAAGCGTGATGGTTTCGATAGGGAACGTGCCACCTTTGGGGACGAAACGATATTCGTTTCCACTTATTCCGTTCAAAATTTTCTAGTGTCAACATAGAACAACAGGAATGTTGTCTTTAATTTTGGAATTTCTCGGGGTTCGTTTGGACATTTTTATACATTGACTTGGTTTTATAGGCATTTTATGTGCATAATTCAAATTTAAACTACATGCACATGCTCCAGTGCATATAAATTGGATGAAAAATCAAATATGTGTCCTTGGTTGCATGCTTAGGTCCCATGCAAGAAATGGGAATGAATTTCAAAGACCCTACCACTATCACTCGGCCGTAAACATTGAGATACTTTCTTTTTAAATTCTAGTAAACCCAAAACTCGTCTAAATTTCATGAAACTTGGCATGCTATCATGGAGCGGCATCAACATGTCGTGGTAAAAAATTTGTCCCATTTGGGGCAGGTTTGGGTATAAGCTTCTCACAATGTGAGCTTCTCACAACAAGCGTGATGGTTTCGGTAGGGAACATGCCACCTTTGGGGATGCAACGATATTCGTTGCCTCTTATTGCTTCCAAAAATTGTCTAGTGTCAACAGAGAACAACAAGAGTGTTGTGTTTAATTTTGGAATTTTTCGGGGTTCGTTTGGACATTTTTATACATCAACTGAGTTTTCTAGGCATTTTATGTGCATAATTCAAATTTGAACTACATGCACATGCTCGAGTGCATATAAATTGGTTAAAAATCAAATACGTGTCCTTCGGTGCATGCTTAGGTCCCATGCAAAAAAAGGAATGAATTTCAAACACCAGGGCATTGTTGATTGCCGGCAAAACATTGAGATACTTTGTTTTCAAATTCTAGTAAATCCAAAACTCGTGTGAAATTCATGAAACTTGGAATGCTGTAATGGAACGGCACCCGACATGCTGTGGTACTTTTCGTGTCCATTTCGAAACAAATATCTACCACTGTAACATCTCAAACGTTTTGTATAATTTAAATTGTGTGCGTTCTGTTACCCATTCACGTGACACCACGCCTCACTCTTTTAATGGCTAGGAGGTGCCGTGCGGACATGTGCTTGAATGCTTGACTAAACGGGAGGCATGCGAGCTGTACTCCAACGTGGAGGCTCGTTGGGCAGCGTGCGAGCAGTACGCCGCACAGGCTCACCGGGAAGCGAGCCCTTTGACATCCATGGCCGCCCGCCTTGCTCGCATCCTCTACATTAATGGTGCCCAAGCCGTAGTTTAAAACGGTTTTTAAAAATAAAACACTCATCGCAAACGTTTTAGTTAGAACACCCGTATGCAAAACTGACAACTTCCCCAGGAAGTCAAGGGAAAATGTGCCTAGCTGGATTTGTGCAGCTCTTGATCGCAAACATTTTAGTTACAACACCCGTATGAAAACCGACAACTTCCCTAGGAAGTCAAGAGAAATGTGTCGAGCAGGATTTCTGCAGCTGTTGATCGCAAATGTTTTAGATAAAACACCTGTATGCAAAGTGAGATCTATGGTCATCCCTTCAATGCAAATGGTTGTTTTGGATGACCCATGTGCAACCACGTACAAATAATTTGGTAAGATTTGCATCTATCATATTGGGTATGTTGCCATTTGTCAAACTGGAAAGATTGACATTTATTGATCTAGTAACATTGCCATTTGTCAATCCTTGTAAAACTGCGATTTGTCAAAATATGCAGCTAGAAATCACTAGCACTTTCTAATTTTTGCAACTAAAATTCAGTAATTAAGCATAGAATTCATTCATAGGTTAAGCAGTCGTTCTTAATTTATACAAACAGTTCAACTCAACAGCTGAACCGGCCAAACTTTTCCCCAATTGTTGCCAACCACATACTGAAATAGCTTGTTCAACTATATATACTAGCTAATTTTAAGCACGTTGTACAGTTCTACCACACATCTATAGTCAGATGAACTAAACAAAATAGCCCCTAAATACTACTACTATGGAGGGGCTTTGTGCTAGTTCCGGTAGCCTCTCCTTTGCCGAACGCGCCCAGTAAGAGGCAGAGGAGGAGGAGGCCGATGAGCTGGACAAATGCAAAACAGTGCCTACCGCTGCTGCATGTTCAGCGATGCTTGCTAGCTAGAACGCCCACTGTCGCTCCATAAAATCCCTCTCGAAGCGGCCGAACTGCTCATAGATCTCCTGATTCCTCGCCTCTGCGTCGGCGTGTGCTATGGCCACGACTGCGGTAAGGCTCTTTGCATGCTCAACGAGGCGCTCCTCCTCCTCCCGCAGGAACTCAATGTAGCGCGCAAGGTCACTAACGCACATGCGGGCCTCCACCTCCGTCTCCCTCCTTTGGGCGGCGGTGGCGGAGCGGGTGATGATCTCGGCAGTCGATGGTGGGCTGGCGGCCACGGCGGCCGACGATGCGGTGGCGGCCACGACGGCCACATCCCGCCTTCAGGCCGCCGTGGCGGAGCGGGTGATGGCCGGCAGTGGGGTGGCGGCCATGACGGGCACCTCCCACCTACGGGCCGTGGCGGCGGAGTGGGCAATGGCCCTGGCTTTTGACGGTGGTGTGGCGGCAACTGCGGCGGAGCGTGTGGTGGGTGTTTCGCGCACACCCAACAGGGACGACATGCACACTACACTACGCCGGGGACCGAGTTGCCGCCATGGTGTAGCCTCCCGGCTGGAGCTGTCCTTTGATGACGGCGGAGTGGCTGTGCGACGACGACGGACCAGTGCCATTGGCGGTTGTGGGAGAAGCATGCGAGATAAGCTACATGAAGGGAGGGGAAAATGCGATGCATGACTCGCCGGCCGTGAGGGTTTATATAGCAGGTCGGTAAGCATTGGGATTTTGGGGGATTTCACTGAGTCGGGCGGGGAGCTTGCGCGGGAACCTGCGAGGTTGCGCGGGAGCGGGCTCACTGACGATTCATTGGCGCCACCTTTTGGCCAAAAGAACACCCCTGCGCGGTACGAAAGCTTGCGCTGTAAGCTTTCTGTGGCAGCGGGGTGACAAGACGTGCGACAGGAGGACGAAAGGACATGTACACATATGGTTATACAAAAAAACGTTTGCATTTAATTACCTACTATACCTCCGTCCTGGTTTATCTGTAGAATTTAACTAATAAAATACGAATGCATGACACCAAAGATTATATTGTTGGATTCGCATTTGAACATAGTTTCCAGTTATACGATTTTTGTAACACTCATTAACACTTTTTTGGTTAAATTTAAGGTTATATACCAGCAAGCGTTTGCCCGCAACACACACGGCTTATTCCATCACAAACAGCTCGGTTGGATCAACTGTATACCACGTATCACACACGCAACTCTAATATGATTCGTGCTTGATGTCTTGGACATCACTCGCATAGTTCATTTTATTTGTTGCGTATCACTTTGTCGGCCTCTACTCGCGTCCCTCGGCAAGCTCTGCTCGCCATTAGGCACCGCGGCACGCTCCGCTCACGTCCACTGGCGCGCTCTGCTCGCGTCCGTCGGCGTGGTCGGCTTGTCGACAACTTTTCCTTATGTGTTCAACTGCTATATGCATATATATGTGGTTGCTCACCGTTGAGGCGACCGCGGAGCGCTCTGCTCATGTCCCTCCGCGCGCACTCTGTCAGCGGTTGGGCGTGCGCACGATCACGTCAGGGACCCCATATGCATGTGGTTGCGCCGCGCGCGTTGCCACATGATGCAGTTACGTGCGGCACGATGGAGTTACACGCTGCAAATTAGAACTGCCATCAGGGCCTGCCGATATTCCTGGCCGTCCGGCTTCCCCTTGAATTCCCGCGGCCATTATAACCTTAGTCTCGTCAACCTTTCGATCGCCCCCCGCAACAAAACAAGTACACCCACGACGACACATAGAGAGGGGATGTCTAGCGGTGCTCCAATGGAGTTCCGCGAGCATAGAGTGGAGACCCACGCGAGGGAGACGGATCTCTCGGTGGTGTACACCATCGACCCGGCCATGGTGGACGACTACATCAACAACGTTGAGCAGTTGCTTGCTCGAGACAAGTACAAGGTGGTCGGCATCGACCTCTAGTATACCGCCGGTCGTCCCGGCATAGATCGGAAGGTTGCCATCCCCCAGATGTGCGTGCGCCATCATGTACTCATCTACCACTATTGCATAGCCACAGAGCCTTGCGACTATTTCAACAGGTTTGTCAACAACTCTGACTACAAGTTCGCCATGGTGGAAACCACTGACGATGTAAAAGCACTCAGTGTTACGGGCTTGTCCTGCAAGAACCTTGTCGAAGTCCGTGACCACTACAGAGTCTGAGGCAGCAGGAACAAGGACTCCCTGGTCGAACTCGCCTCGTCCATCATCGACCCCTACTACGAAAAGATGAAGTAGGATGCCCAGAGAACAAGTCCCCTATCCTGGCACATGGCCTGGATGTGGCAACTGGATGAACCTCACCTCAGGTTCGAGACCAAGAGCGTGTACACATGCTACAAGATGCACATGCAGATCGTTGACATGAGGAAGTGCCTCGTTACCCAATTCAACGAGCCCGGATCGAGCCACAAATAGAGCAAGCGTCACAAGAATTAGATGATGATCAGATGATCGTTTATGCTAGTTAATCATGCACTACAAAAAAATACACTTCCGTGATGATACGTGTTTGTCACAGTAGGTCGCGTTTTTTTTCATGTATGTACATCCATGACGATTTTATGACAGAATCAAGATAGTCATACCTGTGCTGTCGTAGAAGTGTTCCATGACATTACCAAAATTATAATCACGGAAGTGTCCACTTCCATGATGATAAATCGCGCGTCACAGAAGTGCTTTCGTCAAGGGTGACTGACACATGGCATCTGCTACCTCTTGAGCACTGCATTCGTTTTCCCTTGAAGAGGAAAGGGTGATGCAGTAAAGTAGCGTAAGTATTTCCCTCAGTTTTTGAGAACCAATGTATCAATCCAGTAGGAGATCACGCTCGAGTCCCATGCACTTACACAAACAAATAAGAACCTCGCAACCAACGCGAGAAAGGGGTTGTCAATCCCTTCACGGTCACTTACGAGAGTGAGATCTCATAGATATGATAAGATAATATTTTTGGTATTTTTATGATAAAGAGAAATAAAGATGCAAAGTAAAATAAACGGCAATAGAAATAGCTAAGTGTTGGAAGATTAATATGATGGAAGATAGACCCGGGGACCATAGGTTTCACTAGTGGCTTCTCTCAAGAGCATAAGTATTACGGTGGGTAAACGAATTACTGTCGAGCAATTGATAGAATTGAGCATAGTTATGAGAATATCTTGGTATGATCATGTATATAGGCATCACGTCTGCGACAAGTAGACCAAAATGATTCTACATCTACTACTATTACTCCAGACATCGACCGCTATCCAACATGCATCTAGAGTATTAAGTTCATAAGAACAGAGTAATGCTTTAGTTAAGATGACATGATGTAGAGGGATAAACTCATGCAATATGATATAAACCCAATCTTTTTATCCTTGATGGCAACAATACAATACGTGCCTTGATGCCCCTGCTGTCACTGGGAAAGGACACCGCAAGATTGAACCCAAAGCTAAGCACTTCTCCCATTGAAAGAAAGATCAATCTAGTAGGCCAAACCAAACTGATAATTTGAAGAGACTTGCAAAGGTAACCAATCATACATAAAAGAATTTAGAGGAGATTCAAATATTGTTCATAGATAAACTTGATCATAATCCCACAATTCATCGGATCTCGACAAACACACCGCAAAAGAAGATTACATCAAATAGATCTCCAAGAAGATCGAGGAGAACTTTGTATTGATATCCAAAGAGAGAGAAGAAGCCATCTAGCTAATAACTATGGACCCGAAGGTCTGAAGTAAACTACTCACACATCACTAGAGAGGCCATGGAGTAGAGGCCCTCCGTGATCAATGCCCCCTCCGGTGGAGCTCCGGAAAAGGCCCCAAGATGGGATCTCTCGGGTACAGAAGGTTGCGGCGATGGAATTAGGTTGTGCTCCTGGATGTTTGGGGGTACATGGATATATATAGGAGGAAGAAGTACGTCGGCGGAGCAACGAGGGCCCTCGGGGGTGGAGGGCGCGCCCAGGGGGGTAGGCGCACCCGCTGCCTCGTGGCCTCCTCGATTGTTTCTTGACGCCCACTCCAAGTCTCCTAGATCATGTTTGTTGAGAAAATCACGTTCCCGAAGGTTTCATTCCCTTTGGACTTCGTTTGATATTCCTTTTCGGCGAAACTCTAAAATAGGCAAAAAACAGCAATTTGCGCTGGGCCTCCGGTTAGTAGGTTAGTCCCAAAAATGATATAAAAGTGTAAAATAAAGCCCATTAACATCCAAAATAGATAATATAATAGCATGGAGCAATCAAAAATTATAGATACGTTGGAGACATATCAAGCATCCTGAAGCTTAATTCCTGCTCATCCTCGAGTAGGTAAATGATAAAAAAGAATTTTTGATGTGGAATGTTTTCTAACATATGTAATTTTTCTTTATTGTGGCATGAATGTTCAGATCTGAAAGACTCAAGATAAAAGTTTAATATTGACATAAAAATAATAATACTTCAAGTATACTAACTAAGCAATCATGTCTTCTCAAAATAACATGGCAAAGAAAGTTATCCCTACAAAATCATATACTCTGGCTATGCTCTATCTTCACCACACAAAATATTTAAATCATGCACAACCCTGATGACAAGCCAAGCAATTGTTTCATAATTTTGATGTTCTCAAACTTTTTCAATCTTCACGCAATACATGAGCGTGAGCCATGGACATAGCACTATATGTGGAATAGAATGGTGGTTGTGGAGAAGACAAAAAAGGAGAATATAGTCTCACATCAACTAGGCGTATCAACGGGCTATGGAGATGCCCATTAATAGATATCAATGTGAGTGAGTAGGGATTGCCATGCAACGGATGCACTGGAGCTATAAGCATATGAAAGCTCAACAAAAGAAACTAAGTGGGTGTGCATCCAACTCGCTTGCTCATGAAGACCTAGGCAATTTTGAGGAAGCCCATCATTGGAATATACAAGCCAAGTTCTACAATGAAAAATTCCCACTGGTATGTGAAAGTGATATAATAGGAGACTCTCTATCATGAAGATCATGGTGCTACTTTGAAGCACAAGTGTGGAAAAAGGATAGTAGCATTGTCCCTTCTCTCCTTTTCTCTCATTTTTTGGGCCTTCTCCTTTTTTATGGCCTTTCTTTTTTTTTCGTCCGGAGTCTCATCCCAACTTGTGGGGGAATCATAGTCTCCATCATCCTTTCCTCACTTGGGACAATGCTCTAATAATGATGATCATCACACTTTATTTACTTACAACTCAAGAATTACAATTCGATACTTAGAACAAAATATGACTCTATGTGAATGCCTCCGGCAGTGTACCGGGATGTGCAATGATGCATGAGTGACATGTATGAAGAATTATGAACGGTGGCTTTGCCACGAATACGATGTCAACTACATGATCACGCAAGCAATATGACAATGATGAAGCGTGTCATAATAAATGAAATGGTGGTAAGTTGCATGGCAATATATCTCAGAATGGCTATGGAAATGCCATGATAGGTAGGTATGGTGGCTCTTTTGAGGAAGGTATATGGTGGGTGTATGATACCGGCGAAAAGTGCGTGGTATTAGAGAGGCTAGCAATGGTGGAAGGATGAGAGTGTGTATAATCCATGGAATCAACATTAGTCATAAAGAACTCACATACTTATTGCAAAAATCTATTAGTTATCGAAACAAAGTATTACGTGCATGCTCCTAGGGGGATAGATTGGTAGGAAAAGACCATCGCTCGTCCCCGACCGCCACTCATAAGGAAGACAATCAATAAATAAATCATGCTCTGACTTCGTCACATAACGGTTCACCATACGTGCATGCTACGGAAATCACAAACTTCAACACAAGTATTCCTAAAATTCACAACTACTCAACTAGCATGACTCTAATATCACCATCTCCATATCTCAAAACAATTATCAAGTATCAAACTTCTCATAGTATTCAATGCACTTCTATGAAAGTTTTTATATTATTCCTAAAGGCAAATTTCCATGTTGTTCTAAAGGACTCTCAAAATAATATAAGTGAAGCACGAAAGATAAATTATATCTATAAAATAAAAACCACCGCCATGCTCTAAAAGGTATAAGTGATGCACTAGAGCAAAAACTATATGGCTCAAAAGATATAAGTGAAGCACATAGAGTATTCTAATAAATTTCATATCATGTGAGTCTATCTCAAAATGTGTGTACAACAAGGATGATTGTGGTAAACAAAAAATCAAAGACTCAAATCATACAAGACGCTCCACGCAAAACACATATCATGTGGTGAATAAAAATATAGCTCCAAGTAAAGTTGCCGATAGACGAAGACGAAAGAGGGGATGCCTTCCGGGGCATCCCCAAGCTTAGGCTTTTTGGTGTCCTTGAATTTTACCTTGGGTTGTCATGGGAATCCTCAAGCTTAGGCTCTTTCCACTCCTTGTTCCATAATCCATCAAATCTTTAACCAAAACTTGAAAACTTCACAACACAAAACTTAAATAGAAAATCTCGTGAGCTCCGTTAGGAAAAAAATAAAACACCACTTCAAGGTACTATATTTAACTAATTATTTATTTATATTGGTGTTAAAACTACTTTATTCCAACTTCTCTATGGTTTATAAACTCTTTTACTAGCCATAGATTCATCAAAATAAGCAAACAACACACGAGAAGCAGAATCTGTCAAAAACAGAACAGTCTGTAGTAATCTGTAGCTAACGCAAACTTCTGGAACCCCGAAAATTCTGAAATAAATTGCTGGACGAGATGAATTTATCTATTAATCATCTTAAAAAAGAATTAACTAAATATCACTTTGCAAATAAAAATTTCAGCACTTCTCGTGAGCGCTAAAGTTTCTGTTTTTTACAGCAAGATCAAAAAGACTTTCCCCAAGTCTTCCCAACGGTTCTACTTGGCACAAACACTAACTAAACACACACAAAACACAACCAAAACAAAGGCTAGACAAATTATTTATTACTAAACAGGAGCAAAAAGCAAAAAACTAAAATAAAATTGGGTTGCCTCCCAACAAGCGCTATCGTTTAACGCCCCTAGCTAGGCATAAAAGCGAAGATAGATCTAGGTATTGCCATCTTTGGTAGGCAATCCATAAGTGGATATCATAATATATTCATATGGTAATTTAACTTTCTTTCTAGGGAAGTGTTCCATGACTTTCCTTAATGGAAATTCGAATTTAATATTCCCTTCCTTCATATCAATAATTGCACCAATCATTCTAAGGAAAGGTCTACCAAGAATAATAGGACATGAAGGATTGCAATCTCTATCAAGAACAATGAAATCTACGGACACATAGTTCCTATTTGAAACAATAAGAACATCATTAATTCTTCCCATAGGTTTCTTAATACTGGAATCCGCAAGGTGCAAGTTTAAAGAACAATCATCAAATTCATGGAGTCCTAGCAAATCACATAAAGTTTTCGGAATCGTGGAAACACTAGCACCCAAATCACACAAAGCATAGCATTCATGATCTTTAATTTTAATTTTATTTTAATAGTAGGTTCCCACTCATCATAAAGTTTTCTAGGGATAGAAACTTCCAACTCAAGTTGTTCTTCGTAAGATTGCATCAAAGCATCAACGATATGTTTAGTAAAAGCTTTATTTTGACTATAAGCATGAGGAGAATTTAGCACGGCTTGCAACAAGGAAATACAATCTGTCAAAGAGAAATTATCATAATTAAATTCCTTAAAATCCAAAATAGTGGGTTCAATGATATCTAAAGTTTTGACCTCTTCAATCCCACTTTTACCAATTTTTGCATCAAGATCTAAAAACTCGGAATTTTTGGAACGCCTTCTAGGTAAAGGTGGCTCATCTTCAGTCCCATCACTATAAAGATTCATATTGCAAAACAAAGATTTAATAGGAGACACATCAATAACTTTTAGATCTTCATCTTTATTTTCATAGAAACTAGAAGAACACGCTTTCACAAAGCAATCTTTCTTAGCACACATCCTAGTGGTCCTTTCTTTGCACTCATCAATGGAAATTCTCATGGATTTGAGAGACTCATTGATATCATGCTTAGGTGTAATAGATCTAAGTTTCAAAGAATCAACATCAAGAGAAATTCTATCAACGTTCCTAGCCAATTCATCAACCTTAAGAAAGTTTTCTTCAAGCAAAGCATTGAAACTGTTTTGCGAATTCATAAACTCCTTAACACTAGTCTAAAATTCAGAGGGCATCTTATTAAAATTTCCATAAGAATTGTTGTAGGAATTACCATAATTATTAGAGGTATTTCTAGGGAATGGCCTAGGATTAAAGTTTCCTCTATACGCGTTGTTACCAAAATTATTCCTACCAAAAAAATTCACATCCATAGATTCATTATTATTCTCAATCAAGGTAGACAAAGGCACATCATTAGGATCGGAGGAAACACTCTTATTAGCAAACAATTTCATAATTTCATCCATATTTTCACTCAAAACATTAATTTCTTCTATCGCATGCACTTTTTTATTAGTAGATCTTTCGGTGTGCCATTGAGAATAATTAACCATAATATTATCTAGGAGTTTAGTAGCTTCTCCTAAAGTGATTTCCATAAAAGTGCCTCCCGCGGCCGAATCTAAAAGATTTCTAGAAGCAAAATTCAATCCGGCATAATTTTTTTGTATAATCATCCAAAGATTCAAACCATGTGTAAGGCAATTACGCATCATTAATTTCATCCTCTCCCAAGATTGTGCAACATGTTCATGATCAATTTGCTTAAAATTCATAATATTGTTTCTAAGAGAGATGATCTTAGCGGGAGGAAAATACTTAGAGATAAAGGCATCTTTGCACCTATTCCATGAATCAATACTATTTTTAGGCAAAGACGAAAACCAAGCTTTAGCACGATCTCTAAGGGAAAAAAGAAATAGATTCAATTTAACAATATCATTGTCCACATCTTTCTTCTTTTGCATATCACACAAATCAACAAAGCTATTTAGATGGGTAGCGGCATCTTCACTAGGAAGGTCAGCGAATTGATCTTTCATGACAAGATTCAACGAAGCAGCATTAATTTCACAAGATTCAACATCGGTAAGAGGAGCAATCGGAGTGCTAAAAAAATCATTGTTGTTGGTATTGGCAAAGTCACACAATTTAGTATTGTCTTGAGCCATCGTGACAAGCAAGCAATCCAACACACGAGCAAACAAGAAGCAAGCGAAAAAGAGGCGAACAGAAAAAGAGAGGGCGAATAAAACGGCAAAGGTGAAGTGGGGGAGAGGAAAACAAGAGGCAAATGGCAAATAATGTAATGCGAGGGATAAGAGTTTGTGACGGGTACTTGGTATGTCTTGACTTGTGCGTAGACTCCCCGGCAACGGCGCCAGAAATGGCTCATTGTCGGGAGTCAAATCTTGACTTGACTTGGCACAAATCTCCCCAGCAACGGCGCCAGAAATCCTTCTTGCTACTTCTTGAGCACTGCATTGGTTTTCCCTTGAAGAGGAAAGGGTGATGCAGTAAAGTAGCGTAAGTATTTCCCTCAGTTTTTGAGAACCAAGGTATCAATCCAGTAGGAGATCGCGCTCGAGTCCCACGCACCTACACAAACAAATAAGAACCTCGCAATAAACGTGTTAAAGGGGTTGTCAATCCCTTCACGGTCACTTACGAGAGTGAGATCTGATAGATATGATAAGATAATATTTTTGGTATTTTTATGATAAAGAGAAATAAAGATGCAAAGTAAAATAAACGGCAATAGAAATAGCTAAGTGTGGGAAGATTAATATGATGGAAGATAGACCCGGGGACCATAGGTTTCACTAGTGGCTTCTCTCAAGAGCATAAGTATTACGGTGTGTAAACGAATTACTATCGAGTAAGTGATAGAATTGAGCATAGTTATTAGAATATCTAGGTATGATCATGTATATAGGCATCACGTCCGCGACAAATAGACCAAAACGATTCTGCACCTACTACTATTACTCCACAGATCGACCGCTATCCAGCATGCATCTAGAGTATTAAGTTTATAAGAACAGAGTAATGCTTTAAGTAAGATGACATGATGTAGAGGGATTAACTCATGCAATATGATATAAACCCCATCTTTTTATCCTCGATGGCAACAATACAATACGTGCCTTGCTGCCCCTGCTGTCACTGGGAAAGGACACCGCAAGATTAAACCCAAAGCTAAGCACTTCTCCCATTTCAAGAAAGATCAATCTAGTAGGCCAAACCAAACTGATAATTCAAAGAGACTTGCAAAGATAACCAATCATACATAAAAGAATTCAGAGGAGATTCAAATATTGTTCATGGATAAACTTGATCATAAACACACAATTCATCGGATCTCGACAAACACACCGCAAAAGAAGATTACATCGAATAGATCTCCAAGAAGATCGAGGAGAACTTTGTATTGAGATCCAAAGAGAGAGAAGAAGCTATCTAGATAATAACTATGGACTCAAAGGTTTGAACTAAACTACTCACACATCACCAGAGAGGCCATGGAGTTGATGTAGAGGCCCTCCGTGATCAATGCCCCCTCCGGCGGAGCTCTGGAAAAGGTCCCAAGATGGGATCTCTTGGGTACAGAAGGTTGTGGCGGTGGAATTAGGTTTTCGTGGTGCTCCTAGATGTTTGGGGGGTACGTGGATATATATAGGAGGAAGAAGTATGTCTGTGGGGCAACAAGGGGCCCACGAGGGTGGAGGGCGCGCCCCGGGGGGTAGGCATGCCCCCCTGCCTCGTGGCCTCCTTGATTGTTTCTTGACGCCCACTCCAAGTCTCCTGGATCACGTTTGTTGAGAAAATCACGTTGCCAAAGGTTTCATTCCGTTTGGACTCCGTTTGATATTCCTTTTCGGCAAAACTCTAAAATAGGCAAAAAAACAGCAATTTGGGCTGGGCCTCCGGTTAGTAGGTTAGTCCCAAAAATGATATAAAAGTGTAAAATAAAGGCCATTAACATCCAAAATAGATAATATAATAGCATGGAGCAATCAAAAATTACAGATACGTTGAAGATATATCAGCATCCAGCGTAACGGAACGCCATTAAGCTATCGGGTCCGGTTTTGGATCCAATAACCTGTTAACAGCCCGGACCAATGGGGATTTTCCACATGTAAAATCATTGTTGGCCGGAGGAAACACGTGTTACGTCACGTTGGGACAGATGTCATCCACTCATTGGACAAGAAGCACCTATGATAGGTCGACACGTGGCACGGCCCAATAGTGGCCCATTCCGGTGAAAAAGGAAGGCCCAGTAAAGATTAGCAGGCCGGCCCATATAAGGCCTACTTGTGTCACGTCCATTTAATCCCACGACCCATACGAGTTGTGCCAATTCGGCCCGTCAACGGCCCGTTAAAGATTTGACACCATTGCAACCCATCGTCAGTTCGAGCCCGTTAACAGCCCGCTATATATTTGGGCTCAATATCAGCCCGATGAGATTTCAGCCTGTTAATGACCCATTCAGTGGATGGAACCATTTTCACGATGTGCATCTTTCGGCCTTTTAGCAACGCATTTAAATGTTGGGCTAATTTCCGGCCCGGTGTGTCTTTCAGCTTATTGATGACCCATATATCTGTTGGGCCATTTGTAGTCGGACCTGAGTTTTGGCCTTTTGACGGCCCATGCCCTTCATGGTCCAATACCAGCCCGGTTTCTCTTTCGGCCTGCTAA
Organism: Triticum aestivum; assembly: GCF_018294505.1. Taxonomy (NCBI): domain Eukaryota; kingdom Viridiplantae; phylum Streptophyta; class Magnoliopsida; order Poales; family Poaceae; genus Triticum; species Triticum aestivum. The sequence continues at coordinate 379,521,791 of NC_057797.1, forward strand.
AGGACCACAACACAGTTGGGCCATTTACAATACGACCTCACTTTCGGCCTCTTAGCGACCCATGCTCTTCATGGTCTAGTACAAGCCCGCTGTCTCTTTCGGCCTGCTAAAGGCCCACAATATAGTTGGGCCATATGTAGCCCGAACTTAGTAACGGCCTGTTAACGACCCGTGAAATCAATTGGGCCCACCTGTTGCCCGCTTCGATGTCGGCATGTTAATGACCCGGGAGTTAAGAGGTCCGACCATTAACTTTCGGCCTGGTAACGACCCATTAACTTAATGGGCCCACTAAATTTCATACATGTCTTTAGGACAAATTAGATAATTTGAGCCCATTACGATGAGCAATTATGCACAGGGCCAAACCAGATCAAGCAAAGGTACAACATACAGGGAAAAACGTTGCACATCCAGCATATATTACAGGAAATTACATCCACTGGGCAATCAATGATTGATGCCAGTGCAAATAAATGAACATAACCTAACGATCTACAACGTCACAATCTGCAACCTCAACACGGGTGACGCCCATAAGCATGTGGGCAAGTTCTTGCTGCTTTGCTACACTGTCTCTAAAAACATTGATCAGTTGTTGGGTTGCACGACTCTGCACATCTGATTCCTCCACCATTTCCATCATTCCTTCAAACCATTAATTGGTTCACAAACATACATTTTTTCCGTTGCATTCGAGATAGAGGATATTGAACAAATTCAGATGGCGATTTTGGCAGGCTTGTATTATTGATAGTGGAGAGTGTCTCGACCACTACATCATAACATAAATTAGGAGGGGAACCAAACAGATTAACCATGAGTTATTGCCATATTACCTGGCCTAGATTTATTGGAAAGAAACAATGGGGTTGCCTTGCTGTTTTCAGAGTTTGTCTTCTTATCTTCAGTAGCCTGCACCAAATTAAGACACTAGCATTTCTATCATTGGCCAAGTCAGATAATAGGAAAGAAACATTGGCACAACGAACATTTGGGAAACTAGCCAACACCAAATTAACACAATATGGCACAGCTATCATCAGCCAGGTAAGGTAATACGAAAGCAACATTGACACAATGAATGAATGGGCAACTAGAGCAGCACTACAATTCAGTAATGTGCATGATATGAGATAGTACACTCATGCAGCTCAGTATGCAAAACTACCAGGCAGTTTTATTTACAAAAATCAACATTGGCGCCTTTAACATTTTGCTACAACTAATTTTAGATCATACAAAGGTTGGATTCACGCGATTAAAAAAATACATGCTGATGTAAAAGTATAGTGATATACAACAGGTACTTACATCAGCATTGGAGCACAGAGAATTCCCGTAAGATATTTTCCTCAAATACAATCCCAATGAAGGAAGTCTTCTATCATTTAACCTTATTTTCTAAAAGAGAGATGGGTAAGAAACATGTAGAAAATATGATCAGAATGCTATAAATTTCATGATGCGAGGATACGCACACGCTTCTTAGAATGGAGTTGACATTCTTTTGATGGACTGGAGCGGACTAGTTCTTTGGCCACTGGAATCTGCTTATTATTAGTGGGAGTTGGGTTTCTCTATGGTGGAGCAGTATCTATGAAAAATGGAGTTGGTTTATTATCTCTCGGCGTTTGGATCTTTTGCAAAGACCTGGTTTGTAACCCTTCAGTTTCTAACATAGCCATCTTCCCCTTGCATGCCTTATGTAGAAGAATGGTGCTTCAATTATAAAACATGCTACAACAAAGATGGAATAGGTACTGAAGAATAGAAAGGCATGACATACTGACATGTATTCCCTCCATCCGGAAATAAATGGATGGGTCTAGGCGTATTGCAGTTCTAGATACATCCAGTTTTATCCATTTCTATGACATGTAACCCGGACGGAGGGAGTATGATGTAAGAGCTAGGGATACGACATGACAACACAGTAAAAAAACACTGAAAACCCACTGCAGAACCAAAGTAATCAAACCCACTGATATGAGATAGTACACTCATGCAGCTCAGGATGCAAAACTACCAGGCAGTTTTCCTTACAAAAATCAACATTGTGGCCTTTAATCGTACATTTTGCTACAACTAAATTTAGATCAAATAAAGGTTGGATTCACGCCGATTAACAAAATACATGCTGATGTAAAAATATAGTGATATACAACAGGTACTTACATCTACATTGGAGCACAGAGAATTCTCGCAAGAATCTTTCCTCACAGACGATACCGGTGCAGAAATTCTTCTATCTGTTAAGCTTATTTTCTAAAAGATAGATTGGTAAGAAACATGTAGAAATATGATCAGCATGCTATAAAATTTCATGATGCAAGGATACGCACACGCTTCTTAGAATGGAGTTGACATATTTTTGCTGGACTGGAGCGGACTAGTTCTTTGGCCACTGGAATCTGCTTATTATCAGTAGGAGTTGGGTTTCTCTGTGCTGGAGTAGTATCTATAAAAACTGGAGTTGGTTTATTATCTCCTAGCATTTGGATCTTTTGCAAAGACCTAGTTTGTAACCCTTCAGATTCTAACATAGTCGTCTTCCCCTTGCATGCCTTGTATAGAAGAATGGTGCTTCAATTATAAAACATGCTACAGCAGAGAGATGGAATAGATACTAAAGAGTAGAAAGGCATGACATATTGACATGTATTCCCTCCATCCGGAAAAAATGGATGGGTCAGTTCTAGATACATCCTTTTTTATCCATTTCAGCAACATGTAATCCGACGGAGGGAGTATGGTGTAAGAGCTAGGGATATGACAGGACAACACAGTAAAAAACACTAGTTGAATGTAAAACTATATGCTAGCGGAATATGAACAGAAAAAACTAAGGCAACATACACGTGTATGATTGGGAAACTAAGATGGCATTGCAACAGAGCGCTAGAACGTCACTTCAATGTAAAAAACATGGTATGGTAGACAGATGAAGTACATACTGATGAATAACAATGCCTAAGATATTCAGAAGCATGATGTACAAATTAAGCAGATTGCATTGCAATAGAGTAGAATGACAATACTTGAATTTGAAAACATGTTATCATGAATGGAATAGGTAATGAAAAATAGGAAGGCATCACATATTTACATGCATGATCAGCTTGCTAAGCACATGGCATTGCGACAGAGTTGATACACTCCAGGAAATTATATGCATGTTCTACCCATATCACGGGCCAAGTTAGAGCAAGGACCTTGTGGGGTGAAGAGGATTCAACATCTTTCTGCAAGTCTTCTGAAGAACTGCCTTTACATGTTCCATCATATTGGGTATCATTGACATCAAGTTTATTGGCCTTTACATTGCTCCGTGAGGTTCTTGTGGATATATCAGTGTGTGCAATTATATCTGACATGCATGGAAGACAACTAGTAGTTAGATTTATGTAATGAGTGCCTGTAGGAGACGACATAAATAGTAGGACTGGGGTTAACTAGCAGCAACAGGTCTCAAAAACTAAAGGGAGAACACAGATGAAAGCTATAGAATATGTATCGTTTGTACTCAAGGTTAACTAGATGGCACACAAAAGTATTAAAGAACAACATAGGTAATACTAGAAGTGGTATAATACTATAATCACCAGCCTGTGGGATAGCATTGGCTGATGGATGATAACTATGGAACATCGATACCTAAAGAACAAGTATCTTAGTTGAACTGTCGAACATTGTTAACTCCTGAACAAGACTCGTAAGCGATCAACATGAATATACAATGAAATGTCATAATCTATTTTCCATGCTTTTATGAATAACAAAGCCATAAATCTTGCACACAAGTAAGATGAGGGTACAACCTATCAGGACGCCATCCATAGGAGTGAGCATCATGTGCTGACTTGTTGATGGCCCTACAGTTTTTGTGGATGTCCATGTCGGGCACACACATTCGATGCAGGGAACTGTTGAGTGGGGACTATAGCTCCCTTCTGGTGTATGCTTCCCTTGTTGGAGCAACTGCGGTGAGTCGGAAGATGGTGTGGCTGAAAATGCAAATAACACATAATTTTAAGAACGACACATCTCTTTGATCTGAAGAAATACACTAAGAGATCAACAGCAAGGTACGAGAGTGGTCACAAGTCTGTTGACTGAAGACTAAATTGGGGTCACACAATTTTATTTTATTTTGGTAACTGTCCGATCTATGCCGGATGGCTTGATGGCCGTCTTGTGCCTCCCGACTGACACTGTTAGGAATCTTCCTCGAAGAGCCAGCGACCAATGGCAGAGCAGCCTGCCTCCGCTATCCGTGGCCTCGGCCAAAACCCCGCTCCCCGCCCCACCGCACTGCCGTGGTTGCGCTACCCCCGGGCCAATCCACAAAGGCTCCCCGCCATCCAGATCCGGCGGCGGCAGTACCTTCAACACACACAACTCTAAGATAGCCATCTAAGCGCTTTTTTCGCGGCGAACTTGCGGCCCCGCACCCTTACGTTAGACACCAGCCAACCGACAGCCTAGGAGCTCCCCCCTCGAGGGGTGCTGCTTCCCATTGGGAATCAATTGGCCCAAAATAAAAATTCAGACAACTGGTGCCTAAATAAAGTGATTTGAGATGAGGGTGCGACCTATCTGGCAGCATGGTGAAGTAGGAAGGTCCAGCTGCCGAGTCAGTGAGGCCGACGCGGTTGCGGTGGCGACCGCCGGCAGGGAAACAACAATGTCGCGACAGTCGACGGCTACGGGGAAGCAGCGTCAGGACTCTGGATGAATCCGAAGGTGGAGCCGCTCCAGCGCCGTGACCAATGGCGGGGGTGAATCGGCTCCGGTTCGGTTCACGCGGCCGTCGTCGAGGCAGCTCCAGCAGCACGGAGTAAGAGGCATACAACCCAGTGCACGACGGCAAATGGACAGTGTCTTCGGCATTAGGGAGGAGGCCGGTTGTGAACACTACAAAACAAATACACTTCTGTGATGATACGTGTCTGTCATAGTAGGTCACGTTTCCTGTCATGCATGTACATCCATGACAAATTTATGACTGAATCAAGATAGTCATACATGTGCTGTCATAGAAGTGTTCCATGACAAAGGCCCATAGTACTTACTCAGGTACATAGTACTTACTCAGGCCCAGTCAAAGGCCCATAGTACTTACTCAGGTACTAGTGGGCCAGCCCAATAACGGCCTGCTTAATAAAGGCCCATTTACGGCCCGAAGCCAGATCTGGCCCGTTAATTGTTCGCTGAATATTTGGGCCCATTTACGGCCCGAAGCCAGATTTGGCCCGTTAATTGTTCGCCGAATATTTGGGCCCAATTATAGCCCAGTGACTTTTGGCCTGTTAGAGGCCCGATGTAGACATGGGCCCATTTCAGCCTGGAATGGCCCGTGCTGCCCATGGGCCATATATGGTCCGACAGGACATCGGGCCCACTAACGGCCCGTGATAAAGGTGGCAACTGTAAGCCCAACGTGACTTTGGGCCTGTTAAAGGCTTGTCGCATAATTCGGCCTGTTGATGTATGTACTAAGATTTCGGCCTCTTAAAGGCCCATGATATCAGTGGGCCAACTAAGGCCCGAGATATGTTTCCGCCTGGTAACTGCCCGTGATATAACTGGGCCCAAAAAGGCCCAGTCTACATTTCAGCCTACTAAAGTCCCGTCGATGACTAATGAAAATTGAGGCCCAATATGCATTTCGGCCTGCTAAAGGCCCATGGTTTCATCTGGGCCGTAACAGGCTAGTACAATATTCAGCCTGTTAATGGCCCAACACTAACTGGGGCAAACTAAGCGCTGGGTCCACAAAAGGACCAACTAAAATATAGGCCGGTGTAAGTTGTGGGCCTCGCGCAAAGTGTGAAGGCCCCAACGATTCGGGCCCAAGAAAGATGCAGGCCGGCCCAATTGTGGCCCGCTAAACACTAGGCCCGTTAAAGGTGAATGTTTCGGCCCGGTCGACTATGTCTGATTTTTTTCAGATAGCGAATGATGGCAGTAACTAGTAGGAATTAAGAACAAACCTACTCTATACAATAAAGAAATTACGGCATAGTAACTAAGAATAAACCAACACTATACAATAAAGGATTTATGGTATATTACATCCACTGGGCATCGAAGTTCACCACCAGTGATCATAACGTGCAATGAAGAAGCAGCTTACAAAAACTGGGCACCATTGTAGCATAACAAAATAATACTGAACCGAGACCACTTCCAAGATAGTTCAAGAAAGGTTAGCCTTGCGCAGGAACTGCTGCGCAAGCTGCTGAGCAAGGCTGTGAGACTGGCCTAGCATGTCGGTCATAGCTTCCAGGTGTAGCTATTTAGCGATGAGGTTCTCATTTGTGTTCTCCGCAATCTGTCTAAGAGATAGGACTTCAAGTCGAAGTTGAGTTGCAGAATGCGTTTCTGCTAGAACTTGAGACTGAAAAAGTCAAACTGATTCAGACGACAAATTATGTGAGCTTGTCTGACTGCTAGTCTCAAGTAACTTGAACACTGCATCAAGACAAGACTTTGGGGTTGTCTCGCTATCTTCAAGATGTTTTGCCTTCTTTGATGCAATATATGTTGGGTTTGTCTCACAGCCTTCAGCAGACTTGTGCATGCCATCAGGCATATCACTCGTAAACAAAGCAAAGAGATGACATGTTTTGCACGTGTATAAACAAAGATGATAACTGTGCTGTCAATTCCATCCAATTTCAAATTAGAAAGTAAAGAGTAAGTTCAAAATATCAATAGCATAATTTGGCATTGTTCATAATGCGGGGAGCTTCACCACACTACTGGATTACCATGTCAACATAACAAGCATAGATGAAGGGCAAAGAAAATCATTGTATCTATTTTGGTTAATGTGCATGGCATGTTGTTCATATCATCAGCCACATCAGTAAGATAAAACAGGAGATGACAAGGTGCAAACGTGGGCTGCTTCACCACACACTGGATTATAGATCCACAAAAACAAGCATACATATAGGGAGTATTGAGTAATGTGCATGGTATGAATAAGGAATTTGGTTTTACAAGTAAAACTTAGAACTTACGGTTCTTGCGAACATGCATTTTGGTAGAAACAACAAACTAAACAGCAGTAAACGATAGGGAGTATGAGCAAATTAAACAGCAGTTGAGGATAAAGGCTTTAGAAGGACTGACTTACATTAACAGTTAACACCGGCTTTATAATGCCCTTCTCCATGTCAAGGGAAGGATAACTCAAGAATTTCAGCACAGAATCTTCTTCATAAGCATTGCCTGTACTCTACATTTTGTAGAGAGTAATTATAGATATGATAATACTGGAAGGGATAGAGGATAATGAAGATAAGATGCAGATTGATGCTACATAATCAACTACCAATCCCTGGAAGTACAAGCATTACAGGACAAAATGTACTGACAAGAGCAATGGGCTACACTTCTGCACTGGCATTGTCTGTGTATTCTACTTTTTGGTAAGATTAAATATAGATCTGATCTTTTTTAGTAAATGGTGGGCGAGGGAGATAAGATGCAGAATGCTACACAATGAACCAATCCCTCTTCCCATAATACAAGAGTGTTTTGAACACTGGTGTACTGTACAAAACGTTCTTATATTATGGGACGGAGGGAGTAGCTGTTAATGTAAGTACAGTGATAGACGACGTTCAGTCCTTACAAGAGGACTGCAGAGCTAAACCTCTTCAAAAGCATTGGGTTGATTCTAAATTTATGTAAGAGTCCATACGGATCTTATAATGTCCACCAAATGGACGATAACGAGGCTAACATGTGCAGTGATGCTACATAATCAAACAGCTATGAAAGTAAGTATGGTCATACAGGGCAAGAGGTACTCACAAGAGCAATGCAGTGTGCAGTATAGTTGCGAGATTCTGTGGTCCCTTGAGAATGAATGTTCTTCTGCTAACAGTTTTCGTACAAGTGAGACGTTAAGGCAAATGCAGAAATGTAGTTCAAATTGTGATGTGATATCATAGATAGTACCTTACGCTGCAGCCGAGACCAATGTGTAACAAGATTATTCCAGTCACCGTCGGATAAATGTAGCACCGGAGACTTTACAGAAATTTCGTTTAGAGGCTTGCCATCGAAGTGCGCTTGCCTCAGGTAGGAACGATACTTCATCAATGAGTGCTTGAAAAGCGCAACCAACCCTTGCTCGTCTTCACAATCCAGTTTGGTCCTCGCCTATTTAAAAGAATGAAATCTTGTGTCTTCTGTCAGCAGAAACATATGGAGTAATGACCATGAATAACATTAGTACATTACTTACGCGTAAGTTGCGGAGGAAGACTGGAAATTGTTCTGTGTCTGCGGTATAATCTTTCCATGAAGGAAAGATGCGCACAAAGTTCCTGACAACAATATAAGCTTTGTCTTCTAAACTGGGAAGAAATGGAACAGGGGTCCTATTTGCTGCAATTGGGGCTCTCTCTGGTTCGAAAAGGGATTTGGCAACTGGATTTGGTGTACTATTTGCTGGAATGGGAGTTTTGCATCGTAGAGCTGGTGCTATGTCAACTGGCATAATCATAATGTTTACTGCAGTTGGGGTCTGCTGAGTTGGGGCATCATAAATGACTAGTGTAGTAGGGCTAGAGTCTTCTAGAGTTGGGGTGTTTTGTGGGTCAGGTGATATTGCAACTACACCTAATGGGCTATTTGATTTATCAGGTGCCACTACCTTTTCCAAATACTTTGCTTGTGCTCCTCCACGATCAGCAATCGCCCTCTTCCTTTTGAACGTCTGATACACAAGAACAACATTTGAATGGATAAATATGGTATGATGACAGATGGAATATGTACTGAAAATGGATAGGCAGGGCGTATTCACATGCACGATGTGTAAACTAAGCTAATGACAGTTCAACAAAGTAGAAGAAATGCAAAGCATCAGTTGCAAGATATGTGCGACAAATATAACCTTGGAAAGTTACAGCAAGCACCTTGATGGGTGAATAAGATAGGGCATCTTCCTCTGACTCCTCCACTAGGGAGCTACATTGACTTAGGTCTCCCTCTAGCTCAGAATCACTATTAGGATCATATTCTGAGCATGAATCTGTAGGTGGAGAGCGTTTGCATTGCATTGCATCCAGACTCGATTTCAGTCCCTTAATGCCAAGTTTGACAGCCATGGCATTGTTTTGCTTTATTCTTTCATGCGCGCAAGCTCATAATCATTATGATGCTGTTCAGAACCTGAGATTCATGAAAACATAAAAACTAGTCAGATTATCTATGGTACGCATTGCGGATTCAACTCGAAGAGTGTCTCCCTACAAACCCCTACATATGCAAAGTTCACCCCCAACCGTGCTGACCAGACCACACACAGAAATACAAACCCCTTATGTCTCTATAACAGGCAGACACATATTTCAAAACTGAAGTAGGAACATTAGAATCATATGAAATTCGTATTTGAACAAATAAACTAAGGAATTATGAGTGGCATAATGTTTAGCTTCAAGGGTGGAGTGTTGGTAGTGTGACACAAAGCAAGTAGGCAGATTGTATTCCATGTAAAAGATCAAAGCCTATGTAAAATCTGGAAATGACACTTTCTTTCTATACAATGCAGTGTTCGTTGCCCACACATGATGGAAGAGATCACATAGAGAAATACTATTCACTCATGTCTATGGTTGCAGTATTTAGAAACAGGGTGGTCCACCCTAAAAGAATATTGACAACAAATATGACAAGGCAAGCATAGATGTAGTGAATCAATCATTTACTTGTGAGCTTACTAGGACAAGTATGCAAAATTGTAATTGCAGTAAGAGACCGTCCAAAATCTGAGTCAGGAAGTTTGTCTACCACTTATTGTTTGCAACTAATCGACGTGAATAATTGGATATTATATCGAATGAGTAAGAAAGAAAAGTAAAATTGTCAACAACATGGCTTGCAGTAGTAATCTGGGTTAATGTCACTACGACCAACAATGCAAAATGACTAGTGTCTGTTCCAAGGGCCGGAATTTTGAAAACCCTGTGAACTTTACAGGTACTAAAGATTACCGAAATACATCTGAACCATTAAGTGTAGGTAGCACTGAGCACACAACAAACCCTAATGACAGTCCTTCCTAATGAGTAATGAATCAATTAGAAAATGGGTGACGAGGAGTGACTGCTGAGTGTTGAGGACTTATCTCAGGATAAATCGGGTTTGCTTAGTGGCTGCTGCACGCGTGAGCCCTGAACGGACTGGGAAGGTAGGCACGGTGGCGCGCCCGGGCAACGGTGACGTTGTTGGGAGAGCGGCTCCTGACCTCCTGTTAGTCCGGCGTCTCCTCCTAGAGTCATGTCGTCCGGGGACGGCAAGTCGCTAGTGAGGCAGGCGGCTGGGGGCGAGTAGAGATCGGAAGCGCGCAACAGAATAGAGGAGAATCGGGGCCTGGGACGACCAAAAATCCCAGGGTGGGCCGACCCATCGTGGGCACCCTATAGAGATACACACCCGAGCGGCGAACATGCATTTTCGAAACTAATTTAGGAACATTTAGCTGATCAATTAAACAAATCCGTTTGAATAATATCAGATTCGTATTTGAACAACTAAGCTTGTTTAGCTTGATGGGTCGAGCAGTGCTATTATGACACGAATCACGTATTCTGATCGTATAGTGATCATAAAAGGGGGAAACCAGAGAAATGATATTTAGCAGCCATTGTTTGCTTCGAACTAAGAACTAAATTCTAAGAGCTGAAAAGAAAGTAGAGTAACCAAGTTAGGATCTATTTTCTGGTTGAGATCAAAAAGTTGAGGATATATGAAGTTCCACCTCTCTTGCAGCGCCGTGTAGGCATCGGGGGTGTGATGGCTGTCAGTGGCGTTGAAGCAGATCTGCGACGGTAGACGGGTGCACCAGGGGATAAGTCCCGTTGCGGTGGAAGAGAAGGTCGTGTGAGCGGCCCTGACAAAGAGGGCGGCAGTGCCGATGAAGCGAGAGGATGTGATGCAAGGCTCTTGGTCCGTCGCCGTGGATGAGAAACGTCCATCTCTAGCAGTGGATGACGCGGTCTTTGTAGGCGCTCCGACATGGTGGAGGATGGTGGCGATGGATGTTGTGGAGGACGGCAGCGATGGATGTGGTGGAGGATGGCGGCGATGGATGGGGTGGCGGACGGAGGCTGGTGTGGGGATGGTGTTCCAGCGCGGATGGTGTATGAATGGGAAAATGGAGGGAGAGGTATGGGAAACCATGTTTTTGGGACGCGCTTGTCTGAAATATGGGAAAGTTACGAACTTAGCCCCCGTTTAAAATTTGGACATCTCGTCGGTTGGGGATACGACGGTAATCTCGCATCTCGCCAATATTTGCCCAGAGCGATTTCAGGCGAAGAGAGGGTGGTTGGCGCCCATGGTTGGCGCCCACGATGTATGAATGGGGCTAACAGGTAGGGCGGTTGTATCACGTCTGAGTGAAGTTACAAACCTGCCCCTATTGAAAATAATTGCCTACATCGATTTCGGCCGAGTCGAGTTTGTTTTGCCGCCCACCGTGTATGAATGGGGAAATGGAGGGAGAAACATAGGTCTTTAGGATGAGCTTGAATCAAATGTGTTTTACTGCCCATGTTCGGCGCCCACCATGTCGGAATGGGCTCAGAGGCGGTCGTGTCACGTCTAATTGAAGTTACTATCCTACCCCTATTTAGAGCAGTGGAAATCGGGCCGATGGATTGTCTGTGTAATGGGTAGACATTAATTTCCATCTCCCAAACACTTGGCTTCGGGCAGCCGATGTGGGAGTGGACATTTTTCCGCTTCTTTCGAATTTTGGGACAATAAGCATCCAGGTTTACCCTGGCAACTAAATTCGAATCCATTTTGTATTCCTATACGAATCTTTATAAATCATTCTATGTGTTTTTATATATCTTCAAAAGGACGACAAAGATATATTCCACTATCATATATGAATATGGTTTACAAATGCCGATACTCAAATTCAGAAGCTAGAATCCAGTTTAAGGTGAATTCGAATATTTGGAACACATCATGTCCAACTCAAAGGTCACACGCAACATAATGTGTACTCGCAATTAGATATGTACACAAGCGATGTATCAAGATTCAAATACCGAGTCAATCAACCAAGAATGTACAGAACTAACAGACATATAAACACTTATAGATTATATGGATCAATAATGTCAACTAACATACATAAGCCAGGCCGCTGTACTTTTCTTTGCTACAACATCATCCTTATTTAGCCAAGCTACTACAACATCTTGGCCCTTTCCAATGCCTGCCACTTATGGTCCATCTATACTACTATTATTGCTAAATGCACATTCAACCCGATTGGCATATTTGTAGGTCTGGCACAACAATCAAAATGAAATGTCTCCAAGTCTTATCAATTAATACAGACTTGTGCTCAAATAAAATTACAAACCAAAAAAACAAAAAACAATAATTACATGATCTCTAAAACAAATGGTTTGATTGATTACATGAACAAATAACACAAAGGTTATTCAACGATGGAAAGAACATTTCACCTATGATTTACCAAGTGGGAATTTAATTTCCTTTTTTCCTTCAGGACCTTAGCAATGTGGTCAGTCTCAGCTTGCTTCATTTTGAAATCCACCAAATATTTAATGGTTGTCTTGAGTACTGCTACTGATTGTGCTATTTGCTTCCTCAACATGTCAACTTCATATCTAAGTGCAGAAGCAGAATCTCTTTCTACCACTAGTTTAGCCTCTAGAGCAACAGTAGTTGGCAATTCATAATGCACGATTGGGCCTGTGCCACTGCTGTGGGATGATACAACATCCATGGGGACCTCGCTCTTTGATCTTGGGCTAACCTGTTTTGCCATTAAAGTCCCGATTGGATTAAGAAAAGTTGAAGTTAGCAAAACATCTCAACTCGGGTTATAATAGCAAACCAGTTAAACAAAAAAGGAATTAAAGAGTTTCAATTCGATGCTGAAAAGTAGTTATTAACATCATTGTAACCCGTTGTTGCAGTAGCAAAGCAGTTAAACAAACAAGTAGCTATTTAAGTTCAGGCAAACAGGTAATTCTTAACAGTAAGTATCGAACACATAGATAGGCGCAGTCTATAATAGGATTTACAGGCTGTGGCATTATGTAATCAGTAGCACACTAAATTAAGACAAGAAACGTAATTGAATTTTTTTGCAATAAGTGGCTAACTAAAATTCTGAGAAGCAGGTAACTGAACTTACGCTAGTTCTTTGTACAGGCACACCACAACTTTTTTCACTTACAAGGTTGGAGGAAGGAGTCCATGGCATCAATTGCTTGGATACGCACTCCCAATACTTCTTTCTTCCCGCACTGCATTGGTAAGTCAAATGGTTAATCTGGAAAGATGGTGCGTCCTTGATATGTTATATGAGGACATGTAGTCAGACTAGTTGTAGCCACACACATCACACTAGCTTTTACTATATATTTCATGTGAATACTTTTGGCATATCGAGATCTAAGCAATCTACAATAGGATGAAAAGACTGGCATCCTTCACATTATTGGCGAACTCAGTTCATAGACACAAGCAATTCAACCATTCTGTGGGTAAATCAAAAGCGCCACTGGAATATTTTTCACTACCCCTATCATACACGCAAAAAGGGGCGACGCACCATAGGGGCTGGTATGGGCGGCCGCCTCGGGTGGCTCGAAAGTGTGCACCTAGTTTGAGTCGTCCAGGTTGGCCCAGGCTAGTTTTGTTCATCCCAACGCACAAGCAGGCAGTGTAAAAAATGAAGAAAAATATTTCAATTTGGATAGGCTAATAACATAAGTGCAAGGAAGGCCCTATAGCAGGCTCGCGGCCCAAATGAGTGCCTCCCATATCGATCGACAGCAGGAAAAATCTCAATTCATCCGCTCCAGCCTCCAGTCTGGTTCCTCCTAACCTAGCTGCCGCTAGACAGACCGACACAACACTTCCTCACACCCTCGTTGGAGGGCGGCCGCCGGGCCTCAAGCAAACGGAAGGACAAGAAGATGAAGATCCAACCCTGGGTGTAGCCTGCATGGGAGGCAGCGGCGGCAGCACGGGCATGGCATCGATCTTGCGCAAACAGACAGTCGCAGCTTGCAAGAGTAGCATGCGCAATGAGCAGGTACATCACATCCCTGATTATATCTAATTCAACTCTTCAATTTCTGGCCAATTGTTAAAACTGACGGTGTTGTAAAACTACTTATATGTAGGGAATCTATGAGAATATGAAACCAATTTCTACCTATTTTATAACTCCCCCAATCAATACTGAACTGACTGAATCTGATGAATCTAATCAAGTTTCCGGTGCAAACATCCAAGCTCATGTTGTTCTTGAGCCTGAAGTGTCTAATGAACAGACTGCTAATGAAGGATTTGATGCAAACACTTTACATGCTCCTGGTGATGAACATATAGTGTCTAATGAGGCATCTAATGCAAGCATTTTGCAAGCTCCCATTGAAGGATTTAGTATCTAATGATGATCTTCTATGTTGAGAGAGACATAGAGATTTGTAGGCATTGATGACAAGCAAATTATAGTGCATTTTCATGGCTTGAGGAAACATCAAGGCCATCTACCAGAAAGTCCCCGTATCATGACAATGTAGCATAAATACTTTTCTAATATGTTGTTTGAAACTATTGGCATACTTGTGCAGGATAGATATATTGATATGCAGTTTGTGCACTTGTTATAGTTGCAATTACACTTCGATATTTTCAGCCAGAGAACGAATAATTCAAGCAGGTACAGACCATGTTTGTAGTCCTTGTACACCATGTTGCATTTTGTGTTTTTTGGTGCTTGCATCATTTAGTGTTTATAATCTGAACTACTTTGGATCATTAGGTGGTTTTCAAAGTGCATGTAGCTTCACATTTCTCAAGTTATGTTGATTTCCGGAGTGCAAGTGCCTTCGTATTTTTTAAGTTAAATGTTCGCCCCTGGTAACTTGAATTCGTGGATCCGCCACTGCACACAAATCATACACGAATGCCAGTATGAATTAAATGAAATGCAGGACTTATGCTAGCTCGTTGTTGTCAGGACCCCGATTCCAAGTCACGTCGATCTAGCCGGTAACACCTCATATCATTTTACGGCCTCACGCACGGTATTCCCACGGGTGTCGCCTTACCATGGCCCGGGACCATTTGCGTCTTTTGGCTCACGTATATGATAGTGTTGCTAGCATCCATATGACAGAGAACCCGGGCCGACATGGCTAGTCGTGAACCCAAAGCGGCACTAACCTATGGGAACAGGCATACATGAATCACATCGAGCATGTCGGTCAGCAGCATGTATATCCGGGCTGTAGCACTAGGCTAACAGGACCCTGGGAACCTGGGCTGTAGCAGGCTAGGCAGGACTCCGGATGTTACCGCGTGACATTTCCCTGAAGGGACAGACACAGGAACGAAGTGAAACACATGCCGGCCAGTCAAGTGTCTTGAGCAGTCGTGCTGGGCTAACAGGACTCCGGTGAACCGGGCTGTAGCGGACTACTATGGCTCATGGAAGCACAAGACTACATTTCCCCATAAGAGAGTCTGCCAAGGATAAACAACTAGATTGTCGGATCCCACACATACCAAGCATTTCAATCATACACACAATATGCTCGACATGTGTAAATACAACATGGCATCACAACAAGACTCTACGACTCAAACATTTATTCATTAGGCTCCGAGGAGCAAGATATTACAAACATGGGTCTCATGACCCAACAATCATAGCATGCAAATCAAGCACATGCGGAAGCTTAACATGTCTGAGTACAAACATCTACAAATGAAAAAGGCTAAGAAGCCTGACTATCTACCAGATCCTGCCGAGGGCACAAGATCATAGCTGAGGTATCAAGCTAAACGTCGAAGTCCACACGGAACTACTAGCGAGACTGACATCTCTCTGCAAAAACATAGAATAGGCAAACGTGAGTACAAATGTACCCAGCAAGACTTACATCAGAACTAACTACGTATGCACCGGTATCAACAAAGGGGGTGGTGGAGTTTAACTGCAGCAAGCCAGCTTTGACTCAGTGGCTAATCTGAACTACGACTGCAAGCAACTCTTTTGAGGTGGCACACACGAGTCCACATGTTCACCATTCAATACACCACTATGGATCCGCTCTCGTCTCCCTACGAGAAGGCCATCCATAGCACTCACACTTATCTTGCGAGTTTTAGAGTATCCACTTTCACTTGTCTATGAACTGTTATAGGCAACCCAGAAGTCCATTACCGCGGACACGGCTATTCGAATAGATGATGTTAACCCTGCAGGGGTGTACTTCTTCACACACGCTCTCACCACTTACCGCCGTTTACACGACATGTACTCGGCAACCTTCAAGCGGAAGCCCAACGAGGGTGTCGGCCACAGCCTACCTAAACACTCAAGTCTCTAGTCCAGGTTTATCGCCTATCCAGGTTCCATCCGCAGGGAGTCCGGCCGAGGTTTCCACATACGGCCCCGGACGATGTGTACAGGGTTCCGAGACACCAAACGGGCGCCCGGCATGCCCGGCCACGGTGTATCTACCGCATCATAGCCCACCCCTAGGGTCAGCGCTACGCACGGCCGCCAACACATATCCTATAAACACCAGAAACTAGTTGCAACTCCTGGACAGAGGACAAGGGTGATCAAGAAGCCGAGAGGGTCCATTGGTTTCGGGCCCAATGCGTGGTAGTAACTGTTTCATGGATCACAAACACAGAACTCAGTTCCTAAGGACGGTTTCAATGAGACAACCCACCATGTACTCCTACATGGCCTCTCACCGCTACCTTTACCAAATCGTGTTCACACACTTAGCTCACACACAGTAGGACATGTTCATCACTGTTCCAATTCATCCCCGATGAATCAGACCTGACTCAACTCTAAGCAGTAGCAGGCATGACAAATAAGCATGAATGAGTAGGCACATCAGGGCTCAAACAACTCCTACTCATGCTAGTGGGTTTCATCTATTTACTGTGGCAATGACAGGTCATGCAGAGGAAAGGGGTTCAACTACCGCAACATGTAACAGTTGAATCGTTGTTGTCCTAATGCAGTAAAAGAGAGCAGGAGCGAGAGAGTGGGATTGTATCGGAATGAACAAGGGTGTTTTGCTTGCCTGGCACTTCTGAAGATATTATAGCTCTTCATCGGTGTCATCGAACTCATCGTCGGAAGTACGTCTATCGAGAGGGGACGAATACCGGCAACAGAGAGGGAGAGCACAATCAATGCAATGCAACAATATGATGCATGATCATGACATGGCAATATGCTGTGATTTGGGCTAATGCAACAGAAAGTCATTTTAATTGAAGGGGAATTCAAAACTATATCAATTCCAACTCCAAACCTATTATGAAATTTGCCCTAATCATGTTTCATCCTAAACAGTGAGGTTAACTTGCTCAAACATGCATGAAAATGGTACAGATGGATTCCTTGAATTTTTCTGATATTTTTTCATATATAATTTGTTTCATTTGGAGTTACGGTTGATTTTCTATGATTTTTAGAAGTTTATTCTAATTTCTGGAATTTTCTGAATAAACTTAAATCCAGAAAGTGCTTTACTGCGTCAGCATGACCTCACAGTGACGTCAGCAGGTCAACGGCTCGGTCCAGGTCAAACCTGACATGTGGGGTACACACGTCAGTGACACAGTTAACTAACAAGGTTAACTAAAATTAAACTAAACCTAATCTAGTTTAGTTAAGGCCTGGGCCCACATGTCAGAGGCTAATTAAACTAACTAAATAAATTAACACTAACCTAGGTTAATTAGCAGGGCTAGCCCCACGCATTAGTGACCCAGGGTGGTCAAACCCTGGTCAGACGGGGTCAAACCCCCGGTCAAATCGGTCAAACCTGCCGGCGACTAACCGCGGCGAGGTCTCAGACGGCGGCGATGCACGGAATCGCAGCACAGGCCACGGTTCGAGGCGCGGATGGCACCGTTGGGACCCTGAGCCTCGTCCGTGTCGGCTGATGTAGTGGGGTCGCCGGAGATGACCTAGATCGATGGCGGTGTCCGCTTCTGTGGTGGCCAGAGTTCGGCGAAGGTGGACAACGTGCTACGGTGCACGGGAGGACGAGTGGGTAGGTGTTCTGGGTTCCTGGGAACGCGCTGAGAACGAAAACATGCTCTAACGCGACGTTTGTGGGCTCTAGCCATGGCGGCGACATGGCCGGCGGCGAGCAAGCTTTCGGGCGGGGTGGTGGAGCTAGCTAGGGCGCAAATTAGGCAACGGGGCATGGGGGAAACGGTGCAGCAGTTCACCATAGTTCTTCTGGTGCTGCTGGCGAGGCAGGGAGGCACGGGGTCCGGCGAATCGACGGCGGTGATCCACGGGTCCGAGGAGGAAGAAGAGCTCGGAGTCGTCGTCACGGAGCTCCTGGCGGCGCCTGGATTGGTGCAGAGGACGCGGGGGTCGAGGCGGAGCTCGTGGCATAGCTGGATGGCGTGGGAAGGGCGATGGCAACGGCGAATGGCGGCGGTGCGTCCATGGAGGCTTCGGCCATGGCGGGGAACGGGCGAGGGGGAGAGCGAGGGAGGGAGAGATTGATCCATACGGGTCTGGGGGGGGGTGGCGTGGCGCGACGGAAGGCTCAGGGCACCCCGGGAAAGCAGGAGGTGGCCGGGCGCGCGCGTGCGTGCCGCGGGCACACGCCCTCATGCCTACTGGCACGAGGTTGAAGACAGGGGAGGAGTTGGGCTGGGCTAGCTACAGTGTTGGGCCGCACAGCTGGGCTGCAGGTAAGCCAGGTAAGCTTCTCCTTTCTCTATTTTATTTCCTGTTTTATATTTTCTGCAACTTTGTGGCTTTTCTAAAAATGCTTAGGAACTTTCAAAAATCACTAAACTGCTCATGCCCACTGTTTAGCATATAACCAACATGGAACATTTCAGTTTAGGATTATTTGGACATCTAAAATATTCTATAGCATGTAAATGCCCGAATGCAAATAGAGTATGATTTAATTCAGTGACCCTATGATGTCCTAGAAATATGTGCACCATTTCTGTGAGAGGTTTAAGACCAAGGCAAAGATGATGAACATTTTAGAAGGGCATTTCAGGTTCATTGAAAAAGATTTTAGTAAATCCTAGCTGGATTAATGGGGTGATGGGGGTTCTGTCATCCCCATTTCAATTTTCTGAGTAAAGTAGACATGATGCAACACCATATGTTAGCACTAGGCATTACCAGAACTTGGGATGTGACAACTCACCCCCACTAAAACAAGAATCTCGTCCCGAGATTCAAGAAGTGGAGTAAGAAGACAGAGGGGTCACAAAACTATCACAGTCTTCTTGATCCAAGTGTCCTTCTCGAAGATACCGATATATTGCATCACATTGCTCTTGACGTCTTTGTCTTCGAGATCTTCATCCAACACGATGAAGAGGGAAGGAAACTCTACAGGAAACGATCTTCTCAAAGATCGAGCAACTCAAGATCAACTCATGGAGTGAGACATTAGAACATCTCTTGAGCTGAGACACAAAACACACATCGAGAGAGATGGAAGGTAATAGATGACAAGGGTTCAAATTGGTAGGCAACAATTCCACGCTGGAGTAGGATGGTGCATGGTTTCAAAGTAGCGAGGAGGTAATTGCCATGATTCCATAACGGGACACCTTAGGGAAAGGTGACTCGTAGAAATATTCCCTTAAGTGGCAAAAAGAATTACTTTTGATTCAGAGATCATTGAAACTCTTCTCACCAGCCTGAGGCAATCACAAACGATCGCGTGAAGGAGCTTGAAGAAATGGCATACTCATACTAGAATGGATGATGTGGACTACCTTGTTGAAGAAAACGCGATGGATGATTTGTTTATCATCGGAAATAGATGGAACCCGTGGTAGGACCACTTTGAAGATGATCCTGATCAGTAATTACTGAGAAGGGTAGTCCGTAGTAGGAGGACACAATGGAGGTGCAAGCTGGGAACAAAATGCAAATGCTGGGAATGATTCTAGTAACTGGGGAGGAACCCAACAGTAGAGAGAGATTCCACTGTTTGAAAGGTTATGGCATAATCGAAGAAACTGAGAACGGATCCCAGTTAATGCCGACGATAAATCCTAGTGCTTAAGCGTGCTCTCAAGAACTTGAGCATTTCCGTATCAATCAAGGTTTTACCAATATCCGTGTCAAGGATCCTGGCAACACAACATGCTACCATGATGAATAATGGTGGAAGATGCAGATGCAAAGAAAGATAACACGTTCTCAGATTTCACCTTAGCGAGGCCAAGGAATCAAAATCTGGATGATCGACCGAGAGACATTTAGCACTCCGCTTCTAATGTTCCCCTTGATGTACTGGTTACCATGGTCATGCTTTAAAGCATCAACATAGCCATCAAGTAGTGGTCGGACTTCGGAATACAAAGGATCCATAAGGAACAACTTCTGGAGAAAATCCTACGAAATCCTTATAGAGAGGTGGCCAACTTCTTCAATCAAGATACTACAATAATAGATCTTCCGACTGGGTGTGTTGGCCACGACATCCACTTTACCGGTTATCGAGAGACCGATATTATAGTTCTTGGAAAATGCTCCAACCATCATATCTGCCTGAGATTCAGATCTGGTTGGTGTCAGGATATTCCAGACTCATCGAGTCTAGAAAGGAAAATGAAGGTTTGCAACACAATTTGACGAGATGACGTTGCGAGATTCTCGGGGAATGAACTGCGATAGCAGGCTCCAAAACATGAGCTGGTTTTGCTACAAACCTGTGAACACGCTATCCGAGACAAGCGTGACCACGTGGTAGTCTTATAATAAAATACTACCAAGTTCAGGTTGGGGAACCGTCATCGAGGATAATGAAGTCCTGACATAAGTCATGATTCTTAAGAAGGAACTTCTTCTCCTTGAACAAATCAGTCAGTGGCTTGGTGTGCTAGGAAACACATATAGAATAGAGGTGGCCAACCTATCAAACCATAGAGTACTTTGCACCTTTGCGTGACTAACTTGGGAAGATTCCAGAGGAAACAAAAACAATCTTTCTCGAATTCACGGCGGCAACTTGCATCGATTGCACGTGAACCAGAGGAAGTCACTTCTTTCATCCAGACAGATACTTCATGAACAGAGCATGAAGATATGCTTGCACAAGTTTCCAACACTAGCTTGATGTTCGACATGAGCCATGGAGAAAATAAGATGCTGCTGATGGGCTCAACAACAACTCATCGGAATTTCCATATCACTGGACTTCCACCATCATGTGAACACGGTGATAGCATTGGTCAGACCAAAAGATGTAATGGTGTATTCTCGAGGGATCAACCACGAGTAAGACAACACTACGAACATCGTTGGTTCTGATTTGACTTGACGATAACCCATACTCAAGTCAAAGTTTTGACAAGACAATAGATCCAACAATTGATCACGAGGACCAATTGGTGAAGATATCATCTTTCTTCAACACACACACAACACAAAAATATCCCTTCAGGAAGAACCAAATTCGGCAAAGCCTTTTATCTTCCAACTCTCCAAGTTGTTGTTCAGCTTAACCAACTAGCTCAGGGATATCCAACACAGATTCTTGGAGAAGAGGTGATTTATAAGAAAACCCATTTAATCACGAACTCAACATACCGGTCAGGTGACAGCCAGGTAATACTTCCGAGAAGATCTTCGGAAATAACGAACCACCGATATGTTACTAAGCTCGAGACAATCTTGCTTTTCAGGGCAAGACGATATGATCAAATAAGCAAGGATAGACATAGTCCCCACTCTTGATCGAAGAGTGCACTAGGGAAAAGGATCAGGTAGCATGATCAATCTTAGAATGATGATTCAATAACCAACACGCTAAGAATGAGAATATTGTCCATTAACTACCAAGCATCGAGGTTGCTAGGAGTATTGATTTCACACATCACAGTTCACTTGTCGGCATTCCGGTTATGGCAACACGGGACCGAGGAATGAACGATGATGGCGAGAGTATCACTGCATCAAGAATTCATAAGATAAGGTGCAATTCTCATGACGTTCCTGACATAAAAGTGGGTAATACTTCAGGGTAGAACAGAATCAAAGCTTGATTGCATTTGATCTGCGGAATACAACTGCTTTGACCCAATCCTGGATATGGATGAGGTACTGGAGTTTGTTTCTCCTAGTCATTCTGAAATAGAACGGCTTGACGAACCACAAGAATACTAGGCATCGATAACACGAATGCACGACATAAACTTGGCTATCAACTAATAGACAAGGATCGGAATACAACTACAGAGGGACAACTCAAGGAACATATATCTTTCTGAGTTGTGGATGCATAGGTTAGTATGTCGAACAAGTTCAACATATTTCTTCCGGATGACCCATGCTGAGAGGTAGGACTGGCAGAGACACAATTATGAATGGAGAACTCCTCAGGAGTACTCTAATGGTGATCTTTTGGTTCAAAGAACTTCTGCCTTAATGGTTCATGGTATTTGGAAGAAGGAAATACCATGGATCTCGAGGACTATCGCAAAGGTTACTAGTATCTTAAAGGAACTAGCAACACTATCAACATGAGATAAGTAGGGTGAATCTCGGGTTCAAGAACCCATGAATAGAATACCTACCACTACATGGCATCACGGGATGCTTTCGAGAATGGTGGCCAGAATCATCACACCGGAACACAAAACATGGCTATATTACTAGGTGACTCCCTAAAACACCTAGGGTCATAATGATAGCTCCAACATATATGTCGAGACAACAGAGTACCTCAACTCACCGATTAGTGTGATTAATCTGGCCCAAAAGGATATCAGAAATGGAAAGAAAGGATTTGCAAATGCATCAGACTACTTAGAAACCTGGGATGACTCGGACAGCATAACGGCTGTAAATGCTCAAAACGTTTGAGACATCCTGCAAAATGGTGGCATAACCACTCAACAACACAATATCAAGGTTCTGAGGCCAGCTATGAGCATACGGAGGTAAAAGGAACTGAACTGAGACTTGAATCCAACAATCCTATAAGTCTACGGATTAGTAACACGTCATCCTGATAGATAGATGAGAAGGCCTAGTTTCTTAACCCGCGTAGAATGAGAAGAGAATGACTCAGATCAGAAGGCATAAGGTATAAGGAGCAAAAAGAGGCTTACGTTCCCTTCCACAATCAATTCCCGTATATAACTAAAGCATTTCTAGACTCAACTTCGACCGGTTTGGCTTGGTAATCCTACAGGCAGTCAGGCTCTGATACCAACGCTGTCAGGACCCCGATTCCAAGTCACGTCGATCTAGCCGGTAACACCTCATATCATTTTGCGGCCTCACGCACGGTATTCCCACGGGTGTCGCCTTACCATGGCCCGGGACCGTTTGCGTCTTTTGGCTCACGTATATGATAGTGTTGCTAGCATCCATATGACAGAGAACCCGGGCCGACATGGCTAGTCGTGAACCCAAAGCGGCACTAACCTATGGGAACAGGCATACATGAATCACATCGAGCATGTCGGTCAGCAGCGTGTATATCCGGGCTGTAGCACTGGGCTAACAGGACTCCGGGAACCCGGGCTGTAGCAGGCTAGGCAGGACTCCGGATGTTACCGCGTGACATTTCCCTGAAGGGACAGACACAGGAACGAAGTGAAACACATGCCGGCCAGTCAAGTGTCCTGAGCAGTAGTGCTGGGCTAACAGGACTCCGGTGAACCGGGCTGTAGCGGACTACTATGGCTCATGGAAGCACAAGACTACATTTCCCCATAAGAGAGGCTGCCAAGGATAAACAACTAGATTGTCGGATCCCACACATACCAAGCATTTCAATCATACACACAATATGCTCGACATGTGTAAATACAACATGGCATCACAACAAGACTCTACGACTCAAACATTTATTCATTAGGCTCCGAGGAGCGAGATATTACAAACATGGGTCTCATGACCCAACAATCATAGCATACAAATCAAGCACATGCGGAAGCTTAACATGTCTGAGTACAGACATCTACAAATGAAAAAGGCTAAGAAGCCTGACTATCTACCAGATCCTGCCGAGGGCACAAGATCGTAGCTGAGGTATCAAGCTAAACGTCGAAGTCCACACGGAACTACTAGCGAGACTGACGTCTCTCTGCAAAAACATAGAATAGGCAAACGTGAGTACAAATGTACCCAGCAAGACTTACATCAGAACTAACTACATATGCACCGGTATCAACAAAGGGGGTGGTGGAGTTTAACTGCAGCAAGCCAGCTTTGACTCAGTGGCTAACCTGAACTACGACTGCAAGCAACTCTTTTGAGGTGGCGCACACGAGTCCACATGTTCACCATTCAATACACCACTATGGATCCGCTCTCGTCTCCCTACGAGAAGGCCATCCATAGCACTCACACTTATCTTGCGAGTTTTAGAGTATCCACTTTCACTTGTCTATGAACTGTTATAGGCAACCCAGAAGTCCATTACCGCGGACACGGCTATTCGAATAGATGATGTTAACCCTGCAGGGGTGTACTTCTTCACACACGCTCTCACCACTTACCGCCGTTTACACGACATGTACTCGGCAACCTTCAAGCGGAAGCCCAACGAGGGTGTCGGCCACAGCCTACCTAAACACTCAAGTCTCTAGTCCAGGTTTATCGCCTATCCAGGTTCCATCCGCAGGGAGTCCGGCCGAGGTTTCCACATACGGCCCCGGACGATGTGTACAGGGTTCCGAGACACCAAACGGGCGCCCGGCATGCCCGGCCACGGTGTATCTACCGCATCATAGCCCACCCCTAGGGTCAGCGCTACGCACGGCCGCCAACACATATCCTATAAACACCAGAAACTAGTTGCAACTCCTGGACAGAGGACAAGGGTGATCAAGAAGCCGAGAGGGTCCATTGGTTTCGGGCCCAATGCGTGGTAGTAACTGTTTCATGGATCACAAACACAGAACTCAGTTCCTAAGGACGGTTTCAATGAGACAACCCACCATGTACTCCTACATGGCCTCTCACCGCTACCTTTACCAAATCGTGTTCACACACTTAGCTCACACACAGTAGGACATGTTCATCACTGTTCCAATTCATCCCCGATGAATCAGACCTGACTCAACTCTAAGCAGTAGCAGGCATGACAAATAAGCATGAATGAGTAGGCACATCAGGGCTCAAACAACTCCTACTCATGCTAGTGGGTTTCATCTATTTACTGTGGCAATGACAGGTCATGCAGAGGAAAGGGGTTCAACTACCGCAACATGTAACAGTTGAATCGTTGTTGTCCTAATGCAGTAAAAGAGAGCAGGAGCGAGAGAGTGGGATTGTATCGGAATGAACAAGGGTGTTTTGCTTGCCTGGCACTTCTGAAGATATTATAGCTCTTCATCGGTGTCATCGAACTCATCGTCGGAAGTACGTCTATCGAGAGGGGACGAATACCGGCAACAGAGAGGGAGAGCACAATCAATGCAATGCAACAATATGATGCATGATCATGACATGGCAATATGCTGTGATTTGGGCTAATGCAACAGAAAGTCATTTTAATTGAAGGGGAATTCAAAACTATATCAATTCCAACTCCAAACCTATTATGAAATTTGCCCTAATCATGTTTCATCCTAAACAGTGAGGTTAACTTGCTCAAACATGCATGAAAATGGTACAGATGGATTCCTTGAATTTTTCTGATAATTTTTCATATATAATTTATTTCATTTGGAGTTACGGTTGATTTTCTATGATTTTTAGAAGTTTATACTAATTTCTGGAATTTTCTGAATAAACTTAAATCCAGAAAGTGCTTTACTGCGTCAGCATGACCTCACAGTGACGTCAGCAGGTCAACGGCTCGGTCCAGGTCAAACCTGACGTGTGGGGTCCACACGTCAGTGACACAGTTAACTAACAAGGTTAACTAAAATTAAACTAAACCTAATCTAGTTTAGTTAAGGCCTGGGCCCACATGTCAAAGGCTAATTAAAACTAACTAAATAAATTAACACTAACCTAGGTTAATTAGCAGGGCTAGCCCCACGCGTTAGTGACCCAGGGTGGTCAAACCCTGGTCAGACGGGGTCAAACCCCCGGTCAAATCGGTCAAACCTGCCGGCGACTAACCGCCGGCGAGGTCCGAGACGGCGGCGATGCACGGAATCGCAGCACAGGCCACGGTTCGAGGCGCGGATGGCACCGTTGGGACCCTGAGCCTCGTCCGCGTCGGCTGGTGCTAGTGGGGTCGCCGGAGACGACCTAGATCGACCGCTGTGTCCGCTTCCGCGGCGGCCGGAGTTCGGCGAAGGTGGATAGCATGCTACGGTGCACCGGAGGACGAGTGGGTAGGTGTTCTGGGTTCCTGGGAACGCGCTGAGGACGAAAACATGCTCTGACGCGACGTTTGCGGGCTCTAGCCACGGCGGCGACATGGCTGGCGGCGAGCAAGCTTTCGGGCGGGGTGGTGGAGCTAGCTAGGGCGCAAATTAGGCAACGGGGCATGGGGGAAACGGTGCAGCAGCTCACCGCAATTCTTCTGGTGCTGCTGGTGAGGCAGGGGAGGCACAGGGTCCGGCGAATCGACGACGGTGATCCACGGGTCCGAGGAGGAAGAAGAGCTCGGAGTCGTCGTCACGGAGCTCCTGGCGGTGCCTGGATTGGTGCAGAGGACGCGGGGGTCGAGGCAGAGCTCGTGGCATAGCTGGATGGCGTGGGAAGGGAGATGGCAGCGGCGAATGGCGGAGGTGCACCCATGGAGGCTTCGGCCATGGCGGGGAACGGGCGAGGGGGAGAGCGAGGGAGGGAGAGATTGATCCATACGGGTCTGGGGGGTGGCGTGGCGCGACGGAAGGCTCAGGGCGCCCCGGGAAAGCAGGAGGTGGCCGGGCGCACGCGTGCGTGCCGCGGGCACACGCCCTCGTGCCTACTGGCACGAGGTTGAAGACAGGGGAGGAGTTGGGCCGGGCTGGCTACAGTGTTGGGCCGCACAGCTGGGCTGCAGGTAAGCCAGGTAAGTTTCTCCTTTCTCTATTTTATTTCCTGTTTTATATTTTTCTGCAACTTTGTGGCTTTTCTAAAAATGCTTAGGCACTTTCAAAAATCACTAAACTGCTCATGCACACTGTTTAGCATATAACCAACATGGAACATTTCAGTTTAGGATTATTTGGACATCTAAAATATTCTATAGCATTTAAATGCCCGAATGCAAATAGAGTATGATTTAATTCAGTGACCCTATGATGTCCTAGAAATATGTGCACCATTTCTGTCAGAGGTTTAAGACCAAGGCAAAGATGATGAACATTTTAGAAGGGCATTTCAGGTTCATTGAAAAAGATTTTAGTAAATCCTAGCTGGATTAATGGGGTGCTTGGGGTTCTGTCATCCCCATTTCAATTTTCTGAGTAAAGTAGACATGATGCAACACCATATGTTAGCACTAGGCATTACCAGAACTTGGGATGTGATAGTTGTACAGGCTCACTGCAGCTTTGCATGCGCTTGGGATGTTCCATGTACAAGTCCATGTTAACACTTGCTTGGATGTGCAGGCCATGTGCTCCTTGCATCCCCCTCTATATTTTTGACACGGCGAATGGCTGATCAAATAAAAGGAATCGACCTTGCTGTTGTACCACAAGACAAATACTTACAAGGTTATATGGGTGTGTAGGATGTGTACTAGATCCCGTAGCGCCATCATGCTTCGCTAAAAAATGGATTTGCTTGTTTCAGATGATATCTCCAGAAGAAATAAGAGTTAAAGTGAGAGTTGGATAGGCATGTAAGCTAAGAGAGTAGTGAAAGGATACCCAAACATCGTCGGAACAGTGCACAAGGGAGTGATGTGTGGATACCTAGTTTGGGCCAGCGTTTGGGCATGCTCGCATAGCTGGAGTGCGGGTCACTTCAGAGTCGTTGAGGGTGATGGGCTGGCATTGGTTAGCCGCACACGGATGCAGATCTTGAGTGGCAGCGAAGCGCTACGATGCGGTGAACGAGACCGTTGGTGAATCCCTAGCGGCCTCGGGGGGCGGAGGCGTGATGATGTGCTCGGCGAAGTAGCCCCGGTGAGATGGGAGACGGCGTCGATGAAGCGCACCTGATGCAGTGGAAGTCAGTGTCTTTGAGGCACATCAGTTGCGGCGGCCAACGTTGTCAGTGTACCACCCGGTGTGGTGGACGAGGGCGTAGATGAGGTAGCTCCGGTGCGGTGCTGAAGCGCGACCATCGTCTTCGTCGTCGTCGTCTGGCACAGAGGTGGGGAAAGAGACGAGACGAGGGGAGTTTCGAACTTTGCTTGGTTTGGCAGCGAATTAGGGATTTGAGCAATCTGGGCGCGGAAGGGGACGATGGAGAAGGGAGATTTTGCAGGGCTGGAATTGGGGCCGCCAGATATCTCAATCTGAAATGTGGAAGTGCGAACTTATTTTGTCGTTGTACTTTTTTTGGGGGGGGGGGAGGGGGAGGGAGGGAGGGAGGGAGTGGGTGGCTAGGTGCTAAGCGTCCGTCCGACACACGCGACCACCATGACATGACCATGGTCTGCCTGGTGCGCCTACATTTGAGAATGCAAACAAATCTTCTTTCATTTGCAAACGTATCTGTATGTATTACCATGCCCGTGTTTTCCTTGCAATAATTAGTCATTCGAAACGTACTATAAATTAATTAATGAGGAGTTATTTGAAAAAAATCGAAACGGTATCCACGCTAACATGGATTAGAGTGTGTGTCACATAATTAGTTATTTGAATTAGAGTGTGTGTCACATAGCGATTTCCAATTCTAACATGGATTTCACATTTCACTGTATCCACGCTACTTTTTAATACAAATTCATATGTATATGATGAACACCATGGTAGTGAGAAATCTTTTGGATGGATTCAAATATATGACCAACAAAAAAGCACAACAAGTCGAGTCAATGTCAACTTTTCGAAACCTAGTATGGCATGAATTCGAAATAATTACCCATATGCATGGTCCTCAATTCAAATCTTACAATGTACACCGAATTGAGAAATTGATATTAAGTCTCGTACTATCTACATTCAAATGTTGTTTTTAGCCCCCCCCCCTCCGCACACATGCTACATACTTCCTATATCGGTCAATCTTCCTCTCCTAACAACCTTAGGAAGCTATCGGTTTCCAACACACATCCATTCTTTCTATCCATGTTTCGATCTCTAACTCTCTCAACTACACAACTCCCTTTTTCCACTCTGTTACGAAATGTATTTACCTCACACACCCGCCATTGCACCCCATGTTGAGCTCTCTCTCTCCCTCTCCCTCTCACCCTCTCGCGCTAAATACATGCATTGCCTATCTAGTCCCCCAACCTCTCGTGCGCACGCGCGCACGTTGTCTATCTAGGTCACTCCCTCGAGACTGTCTCACTCTTTCTTCCGCATGGCGGGTCACACTCGTTCAATCTCGCTCTCTTTATCTGAGTCTCGTTTAACCTTGTTTTCTTTCACACACAAATGATATATCTCCCCGTTCGGGCCTCGATCGACACACTCTATACTCTCTCACACAGGTTGTCTATCTAGGTCAGTCCATCGAAGCCGCCCCCATTCTTTTGACCTCATGGCGGGCCACACTCGCTCTCTCTCTCTCTCCCCCTCTCTCTCCCTCCCTCTCTCTCTTTGTATGTCTCGACTGACCTCGCTCTTTCTCGGACAAAAACGATATATCACCATGTTTGAGCCCAATTTGACTTATTCACATTGTATACTCTCTCACGCACATTGTCTATCTAGGTCACTCTCTCCAACCCATCTCACTCTTTCGATCGCACGACAACCCTATGTGATCGATTGACCTTGCTTCCTCCCACACACAGAATATATCTACACGTCTGTGACTGGATCATCTCTCAAGCTCTATCTTATAGCCCTCACCCTTGCCAAAAGCTCAATAGGACAATATTTCTCTAGAGCATATATATTTTTTCAATGAATGTCGGACCACACTCACTTTGTCTCTCTATCTATGTGTCTCTCGATTGACCTCGCTTTCTCACGCCGTATCTTCCACACATTGAAGCTACCTCTCCATCCCTCGAAAAGCTGAATCTATTTACATTGCGAGGGGCATTTATTCCTGTCAGTTTAGATTATATTTTCATAGCATTCGTCCCACAACTACTCGAAACACCGTTCCAACCCCCGCAACACCCCTAGTTGATTTCCCTCTGGCTCGGTCATCGCTCTCTCGCACGTCCTTTCTCGCCTTCAATGTCGCACCATGGTATTATTGTAAAAAACTCTGTTGTTCTCCTTAATTATTATAAATAAGGGCATGTACAATGGTGCTAGCTTAGGAGTGCCACGTAGGATAGATGATGAGGTGGAGGAGAGAGAACTCATAAGAAAAGGCTTGTCTTCTCTTATTTATGAGAAGACAAGAGGTGATCTCTTAGCACAATATGTCTCACCACATTTTTAGGAATTGCTAGTTATTGAAGATAAGACTAAGAGATGACCCATTGTAGACAAAAAATTGTCATCTCTAAATCACATGCAAGACTTAAGATAAGACTATCTTATCAACCATTGTACATGCCCTAAGCTACAAAACTACACACTGATAGTCCGCTCGGAATGGAACAAATTTCGACCCACAAATTAAAGTGCTACAAACTACACACCGAGGGGCCCACATGTCATGAAACAAATTTTTACCCATATCCAAATTAAAAAATAAAGGACGAGGATCGAACATGCGGCCAGGGCCTTCAAGCCGCACGTCAATAGGCAACATATGTAGAACAACAATGTTTGTTGTACCTCCCTTTGTTCACATAATGTTTTTATATTAACACGGCCTATTTAATTGATAACATGTAATATTATTTTTAGTACTATTCGCCTTCACTTACTGGTGGGTTCCATGTGTGCTCTCTCTATCCTCCCTTCTGCGTTTAGACGCACGGGCAAACACGAAGAACTCGCGGGCGATGTTGCCGTTCACCATATCTGGACGCGTTCACAAGTTACAGCACTAGTTTCACGTGCTAGCACTAGTCAGTGTGTGCGTGCAATGCACGTTAATTTGGAAGTATATTAAGTGCATGCGGATATTAAGTAGGATATTATTTGTGTGTTATTATGTGATTAGCACTATTTTTGGCATGAAATTAACTGCACGCTAAACGTGTTGAGCGCTCGACATTGAAGCAGTCTAGGTCGTTGGATGACAAGGAATACATGTGGCTTGATGCCGTTTTATATTTAATTTGATATGGCTCTAGCAGAACATTCAATCTATCAAACCATAGATTTCGTTCAGTCTGACTCCGACTTTAACTTATACGACGATCGATCTAAAATAAACGGAAATAATAAACGTTCGGATTTTAAGCATGGCAATCCAAACGTTTTTCATGGCAAATTTAGATTACGCGGCGGTGGCAGGGGCGTCTTGCAGTGGGAAGCGGCTCCTCTGCCGTGCTCTATGTGTCGTTGGGCCACTGACCGATGGCGACGGCAAAGCCTTGCGCCGTTGTTGGCGTACTCCTGGACATTGTCCTAGCTTCAAGGAAGGCCAAAATGTTCTAGACTTCGGAGCGAGTCAACTAGCGGGAGGAGGCGACTGGCATTGGTGTAAGGAAGCGGTCGACGGCGGCCATACATCTGCTCTCTTCCTCTCTGATTCTCCTGGCGGGGGACATGCGCTGTCAACGGTGCGGCGGAGGTGCAAGGAAGCGATCGGCGATGGTGCTACAATCTTCTCTCTTCTGCTCCAATAGACTGGCGCAAGGTTGTCAGAATCGCAATTTTGAATCGGATCGGAACCCTGATGGTAGGATCGCAAATCATAGAATCTTCACTATCAGAATCGTAGAAGCGTAGATTCTATGAAGTAAAATCGTAGAATCAGAGGGGTTAGATTGGGTCGTAAAGTGATAGAATCGTATAATAGAATTGCGATTCTGACAACCTTGGACTGGTGGGAGCAGGCGACTGGCGTTGGTGCAAGGAAGCGGTCGACGGCGGTGCTACAATCTTCTCTCTTCCTCTCCGATTCTCCTGGCGGGGACATGCGCTGTCAATGGCGTGGCGGAGACATTTGTGTGCACGGGCACCGGCACAGGCGTGCATGTTAGTGCACGCGCATGTGCATGTGTTGGCAGGTGCACGGGCACCAGCACGGGCGTGCGCGTCAGTGTACGCGTAGGCGCATGCGCTGGCAGGTGCACGGGCGCGTGAAAGTCGGCGGGAACCTCGTGGAACCCCGTGGCATCAAGCTCGGCGACAATGTGTGGCTCCCAGCCCATCAATTCCGTGGGGATGGGCACTGGCGCACTCGCGGCGACGGGAGCCGGAATGGGAGCGGGGACAGGCGCGACATCTTCCCGCAAGGCCAGTTCAAGATCGTCCCAAAGCTCCTTATGTTATTGAGACTCCGGCTGGGTGTCTTCCTCAGGAAACTGGAAGACTAAGGGCAGACCGTCGTGATGCGGCATGGCGTACGTTTAGGTCCGGCTTGTTGGAGGTAGACGACAGGAGAATTGAATAGGAAGAGAGAAGATTGTAGCGATACCAGGTAGTGCGGGGTTGATTTTAAACTGCGGCGCTGGCGACATTAAAAGTGGGAGCAGTTGGGACGAAGGTGGGCGGCGGATCTTGGTCAAAGGGCTCGCCTCCCGGTGAGCCTGCATAGTGGTCTGCTCGCATGCCTCCCTATCAGCCGGCGCAGCGGTCTGCTCGCACGCCTCCCGTCGACTCACATGGTTGCTTGGACGGCACCTGCCGATGAGAAGTGGGACTCATGGTGGCACGTAAACACCCACGGTTTCAATAGTGAAAGCGTTCGCCTTAATGTGACAGGTCTTTGTTCCAAAATACCTTGGCTCTTCATTTGTGCAACTTGTCATAAGCAGCTTGTCTCAAATTGAAGAAAAACATTACGAAGTAATATTTGTGCCATATCACGTGACCATGCTCAGTTTCAAGAATTTATGGTCACTTTTGGATTTTCTGAAATTTAAGATCCAGGATTCCAAACAATATCATAACCTACATCATGCAATAAATTTTCAAGCCATACATCTGTCATGTTGTATTTCTTAAGAAAGGATTTGGTCAAACATTTTGCTTAGTTAGACTTTAGACAAGTTATATATGCAGAGCAAAAGGATAATCCCTCCGTACCAGTGCATTTCCTGATATATTAACTCAAGTACTAGGCACGAACAAACGAGCTCAATTATGTGCTCATCCTGGTGTAGTAGTAGTAGTACTAGGCAATGCAGTTGATGGGTGACCTTGGCGAGCGACGACCGAGGGAATTGAACTGTGCTCGACACGGTAGGTAACATTGTCTAGTTACTAAAGCATCCCTCCGTTGTTCATCGGTAGTCATTATTGACCGGGGACATGAGGGGAATTTCCTAGGGCTGGAATTCTGGCCACCAGATATTTTGACTCGAAACGCGGAGGCTCGACTGGTTGGGGTTGCCTAATGTGCGTACCACGCACACCACCAGAAGGACACAGGCCTGTTTTTTTAGGATCAACATGAGCCAAGGTCTGGCTGGTACGCCGTTGGTTCCTACCATTAGAGAATACCAAAGGAACCTTTTAAATTGCCGAACGAATCTATGTTTATTACAATGCCCATATTTTCCTTGCAAATACTAATCTCAACGTGGTAATTGATTTATGACGAGTTGTTGAATTAGAGTGAGTTTGTGATATAGTGATCTCAACGTGGATTTCACATTTCATGGTATCCCTGGTAAGTTTTTCAATGCAAATTTAAATTTAAAATATGAACAATACGGAGGTGAGAAAACTTTGTATGTATCAAGCATAGGACCACACACACACACATACACACACACACAGACATCCACACACGAACACAACAACAAATCCAATAAGTATAGTGCATCTATTTTTCCAAACCATGCATGTATGACACGAATTCAAAAATACTCCTTCTGTTCCTAAATATTAGTCTTTTAGAGATTTCAACAAGCGACTACATACGGAGCAAAATGAGTGAATCTACACTCCAAAATATGTCTATATACATCCATATGTGCCAGTCCACTTGAAATCTCTAAAAAGACTAATATTTAGGAACGAAGGGAGTAAAATGTAAGACATGCATGGTCCTCAATTCAATATTTAAAACGAACATGAAACTGAAACATGAATATTAAGTCTAGTACTACAGTACATGCAAATGTTGTGTTTAATTAGGCGGAGCTATGATTGTCGGGGGTCACCCCCTCGACCTTAGATAAAATTGTGAAGCTCTGTTTAGGGTTGTTTAGATTATATTTGTCCCCACCCTCCCAACCACCGATTGGTTGTGCACCCCCACCCCTCCTCCCCGGGAGAATATCATGTGCCCCCATACCTTAGATGTATATGCCGATACGAGTTGCTTGGAGCTTGTAGATCTGAGATATAGCAGCTCACATGATGTCTTAATATTTTTACAGGAAACCTTGATGAGTTTGAGAATTGCACACAATTTGTACAAAAACTACTCAGATGCCCTTGGATCCCATATCCAACGACCTCGAAGCTCGTATCACCGTAGCATCTAAGATGAAGGAGGACATCATATTCTCCTGTATGTAAGAATATCATGTGCTACCACACCTTAGATGCTTTGGTGATACAAGCTCTTCGGAGCCGTTGGATTTGTGACCCAACACCTCCTCGGTGGTTTGAATGGTTTTTTGCAGAAAAGCCCCCAAAGAGTTCGGCCACTGCTTACAAGCACAAAGACTGCTCAGATGCCATTGGATCTCAGATCAAACGACCTCGAAGCTCGTATCACCGTAGCATCCAAGCTGCGAGAGCACCTTATGTTTTCTCGCACGGGAGAATATGAGGTGCTCCCGCACGGTAGATTCTATGGTGATACGAGTTCACGGAGATCTAACGGCCCACAGTAGGAGGTTTGAATGTTTTTGCAATATACGGCTGAGAGAGTTTGGGAATTGCGCAGAAAGTACAAGTACTACGCATGTGCCATCTGATCACTGATCATACGACCTAGATGCTCATATCACCGTAGCGGGTAATTAAGCTACGGGGAGCACCTAATATGAGCAATGGGGAGCCGTTGGATCCAAGATGCAGCGGTACACATGAGGCCTGAATGTTTTATTTGCAAAAGAGTTTGGAAATTGCGCATAATTACAAAGACTACTCCCAAGCCATTGGATCTCACTTCCAACGGTGTAAAAACTCGTATCACCATAGCATCT
This sequence comes from Triticum aestivum, assembly GCF_018294505.1. Lineage (NCBI taxonomy): Eukaryota > Viridiplantae > Streptophyta > Magnoliopsida > Poales > Poaceae > Triticum > Triticum aestivum. Next base: position 379,557,073 of record NC_057797.1, read on the forward strand.
ACGCTGCGGGGTGGATGTGATATTCTATGCCACTGTCATTTTTGTTCGTAAACTTGCAAAATACGTGTAACTTGTGCCGTTACTTGTCTAACCGCGCAAAGTGTTTGTTCAAAAAAACCATCCTACACTGAAATATCGGAACAACACACGGGGGTCCCACTTGTCATTAATCAAATTTGGACCTAAAACTAACAAATCTGAAAGACGAGATTCGAACTGGCAACCTGGACTACAAAGCGTAAGTCGATAGCCTGAAACAACAACGGTTGTTGGCTTTGTCCCATAACTTGATTTTATACAGTATTACGTTGAGTAGAGTAGAGGGAGTGCCTCGTCAACACGTGCATGACCGTTGACTCACTTACTGGTGGGTCCCAGGTCTGTGATCTCTCTCTTCTCTCCATCGTCTAACCTTTGCACGGGCACACACGAAGAGCGGCGCTAGCTTGCCGTGGTGTTATTACAACTAAAAAAAGCTTGGAAAATAGAAGAATCGCCTAGAACAAGAGACGTTGTGGCTGGTCGAGACGGAGCTAACCACACCTATCCTCCGTGCCATGTTAGCATGATGAAGCTGTGTGGCTAGTGGGGTGTTTTCGACCGACTGGCTGGGTCCCGAGGTCGAACCATAGGTACTACGTCTGATACAGTAAATTTTTACACGCACATTTTTCCTCCGTGCCGAGACATGGCACACCCTACCGCGCGGTTTCGGGGTCCTCCCGGGTGGTGCACGCATATATTCTTCCTAACGTGGGACGCCCTACCGCGCGTTTTCGCCGAAGCAAGTAAATGAGTCGTCAAATCACGAAAGACCACTTTTCCCGCCGAGTACATCAGTGAAGCACGGTGGCTAGCTAGTTGGGCTAGTTCGACCGATTAGCTAGGCCGCCGCCACATTTGTTTTTTCACCCCTTTTTTTATCTACTTGCCGGCAGGTAAATTTAAATATCCACCACGGCGTTGCTCTGGTGTTTGAGTGCGGCAGGATTTTTAATTTTTTGATTGACGGGAGCAGGCGCGGCAGGATTTTTAATTTTTTGATTGACGGGAGCAGGCGCGGCAGCAATTAGTCATGATGACTCCGCCTGTAAAACCCACTGCTCCCTGATGTGAGAAGTCGTCGACTGGTGTTTTACCATGGTGAAAACCAAAAGATTCCCCGCTGCTCGGTTGGCTCCCTCCGCCTTCCCGTAGATTGCATTGCCTTTCAGCCGTTTCGCCCCCTGCATCACCAACGTCGTGCGCCTCGAGAAGCAGAGGGACTTCGGTGGTGTTTAGGCGCCCTCTGCATGGGCATGTCCATGTCTCGGCGCAACATGACCGTTGGATCAAACTCAGACGGTGCAGATCAGTCACTGTAGCACAAAGCGTGTGGGTGTGTTTGGTTGCATTCTCATCTCAATATACTCCTCTGTCTAGGTGTGTAAGTCACCTTACGAAAACCAAATAATCCCAAAACACTTAGGCACGGTACATTAACTCCCTCCCCGTTTCTTGTTTTGTGACATATCAACCAATAAGAGACGTGGGTCGTGCATGCTTTCAATGACTTGAGACTAATAAACATGACATGCAGTGGTTAGTTCATTGCATGCAATGCTATTAATTAGCAAAAAGACATTAAGTTTTCTCGTTTTCCTCTCCGCCTTGGTCGCAGTGCACAACGTAAGATGACTTACACACCTAGACGAGGGAGTAGTTGTTTCCTCTTCGTGTATTTGTGTTAACCTACTAGTGTGGACTCATGCACCCTTCATGCACTCTGCCAAACACCCAAAAGTGGGTCGAGAAGGGAACTTTTGCTCCCATCCCGTGCACCCTTCATACACCCTGCCTAACACTATTCGTGCTTCATATGGTTCATGTTTCGTGGAGTACTGTAGCACCGTACTCTCCGTGCGCTGTAGACCTAGTTCTGTTAACATTGATCTCACCGTTCATTCTCGACCGGACAGTCGAGAAAGCGGTACTATGTTACTACATTACTGTTCATATAGTTGACATGCGCACAACATCATTTGTTGTCGTCATATCTTACTACACTAGCAACAAGATTATGTAGTACTGACGTATGAACCACTGCACATGCCTAGTAGTAGGAGCACTGTGTATGTTCAAGTGGCTGCCGTGTTTCGCACTCCTCCGTCGTAAGAGTGGAAACGCTTGCTGTAATCATTTTTTTCTTTAGAAAAACAGTGGACACGCTCTACCGTGCGGATCCTCCTCCAGCCATGCACTAAATTACTCACTTTCGCCGACGTGTGGGACAGCCAGCATCGGGGTCCACCAGCCATGCACTAAATTACTCCGTAGTAGAGTGACGGTAGACTACCCCGATCGAATCGCCGCAGTAATGCCCAATGAGACGTCTAATCACAAAACCCCCTCCTTTCCAGCAGTAAGTTGGACGGACGAAGCAACCATCATTTCACTCTTCTCTCTCAGCTTCCTCTCTACCCAACTCGCTTCTCCCTCATCTTGTTCCTCATTTCTTCAAGAAAACCCCGACCTGCTTCTGCCATTGTTCTTCTCTCCCGTCACTCTTCTACGAAGGAAAGGTGAGCACATCAATGGTGTTGATTCTGGCCAAGGCCCGGTCTTGCGACCCCGAGACTGATCCTATAAATCCCTCTCTTTTCTTCTTTTGGGTTTGTGATTATGGTTTCTTTTCTTTTATTTCTATTTGACAGTTTCTTGATGGACGCTGGAGCACCGGCCGAAGTGATGTCTATGGCTCTGGCCAAAACTGTCGAGGCTCATGGTACGAAGAAGCGCAAGCACCCCGCCGAGACTACCGCAGACAAGCTCAAAGCCATCGCCCTGTCCAAGCCCCCTCTTCGGGATCCCTCATTAAGCAAGTCCAGGTAATATCTCTTCTTGACGATCTTTTTCTCGATCTTGATTGTGTTTTTTCATCTAACACGCAGTACTAGTACTAGTAGTACAACTTTCTGGGTGATCTTGCATGTGATTTTTGTGTGCCAAATGACGGTTCTAAATTCCTCTTTTGACCAAAACATGCGAGAGGTTGACACTGATTTCTTATAGATTACTTTCAACTACTCCCTCTGTCCCAAATTTCTTGTCTTAGATTTGTCTAGATACGGATGTATCTAATACTAAAATGTGACTTGATACATCCGTATCTAGACAAATCTAAGACAAGAATTTTGGGACGGAGGGAGTACTTTATGAACATCAATGCTACCTTTGAAGAGGGTATATTTGCCTCAGTAACTTGTGTTATGGATATTGCAAGTAATCCCTCTGCTCTCATGCCTTTGAAGACATGTTCTAGTGTCTTTGTTCACTCATTTCTGTGCGTATATGTAGTCATATATGGAGTATAATATCGAAAATCATCTTATATTTCTGAACGGAGGTAGTAATAAAATATGGTTTCTGTTTGAATTAGAACCAGGTCCGCGGTGGAGATGAAGTTCTCAAAGTCATGCCGTGTGAACTGGAAGACCTGAGGATGAGTTCTACTGCTAAACTATCCAGCTGTTGTGTCCTTGTCGCCACGTGTCCTGAACTAGTGTTTTCCTGTAGCATTGTTGTCAGGCGTGTTCTCGAGGCTGTACTTGACCACAACAATTTCCTGGTTGTGCCTTCGATTACGAAGGGTGTGGTTCTTGTAAAGCTTCCCAACAAATCTGATGCGGCCTGTCTTCATGATCATGTTTATGAGTGGAAAGACCACTCTGTTAGGTTCTCCAAGGTTGACGAGATGGTGATGGTGCATGTAGACATCTCTCACGAAGTCCATGGCCTAGTCAGTTATGCGGGGTTCATCCCGTAGGTCGGTGGCAAGAAATAGTCTGCAGAGTTTAATTAGTGCAACTTTGCTTGTCTGTAGTAAGTACTATTGTTCAGTACTTGATTTGTGTTTGTGAACCCTGTATTGTTTATTAGTACTGCCGCTTTTGGTGTGTGGTCAGTCCTGAGAACGGTCTATGTTAATGTCTGTCCACTCAATTCAGTCTGTATATTTTGAAGTATCCAGATCATCTTTTTTGTGAGGACGGTTTATCAATTATGGTTACACTCCAATATCTGTATGCATTGCAGGGTTTATCGCACCCACCAGGATTTCCAGTCCCATGGATGTTCGGTCCATACGATTTGTCACGACCTTTGGACTGTCCTGCTTGTGGGAGTAGGCGGGGCCCCTGCATGCCACCCGTAGTTGGACGATCAATCTTCTGTTTAGTACTTCAACATAGTGATTTCCTGGTAAGGATTCACTCGTGTCACATCAAGTAAATCTTATTGATTTACTGTCTAAATCTTATTGATTTAATGTCATGTTTTCTTTCTTTTCCTGCAATTTTACGATGTAGGTTTTGCCATGTGACATTCATCACAGAATAAATCGTTTGGTTTGCTCTACGATGGCTATTTTTGCAGGTTTCACTTCTTATGTCGTGTCAGTAACGAAGGCACTGTCCATCACTTATATTACTGGAAAAAATTGGATCAGTCTGTTGTCTGAGTACAAGCTGAATCCCTATGATGAACTGCAGTTTGGTTTAACAAAAATGCCACAATTAGTCCTTCTCGCGTTTAAAAGAAATGAAGAAAAAAACTGGATCACGGTCACGAAGCCTAGTCAAGTTAGAAAGCTGATCATAGCAGACCAGACACGATCGCCGCTGTCTCGCACATCGGTACCACCTTCAGCAACGGATCGAGCACCGGCAGTTGCTCTAGCACTGACAGCGGCAGCAGCTCAGTCTGATCCAGCTAAGGATTGGGCACCGACCGCGTCAGCGGATCAGGCTGATCTACCGGAGGATCGGGCATCGACACCGGCACCTGCTCCGACACCGGCACCAGCTCTACAAGGAGCACCATCTCCGGCAGCAGCAGCGGCTTCGGCACCTGCACCAACACTTGCACTTGCATCTGCTCCGGCCCATGCAGCGGCAACCGAACGAGCAGTTGCACCGGCAACAGACTGGGCTGCAGTTCGCACTTCATATACCAAAGTCCTTACAAAAACCGACATGTCCACCTTCTTGGTAAGCATTGGCCGCCCAAGTGTTTCGTTCTTTTTTCTTTCCATGTTGTTTCGCATGATTCACTGTGTTTATCTAACTGTTTGGGTATGTCTTCTTGTTTGCAAACAGAGAATTATAGAGCAACGAGGGAGTCGTTCAACAATCCGGGCGACAGCGGCCAAGTTTCTCTTACCATGCGCAGCCTTGGTGTGAATGAACCTGCTCAATATACCGTAAGTACAAAGGATGGTTGCATGATGATTGATGCTAAAGGATGGTCAAGGTTCAAATCCAAATCATATCTTGCGGTAGGGGATGATCTCAAAATCGAACTTTCTCAGCAAGGAGAGCTGGTCCAAATCAACTTTGAAATTCTTCAGTAGCAGCACGCAACTGCCGAACTGATCTATCCTATGAGAGATTTTGATGTAATAATCTGGAATGGTGAAACAAGTATCCTGTGTGTATAAGTAATACGAAATTATTATTTATCACATGGTATATCGTTGATAGAATTGCAACTCTCATTGCTGGTTAGGAACTTTCGTTCGATTTCATTCCAACAGTTGTGGTGCTTTATTCAATTTTGTGTATTCGCCTTGCGACGGAATCTAAAACCAGCACCGTACCGATCGCTTGCAATATGAAATGCACTGAGGTAGAACACATGGGCCCCCAAACATGCAGGGTGGGCCTGTGGCCCAAAGTCTAGAACCGTGAGCCTGTCTGGGTATTATATTCTCAGCTGAACCCCCATAATGCCCGTGCGTTGCACGTAACATCAAGATGCATTTGTATGAGTATTTTATCTTGTGAGAGAAAAGGATGAACGAGGGAAGGCCTTATTTGCAAATGTGGAGAGGTGTGTGGGTACCTTTTTGCAAAATTGCCATAGTTTCCTTCCTATCCGTCAGATATAAATCGGACGGCCTATATTGCAGGATGGCAGGCACACCATCATCACCAACTCGTCTATACTGTGTTAAAAACAACTCTGTTTTTTATAATTATATATGTTATATATATTCCCCTTGATTTTTCTTATGTATAAAGTTGTGATATAAAAGATTTGTATATTTCTTTACAGAGGGAGTATCTCTCTGTCAAAAATATATTTTTGTGTAACTAGTTACTCCTGTCTTTCTACTTCCTTTCGCTGATATGTGGGGCATCCGGCAACGGGGTCCACGTGCCATATGCACAAATTAGAGTGCACAACTGCACGGTAGACACACCCCGGTCGTAGCGCCGCAGTAATGCCCAATGAGCCGTCAAATCACAACCCCCCCTTTCCAGCTTTAGCAGTAAGCTGGACGGACGAAGCGGCAATATTTCACTGGGCCTGAATCCCCTTCTCCCTCGTCTGCTTGTTCAGAGAAAACCCCCTCTCGGCGATTGCATAGGGTTTTCTCATGGAGAACCAGGTACGAATTCTTCATCCATCCCCGATAAATCCAAGTCCCTTGGTCGCGGGTAATCCTAGGATGGCAGCCGCCGCCGTTGATGCATTTTTCTTCCTACTGAATCTAGTGTGTTTCATTTGCAGTGCCCAAAGTGCGAGGACCCTACAGGTTTCTGCGCCCTCGGCGAGACGCCACACTTGTTCCTTCTCATCCTAACACAGGATTTTAAAACGCGCACAGTATGTTCCTAGAATCCTCTTTTCTATCCGGGAGGGTGGGTTTTTTTGAACATGCTGTCGACTAATTTGGAAATTTGGATTGCTATATTTGGATAAAAGGTACTACCAGTACGATGGTCAACACTGACGTGAAGGAGGAAGTTATTTCTAGATTTGGATAGGGAATACATTGTGTTCTCATATTATTTTTCCTGCAGTGCATTATTTGCTCTGCCAGAACACATGTACTCAAGATGCTCGGCCTTGCCATAACTGAATACACCAGTTTAATGGTCACAGTGAAGACAAGCCATGGATATAAGTTCCGAGTTGGGTTCATGAACCAAGAAGATCGCTGCTTTTTTATGGCCGAACTTGGATAAACTTTCTCAAGTGTTACGGACTGAAAGTTGGCGCACGAATGTTGATGGAAATAGCAGAACCTGGTCTCATCTTCACTGCGATCTTCCACCCCGACGTCGTTCCAATTGTTCATCCATGTTAGTTTTGTATCTGGTTCTTGCTTGTTGCCTCGATTACTTCTTAATCCACCTATTCTGTCTAACTAATCACAATTTAACTTTAGAAGTAGCAACGAATCTCTCACGAAGATGCTACTTCTAACTAATATTTTCTTATAATTGGTGGCACGTGTAGGTTTTTTCAGAGTTAAGCAGGCTGCTCGTTTGTTATTCTGTAACAACTCGGCTGTTACTGATGGCACTGAAGTTGACTGGGACGACATCCACAAGTTCCTACACTTTATTGATCGTCTTGAGGTCCTTGTGAGGCGTTTCAATGGTGGAAGGCCACGTGGGATATGTGTGCCACTGTTGCACTTGTTGAACAGGTCCAACTGTGTCAAGAAACTTATGGTACGAGCTGTTTTCTGTTATATATGTTGTTCATAAACTATTGCTTATACATAGTTTTACAACTATGATCTTCTTGAAACACAAACTGCGCAGTTCTATTGTTCCTATACAGATGCCTAACCATGGTCGGGTCAGACTTGCGCTTGGTCACAGCATGATGTTTATGCGACCTACTCCATTCCCCTTGGAGGTGAAAAGATACTTATTCATGGGTGGTCTCAAATAATGAAGGGCCGTCCATCTTGGAGAATAGGACAGAAGATTATGTTCCTGCTTTTCCATGGCTCTAAAGCGAATATCCTGTTTATTGACCACGTTGCAAGATGAAGCCGCTTTCAGAAGGTTGTGGATGCGCGGGGTGGCGCTTGGGCCTTGTCCTAGGGCTTGGCAGCCTCACCCTTGGTTAACTGTAGGCAAAGTACCACTATTCGAGGCGTGCTTTGTACGGTTGAACCTATATAAGTACTCATACTGCTTTCAGCTATGGTTGCTAAGTGCCCCTACTGGCTTCAGTTAAGGTTGTTAAGTACTCCTGCTGCTTTTATAGTCTGTCATGTTTCTTCAGTCCTGTCTTCCTCCAGCCGCCAAAACCAAACCAGCGCTGGCGGGGCCACCTGCTTCCACCTCCCATGGCTGGCTGCGCCTCAGCACACGCATCGCCGCTCCGCTGTCTCCTAAATCGTTAACGCCGACGTACGAGGCCTCGCTGTCGTCCTCCGCGCGCTTTGGTGTGCTTGCTGTGGTGCCGCCCTCTCGCTTTGTCAACATGGTCAACAAACAACAGGAATCGGCAGAAGTACGTGGAGAGGATGATAGTACGGGCCCACCATGTCAGCGTATGGAAAAATAAAATGCTTCCTCCTAGTGTTTTCCTGACATCTGGGACCCACGACATTGTGAGCGTATATAGTCAATAGACAAGAGAACAGCACAAGATCGGCTGACACCTGGGACGTAGCTGCTCGAGCAGTATTTTTTTGTTATTGTTGAGACGGAGCAGGGTTTGAACTGGGCTGTGGCCCGTCTAGCCCAGGCTTATATTTTATGTTCACCATGTGACCAGCCCAGCTATTTTTTCTTTGTGAAAATGAGCCCAGTTTATTTTTTCTGAAGAATACCCAATCCAGGCCTATTTATTTTTCTACGCCCTGATGGGCTGCAACTCTTTCAAGACGCCTGCAAATCTTGAAAGTAATATGAAATTGGTTGTAAATATAAAAACAGATGACAAATTGGCAATTACTTTATAATTTCTGAATTTTTTCACATTTTCAGATTCCTATTTCACTGGGCATTAACCTAATTTAAATATATCTTCAAAGTACTTTAAATCTGGCTCGACATTTCGGTATTAAAAATAGTTTGGAACCCACAGAAATATGCGAAATTGGCCCTGGCCAACCAAAAAACGGACTGCAATAAATTGCATAAGAAGTCGCAATGAGCTATATATAAATTATTAAAAAAAGAGGGAATGGTCTGACTTATGGGCCTATTAAGTTGACGCGTATGCAAGATTTTTTTAGTTATTATATACGTCAACAAACGATTCTAGCAGACGTAACCGTTGGATGTCAATCCAACGGCCGTCGTGTTTCTTCAATCTCTGATCTTCTTGCTCCAGCCGCCAAATCCAGCGCCGGCGGGACCGCCTGCTCCCGCCTCCCGTGCAGGCCTCACCGCCCCCTACTACTCCCACCGCTGGCCAGGGCATCCCTCTACTCACCCACACCCCCTGTTATTCTGCGGCGACGGCAGCCTCACACCGCAGCCGAACCAGTGAACCCTCGTACTCCTCTCCGCATGGGCATCCGTTGCCTCGTCTTCCCCGGCTCCGCGTCGCCCCCTTCCTAGGCCTCGCCGTCGTCCACCGCCCTGGTGCTCTCCGCGCGGCGTGGTCAACGTGGTCAAGGAACGACTTCTATTGGAAGAGTACCGTCGTGGAGAGGCTGACAGCTGGGTCCACGGCAGGCGCCAGGAAGTGCCTCCTTATTACGCGGAAAATAATTATTCCTCCACCTGACATTAGGGACCCACTAGATGGGCCACCGTATTTGGCGAAAAAAAAGTTTCCCCCCTGACTGCTGGGACCCACCGGACGGGCCACCGTATTTCGCAAAAAAATGTTCCCCCCGCTGTCAGCTCGGACCCACCGAAAGTGCCTCCTTATTACGCACAAAAAATGAATACTCCCCCTCCTGGTTGGGACCCACCTTGGTGGGAGGCTGACTTGTGGGCCTACTAAGTTGACGGGGACGGAGTGCTTTGTCAACTTAGTCAATATGAATGATTCTAGCTCCAGTGACCGTACGATGTCCATCCAACAGCCGTAGTGCTTCTTCAACCTCTGGTCTTCCTGCTCCAGCCGCCCAAAGCAGCATCGGTCGTGCCGCATGCTCCATCCTCCCGTGATCGGCTGTGCTGCCGCGGAGGCCTCACCGCCCCTACTATTCCCACCGCTGGCCAGACCATCCGTCTACTCACCCACACCCCCTATTATTCTGCTGCGACGCCAGCCTCACACCGCAGCGAACCAGTGAACCGTCGTACTCCTCTACGCGTGGGCATCCACTGCCACGTCTTCCCCGGCTCCGCGCCGTCCCCTTCCTAGGCCTCGCTGTCGTCCACCGCCCTGGTGCTCTCGGCACGGTGTGGTCAACATGGTCAAGGAACGGCTTCCATCAGACGTGGATTGTAGGTGGAGAGGTTGACAGCTGGGTCCACGACCACAATAAGGAAGTGCCTCCTTATTACGCGCAAAATAATTATTCCTCCACCTGACAGCGGGGACCACCGGACGGGCCATCGTATTTCATGAAAAAAACGTTTCCCCCTGACTGCTAGGATGCACCAGCTACATCTTCACATGCAAGGAAGTGCGTCCGGGCAAAAAAACGATTCGCCCCCCTGACTGCTGGGACCCACCAGCTACATCATCGCACGCAAGGAAGTGCCTGACAGTCGGGACCCACCTGGTCGAAACGTACGTAGCGTTGTCATTCTGGTCGTGAACGTGTATGTACATACTAGTCGATGTAGAGGTGCGCACGTGTTGTAGTTGAGGCGCGCACGAAGCATGTACACGTACGTACAGCAGCCAGGGTGCAAGAAAGTAAATACGGCCACATACGTACATACGGGCGGGGTCTCGAACGCCTACTCGCGCTTATGTATGGCTAGGGCTCGTGTACATGGCTGGGTCTGAACAGAGAAATAGTGTCGTCGTCGTGTTCATGGGGAGCCAACTGGCTGGGTCGGAACGGAATACGTCGTCGTGTTCATCGGGAGGGCTTGGACGGAACATCCGATGGAAACGAGGCCTGGCATACCGCAGAACGGAGGAAGCGGCCTTGCGTTCGACCAGCCACGTTTGAAACGGGATCCTGTTCATCGGGAGGGGTCTGGCGTACCACAAAACAGAGGAAACAGACCTCCTATGGTCGAAAACGGGGTCCTGTTGATCGAGAGCGGTGTGGCGTACCGCAAAACGGAGGAAAAGAACTTGTGTTGGAGCGCTATGGTCAAAACAGGGGTCCTGTTCATTGGGAGGGGTGTGGCGTACCGCAAAACGGGACTCCACGGGATACTGTTCATCTCCACCGTCGACCCCCTCCAGCCTCCACGGGCTACTGTTCATCCACCGTCGACCTCCTCCAGTCGCCACCTGCGAATGTTCATCCACGGGCTCACATTCATCCATCCTCCACCACGCGCTACTCCACCGACTATTGTTCAACCAGCCCTCTCCACGGGCTCCTGTTCAACACCCCTCCACGGGCTACTGTTCATCCATCGCTCCGTCGTCTATTGTTCATTCTGCCCTCCACGGGGTGGTCTTGTTCATCCTGCCCTCCACATGGTCCTGTTCCTCCAGCCCCAACCGGCTAGATCGATCGGGGTCCTATTCATCCAGAGGCAACACCACGGGGTCTTGTTCATCCACCCCCACCGGAAACTGTTCATCCAAACCCCCCAGCAACACTCACTGTTCATCCAGAGGCAACACCACGAGGTCCTGTTCATCCACCCCCACCGAGAACTGTTCATCCAAACCCCGCCAGCAACGCTCACTGTTCATCCAGAGGCATCATCGATCGGCTTCAGTTAGCAGCAGTAGCGAAGGAATCGCTCGATCGGGTTCAGTTAACAGCCATCGATCGATCGCTCGGGTTCAGTTAGAGCCCAATGCCTCGCACCCACACGCGTGCCTGTATTAGAGAAATGTGCATCGCTCGGCCCCGACCACCCACCGTAACCGGGAACACCCCGATATTTTCCTCGCCCTCGCTTCTACCATGGTTTTTTCCGTCATGGACGGGCCAAAGAATGTCATGCAGCCGCGTCTCCGGCCCGCCCAAGAAGAAAAGCACATTTTCTATCATGATTTTTTGTCATAGAAGTAGGACCCCACCACATCTATGATGATACCGTGTTTTTTCACAATTATTGTCATAGAAGTGTCATAAGTATGACGGGAAAAAATTCGTTCGGCCCAAAATGTCACGGATGTGTCTTTTTTTGTAGTGTAAATTGGTGCGGTGGGGGCGCCATGGAGGAGGGGCTGAGTTTTCGCGGCTCGGGAGAAGGGAGCTTCTGGGGAGAAGGTGATTTGGCGCCCACGATGTATGAATGGGGGGGGGATTGGGAGGGGAGTGGAACCATGTTTTACGGACGCATTTGTCTGAAATGTGAGGGGAGTTACAGTTCTACCCCTGACCTTAGGCTTCTCGGCTTGGGTCTGTGTACTGAGGGTCGGGGATAGTAGAGTAACTTTGCTTCTCCCCAAATAGTAGGCGGGAGCGATTTCGGGCGAGGATGTCGTGTTTTGAAATATGGTGGGCGCGAGCGATTTCGGGCGAGGAGAGCGTGTTTTGAAATAGTGGGCGCGAGCTATTTCGGGCGAGGAGAGCGTGTTTTGCCGACCATGGTATATGAATTATTCGGCACATCTCATTTCGGCCGAGGAGAAGGCGTGCTTGGACGAAGTTACGAACCTACCCTCGATCTACAATGGGCCAATTGATGCGTGTCCCACATAGGACGGTAATTTTGCGTCTCCCATTTATTTGCTTGGGCGAATTCCACCGAGCAGAGGATGTTTAACGGTTCGTTCAAAATTTCGGAGAACGAGCATCCACGTCTACCTTACCAAGTCGATTCGAATCAAATTTTGAAATATTAGCTTGCCACTTCTTTTTTAGATGGAGAGATGATGCTCAGGAGTAATGTGTTTTTACATGCTCATTGCTAGCAATTTACTACATGACAAATAGTTGACCCACTAAAAAACGGGAATCAAACCCAAAATGAAATATCTCGATTCAATGAAATAGCTTGTGCACCAGGTCAAAATAGTGAACTAAATCCAAAATTGAACACCTCAATCGAGTAGCATGTTGTACAGTATTATAGTACTCCATGAACATGTTGAAAGTCAAATTAATGAACCTGTTTGATATACGTATATATACGTTCATGTGTGGATTGCAGACAACATGTTCTCCAATTTAAATATTTGAATGCAAGTTTATATCAAGATATGGTTTATATCAGTCTTTGATGCATGAAACGCGACCTCCCCCTCTCCCGAACTCCTGCTCTCTCTCTCTCTCTCTCTCTCTCTCCGATAATCTTCAATTCTGTCGCATGCATCCAACACACAAACCTTGTTGGTCCCTATCGCTTTCTCTCCATCTCTCTCTCTCTCTCTCTCTTTGTGCGTGTGTGTGTGTGGGGGGGGGTTCTTTCTAGTTCGCATGCATATATACTCCATCTATAGGTCTCTCTCGCACACTATGTATGATTCTCTACTCCAAGCTAGATATCTTGGGTGCACTCATCGTACGCACACAAATTCCTTGGCTCGTTGCCAGTAACTCTCTCACGCACCACTCTGTCGTCTCGGAGCTCTCCCCCCTCTCTCAAACTCTCCATCTACCTGGGTGACACATACACATGCATATGTCACTCGCACTCGATAGGCCCATCTAAAACTCCACCTCTCTCCCTCGTTCTCTCTCCATCTCACACGCACACACACAATCTCATGCCTAGCTAGCCAAGTATGATGGTCTCTCACTCAATTGTAGGCACACACAATCCCCCCTATATGTATATGACTAGCTAATCTTAGTCTCCATCACAAAGATGTGCATGGTCTATCTCAATTTCTCTCAGGGCATCTTTCTATCGCGCACGCAACTCCCTCGATCTCCCACCCATATTGTCCCCTCACGATCTCGAGGGGATCTCTCTATCACAAACACACCCTCTCGCCCTCCCCATGCGTCCATGTTCTCCATGTGTCCCTCTCAACCTTTGTTCCTTGTTGGCCAGACCTCTATTGGACATGTGCTATAGGGGTGTCTCTCTCTATTGCAAACAATCACACACTAGCTATCTTCGTGTATCTCCTCACCTCGCTTTTCTATCTCGGAGATGCATGCGTGAGATGTTCGCCTAAGAAACAAAAACACACACTCTCTCTCTAATTTTATCGTTTGTTGTCACTTTCTCTTTCACACACATACTATTTTGCACACTTACTAATTCTCCTTCACACGCACTTGATCTCTCTCGACTTAGGCACTCTCCCCGGTCCATAGCATATTGATTTATTGAAAATTCAAACATCACAAAGTTTGACCATGTATGTGGAGAAAAACAATTACATCTAGAACAGCAAACATATACCATTAGATTCACCATGAGATGTAGTTTCGTATCATGTATCATTGGTATTGTAGATATAAATAACATTTGCGTCAACATGATCAAAGTTTCCAAAGTTTGACTTCTAGAAAAATTACATGCACTGCATTATCGAGCGGATGGAATATCTCTTTCCCCCTCTCAGCTATCTGACGCACCAATCAGCCTTATCGGGGCTCCTCAATCTCTCTCAAACTTTATATCTCCCCGGTTCACACATAAACATGTCTCGCTCGCGCTATACATATAGACCCATCCAACACTCTCCGCCCTTGTTCTCTCTCTATGTGACACGCACCCCCCTAATAAGTACCATAATCCCTCACTCCATCATAGGCGGAAGCACCCCCCTATGTATGATTATCTCTCACTAGCATTCAGGAACACACGTATTGTCTCCTTCCATCCATACATCTATATCAATATCTCTCGGGGTATCTTCTATCATGCACACACCTTGTCACTCGATATCCCACCCATGTAGTCCCATCACGATCTCCAGGGGATCTCTCTATGACAAACATACACTCTCTCCTCCCCATGTCTGCATTTTCACCGTATGTCTCTCTCGACCTCTCTCCCTTGTTTCTCAGACCCCTCTTGGCCACGTGCTAGGGGTCTTGCTCTCTCGGTTGCAAACAACCACACACTATCTCCTCACCTTGCTTCCGTTGTCGAAGATGCATGTGTTATATGTTTGCATAAGACACACACGTTTTTCCTCGACTTATATCGAGTGTTGTCCATGTCTCTTTCACACACGCACACACACTTTTTTCACTCACTCTTTCTATTTCACTCTCTCTCTAGTTAGGGACTCTCTCACGTCCATAAGCATATGGATGTTTTGAAAAGTCAAACCTCCAAAAAGTTTGACCAGGTATATGTGGAGAAAAACATTTACATCTGGAACGATCATTAGATTCATCACAACATGTACTTACTTCATACTATCATTTATCTTTGGTATTGTAGATATAAGTAATTTCTTTATAAACTTGGTCAAAGTTTCAAAAGTTTGACTTTTAAAAGAATGTTGGAACTACATTATCGAACAGTGGGAGTAGCTCTCTCTCTCCCTCTCCTATCTCTCACGGGCCTCCCCTCTCACTCGAACACTCTATACTGACGGATTATACGCTCACTGTGTCAGCGTATAGCTCCGTATATTGTTTAGTTGACCGGTCAACCAGTCCACATGCTGCCTTGTTAGCTCGTGTTCTGTATCTTCGTGCGCTGGACCATGTGGCAGAAGGTGAAAAATAAGTAAACTAGAGGCACATCTGACACGCGGTGAAGTAAACCAAGTTGAAACCACTCGGGGTAGCACCCCGCATGCTAGTAAATTGAGGGCGCATTGAGGACACACTTCTTCCACGTGAAGGATGCACGCGCGCACAATTCACCACTGCGCGGCGACATGCACAGAAGGACGCACTCGCGCACACCCAGCACACAACACACACAAGCACACATGTACAATGGTGTCGCCGCCGGTTGAGATGGTCGGTGAGGCAGCCAACAAGCGGAGGCGGTTCGAGCCAAAACCGCATCCGGCGAGCCTGGACTTCATCAGCAGCCTCCCTGATGACATGCTGCTCGTCATCATCAGCCTCCTCCCCACCAAACCTGTCGTGCAGACCGCCCAGCTCTCCCGACGGTGGCGCCCCCTCTGGCGCCGCGTCCCCCTCAACCTCACCGTCGACAGCTGCCTCTGTGACGGGTATCGCAAACGCATGGCTGCAGTCTCCAAGATCCTTTCATCGCACTCTAGGCCAGCCAGACACCTTGACATCCACATGTTTAGTACCAATTGCAAGGTCCAACCCAAGTTCAACGAGTGGTTCTTATCCCCCGCCCTAGATTAGCTCGAGGAGCTCAGCTTTGAAGCTGAACGATGTCGCTCTCTGCCGCCGTCCATGCTCCGCCTCGCACCAACGCCGCGCCGCGCCAGCTTCAGCTCGTGCTATCTTCCCCAGATTAATGTCGCGCCCGCCCTTCTTCTCCCTCAACTCAAGCAGCTCGACCTCTTCGATGTTGTCATCTCGAAGAAGGCTATGGACCACCTGCTCCACAGCTGTACTGCGCTCGAGTACCTTCGTCTTGAGCAGATCCACGGGTTCATTAGCCTCCACATCGCCTCGACGAATCTTCGATGGATTTATGTGTCTTGCTGGCCCTGCAACAAGACATCAATTGGGAAGAGATCACTCCAGCTGTTCCATGTTATGGTCATTGAGAATGTGCCTTTCCTTGAGAGATTTCTTCTATCGGATCTAGATGCATGGTCCAACAAAAATCAGGGTCATTGGCGCGCCGAAATTGACAACGTTGGTGCACTCGTCTCCCAAATTCTCCGAACTCTTTATTGGCTCCATAATCGTTCAGGTACAGCACTCATCTTCTTCTCCGTCTTCTTGAAATTCACATTTTTAAATTTCTTCTTGATGCATTTATGACCGTCTTCTAGAAAATGATTCCCACAAGCTTGACCTAGTCTATGCGCACAGTGAAGATCTTGGCAATAAAATCTATCGGCCCCAATCTGGATCAAGTTGTTGAATTACTTACATGCTTTCCGTGCATGGAGAAGCTACTCATCGAGGTGAAAATTCTTTCCTATTAGTAAACAGTAATCACAACGTAGTTCAATTTTTTCGTAATTTTCCCAAATCACGATGACAAGTGTACTGTTCAAAACTACATTTACGCACTGCAGCGAAAGAAATGTTTTTAGTATTTTTTCTCACATGATCACTTGCATCGTGTTTTTGTTGTACTACTATAGTAGCCTAGGCTAGTCATGTGGAAAGTAACTTAGACTACTCCAGTAACTCTATGGTTACCCTAAGAGCAACTACTACCTCCGTCCTGGTTTACTCTTCCTATTTTGTAGTATCAAAATTTTACCATAGATTTAACTGACAACATGTTAATGCATGTCAGTAAGAACTATATCACTAGATTGTATTTGAACATAATTTCAAATGGTGTAATTTTTAGTGACATGCATTGGCGTTTTCTTACATAAATCTATGGTCAAAATATTACACTAAATAAGAGGTAGTACAAAAGTGGGCTATAACGGCCCTCCACTATGTAGGCCAAACGTGCCAAATTCATTTGTATTGCATTTGGCATCGATGCCCATCCATTTCTCACCTGGTGCCCCAATCTAGATCACCTACTTTGCTCCGGTGCCAAATTAACTCATGCAATGAAAAAACACTTGCGTGGGAGAGAGAGAGGACTGAGGCAATAAAAACACTTGTTTGGGAGAGTGAGAGGCTGGTGTAGTTGGTTTGATTGATTTGTTTATACATGTGGGTCTGTGTGCACAGCGGTGCCAACTCTCTCACATCGCGAGAGGGTGCCAGAATCGTTTGATTTGACATCGATGCGTATTATGTGGCATACTTTTGCGAAATATGGCATCGGCCACATAGTGGAAGGCGACAAAGGCCCAAGCTCTTCACATACTCCTAGGTAAATGAGAGGAAAGAGAAAGAGAGAGAGAGAGTGAAAAATATCACTAGCCAGCCAACCCTATCGTATGAGCGAATGATATTGGTACCTCTTTGTAACACCCACGATGCGGCTATATCTTCCAAGTGTCGGAGCATGACTTAGAGGCATAACCGCATAGTAGGCATGTCCCAAGAGGGGTAATATTTACACATCCCATGTACTGAATAAGAAAGAGATAAAGAGTTGGCTTACAATCGCCACTTCACACAATACATAAATGTAGCATTACATCATCCACATACAATCAAGGTCCGACTACGGAACCAAAATAAAGACAACCCCAAATGCATAGCTCCCCAATCGCCCCAACTGGGATCCTCTACTAATCGTCCGGAAAGGAAACATAGTAACGTCCTGAATCCTCGTCGAACTCCCACTTGAGTTCGGTCGCGTCCCCTGCACTCGCATCATCGGAACCTGTATCTGGTTTTGGTAGTAATCTGTGAGTCACGGGGACTCAGCAATCTCACACCCTCGCGATCAAGACTATTTAAGCTTATGGGTAGGAAAAGGTAGTGAGGTGGAGCTGCAGCAAGAACTAGCATATATGGTGGCTAACTTACGCAAATGAGAGCGAGAAGAGAAGCAAATCACGGTCGAGAAGCTATAAGATCAAGAAGTGATCCTAAAACTACTTACGTTCAAGCATAACACGAGAGCGTGTTCTCTTCCCGGACTCCGCCGAAAAGAGACCATCACGGCTACACACGCTGTTGATTCATTTTAATGAAGTTAAGTTTCAAGTTCTCTACAACCGGACATTAACAAATTCCCATCTTCCCATAACCGCGGGCACTGCTTTTGAAAGTTCAAAACCCTACAGGGGTGTCCCAACTTAGCCCATCACAAGCTCTCACGGTCAACGATGGATATTCCTCCTCCCAGGAAGACCCGATCACACTCGGAATCCCGGTTACAAGACATTTCGACAATGGTAAAACAAGACCAGCAAGACCACCCGCTGTGCCGACAAATCTCAATAGGAGCTGCACATATCTCGTTCTCAAGGCGGATAAGCTAAGCGTACAGGAGCCAACGTAACCCAAGTTGCCAATGGACGACCCTGCACGGTGCTCTAGTTTGGACCAACACTCAGAGGAGCACTGGCCCGGGGGTTTAAAATAAAGATGACCCTTGAGTCCGCGAAACCCAAGGGAAAAGGCTTAGGTAGCAAATGGTAAAACCAAGGTCGGTCCTTGCTGGAGGAGTTTTATTCAAGGCAAACTGTCAAGGGGTTCCCATTATAACCCAACCGCGTAACAAACGCAAAATCAAGCAACATAACACCGGTATGACGGAAACTAGGGCGGCAAGAGTGGAACAAAATACCAAGCATAAGGCCAAGCCTTCCACCCTTTACCAAGTATATAGATGCATTAAAGTAAACAAGATATAATAATGATATCCCAACAAATAAATATGTTACAACAAGGAAAAAACTCCATCTTCACCTGTAACTAGCAACGCTATAAGAGGGGCTGAGCAAAGCGGTAACATAGCCAAACAACAGTTTGCTAGGAAAGGTGGGTTAGAGGCTTGACATGGCAATATGGGAGGCATGATATAGCAAGTGGTAGGTAACACGGCATAGCAATATAGCGAGCAACTAGCAAGCAAAGATAGAAGTGATTTCGAGGGTATGGTCATCTTGCCTGCAAAGTTCTCCGAGTTGACGTAAGCTTGATCCTCGTAAGCATACTCAACGGGTTCCTCGATCACGTACTCGTCTCCCGGCTCTACCCAAAGCAAGAACACAAGCAAAGGGCCAACAATCAATCACGGTGCAATGCGCAAGCAACATGATGCAAAACATGGCATGATATGAGGGATGTGATATGCAATGCATATGCGTGCTTCGCAAATAAAAGATTGAACTAGGCATCAACTTGGCAAACCAAGAGTGCCGCTGGAAATATGAGTTGATTTCAGTCGAAATTGATGTAAAGATCACCAGAAACGGATGCACGGTTTGCAAGTGGCAAGCAAAACAAGAATGGCACAATTCTGCGATTAACAGCACAATGCCATCTAGAATGCAACAATAAATTAAGCTACTGCACTCCAACATAACAACAAAGCACATGGCAGTGATCTACTCAAGATGATTGACAAAAGATGAACACTGAGCTACGGCTAAATCACAAAAAAGCAGGTTCAAACAAGCATGGCAAAAGTGCAAAAGATATCAGCTTCACAGACTTGGAGAAAATACTAACATGTCAGGAATTAACATCAGGAAGCAATGTTTAGAGCAAGATAACAACATGCTACAGGAACATATTATGGCAAAACAAGGCATGGCATGAATCTACTAAAAGCATATAACAAAAGTCCCTTACTGACCATAAGCCAAAAAGGATCACAACATATGATGGCACCCATGTAAACATAGCAAGTTTCGTTAACCGATTCAGACTTAGCAGAAAACTAGACATGGCAAAAACAGAGTTACGAAGGCCTCTTTGCGAGCTCGATTCACTCATCATAAGGCATTTCATGACAAACTAAGCATACTACCAGCAAGAATACATGATCAAGAAGCTACACAAAGCAACAACAATCTCATAGCATGCATGGATCAACTACAACAACCTTAGCAAAATTGATTAACATGTAAACAATCTGCCAGGAACATTTTATAGCAAAAGTAGAGCAAGATTGAGTCATGCTAGGGCACTCCATAAATGCAAATAGAGGCATGGATGGATAGAGCACAACCATATGTCCAAATCATCCTTACTGAACATACTCAAAAGAAGCATGGATCTCTCTGTAGCAACAAGAACACATGGCATAAAAATAACAGCAGAGCAAAGACTTAGTGAAATTCTAAGTCCTTGAAATCAGCAATATTACGAGAGCTACTTTGCATGCTTGTGCTAGTCACCACATTGATCACAAAAATACATGGCATACACCCCTATAAATATGGCATGTCATAGCCCAAAACACATGTAGAGCTCATGCTCATATGCAACACACAATAATCATGGCAAAAATGACAAATGCTCAAGATTCGCTAAGTAACAGCACCTAACATTTTATAGCACTCTTGCAACAGTCATTTGGGCATTAAGATGGACTCAAACAAGCATGACACAATGGAACAAAATGAGGAGTACATCCAGATGAACAATTTCATATATGGCACGCACAAAACAAAGCTACGGATGCAGAGTTATGGCATGTCGAATAGTGCTTGAAAAATATAGCAGAAAATAACTTAGGCAAAATTTCAACCTCCAGATCTAGGGTTTCGGTGGCACGCGAACCGATGTTCGCCGGATCTTCGCCGGGGAGCTTGTCGGAGTGGAGGGAGAGGGCCGGAGTGGAGGGAGATGGCCGGATCCGGGCGCGGCTTCGCCGGATCTTGAGTCTCCGACGTTTAGCGGAGCCAGGGTGGCGTGGAGGGGAGCGGCGAGGTGCGGTGGTGTCGGCGGAGGCGGCAAGGCGGAGGCGGTGGCCGGCGCGGCGAAGGGCGGCGCGCGCGGGCGCGTGCCGGGCGGAGGAAGGGCGGCGGGGCACGCGGGCAGAGTCAGGCTCCGGGGGCCGACCGCGGGCCTGGCGGGCCGGCAGCACGGGGGCGGTGGCGCTGCCACGTGGCGCGGGCTAAGTGGCTTGGGGCGGCGGCGATATTTGCCCGGCATCACCCGGACATGTCCGGCGGTGCGGAGGGGAAATCTAGGGTTTTGGACTGCGGGATTTCGGGGGGAGGCAACAATTTATAGGTAGAGGGAGCTAGGAGAGTCCAAATGAGGTGCGGTTTTCGGCCAAGCGATTGTGAATGAACGCCCGAGAGGATGGAGGGGGTTTGGTTGGGTTATTGGGCCACTTTGGAGGGGTGTTGGGATGCAACACACACGAGGCCTTTACGGTTCCCGGGTTAACTGTTGGAGTATCAAACGAACTCCAAATGGCACGAAATTGACAGGCGGTCTACCGGTGGTGTACCAAGGCTGCTTGGCAAATCTCGGTCCATTCCGAGAAAGTTTAACACCCGCACATGAAAAGAGACAAAAGGGGGCGCCAGAGGACGTAGGAGTGTCGGAATGCAAAACAGACAACGGGGAAAATGCTCGGATGCATGAGACGAACACGTATGCAAATGAGATGCACATGATGACATGATATGAAATGCATGACATGAACAAAATGCAAAACAAAGAAAAAAGCCAACCACGAGGTAATCTCATAACTTAGAGCCGAAAATGGCAAGAGTTGGAGTACAAATATGGTAAGTTACATCCGGGGTGTTACGACACTCCACCACTACGAATGGATCTCTTCCCGAGATCTAGGACTGAAAGAACTCCGGATATTCAGAACGGAGGTGGTCCTCACATTCCCAGGTGGCTTCTCGGTCGGAATGGTGTGACCACTTATCTTTCAGGAATTTGATAGACTTGTTGCAA
This sequence comes from Triticum aestivum, assembly GCF_018294505.1. Taxonomy (NCBI): domain Eukaryota; kingdom Viridiplantae; phylum Streptophyta; class Magnoliopsida; order Poales; family Poaceae; genus Triticum; species Triticum aestivum. Next base: position 379,579,226 of record NC_057797.1, read on the forward strand.
GTCTTGCGTTCAGTTTCTTCAAGAATAGCAATGGGATGCTCATGATAAGACATGTCTTCTTGGAGATCAATCCCTTCGAAGTTGATGGTGCACTCAGGCGTCTTGAAACACTTGCGAAGCTGAGACACGTGAAACACGTTGTGCATATTTGCAAAGTTGGGTGGAAGCTTAAGTTGATAGGCGAGGTCGCCTCTTTTGCCAATGATCTTGAAAGGTCCCACGTATCTAGGGGCAAGCTTCCCTTTGATACCAAAGTGACGAGTACCTTTCATTGGAGAGACGCAGAGGTAGACATGGTCTTTGATCTTGAAAGCCAAGTCACGATGCTTGCTATTATAGTAACTCTTCTGGCGCGATTGCGCGGCTTTGAGATTTTCACAGATGACTTTGCACATCTCTTCAGCTTCTGTGATTAAGTCATTGCCAAGAAGTTGGCGTTCACCAGTCTCTGACCAATTAAGAGGAGTACGACACTTTCTGCCATAGAGAATCTCGAATGGGGCCTTGCCCGAACTCACTTGGAAGCTGTTGTTGTAGGAGAACCCGGCATATGGAAGACAATCTTCCCACTTCATAAGGAAGGAAATGACAAGCCATGAGCATATCTTCAAGAATTTGATTTACTCGCTCGACTTGTCCACTAGTTTGAGGATGGAAGGCTGTGCTGAAGCGAATGTTGGTGCCCATGGCCTTCTGGAAGGAGTCCCAGAACTTAGAAGTGAAGATGCTTCCACAATTTGAAGATATCAACTATGGAATACCGTGTAAAGAGACAATCCTGGAGGTATATAGCTCTGCCAACTGAGCTGCTGTGATAGATTCTTTGATAGGAAGAAAATGAGCCACTTTAGTAAGCTTGTCGATGACAACAAAGATAGCATCATTTCCGCATTTGGACTTGGGAAATCCAGTCACGAAGTCCATCTCAATATGGTCAAACTTCCATTCTAGAATGGCAAGAGGTTGGAGGAGACCACCTAGCCGTTGGTGTTCTGCTTTCACTCTTCTGCAGACATCACATTCATTCACGAACTGAGCAATTTCTCGCTTCATTCGAGTCCACCAATACGATTGCTTGAGGTCATGGTACATCTTTGTACTTCCAGGATGAATAGATAGGAGTGAATTGTGAGCCTCGTTCATAATGACTTTATGTAGATCACCCTTAGGAAAAAAAATTCGATCCTCGAAGAATAGAGTATCTTTCTCATCAATGCGATAGCACTTGTACTTGACAAGGCTCTTGGCAATCCCATTCTTCACCTTCTTCACCATTGCATCAAGAAGTTTTGCCTCGCAAATTTGATCTTCCAAAGTAGGAGAGACTTGGAGGTTGGCAAGAAATCCTTGAGGAACAACTTGGATATTAAGTTTGCGGAAAGCTTCACAAAGGTCCGGTTGGAAGGGCTTGAGAATCAAACTGCTGCAGTAAGCCTTCCTGCTCAAAGGGTCAGCAATGACATTGGCCTTTCCTGGAGTATATTCAATACTCGGATTATACTCTTGAATCATTTCGACCCAACGAGTCTGCCTGACGTTGAGGTTGGGTTGAGTGAATATGTACTTGAGACTCTTATGATAAGTGAAGATGTCCACTTTCCTTCCCAACAAGAGATGTCTCCATGTTAAAAGAGCATGGACAGCTGCCGCCAACTCGAGGTCATGAGTGGGGTAGTTCTTTTCATTGGGCTTCAACTGGCGAGAGGTATAAGCCACACCTTTCTTCTCTTGCATTAGCACAACACCGAGACCTTGCAGGGAGGCATCACAGAAAACTCCGAATGGTTTGGATTCATCAGGAGGAGTCAAAACTGGAGCTGTGACTAACTTCTCTTTGAGGGTGTTGAAAGCGATGTCACATCCAGGCGTCCAGACATACTTCACATGCTTCTGGAGGAGGTTGGAAAGAGGCTTCGCGATCTTAGAGAAATTCTCAACGAATCTTCAACAATAGCTTGCAGGCCCAAGGAAACTACGGAGCTGCTTGACATTCTGAGGCGGTTCCCAATTCACGATTGCAGACACCTTCTCAGGATTAATAGCTATGCCCTTGGCGGAGATGATATGGCCAAGGTAGATACTCATCGAGCCAAAACTCACACATTGAAAACTTCACATAGAATTGATGTTCTCTGAGTTTGTCTAGCACCAATCTCAAATGCTTGGCATGATCCTCTTTGTTCTTGGAAAAGACCAAAATATCATCGAGATACACCAAGACGAAATCATTTGTGTAAGGGTTGAAGATGAAGTTCATCATGCGAGAGAATGTTGGAGGAGCGTTGACAAGGCCGAAAGACATGACAGTATATTCATAAGAACCATAGCTTGTTCTGAATGCTGTCTTGGGGATATCTTGTTCACGAATGCGAATCTGATGATAACCCATACGAAGGTCAAGCTTGGAGAATACTTGGGCACCTTTGAGCTGCTCGAAAAGCTCATTGATGTTGGGAAGTAGGTACTTGTTCTTTATGGTCTTCTTGTTCAATGGGCGGTAGTCGACACAAAGTCGGTCCATGCCATCTTTCTTCTTGACAAAAAGAACACCACAACCCCATGGAGAAGAAATTGGTCGGATCAGACCCATATGCTCTTGTACATCGAGTTGTTTCTTCAGCTCCTTCAACTCTTATGGTCCAAGCTTGTAAGGACATTTGCAAACAGGTTCCGTGCCAGGCTCAATATCGATGACAAATTCAGCTGGCCGGTGAGGAGGCATTCCTGGAAGCTCTCCTGGAAAGACGTCTTGATATTCACAAACGACTGGAATCTAAGAGATGGCATTCAACTCGCCCTTCTCATTGAGAGAAAACAGTCGAATGGTATCGTCACGAGTGGCATAGATGATCACATCCTCAGACGAGTGTGTCAATTGAATCAACCTGGCAGCACAATCAAGCTGATCCTTGTGCTTAGAAAGCCAGTCCATGTCGATAATTAGATCAATATCGGAGTCACCAAGGACCATTGGAGAAGATAGAAATCTATAGTCACCCATCTCGATAGAAACATTCGGGATCATCGTGGTAGCCCTCATAGACTTGGCCGGAGAAACCACTCCCATGGGTTTACCCAACATTTCCGAAACGAAGTCATGCTTTCAAACAAATGATCTTGAGTTGAAACAATGCGATGCACTAGTATCAAAAAGGACTTTTGGAGGAATATCATTAATAGGAAGATTACCCATGATCACTTCTGAAGAGTCCTCTGCCTGAGCTGCATTCATCATGTTGACCTTTCCAAACTTGGAATTATGCTTGACCACTGCATTGCTGATAGATCTCACAGGAGGAGGAGGCGTAAGGCACCTCTGGTTGAAGCATTTGTTCGCATAGTGCCTTTTCTGCTGACATTTGTTGCAAGTAACCTCTGATAGTGGACGGTGATAAGAAGCACTTGACCTTGGAGCATGAGACAAAGCTTTGTTCTGATAGCCTGGGTTGGGTGGGTGGGAAGATCCATTGCCACCTTTACTCTTCTGCTGATAAGGCTGGTGGAAGGGAGGAGGAGGAGGCAACCAGAACGTTTGCTGCTTAGCTGCCACTTGAGTTGAAGAAGAAGAAGGAGTTGCATCCCTGACTCTCTTCTTGGAAGCACCACACTTGATCTGAGCAGCTTCTTGCTTTAGTGCCATGTTGTAGAATCCATCATACTTGGTCGGCTCAAAAAGCACGAGAGCTACTTGCAGATCTTCTCTAAGGCCACCTCTGAATTGATAAATCATGCTCTTCTCGACAGGGACGTCTTGTTTGGCGAAGCGAGCGAGCCTCTGAAATAGGATGTTGTATTGGTAAACAGACATACTACCTTGCTTCAGATTGCGGAACTCCTCGCGCTTACTCTCAGCAACACTTTGAGGAATGTGGTGAGCTTTGAAGTCTCGGCGGAAATCATCCCAGGTAATCACACGACCTCCTCTAGAATCTTTGTATTGTTGATACCACTCAGCAGCTTGGTCTTTGAGTTGGAACGAAGCAAACTTGACAAAGTCCTCAGGCCTGACGTTGCTACACTCAAAATGTTTGCAGATATCCACGAGCCAATCGTCAGCGTCTGTGGCCTCGACACAGTTACTGAAGGACTTCGGCTGGTTTGCGAGGAACTGGTTGAGGGTAGCAAACTAAGCTGGATGGTTGCCTTGGCCTTGATTTCCTTGGTTACGCTCTTGCAAGAGTTGCAAAAGCATCTGCGTGTTGGTGTTGGTGGTAGCCATGACAGCTTTCCATGCCTCCGGAGGAGGTGGTGGCGGAGGTTCCGAATTTTGACGCGTTGGAGGAGCCATCCTGAAGAAGTTGACATCCGTTAGCATCTTGAAAGACATATATTCGAGCTCAATCAATGGATCAAAATTGCAACATATAGCCTTAACATTCGAACAAGGATGAACGAATAAATTCCAAAGTAAATGATCACACTTCCATAAAGTTGAGAAGCCACTTAGATAGATATAGATGAATGAAACAACAAGGTACGGATATGAACAAATAATTGGTAAGGATTACCCAATCACAAACCAAATATCTGCGGGAACAAATACTAGAGCTACATGAATTCCCATCTATGAAACTCCCGAAACTTTCTGGTTATGCAATCGGGTGTTGGGGATACAGGGGAAGCATAATATCTCACCCAAATCTAGCAAATCCTACATCCAAATGTATCCATCCTTCAACACATAACCAAGAAACCTTCAGAAATCATTTACCTCAACCTTCAAAAAGCATCTGTTATACGTGTTATGGAAATACTCCCGAACTCCCACCCTAGTACTGGGTGGCGTCGATGTTATCTCACCAACAACTGCATAAAGGAGATTTTCGATGTCGGCGAACTCAGATATTCCTGAACTACAACGATCAAATTGTGATGACAACACCTCGGAGCTCAACTCCCCAGGACACTGCCACAACCCCTAAATGTCAGGAGGCACCAAGAACAATGTTCTCGTCACAAAACCATTGAAACGATTCCAAGATACCCGCGTGATCCTAAATTTTTTTTAGTGAGATTTGAGAAGAGAAGAGTCAAAACTCTACACCAGGAGGCCTCACGAGAGCGACGAAGGGACTAAGGAGTAAAAAGAATCCTACTCTCCGATATATATAATCCTATAAGACTCAAAACATTTTTCTAGACTCAGCAACGCCAGCGATTTGATAAAGCAAGGGGCTCCTAAGTCGGGGAAGGCTCTGATTACCAACTTGTAACACCCACGATGCGGCTATATCTCCCACGTGTTGCAGCACGACTTAGAGGCATAACCACATAGTAGGCATGTCGCAAGAGGGGTAATCTTTACACAACCCATGTACTGAATAAGAAAGAGATAAAGACTTGGCGTACAATCGCCACTTCACACAATACATAAATATAGCATTACATCATCCAGATACAATCAAGGTCCGACTACGGAACCAAAATAAAGACAACCCCAAATGCATAGATCCCCAACTGGGCTCCTCTACTGATCGTCCGGAAAGGAAACATAGTAACATCCTGAATCCTCGTTGAACTCCCAGTTGAGTTCAGTCGCGTCCCCTGCACTGGCATCATCAGAACCTGCATCTGGTTTTGGTAGTAATCTGTGAGTCATGGGGACTCAGCAATCTCACACCCTCGCGATCAAGACTATTTAAGGTTATGGGTAGGAAAAGGTAGTGAGGTGGAGCTGCAGCAAGCACTAGCATATATGGTGGCTAACTTACGCAAATGAGAGCGAGAAGAGAAGCAAAGCATGATCAGAGAAGCTATAAGATCAAGAAGTGATCCTGAAACTACTTACGTTCAAGCATAACACGAGACCGTGTTCTCTTCCCGGACTCTGCCGAAAAGAGACCATCACGATTACACACGCTGTTGATTCATTTTAATTAAGTTAAGTTTCAAGTTCTCTACAACCGGACATTAACAAATTCCCATTTGCCCATAACCATGGGCACGGCTTTCGAAAGTTCAAAACCCTGCAGGGGTGTCCCAAAATAGCCCATCACAAGCTCTCACGGTCAACGAAGGATATTCCTTCTCCCAGGATGATCCGATCAGACTCGGAATCCTAGTTACAAGACATTTCGACAATGGTAAAACAAGACCAGCAAGACCACCTGCTATGCCGACAAATCCCGATAGGAGCTGCACATATCTCGTTCTCATGGCACACCGGATAAGCTAAGCATGCAGCAGCCAACGTAACCCAAGTTGCCAAGGGACGGACCTGCACGGTGCTCTAGTTTGGACCAACACTCAGAGGAGCATTGGACCGGGGGTTTAAAATAAAGATGACCCTTGAGTCTGCGAAACCCAAGGGAAAAGGCTTAGGTGGCAAATGGTAAAACCAAGGTCGGGCCTTGTTGGAGGAGTTTTATTCAAGGCGAAATGTCAAGGGGTTCCCGTCATTACCCAACCGTGTCAGGAACACAAAATCAAGGAACATAACACCGGTATGATGGAAACTAGGGCGTCAAGAGTGGAACAAAACACTAGGCATAAGGTCGAGCCTTCCACCCTTTACCAAGTATATAGATGCATTGAAGTAAACAAGATATAATAATGATATCCCAACAAATAAACATGTTCCAACAAGGAACAAACTCCATCTTCACCTGCAACTAGCAATGCTATAGGAGGGGCTGAGCAAAGCGGTAACATAGCAAAACAACAATTTGCTAGGAAAGGTGGGTTAGAGGCTTGACATGGCAATATGGGAGGCATGATATAGCAAGTGGTAGGTAACGTGGCATAGCAATAGAGCAAGCAACTAGCAAGCAAAGATAGAAGTGATTTCGAGGGTATGTTCATCTTGCCTGCAAACTTCTCTGAGTTGACGTAAGCTTGATCCTTGTAAGCGTACTCAATGGGTTCCTCGATCACGTACTCGTCTCCCGGCTCTACCCAAAGCAAGAACACAAGCAAAGGACCAACAATCAATCATGGTGCAATGCGCAAGCAACATGATGCAAAACATGGCATGATATGCGGGATGTGATATGCAATGCATATGCATGCTTCGGAAAGAAAAGATTGAACCAGGAATCAACTTGGCAGACCAAGAGTGCCGCTGGAAACATGTGTTGATTTCGGTCGAAATCGATGTAAAGATCACCGAAAATAGATGCACGCTTTGCAAATGGCAAGCAAAACAAGAATGGCACAATTCTGCGATTAACAGCACGATGCCATCTAGAATGCAACAATAAACTAAGCTACTGCACTACGACATAACAACAAAGCACATGGCAGTGATCTACTCAAGATGCTTGACAAAAGATGAACACCGAGCTATGGCTAAATCACACAAGAGCGGGTTCAAACAAGCATGTCAAAAGTGCAAAAGATATCAGCTTCACAAACTTATAGAAAAAATACTAACATGTCAGGAATTAACATCAGGAAGCAATGTTTAGAGCAAGATAACAACATGCCACGGAACATATCATGGAAAAACAAGGCATGGCATGAATCTACTCAAAGCATATAACAAAAGTCCCTTACTGACCATAAGCAAAAAAGGATCACAAGATATGATCGCACCCATGTAAACATAGCAAGTTTCGTTAACAGATTCAGACTTAGCATAAAACTGGACATGGCAAAAACAGAGTGACGAAGGCATTGCATGATAAACTAGGCATACTACCAGAAGGAAGACATGATCAAGAAGCTACACAAAGCAAGAACAATCTCATAGCATGCATGGATCAACTACTACAAGCTTGGCAAAATTGATTAACATGTAAACAATCTGCGAGGAACATTTTATAGCAAAAGTAGAGCAAGACTGAGTCATTCTAGGGCACTCCATAAATGCAAACATGGGCATGGATGGATAGAGCACAACCATATGTCCAAATCATCCTTACTGAACATACTCAAAAGAAGCATGGATCTCTCTGTAGCAACAAGAACACATGGCATAAAAATAACAGCAGAGCAAAGACTTAGTGAAATTCTAGGTCCCTGAAATCAGCAATATTACGAGAGGTACTTTGCATGCTTGTGCTAGTCACCACATTGATCACAAAAATACATGGCATACACCCCTGTAAAGATGGCATGGCATAGCCCAAAACACATGTAGAGCTCATGCTCATATGCAGCACATAATAATCATGGCAAAAATGACAAATGCTCAAGATCTGCTAAGTAACAACACCTATCATTTCATAGCACTCTCGCAACAGTCATTTGGGCATTAAGATGGACTCAAACAGGCATGACACAATGGAAAAAAATGAAGAGCCCATCCAGATGAACAATTTGATATATGGCACGCACAAAACGGAGCTACAGATGCAGAGTTATGGCATGTCGAATAGTGCTTGAGAAATATAGCAGAAAATGACTTAGGCAAAATTTCAACCTCCAGATCTAGGGTTTTGGTGGCACGTAAACCGATGTTCGCCGGATCTTCGCCGGGGAGCTTGTCAGAGTGGAGGGACATGGCCGGATCTGGGTGTGGCTTCGCCGGATCTTGAGTCTCCGGCGTTTAGCAAAGCCGGGGCGGCATGGAGGGGAGCGGCGAGGTGCGGTGGTGCGGGCGGAGGCGGCGGTCGGCGCGGCGAAGGGCGGCGCGCGCGTGCACGAGCCGGGCGGAGGAAGGGCGGCGGGGCACGCGGGCGGAGCCGGACTCCGGGGGCCGGCCGCGGGCCTGGCGGGCCGGTGGCGCAGGGGCAGTGGCGCTGCCACGTGGCGCTGGATGAGTGGCTCGGGGCAGCGGCGCGATTTGTCAGGTGTCGCCCGGACGTGTCCGGCGGCGTGGAGGGGAAATATAGGGTTTTGCACTGCGGGATTTCGGGGGGAGGCAACAATTTATAGGTAGAGGGAGCTGGGAGAGTCCAAATGAGGTGCGGTTTTCGGCTACGCGATCGTGATCGAACACCCGAGAGGATGGAGGGGGTTTGGATGGGTTATTGGGCCACTTTAGAGGGGTGTTGGGCTGCAACACACACGAGGCCTTTACGGTTCCTCGGTTAACCGTTGGAGCATCGAACGAACTCCAAATTGCACGAAACTTGACAGGCGTTCTACCGATGGTGTACCAAGGCCGCTTGGAAAATCTCGGTCCATTCCGAGAAAGTTTAACATCCGCACACGAAAAGAAACAAAAGGGGGCGCCCAAGGACATAGGAGTGTCGGAATGCAAAACGGACAACGGGGAAAATGCTCGAATGCATGAGACGAACACGTATGCAAATGAGATGCACATGATGACATGATATGAAATGCATGACAAATGAAAAACAAAGACAAAACCCAACCACAAGGGAATCTCATAACTTAGAGCCGAAAATGGCAAGAGTTGGAGTGCAAATATGGTAAGTTACATCCAGGGTGTTACACTCTTGATGACACGGCAATCTTATACAGCCAGCTGCTCTAATATATTCTCTTCTTTTGCAGATAAAAAAGACCCGAAAGTGGAAAATGTGCTGCACTATAACAATCTCACCGAATGCGTTGATCTCCATCTTACAGAAATTGATTTGATCGACTACCGAGGCATCACATCAGAGATTAAATTGGCCAGGTTCTTTGTTCTGGAGGCATGTGTGCTCAAGGTAATGAGGTTTGGCATTCTCTGGCGCAATAATGAATGGCGTGCTGATCACCGCAAGAGTCTAAGCCTAAATGACAAAGTCTCCGCAAAAGCTGAATTTGTTTTTGAAACATCAAGTGGATAGAGACTCGAAAACATATTTGCCCATTAGTGACTTGTCAGGGCGGTGGATTTTAGTTTGTTTGATAATGCTGCATCCACCTAAAGTAACGAAAGTTCTTACGTAAACTTCCTAGTAATTCCCTCTTCGTAGATGCGGCATTACTCCTAACATTTGTCATATCAGTTTGAAACTTGTAATATTGCCGTGTCCTATTCCTGTGTTTTCAAAATCCTGCGAATCAAACAGGTCCTGAGTTGGTGATGATGTTGTGCCTGCCATCTTTCACCAATAGCCGTCGGATCTAGATCTGACGCATACAAACCAAACTTCTTCAGTTTTGCAAAAAGATGCCCGCACTTGTTCCCTATTTACAAACAACTCCTTGTCTCTCACAATCAGCCTTATCTCCTCCCCACCACATCTAGAAGGCCATGGAAAAATCTGGCGCGATGGCCGCTGCCGGCGCCATCCCCCCCAATCATGGTGTTCCGTGCAATGCACTGGCATGTACGCACGGGAAATTATGTCGAACACGGCTAGTTGTAAGTAGGCTAGGTCTACAACCATGATGATAGTGACTACAGATGGTGAGGCTGACTATGGTATGCCGAACACGGCACCTATACTCAGGTGTCATCTCCGGCGTAGGGTCTTGTCACTTCACTGTGAGGAGCAGCACGTAATAATTTGACCAACGGGTAGTAGAGTGCTACTACATTGGTAGTACTACTACTAGTACTAGCACCACCGTCTGGATTTAGTAGTACTACCACGTCCATATGGATTTAGTATTTGACTAGCAATATCTAGTAATGCATGTCACAAAAAATGTACTACTCCCTTTGTAAATAAATACATGGTGTATTTTTTTATTCCTATCGGCGAGATGACTTAATGTCTTTTTGCTACTTAATAGGATTACATGCAATGAACTAACCACCGCATGTGATGTTTGGTAGTCTCAAGTCATTCAAATCATGCATGGCCCACATCTCTCATTGCTTGATATGTCACGAAGTAAGAAACGAGGAGGGAGTTAATGTACCATGCCTAAGTGTTTTGGGATTATTTGGTTTCCGTAAGGTGACTTACACAAATTTTTTGGTTACTTGCATTAACATTTTATTAGTTAAATCAAATGTCAAAACTTGGCGCAAAATGCAAAGGGGACCAATAAACCAGTAAACATCAAAGTTCTCTCGTTTGGCCCCAACTAGAGGTCTGGTGAGATGACTATACTACACCGGCACTGAGGGGGACGCAACTTCATTGACTTACTGCACCTGCCTTTGGGTGTATGACACGTGGGCCCAACGGGTGGATGGCCAACCTGTCATACAACCAAAGGCAGGTGTAGTAGAGGGGCGAGGAGTAGATGGAGAACTCACACATGAATTCAACACAGTCTGCACTTCTCATATAAATGCTCCCGCCAGTCCAATCTACGAAATCCTACACACCTACGCACCCAAGGGCAAGAGTGATCACTCCAATCTCAAGATCAGTTGACTAGAAGCTAGACCCATGGAGGCGATAAACGGGAGCATCAGCTGGCTGTGCCAGATGGTCCATGATGCCGGCCTGCGGCCCCGCACCGAGGAACGTCTCCAGGGCGAGGGGCCGCTTGGATGATAGCTTCGTCTCCTTGTTCGACGAGGTCCTCGTCAGCTTCCTCGACAAGTTCACCATCGTCAAGAAGCTCGCGGACGACCTTGACGTACGCCTCCAGCCCATGCACCCAGGCTCTGCGATGCCCGCCACCCTCAATGGCCTCTATGGTGACAACCTCTTTAACGCACTGGTGACCCTGCGACTGCCCGCTGTCGTGCCGGAGAATGTCTATCTCGAGGTTGCGCTCGCCGCGCAGCGCCTGGCGTAGCAAGACACCACCGACATAATCACCCACGTCTACGCGCAAAATCGTCCAAAAAGACTACTACATGCAAGAGGAGGACGATAGGACACTGGCCTTCTTGGACCGCAGGGCAACCTTGGACGGCATTGTTCAGAAGCACGTTGAGCTTGCCGCCAACGCCGCTGCTCCTCACCCGTCGGTTTGTGACCCGGAGCACTAGCGCATGAGGATGTCATTGATGGACCCGTATGTATCTTTATCTTTCCGTCAAATCCATGTAGTAGTATATGGTACTACTAGTAATTATCTTACCTTTCGCATCAACTTCATAATTTTCGTACGTACTCCATGCATGAACTGTGCCAGAACCAAACTTCTTATTACTCCAGGGAAAATCATTATTTCTATCTATCGGTCGCGCCATGGAGCAGCACCAAATTTTACAAGTTACAAGTTCAAAAGGAAAAGCCTGGCGTGTTCGTGTTGCACCGCACCACGGTTGGTCCGGCATACCGCTCAAGGGGGAATGCGTGTTGTGTTGCCTTTTCACTTACAAGTGGGACTGCAGTTGAGCAAACCGACTATCGGCAAACCCCCACCCCGCCCACCGCGCGATGGCTGAGAAAACAGGAGGGAGAAGAGATGGCCGTAGCATGGACTCCAAGAAAATTGGTGTCGGATGGGACTCGTGTGGGTGGCGTGTGTCGTACTGCTAGCCATGAATGTTGGTTATGGCCCATGGCACCCCACTATATCAAGGTGCTGGTTACAGAGAACAAATTTCCTGGAGTCCATGCTCATCCCTCCTCTATCTCTCTTCTCAGCCAGCCAGCAAACGCGCGGAGCCCATCGTCTGTTTGCTCATATGTGGTCCCACATGTCGGTGAAAACGCAAGAGGACCCACTGAACCTGCACATATTTCACCTCGACGGTCTAGTGATGAAAAACAAATCCAATAAATATCTTCGGTGGCCGCTTTCAGAGTTACTCAAGAGTAGTAAGATTCTATTTACAGTTTAACCCAAGATGCACATCATGTGGCTTCAACTACCACTTTATTTTCTTGCATGACACGACCTGGATGGTGGATGTCCCACGTGTCTGCAAAAGGAGGAAGAACTTGACCAAATCTTCGGTTGTGCTCTCAGATTAGACTAGTTGTGCTAACTTAAAATTTTATTGTGTAGAATGGATGCAAGTTTTGGTATTGGGAAGAAGAGTACAACGATATATTGATAGAGCGCAATTTAGTAGATCTTCTAGCACTTTTAGCTAGCATAGAGGCTAGAGATGAGACTAGTGCACTTGTTGATACAATAGAGGCTAGACACGTCTACTTATTTACACTCGAAGAAGAAAGAAGCACGCAAGATCGAGCCTCCGCAGATCAACAATGAATGCATAGAGAAGGCACTAATCCAACTTATAGGAGCAGTTATGGAAGTTGGATATCTTCTAAAATGTATTCTTGTGGTTCTTGTTTTCTTTGGTCTTGCTTTTCTAGTCAAAATTTTGGTGATGTATTTCCATGTACCAAAAAATCAATGATGAAAAAAAGATATATGTTTGCAAAGAAAAATGTACACGACCGGGATGCATCCGCGCGTTCGTCACACGACCACCGCATCCGAGAAATGGCCCGGACATGACCCCATTGCCCTACCCAAATGGACAGAATCCAGGAAAAGCGGAGGTCCGTTTGGGGTCGTGCGTTGGAGTTGGCCTTACAAGTGGGACCACAGTTGAGGAAACCGACTATCGGAAAACCCCCACCTCGCTTGCCTCGCGATGGCTGAGTTAGCGAAACGACGAGGTTGAAGAGATTGATGTACCACAGACTCCAAGAAATATGGTGTCAGATGGAAGTCGTGCTGGTGGCATGTGCCGTACTCCTAGACGTGAATGCTTGTTCTGGCCCATGCCACCCTACTACTCCTACAACTTATAGTAGTAGTAGTATCGAGGATTCGAGGTGCTGGTTATGTACAGCGAACACATTAACATATATACCACCTCACACTATGGCCAAATTTCCTGGAGTCTGTGCTAGGTTAAAAAGTGTTCTTTGTGAGGATGGGTGGCTGGTCTCAAGTTTAAAAGTTGTTGTATTACGTACATAGACGTAGAGATAGTGCAACATGTGAAGCTAGTACAAATAGTGTATTATTGTTGATTGGCCTCATCCGATAACCTGTTGCAATGCATGTACAATTATGTATTTAGAAAATATTTTTTTGCCTCATCGCAGCACCCACTCAGAGAAGCAACTCGAAAGCCATTCATAACTTTAGTAAGTTTATCCCAGGCATATCATTTTATTACATACAACAGGTCATCAACCCACAACGACAATGAGGATACATTATAAATACTAAAGTTTTCGTCACACAACAAATAAAAAGCAATGAAATGAACTTCAACTCAACCAATCCTCGGTGTTGGAAACGCTTGCTTTGAACCACTCGCGATTCTTTGGGAAGAGCCAGCTACTGTCAATCTCGAGACTATCGGCGTTCTGGGAACGGGGGTCCCCAGACTTGCCTGCGGCGTGGCTCAAAAGGGGGCCCAGCGCGGCCCATCTTCACCAACACAAACCCAAGACCATCGCGAGGGGCCAAGCCTCGCGGGGCGGATGATGCGGAGCTTCCTCAGGCACGGCCTCGTCAGGCTGGCTCACGAGGAGGCGGAGAGATCAAGGCAGGGTACCTCACGAGGTGCCCGTGACGCAAGCCATGACGACCGAGGGCGCTCGGCGGGTGCCAGCCCGCGCAGTGTCCTCCTTTCCTCTTTGGTGCAAAGGGGGAAAGCGCAGCCGCGGAGTACCGAGGCATCAGGCAAAGGTTGCCATTTCGGTGCAATGAGACCAAGACCAGGAGGACTACGAGATGGAGGTCACCGTGGAGCCCAAGACGGCGTCATCACCAGAGCTTTGCGCAGGCAAAGACTACTTTTGTCCGGATAGCTAGTACTTGCTGTCCCCCTTCAAATTAGCCCGCCATTGTTGGCTCCCTTCCCGCTCGATATTTGGGAAGAGGACCAGGGCCCCTATAAATAGGACCAGCCACCCGCTAGGCAGAGAGAGGACGGACCGAGGGCAAAAAGAAAAAGAGAGAGAGAGAGAGAGAGAGAGAGAGAGAGAAGGGCGACTGAGCTCCTCCCAGCAGTTCATCGCCCCGGCCAAGAACAGACCCTCGCGAGGTTGTTCTTCCTTGTATTGTTCATCATCATCAGCCCAAGAGGCAATCCACCACACCACACACTAGAGTAGGGTATTACACCACAACGGTGGCCCAAACTAGTATAAACCCTGTGTCTCTTGTGTTGTTCTTTCCTTAGTTTAGATCCTAGCAAGGCGGAGGGGTGCAGGTAGGTAGGAGACGAAAGCTTCACGCGCACCCCAGTGTTCGAACCTCAAGGGTCTGCCGGAACCCGAAATCCGACATTTGGCGTGCCAGGTAGGGGTGCGCCGGGATTCGTCTTCCACCACCCCGTTCTCCTCCGACCATCACGCCCATGACTGACGCTCGTTGGGCCCACGCCGAGCGCCGGGCCGCGCTCGCTTCCCGCGTCGCCCAGACGGCCCCTGTCAGCGGGCGCCCTCGCCGTTCCCTGTCACCTGCCGTCAACGCTGCCACCGGCCCGGCAGGGGACGAGCGGCAAGCATCGTCCCATCATCCGTCTGTGCGGCAAGACGGCCGCACCGCAACTCCCTCGCTCACCCCAGCTGGTTCTTCGTCCCGCGCGCTCCGCGCGCCCATGGAGGCTCGAGCTGCACTCATAGCGGCGAATGAGCTCCCGCGCTACCGCCCCGTCGACGACGTCTATGAAGAATGGCTCTACCGCGTCGCCGAGCTCGTCCGCGCCGCAGGGGGCTCTCCTGCGCCATCCGTTCCACTGCACCGCACGCCGCCCCGCGTGGGCAATGAAGCTCCGGCGGCGCCCCGACCACCTCCTCCTCAGGAAGGCGCCATGGATCCAAGGCGCGTGGCCCCTGGGTGGAACCCGCTCCGGCAGGCGCCAGCGCAGCAAGAGCAGAGCTATCAAGAAGTCCCTCGCCCGCAAGAAGTTGCCTGGGCGCTCCCTGCTCCAGCACGTCGCGACCATGCTCCTGCTCCCGCGCGTCAAGACCTCGCGCTGCACCCAGCTGCAGCGCGTGGGGACATGCAAGACCAAGCTCCCCGTCATCCAAGGCCTTCTGTGGCCACAGCAGGCTGCCGCGCCTTCACCGCCGAGCTACGCAGCGTCGCGTGGCCCGGCAAGTTCAAGCCAGGCTTGCCTCCTCGCTACGACGGCATGGCTGACCCTGCGGAGTTCCTCTAGCTCTACGAGCTGGGCATCGAAGTTGCCAACGGAGACGAGAAGGTCATGGCGAACTGGTTCCCCATGGAACTCAAGGACGGGGCCTGCACCTGGCTCCTGAACCTGGCTCCAGGCACAATCTCCTCCTGGGACGAGATGCGCACCCGCTTCATCGCCAACTTCCAAGGCACTCGCGACTGGCCACCCGCCGTAAGCGACATGCGCCGCATCAAGCAACAGCCCGGGGAGACCCTGCAGAAGTACATCCAGCGCTTCAACAACGCGCGCCTCAAGATTCCCAAGGTGACCGAGGAGGCCATCATCTCGGCCTTCTCCGACGGCGTGCGCGACGTCAAGATGAAGGAGGAGCTGGCGATGCATGAAGACGTGTGCACCTCCTTGGAGCTGTTCAACCTGGCAACCAAGTGCGACAGGGCCGAGGAAGGGCGTCTCTCCCTCCTCGAGCTGCCTGCCGCAGACCTAGAAGAGAAGAAGCCCAAGACCGAGGATGTGAAGAGCAAGGGGGCTACCGTGCTCGCGGCAGAACCAGACACCAAGCGAGGCAGAGATCAGCCCGAACCTTCCAAGGGTGGCCGGTACTGTGTGTACCACGACCTCCACACCCACAACACCAATGAATGTCAAGAGCTCCGAGCCGTGCGAGAAGGAAGGATCGGCCGTCGCCCTGACCGCAGTGATCGGGGCTACGGCCGAGGAGGAGGAAGGAACGCAGGACGCTGGGAAGACCGTGGCCCACGCCAAGGGTGGCGCGACCAACCTCATGAGGATCGCTGGCAAGACCCGCCTCGCGAGGGAGGCTGGAGGGATCAGCCTCGCGAGGGGGACTGGAGGGATCAGCCTCGCGAGGATCGCCCGCAAGGCAACGCAGGCCTCCCACCGCTGCTGTCGCAGCCAAGAAGAAACGAAGACCGCCACTAGGACGAGGGGGCTGGGGGCTTCCAGGAGCCGCGCGCGATCGCTTGCATCTTGGGCGGGGCACAAGCCCTAGCCTCTCAGCGCATCTTCAAGCAGTTCGCCCGCGAAGTGAACGCAATCCTCCCCAGGCTCGAAGCCACGCGCCCTCTCAGGTGGTCGGCGTGCGCCATCACGTTCAGCTCGACAGATCAGCTCAAGTGTGCGGCTACAGCCGGAGTCCTCCCGATGCTTTGTTCCCCAATCATCAGCAACGTGGTGGTCACCAAGACCCTCATCGATGGCGGGGCAGGGCTCAACGTCCTGTCCGTGGAAACATTCAACAACCTCCAAGTGCCCTACAGCCAGCTTCAGCCAACCAAGCCTTTCTCCGGTATCACCGACGGCTCCACGGTCCCGATTGGGCAGGTCCGCCTCCGTGCCACCTTCGGGGCACGCGACAACTACCGCACCGAGCTCATTGACTTCGACGTCGCTCACATTCGCCGGCCGTACAACGCCATCCTTGGGTACCTAGCGCTGGCCAAGTTCATGGCCATAACTCACCACGGCTACAACGTCCTCAAGATGCCAAGAAGTGGCGGAGTCATCACGGTGCCTTGTGAAGAGAAGGACGCGGTGTGTTCCCTGGAACGAGCCTTTCAGGCCGCGTCACTGGAAGACCCGGATCATGGAAGCAGGAGGCCTCCTGAGACCGCCCCTAAGAAGAAGAAGACATCGTCCGGTCTGACCACTCAGGAGGCAGGCCCCTCTGGGCCCGTGCCTGCCCAGGGGGAACCTCCTTCCATCGCATAGGAAAGCGCGCCCAGCGCCCTCCTCAGGCAGGGCTCGGGGGCTCTCCCCTGGAGGGCCACCGACCTAGCTAGGGTCACGAGGGAGGCGCTTGGGCACCACATGGAGGCGTGTTTCGAAGCACATTTCCCTCAAGAAGGAGCAAGGCAAGGAGATCCAGACCCTTAGGAGTTCATCAGCAAGGTCATTCAGGAGCTACAGGAGTCAAGAGTCATGAAAGGCGGCCGCCACCTACCAGCAGTGGCTCCCCATCCAGGCGAGGATGGTGGGATGCGCGTCTGCATCGACATACCAGGGCTCAACCGAGTCGCCTCTCTGGAGCGCCTCTGGCCCTCGCGAGTGGGGCGCTGCGGAGGCCCACCCCACAGCTACGTTCGCATGCCTTACGGCCTGCCGAGCGCGGCTGACGCGTACCAGCGCCTCATGAGGGGCATCACAGAGGCACGAGAGGCCAGGTGTTCCGCTGCCCTGGCAGGGATGGAGATGACCCGCGAGGAGCCGCCAGCGCCTCCGAAGCCTCCCGAGGCCCCTGGGCCTGGGGCTCATGAGGATCGGCTCCCGCAGCCCACCGAGCCTACTACATCAATGCTCCTTCATCCTCAACATCATCGGGTAACACCTTTCTAGTTTTACTTCCAGCTGGGAGCGCCCCCCCAGGGCTGCATTATTCCCAGGCCGCGTGGGTCCGTCCCTGCGGCGTGTATCCCTTTTTTTATTCCATGTTGTTAGCTTACCTTGTTGGGGGCGCCCCTCAGGCTGCATGATCCCCAAGCCACTCGGGCCAGGCCCAGTGGCATGTATCCCATTTGCATTTATTTCCGATTATGCGTTAGACCCACCATGCTTGATTATTTGACGCCGGTCCATGGCACCTCTTCTTCTCCATGCCGACCACTTGCACATTAAAGGGGGGTACCTGAGCATCGCGACTCAGGGCTCTTACAAGCTCTCCAGCCCTCACCCTTTGGCCTTGTCCATGGCATCGCGACCTGGCATACCAGCGACGGCTGAGACCAGCTCGAGGGCCGGGACCCGAGGAAGTAGAGTGGCGACATCTAACCAAATTTGCAGGAATGCATCACAAGATAAAGCCCGGTGCCAGGCGCAACCTGCCTAGAGGTAGGGCCCCGTGAGTCCCGCGCTGGCTCACGGGTGCCCAAATACACCTCGCCAGGCCCTACCGTGCCAGCCACGTGTCAGGGCGGGGCTGTACACGCCCCGGGGGATCCTCCCGGAGGGGGGGCCCCTCCCACGTACCAGTGGAAGCACCATGCTCCGCGCTGGCTGATGACACTGCCGAGGAGCGGCTATGCCCGTACACATATGGTAGCACTATGCTTCGCGCTTGTGATAAACAACTGAGGGTGGCCCCCGGGCCGCATCAACCTCAGGGAGCCCAGAGCTCAGTGTCTAGCCTCATCGTAACGCCTCCCCTCGGGAGTGCCGCGCGAGGGGGCTGGGCACGGGGGCTGCGCCTGGGTCACACCCAGGCGCCGCCCAGCCAGGTCCCCCCGGGCCTGGTTCGTCGCGCGTCTCTTCCCGAGCGGAGCCAAGGTACAAAGGCCATTTGTGCATCAAGGGGGACTCCTGAGCATCGCGACTCAAGAGCCTAACTGGTCACGTAGCCCCTCACTCCGTGGCCCCATCCTGGTTTCCGGTCGGGACCAGCGCTGGGTGAGGCACGCGCGCGGCCGGGCTCTGCATACGTAGAACGGTAGATCCACCCGCATCACACCTCCCTAGTTGTTGTTCGTGCACCAAGGGGGACTCCTGAGCATCGCGACTCAGGAGCCTAACTTGTCACATAGCCCCTCACTCCTTTGGTCCTGTCCTGGTTTCCGGTTGGGGCTAATGCTGGGTGAGGTATGCGCGGGGCCGGGCTCTGCCGGCGTAGAACATAAGAAAGTAGGAAGGAAAAGCGTAAATTCAAGGAATTCAAAATCAAATATTACAGTCCACACTGTTATCTCGATACCAAACGCAAGTTTAAACGCCTCCTCGAGGCATGATACATGTGCAGGAATTAAAAGCAGGATAGGAGCCACAGCGGAGCCACTTGTCGGCGGTGGAGCATCGCGGAGTGGCTTCGCCTCATGGAGCAGCGGGGTCGGCAGCGCCTTGCCTCGGCTTGGTGCTGAAGGCCCAGAACTTCCCCAACAGAACCTCCGCGCGACCCTTCACGGCCTCGGCAGCGGCAGCGGCACGCTCGCCGCTTACTGGCTCCAGCAGGCCGTCGAGGTTGGCGTCGGGATCGCGAAGGTAGATGTGGGTGAGCACCCGCGTCAGTGCTGCAGAAGACAGGACACGCGCCTCGGCCTCCGCCGTGGGGCCAAGGCCAAGGGCGACATCTTCAAGAGCGCGAACCAGGAAGGGAAGCAGCTTGGCGGGGCCGTCCTCGGCGCCAGCCAGCGGGCGCTCCAGGCCGCTGTCGTAAAGCATCCTCAATGAGGAGCGAGCCTTCGCCTCCATCTCCGTGAAGGCCACGCGGTCCTCGGCAAGAACCAGGGCCTTGTCGTCTAGTTCGGCCTTCCTCGCCCTCAACTCCTGCTCCAGCGCGCCTAGGCGGTCGCGGCGCTTCCTGAGCTTGACCTCCCTCTCCGTGACGGCCGCCTCGCGAGCCTTCACACCTTCTTCCTGCTCTATGCGAAGGCGGACCTCTTTCGCGAGCTGGTCCCGCAGGCCCTGCAACTCGTCCTCCAGCGCCTTGCAGCGACGGCGGACGACGACCACCTCCCGCAGGGCTGCGTCACGAGCAGCCTTCGCCTCAAGGACGGCCTGCTTCTCCTCATCGCATGCCGTCGAGGCCTGGACCAGCGCCGCCGAAATCGAAGCGTCGGAGCGAACCCATCCTGAAGCCAGCTCCAAGCGCCCAGCCACCTAGCGGGGGTCGGCGCCAAGAAGATCATGCCGCAGTCGGTCCCGCTCAGCAACAGCACGATTCAGAACGGCAGAAGGAGTCGGAGAGACAGCAGCCGGTGGAGTAGGAGGAGAAGGCGGCAGCGCGGCCGCAGCATCCTGAGGTGGAGTCTGCCGTGCCCCGACAGCTGTGGTGGCGGCGGCAGGCGAGAGCACCTCGGGAGCCACTTGGGCCATGGGGGCTGAGCTCGCCCCAGCCGGCTCAGCCAGGCCTCGCGAGGACGACCGGGCAGGAGAAGCCTGTGCGTCGTGGTCACCCTCCTTCGCGGGCAGAGGCGCTACCACGGATGGTACCTTAGGAGCCCCCTTCGGCTTCTTTGTTGCGGGCGCCAGCCTATCCAAGAGATGCGGACGTCAAGCCTCAGCAGCAGAGCAAGAGATAAAGACAGGAATCGAATGCTTATGGGTCGTCGCCAGCAAGCTCAAGCGGCCTCCGGCCAAATTTGAAGCCTGAAAGCCGGCTGGAAGGGTCAACCTTGGGAAGCTTGGAAGCGGAAGGTGCGGTCTGCCCCGGGGCCGGGCCAGGCCCGCGGGAGATCAGCCCGGTCCTGTCCTTCTTCGGGATCGGGGGCAAGCTCCCGCTGTCCTGCTCGTCGTCATCCTCGTCGTCATCGCTCGGAGAGAGGCAGAGAACGCGGGACCTGCGCCGGGGGAGGGGAGCTCTCGACTCTCCATCAGTCGCCTCGGAGTCAGGCCCTCTTTCCCGCTCCCCTCCTTCCTCCTCTTCGCTGGAGTCGTCGGAAGGCACGTCCACCGGTTCCTCGGGAGTTTCCATGGGCATAAGCCCATCCCCATTGAAGGCGGGCATGGACTCCACTACCTGCTCCCAGTCGTCGCGGAGGAACAAGGGCGTAGGAGCACCCTCCAACCTCGCCACATCGCCCCCGACCAGAGATTGGAGGACCGCAGCCAGATCACCGTCGGCTAAGGCCGCGGGGCTCGGACGGGGCCTCCACATCGGAAGTGAGTACTGCCGAAGCGGAGCCAGCTGGTGCTCCAGGAATTCCCTCAGCAGCAACGCGCCGGTCAGCTTCGCCGCCGCCATATTGGCCGGCCTCAGATCCGCGTCCATCTTCTCCAACATCAGCTTCGCGCGGGGGTCCGTGAGCTCCGCTCGACCCCAATTGCTGGAGCTCGTGGGCTGCTCTGTTGGCAAGATCAGCCGAGGGTGGATGCGCCCAGCATCCACCAAGACCCACTTGCTCCTGAAGCCCTCAATCCTTTTCCCGGGGTTCGAAATGGCAATGGCGCCACTGTACGCGACGAAGCTCGCGCACGCGGAAGCAGTACCGCGAGAGGTCCGGAGGTAGAAGTAGTGGCGCAGCAAGGCCACTGAGGGCTGCACCCCTACGTGAGCCTCGCAATAATAGGCGAAGATTGCCAAGAGAAGGACGGAGTTGGGGTGGAGATGCAAGGCTTGTAGCTTATAGTGACGGAGGACAGAGAAGAAGAACTCGGAGAAGGGAGGCACCAGGCCAGCAGCAATGGCACTTACGAAGAGCGGACAGAAGGTGCTCCCTTGACCCTCAGTGGTGGCAGAGCCGACTTTAAACATCTTCGCCCCGTTGACGCCCCGCGCCGTCGCTATCCGGCGCAACCCGTCGAACGAGGTGCCCATGACACAAGCCATGACGACCGAGGGCGCCAGGCGGGTGCCAGCCCGCGCAGTGTCCTCCTTTCCTCTTTGGTGCAAAGGGGGCAAGCTCAGCCGCGGAGTACCGACGCATCAGGCAAAGGTTGCCATTTCGGTGCAACGAGACCAAGACCAGGAGGACTACGAGATGGAGGTCACCGTGGAGCCCAAGACGGCGTCATCACCAGAGCTTTGCGCAGGCGAAGACTACTTTTGTCAGGATAGCTAGTACTTGTTGTCCCCCTTCAAATTAGCCCGCCATTGTGGGCTCCCTTCCCACTCGATATTTGGGAAGAGGACCAGGGCCCCTATAAATAGGACCAGCCACCCGCTAGAAAGAGAGAGGACGGACCGAGGGTAAAAAGAAAGAGAGAGAGAGAGAGAGAGAGAGAGAGAGAGAAGGGTGACTGAGCTCCTCCCAGCAGTTCATCGCCCCAGCCAAGAACAGACCCTCGCGAGGCTGTTCTTCCTTGTATTGTTCATCATCATCAGCCCAAGACGCAATCCACCACACCACACACTCGAGTAGGGTATTACACCACAACGGTGGCCCGAACCAGTATAAACCCTATGTTTCTTGTGTTGTTCTTTCCTTAATTTAGATCCTAGCAAGGCAGTGGGGTGCAGGTAGGTAGGAGACGAAAGCTCCGCGTGCACCCTAGTGTTCGAACCTCAAGGGTCTGCCGGAACCCGAAATCCGACAGAGACCAATGCTGGACTGATCATCCAGGCTGAAGCAGCCTACTATATCACGACCAGGGTAGGGAACCACCGCAATGTCCGACATATAGATACAGTTGCTTCTCATAAATGGTAGTAATGTTGTGTCAATAGCATTTCGATCGCCTTTCACCATCATTGGATAGTTTTGTCCAAGGAAGAGCGAGTTTTCTCCAAGACTATCAATACTGTACTAGGGAGAAGGTGTTGGCGCTAGCACACTAGTATCCATCCCGAATACCATGCAACAGGTGTTGGAATAGGTTCGGAGAGTGCGACCATGGGAGACAATACCTGCTACCTCAGTAGTAACATCACCAGTGGGCTGTATACAGACAAGAAGGGGTGATCGATCGGAATTATTTGCCAGCCGCCAGTGAGCATATGGGCCCTGCTCGTCCTCATGCTTGTGATCATCACCATCGTCATCTCCCCCTTGGTTATAAAATTTTTCAAGTATAGGTGGTGGAATGTTCACAGGACCTTGGAAACACAAGAAGAAGGTTAATTAGTAATGGGAAACTTGCTAACTCACATGCATGTGGATGAAACAATTATAATTACGGTGGAATACAAACGTACCAAAACTATGAGGATCCCATGCAAAAACAGTGCCATGAGTGGTGGCCGCAAACACAAGACCCTCGTATTGAATTGCATCACATTACACATCCGTGTATAGAAACTTATTTTTGAGCAATATCCATCCAGTCGAACAACGAAGGACGGCAACAAGCTTGTCAAAGATAGCAACAACTTGATAGTTCTTGTAATTCCCAGAGCGATTGGGAACTTGACAAATTGCTATCTTCCGTAGACGACAGTCACCATGATCGTATTTGAAAGTATGTAGATCATCTGTGAGCTCAACCTCAGGGCACTCGGAGATTTTTGGAAGTGGAATCCGCTGACGAGTGTACACATTCACAAGTTCCCGCTCGCAATTGTACCCAATGTAAACAACTCAAGCTCCATTTCTGCCAGCCCAGGCCTTACCCTGAAGCGATGGCACCTTGACATCACGCGTATCGTTATCAAGCGGCATCAACTTGCACAAGGCGAGGTGTCCGTCATCCGCGCCCATGCGAACAAGCTTATAGCGAAGAAGATAAGGGAGATCAAACCGCTCCTGGACCCTTAGGTTCCTTGTAATGATGTTATTAGTTGAGTCGAGAATGGTCTTGAACGAACCTGCCATGCTAGCCGAGATGATGATGTCGCCCCGATCTATGAGTTCCCCTACCACGTCATCTTTCAGATCGGGGCAAGAATAACAGGGTCGTTTCCGGCTTGTTCCCTCCATGGAGAAGATGATCGAACAATGGCAGAGGGAAGGGTGAAGGCAAATGGAGGAGGGAGGAACAGCGTGCGACAGCAGTTCCAAATCGCGAGGGAAAGGCGAAGAGTCGATGGACGGTTGCCAGTTTGCCACAGTACATGAAGAGGCGCCTCGACCTACACATCCTTTCAGAAATTGTACAAAAGGACTCGCCGTCGTCTCACTGACATGTTGGAATGGGACCACATGTCAATGAAACATGGTGTGTAATTTCTCGTGCAAAATGCGATCTGGCCGCCTGGTCTGAGGTGTCGTATTAGTTATCGACCCTTATTTTTTAACATACAATCTGAGTGGATAGCTCCTGTGGTCATCACACATGAGTGGATATATAGGTGGGCTAGGTGGGTAGGCGGCAACAATCAAATTTCTAAAAGAGTTGATCTTGAAAAAAGAGTTGATCAAATGCTTGGTTTTGTTTGGATTTTCCAACTATGACCATTGGATAGAGTGAATCAATGGCTTACGTCAAAGTTATTCTCATACTATAGAATGGTATAGAACATGGAGAGATTTGGTTGATTTTATATCGCTGAATAATATACAATATTATGAGTGCAGACGCTCCACCCCGAGGTTTTTGCTCCTTCTCGGTCGTCGGGAATCTATGTTCTTCCACTCTTTCGTCTAAGACATGAGCTGTGTTCATCCTTTTGCCGACACGCAGGACATCTATATACCTCCATTTTACAAAATCATACTATATGCCTCCATGACACGCGGGACATCTAGCATCAAGGTGGCGTGTCATGCAAGAAAATGGAGATATGAAGTGTGAGTCATGCACTTCGATGGCACCTAGCACTACTACACAATATTTTTTTCTCCTCGATGGCACGTGAATAGTGCACGTACTCAATTACAAAGCATAGGATAGTAGCCATGGACATGGTCGGCCCTTTTTGAAGAGAGTAGTAATAAATAACTTTGATGTGTCCCGTTAACTCGCAAAACAACAAGAAGCTTGCTTACTACACCTTCTCCCTCGCCAACGCGTGCGCGGTGGCTCGCAGCATGAGGTGAAACTTTTGCTTACAAGCGGTGGAGGTGCAGTAGTTCATTTGGTGTCAGATTGCCAGAAGTACTTTTGTAGTACCATCATTGTTGTTTGACTTCTGGAAGAGGAGAAGAGCCAATCGCAAGGTCACCTACTAACCTAGTATAGTACTACTATAGCTAATGTTGGTCCACCTTTTTAGAGCATGGTTAATTAATATAGGCGGCTCTTGCAGCGGCACATCATTTAGAGCAAGTACTCTCTTCGTAGGAACAAAGGAAGTGAAACAAAAGTTGGAGTGGATGCTAGATTGCCAATTAAAACATGATTACATAGGAAAAAAAACCCTATAACATTCAATCCTATGAATCAAACGACCAATGTAGGAAAATTATGAAGGGGTCTCTCCAACAGTGTTCCTCGGCTCGTACCTAGCATCACGGTGGTCGAACTTGGAGTCATTCATCTGGCACACGTGGCATCTCAGATCTGGACACAAGGTGACGCGACCTCTCACTTCCTCCGCCATTTGAAGCGGCACTCCGGTGGAGCGCTAGCATACTCCAATATTAGGTTGGCTCTATGTGATGTGGCAACTTCATATACTAACCGGATGCTGGCTATACTACTACGGTACTCACACTCCAAGAAGTGACTCGAAAACCATTCATAAATTGAGTCTATGACATGACAAGTCATCAACACACAACGACAATGAGGATACATGTTGGATTATAGATTATTTCCAACAAAACATTCTAGTAAATACTGAAGTTTTCATCACACAACAAATAACGAGCAATGAAATGAACTTCAACTCAACCAATCCTCAGCGTTGGAAACGCTTGCTTTGAACCATACATGCTCTTGGAAGGGCCAGCTATTGTCAATATCGAGAGCAACGCAGGACTAATCATCCAGGCTGAAGCGGCATATATCAGGACCAGGGTAGGGAACCACCACAATGTCCGACGTACAGATAGAGTTACTTCTCATAAATGGTAGTAATGTTGTGTCAACAGCAGTTGGATCACCTTTCACCATCATTGGATAGTTTTGTCAAAGGAAGAGCGAGTTTTCTCCAAGACTATCAGTACTGAACTAGGGAGAAGGTGTTGGCGCGAGCACACTAGTATCCACCCCGAATACCTTGCAACGGGTGTTGGAATAGGTCCGG
Source organism: Triticum aestivum (assembly GCF_018294505.1). Lineage (NCBI taxonomy): Eukaryota > Viridiplantae > Streptophyta > Magnoliopsida > Poales > Poaceae > Triticum > Triticum aestivum. The sequence goes on from NC_057797.1 coordinate 379,605,550, forward strand.
AGAGGGCGACCATGGGAGACAACACCTGCTACCTCAGTAGTAATAATCATAGTGCACTATCTACAGACAGGAAGAGGTGATCCATCGGAATTAGTTGACGGACGCCACTGTGTATATAAGTTCTGCTCGTCCTCATGCTCGTGATCATCACCATCGTCATCTCCCCCTTGGTTATAAAAATTTTCAAGTATAGGTGGTTGAATGTTCACAGGACCTTGGAAACACAAGAAGAAGGTTAATTAGTAATGGGAAACTTGCTAACTCACATGCATGTGGATGAAACAATTATAATTACGGTGGAATACAAACGTACCAAAACTACGAGGATCCCATGCAAAAACAGTGCCATGAGTGGTGGCAACAAACACAAGACCCTCGTATTGAATTGCATCACATTACACATCCGTGTATAGAAACTGATTTTTGAGCAATATCCATCCAGTCGAACAATGAAGGACGACAACAAGCTTGTCGAAGATAGTAACAACTTGATAGTTCTTGTAATTCCAAGAGCGGTTGGGAACTCGACAATTGCTATCTTCCGTAGACGACAGTCACCATGATCATATTTGAACGTACGTAGATCATATGTGTGCTGAACCTCAGGGCACTCGGAGATTTTTTGAAGTGGAATCCGCTGACGAGTGTACACATTCACAAGTTCCCACTCGCAATTGTACCCAATGTAAAGAACTCAAGCTCCATTTCTGCCAGCCTAGGCCTTACCCTGAAGCGATGGCACCTTGACATCACACGTATCGTTATCAAGCGGCATCAACTTGCACAAGGCGAGGCCTCCGTCGTTCACGCCCATGCGAACAAGCTTATAGCGAAGAAGATAAGGGAGATCAAACCGCTCCTGGACCCTTGGGTTCCTTGTAATGATGTTATTAGTTGAGTCGAGAATTTTCTTGAATAAACCTGCCATGCTAGCCGAGGTGATGACGTTGCACTGATCTATGAGTTCCCCTACCACGTCATCTTTCAGATCGGGGCAAGAATAACTGGGTCGTTTCCGGCTTGTTCCCTCCATGGAGAAGACGATCGAACAATGGCAGAGGGAAGGGTGAAGGCAAATGGAGGAGGGAGGAACAGCGTGCGACAGCAGTAACAAATCGAGAGGGAAAGGCGAAGAGTCGGTGGACGGTTGCCAGTTTGCCACAGTACACGAAGAGGCGCCTCAGCCTACATGTCCTTTCGGAAATTGTACAAAAGGACTTGTCGTCGTCTCACTGACATGTTGGAAGGGGACCACATGTCAACAAAACATGGTGTGTAATTTCTCGTGCAAAATGCGATCTGGCTGCGTGGCCCGAGGTGCCGTATTGGTTATCGACCTTTATTTTTTAACATACAATCTAAGTGGATAGCTCATGTGGTCATTACATATGAGCGGATATATAGGTGGGCTAGGTGGGCAGGTGGCAACAATCTAATTGCTAAAAGAGTTGATCTCGAAAAAAGAGTTGATCCAATGCTTGGTTTTGTTTGGATATTCCAACTATGACCATTGGATAGAGTGAATTAATGGCTTACGTCAAAGTTATTCTCATACTATAGTATGGTATAGAACATGGAGAGATTTGGTTGATTTTATATTGCTGAATAATATAAAATATTATGAGTGCAGATGCTCCACCCCGAGGTTTGTTGCTCCTTCTCGGTCGTCGGGAATCTATGTTCTTCCACTCTTTCGTCTAAGATATGAGCTTTGTTCATCCTTTTGCCGACACGCGGGACATCTATATACCTCCATTTTACAAAATCATACTATATGCCTCCATGACACATGGGACATCTAGCATCAAGGTGGTGTGTCATGCAAGAAAATGGAGATATGCAGTGTGAGTCATGCACTTCGATGGCACCTAGCACTACTACACAATATTTTTTTCTCCTCGATGGCACGTGAATAGTGCACGTACTCAATTACAAAGCACAGGATGGTAGCCATGGACATGGTCGGCCCTTTTTGAAGAGAGTAGTAATAAATAACTCTGATGTGTCCCGTCAACTCGCAAAACAACGAGAAGCTTGCTTACTACACCTTCTCCCTCGCCAACGCGTGCGCGGTGGCTCGCAGCATGAGGAGAAACTTTTGCTTACAAGCGGTGGAGGTGCAGTAGTTCATTTGGTGTCAGATTGCCAGAAGTACTACTGTAGTACCATCATTATTGTTTGATTTCCGGAAGAGGAGAAGAGCCAAGCGCAAGGTCACCTACTAACCTAGTATAGTACTACTATAGCCAACATTGGTCCACCTTTTTAGAGCATGGTTAATTAATGCAGGGGGCTCTTGCAGCGGCACATCATTTAGAGCAAGTACTCTCTTCGTAGAAACAAAGGAAGTGAAACAAAAGTTGGAGTGAATGCTAGATTGCCAATTAAAACTTGATTACATAGGAAAAAATCCTATAGCATTCTATCCGATGAATCAAACGACCAACGTAGGAAAATTATGAGGGGGTCTCTCCAACAGTGTTCCTCGGCTCGCACCTAGCATCACGGTGGTAGAACTTGGAGTCATTCATCTGGCACATGTGGCATCTCAGATCTGGACACAAGGTGACGTGACCTCTCACTTCCTCTACCATTTGAAGCGGCGCGCCGGTGGAGGCTAGCATACTCCAATATTAGGTTGGCTCTATGTGATGTGGCAACTTCATATACTAACCGGATGCTGGCTATACTACTACGGTACTCACACTCCAAGAAGTGACTTGAAAACCATTCATAAATTGAGTCTATGACATGCATTTGCAAATGTACCATTCATTACATACAACAAGTCATCAACACACAACGACAATGAGGATACATGTTGGATTATAGATTATTGCCAACAAAACATTCTAGCAAATACTGAAGTTTTCATCACACAACAAATAACAAGCAATGAAATGAACTTCAACTCAACCAATCCTCGGCGTTGGAAACACTTGCTTTGAACCATACGTGCTCTGGGAAGGGCCAGCTATTGTCAATATCGAGAGCAACGCAGGACTAATCATCCAGGCTGAAGCGGCATATATCAGGACCAGGGTAGGGAACCACCACAATGTCCGACGTATAGATACAGTTACTTCTCATAAATGGTAGTAACATTGTGTCAACAACAGCAGGATCACCTTTCACCATCATTGGATAGTTTTGTCGAAGGAAGAGCGAGTTTTCTCCAGGACTATCAGAACTGAACCAGGGAGAAGGTGTTGGTGCTAGCACACTAGTATCCACCCCGTATACCTTGCAATGGGTGTTGGAATAGTTCCGGAGAGGGCGAGCATGGGAGATAACACCTACTACCTCAGTAGTAATAATCACAGTGCACTATATACGGATAAGAAGAGGTGATCCATCGGAATTAGTTGCCAGGCGCCACTGTGTATATAAGTTCTGCTCGTCCTCATGCTCGTGATTATCACCATCGTCATCTCCCCCTTGGTTATAAAATTTTTCAAGTATAGGTGGTGGAATGTTCACAGGACCTTGGAAACACAAGAAGAAGGTTAATTAGTAATGGGAAACTTGCTAACCCGCATGCATGTGGATGAAACAATTATAATTATGGTGGAAGACAAACATACCAAAACTACGAGGATCCCATGCAAAAACAGTGCCACGAGTGGTGGCAGCAAACACAAGACCCTCGTATTCAATTGCATCACAATACTCATCCGTGTACAGAAACTAATTTTTGAGCAATATTCATCCAGTCGAACCACGAAGGATGGCAACAAGCTTGTCGAAGATAGCAACAACTTGATAGTTCTTGTAATTCCAAGAGCGGTTGGGAACTCGACAAATTGCTATCTTCCGTAGACGACAGTCACCATGATCGTATTTGACTGTACGTAGATCATCTGTGTGCTGAACCTCAGGGCACTCGGAGATTTTTGGAAGTGGAACCCGCTGACGAGTGTACACATTCACAAGTTCCCACTCGCAATTGTAGCCAATATAAACAACGCAATCTCCATTTGCGCCAGCCCAGGTCTTACCCTGAAGCGATGGCATCTTGACATCACACGTATCATTATCAAGCGGCATCAACTAGCACAAGGCGAGGCCTCCATCGTCCGCGCCCATGCGAACAGGCTTATAGCGAAGAAGATAAGGGAGATCAAATCGATCCTGGACCCTTGGGTTCCTTGTAATGATGTTATTAGTTGAGTTGAGAATGGTCTTGAGCGAACCTGCCATGCTAGCCGAGGTGATGACGTCGCACCGATCAATGAGTTCCCCCACCACGTCATCTTTTAGATTGGGGCAAGAATAACGGGGTCGTTTCCGGCTTGTTCCCTCCATGGAGAAGACAATCAAACAATGGCAGAAGGAAGGGTGAAGGCAAATGGAGGAGGGAGGAAGAGCGTGCAACAGTAGTTCCAAATCGAGAGGGAAAGGCGAAGAGTCGGTGGACGGTTGCCAGTTTTCCACGGTACACGAAGAGGCGCCCCGGCCTACACGTCCTTTTGGAAATTGTACAAAAGGACTCACCGTCGTCTCACTGACATGTTGGAACAGGACCACATGTCAACGAAACATGGTGTGTAATTTCTCATGCAAAATGCGATCTTGCTGCGTTGGCCTGAGGTGCCATAGTAATTATCGACCTTTATTTTTTAATGGCGTGCCATTCAGTTTTGAAGCATGACTAAGTGGTACTGTTTGCAGAGAAAATATAAAATACTCTACCACTACTCCACCTCTAGTACTAGTAGTATAAAAAGATATATAGGCTGGAGCTTCAGAGCTTCCTTCCTAGGGGCTGCCCACTTGCTTCTCACACTATCACCCTCTCTCCAGATCTAAAAAAGATGGCCCCTCTCTCCCTCCTCACCGGTGGTCACAGATCCGTCGGGGAAGAAAAGGACGTGCAGCGTTGACGCACTCGTCGCCGGCGAGCGAGGTCACTTATTGACGACAAGGCCGACCTCTGAGACCTGGCGCCCGCGCAGGATGGCCTCTGTCCCCAAGCTCGGTGCCGTAGTGTGTGCGGAGGACGACGACCACGAGCGAAGCCACTTCCCGCCGACCCTCAGGTATGCTACCTCTTTTCAAACCATACCCTTGTTCTATTGCCCCATCTGCCACATCATTGCATGTGGATCTTTTTCCACTCCGACTTCTTCCCAATTTCTTATCCTATGCTATGCTGGTCACGCAGACGAAAACCTTAATTTGCACTATTAAAGGGAACCCTACTTCATGCAGACTAATCCATGTCTGGGTTGAATAAGGAAAGGAAGGAAGACTGTACCGTCCAAGAGAGTAGGCATCGAACCCGCATCTAGGTTGAAAAGGGGAAAATCAGTAGCTAAGGAACGAGTCTCGTGTCTCTTGGTTTAAGAAGGGTAGAAAGGCATGACAACACAATAGAGAATGACCAGGTCGATCAATTTGTTGTCCTCACATAAGAAAAAGGTGGCTAAAGAGAACAAAAATGGGACGTAATCCACATATGCTGCCTGGATATTTGTTGCTCTGGGCAACCATACCTCCCTCACCACTCTATGTGTCTGTGGAGGTACATCGTACTGGTGCGCCCACTATCCAAATGGGTCTCCCGTGCTCTTATTGCCACTTTTTTGCTATTAGTATAACGCCAGCAGTAAATTCAACCAATGCTACCGCTAAAGTGATGCCACATTTAACCAATGTCACACTCAGTCTGATGCCACCGATAAATTTAAGCAATGCCATTTAATGTCTCTAGATTATTTCAGGATTAGCTATTGATTGTGGATGTATTAAATATTTTTTAGCTAAGGCATTCTAATGTTGTTGCATAGCCAGTGTACCAACGGTGAAACTTGTTACTACCTTCAGATTTTTGCACTGTCAATGCTTATAGATTACATACCTCACTTTCATGAGATAAGTCAATTTTTTGTACAGTGTCACCTAAATTCCAAGGCGCTGATGTCATTTTATTTTGGTTAAACTGCACAAAAAATTATGAAGACAAGAGGAAAGGTCAAGAGTGCGCACCTTCTCCTTTGGCTATTGTATTGATTTGTTCGATCAAATTTTTCTGTTTGATCAATTTTCAAGATTGGGATAGCAATTTTTCATGTCCACTCAAGTTCGAAATGATATTTACCTTGAAGGTAAATGGTTTGTAATTTTTTAATACTGTCATTAGTTAATAGTGCTAGTTACCTTCAGACTTTTGTATTTGGTTTAATGCTCTTGCACAACTAGTATACCAATGCTGAAACTTGTTACCTTTACATTTTGTATTGTTAATTCCTATAGAAATCTTCAAGTGATAGAGCTTATGGAAATCTGTTTAGTAAAACCATTATACTATACCCTGTAATAAAATAACTACTCTACTGTTGCACTAGCCTCTGGATTAGTGTATATTTGTACTATTCAAATGTTGTTGCATTAGCGTATGGACATATATAAAGTGTGGCAAGCTTTCCCAGATATGTGCTCAAGAAAACTACTACCTGTTTTTCTAAATACCGGATGTTTGGGTACTTTAAATTGAACTACGAAAATGTCTTATATTAAGAAACATAGGGTGTAGAGTTCACTCAAATTATCCTGGTAAAGCTAGTCGCACCTTTGTTAAAATTAAGGTTCATCATGTTATCGGAGGATGTCTGTATGTTTGTCTCTAATGCCTGTCGACTACATACCTGGCATCATGATGTAATGTTAAGTCATTTCCTTTTGTACAGTGTCACTGAATTATAAAGGCAGTGATGGCATTTTATTTTAGTTGAACTGCACAAAATGTGCTTAAAAGAAGAGGAAAGGTCAGGAATCGATCATTCTTTCAGAAATAACTATATATGCCTTTCTGACATCAGCCGCTGTTGCCTTATTTATTCCTTCAAACAGGTTGTTAGAAACAGTCTTGCTACCTTTTCCCATTAAGAAATCAGAATGCTTATATTTGTGAATCTATGCTTCAATTAGTACCACTTTTATAGTAATCACACTTTCAATATCTATGCAAATAGGGATGCTCGATTTTAGTGGAACTGCACAAAAAGTCCAACTGGTTCAACATTAGGAGGATGTTTTCTTCCAAACCTTTATATACAATTTGAGCTGTTCATTACGAAGGTACATGGTTTGCTACTATCTTGCTACTCTTTTTGTACTATCATTGGATAGTAATACTAGTGGTTTGCATGTGAATTTATTGGCAGGGTGGACCTACATTGGAGGTGCAGGACAGGATTCAATGATTGGATGCTCAATTTCGGTTGTATCAATTTCACGTCTTCCATCACTGTGAACATGGATATCCTTGGTCTGATGAAGAATAGGCGCTATATTTCTACTCTGAACCAGCAAATCAATTCAGTATGAAATTGTCCACGACAAAACATGACTGTATCAAATTGTCCAGTGCAAAACATGACAGATGCTAAGCGGAAGAGACATGTTTAAACCGAAAATACAAGGTGGGGTATATGTTTACTAGCTGCTTGATATTTGTGCAGACAGAGATGTCTGCCCGTTGCTATTTGGCAAACACACAAAGTGACCGCAATTTTGGTTGAACTGCACAAGGGAATAGTATAGCACTGCATGCAGTGGCATTTGAAAATAGACACAGAAAGATTGGATAGTCACTTAATGGACTGCAGAAAAGTAGTATTGTACTATTTATTGGCCAACACTAGGTGCTTCATTTCTTTGGTGTTATTATACAATGGGCATCATTTTGCCTACGTTAAAGTTTGTATTCCGATAATAGTCTCGCCGTGTGATCGAGAGAAGACCAAATCATATTGCAGTGGATGTTCCTCCATCATGTATGTTTCATTCTCATGGTTCCAGTTGTTGGTGAAACCACTTACGTTTGCAAGAGGAATTGTAGACTTCACAAACAAATTTGTCTTTCAGTCTGTATTGAATGTTGGCCAAGAGAAGCATCTATGTTAGTAGAAAGAACAGATGTTTTTTCTAGATCTTTGCTTTTGGAGCTACATATTTATATATGATCTGTGAATCATTGAGATGCATTAACATGTTGATCTTATGTATGGGAATCGTACTAGTTGGTTTTGAATTTGGGCTACTAATGTGAACATATTACAATGCCAGGCCCGTGAGTCTCGTGTGAACATTTTGAACAGATCGGCTCTTACTGTTGTGCACATCATGATCCTTATTTCTATGTTCTCAGTGTTTACAAGTTACTAATAGTTCCTTATTTCTGTTCGCTAAGTGTTTATAACTTACTGATCGATTACTAACTAGCCTACTAATGCGCTCCTCGCAGTTTTAGTTCAGACGCAAGATCCGAAGTGGTAGTTTTTTGAATAAAAATGCCTACCTCTGAAGAAACTACCAAGTTGGTCTGAAGAAAATGCCAGCAAAAACATTCGCAAATACCTTATCTCCCAGCAAACGTTCATCAGATAATGCGATCGTACACGTACACCATCTGACCTACTCAATCCTACACATACACTATCCGACCTACTCGGTCCTACACGGATAAATAGCGGATCACGCACATACTACCTCCTTTCCGGTTTGTAGGGATCAATTCAAAAAACGACCTACTCGATCCTACACGAATAAATAGCAGATCATGCACGTACTACCTCCTTTCCGGTTTGCAGGGCTTAATTCAAAAATCTAACCAACCAAGGTAGATGATGAGTGGTGGAATCATTTTTGACAAGGAGGGACTACCTCATCTGGATGATTCGAGTGCACTCTTTTGACCGTCATGCCGGCGTGCGACCCGGCACAGACGGGAGGCACCACTAACGGGACAGGACGTCATAGTCATAATTTCAGTTTTTCTAGTTGTCCACAGCAAGCTGGCGCACTAAGCCATGCCTGCTTATGCATTGAATTTGGTTGACCGCAATGACCGTCGCGTTTCCCGCAACACACTAGTTCGCCTACCTTCTGCCTATAATTACTATTTCCCGTGCTTCTCCGGTGGCACCATCACCCAACTAGACCTATCCTCATAAGCCCGCACCGGCCTGACGTCGCTCGCCACTTATCCTCGCTCTCGCCATGTCCGCCATGCCCCCGCCCGTCCGCTATAGGCGACACCGGAGGCGGTCACCGCCGGAACTAGTGTTTGGTTTTTCACCGAAAGGCAGACGGAGGGAGGAGGCATTCTATTGGTCTTTATATGGCAATGTGGACTATGAGGAGTTGTTGGAGCGAGACCGCCTGACAGAGGAGCAGCGTATGGCCGATTTGCGCCGCCAGCGGGACATGGAGCAGCAGCGCACCAATGCTCTGAGTCGCGAGCAGAGCGCCCGCAACTCGGCCGACTACGTGGAGTCTGGCGCCCGGCAAATAGCCTTGGAGGATGTCAGGCACGCACGCGTTCGTGATGCCGATTTATACTACCAGCTCGTCAAGTGGGTTTCCCGCTTAGAAGCCAAAGCTTCGGTGGACCATGCCGGCATGGAAAGGTCCAACGCGCGCGAGCAACGCGCCCTATCGCACCTCTAGCAAGTCCAAGGCGAGACGGAGGACGCTGGTGCCGGCGTTTAGTGTGTACCGCAGATGGCGGCTGACATCGTCTAGTTATCTAAGAGTAAGTTAGTACTTGTATGCTACTAGAGTATTAGTGGGAGTAGATAGTTAACTTGGCTATGATGGTTGCCAACGTGGAAGTTCAGTACTCTATATGTGGATCAGACCTGTTACTTTGCTGTGAATGTTGAACTATCTGTTTCAACGTATGGAATGGGTTGTTATTTATTTAAATCTGTTGTATTTGTCCTCCACAGGTTTAGAGGCTGACTTGTGGGCCTACCACGTTGACGCGTACACAATCAGGAGATGATTGTACGTGGAGAGGATGACAGCAGGGACCCACCAAGGTCACAGCAGTACGCAAGCAAGTGCCTCCTTATTTCAAGCCAATAAAAAACTGGCTCCTCCTAGTGGATTTATGACATCTGGGTCCCATGCCATTGTCAACATAGTCAATAAAACGAGAGAACTACACAACGAGCGGCTGACACCAGGGACCTAGCAGCTCGCCCAGTTATATTTGTTTTGGGTTAATTTGATAAATGCCACTCCAAATCTGGTGTTTACGAGAAATGCCACTGTAATTTCCGAACTTTGAAAAATGCCATTTCATGCCATTTCTAGTGGCATTTGTCGAAGTCTGGAGTGGCGTTTTTCAAAGTTTGCAAATTGCAGTGGCGTTTTCCAAAGTTTGCAAAAATTGCAGTGGCATTTTTCAAAGTTTGAAAATTGCACTGGCATTTTTATGAATCACCATAATTGGAGTGGCATTTATCTAATTTGTTTTTGAGATGGAAGCAGGGTGTCAACTGGGCTGTGCGGGGCACTCTGGCCTGTCTAGACAACCTTCTCTTTTATCTTTACCACAGACCAGCCCAGTAGTTTTTTTCTTTCTAAAAATGGCTAGCCCAGTTTTTTTGTGATTTGTCAAGTAAGTTACTTTGTCAGGCCTGTTGGGCCGCAAATCTTTCAAGACAAGGAGAGCTTCATTCGGCTGGCCGAGAAAATGGCCTATCAGTAATGAGAAAAGGGCTGTGCATTTTTAAAACACATCAAACCGGCAATTATTTTCAAAATTCTTTTTTTTCATTTTGAGATTTTTAATCGCATTGATTTTTATGCATGGACAATTTGTTGGATTTTATATTGATATACATTTATTTTTAAAATCAGTTTGAATGTGACTCGAAATTTCGGGATTAAAAACAGTTTGGACCGCACCGAAATATTCAAAATTTCGTATAATTTTTTTACCGTGGCCATAATATGGGTTGTAGTGCTAACAAAAAGAATATGGGCTCCAAAAAAACCTTAATAATTAGGAAATGGACTGTAAATTATTAGAAATAATGGCAGATGGGTTGTATGCTATTTTCCACAGATTTGAGGCTTTCCTAAAAAAACAGGTTGACGCACAAGTAGTGAGTGTTGGATGTCCATCCAACGGCCATCGTGCTTCTTCAATCTCTGCGCTTCCCGCTCCAGCCGCTCAAACAAGCGCCGGCGGGACTGCCTGCTCCCTCCTCCCTGCGGCCGGCTATGCTGCCGCGCAGGCCTCACCGCCCCACCATACTCCCATCGCTGGCCTAGCCATCCCTCTACTCACCCACACCCGCTGTTATTCTCTGGCGATGGCAGACGAACCAGTAAACCCTCGTACAGTCGTACTCCCCTCCGCGTGAGAAACAACTGCCGAATCTTCCCTGGCTTCATGTCATTCCCTTCCTAGGCTTCGTCGTCGTCCACCGCCCTGGTGCTCTCGGCGCGGCCTGGTTAACGTGGTCAACGACTAACATGCATTTGAAGTGGATTGTACATGGAGAGGCTGACAGCTGGGTCCACGGCAGCACACAAGGAAATGCCTCCTTATTACACACAAAAAAATATTCCTCCACCTGACATCTGGGACCCACCGAAAGGGCCTCTGTATTTCACGAAAAAAACGTTACCGCCACTGACAGCTCGGACCCGCCGGCTATATCTTCGCACGCAAGGAAGTGCCTCCTTATTACGCACAAAAAAATGAATACTCCCCCTGTTAGCTGGGACCCAATATAGTGGGAGGCTGACTTGTGGGCCTACAAAGTTTACGGGGACAAAGGGCTTCGTCAACTTAGTCAATATGCATGATTCTAGCTCGAGTGACCATACGATGTCCATCCAATGGCCATAGTGCTTCTTCAACCTCTGGTCTTCTTGCTCCAGCCGCCCAAACCAGCGTCGGTCCTGCCTCGTGCTCCTGCCTCCCATGGCTGGCTGTGATGCCACGGAGGCCTCACCACCCCTACTACTCCCACCGCTGGCCAGGCCATCCCTCTACTCACCCACACCTCACGTTATTCTGCGGCGACTGCAGCCTCACACCGCAGCGAACCAGTGAACCCTCATACTCCTCTACGCGTGGGCATCCACTGCCTTGTCTTCCCCGGCTCCGCGTCGTCCCCTTCCTAGGCCTCGCTGTCGTCCACCGCCCTGGTGCTCTCGGTGCGGCGTGGTCAACGTGGTCAAGGAACAGCTTCCATCGGATGTGGACTGTACGTGGAGAGGCTGACAGCTGGGTCCACGGCCGCAGCAAGGAAGTGCCTCATTATTACGCGGAAAATAATGATTCCTCCACCTGATAGCAGGGACCCACCAGATGGGCAACCATATTTCGTGAAAAAACCTTTCCCCCTGATTGCTGGGACCTACCAACTACATCTTCGCACGCAAGGAAGTGTGTCCGAGAAAAAAATGATTCGCCCCCATGACTGCTGGGACCCACCAGCTATATCTTTGCACACAAGGAAGTGCCTGACAGTCGGGACCCACCTGGTCGACGCATACATAGCGTTGTCATTCTGGTCACGAACCTGTACGTACATACTGGTCGATGTACAGGTGCGCACGTAGCATGTACACGTACCTACAACGGCCAGTGTGCAAGAAAGAAAATACGGCCACGTACGTACATACGGGCGGGGTCTCGAACGCCTACTCACGCATATGTACGGCCAGGGCTCGTGTACATGGCTGGGTCGGAACGGAGAAACTGCGTTGTCGTCTTGTTCATGGGGAGCCAACCAGCTGGGTCGAAACGGAATACATCGTCGTGTTCATCGGGAGGGCTTGGACGGAACAGCCGATGGAAACGAGGCCTAGCGTACCACAGAACAGAGAAAATGGCCCTGTGTTCGACCGGCCACGATCGAAATTGGATCTTGCTCATCGGGAGGGGTCTGGCGTACCGCAAAACGGAGGAAACGAACCTCCTACGGTCGAAACGGGTGTCCTATTCATCGGGAGGGGTGTGGCGTACCGCAAAACGGAGGAAACGGACTTGTGCTAGAGCGCTGTGGTCGAAACAGGAGTCGTGTTCATTGGGAGGGGTGTGGCGTACTGCAAAACAGGACTCCACGGGATATTGTTCATCTCCATCGTCGACCCCCTCCAGCCTCCACGGGTTACTGTTCATCCACCGTCGACCTCCTCCAGCCTCCACCTGCGATTATTCATCCACGGGCACCTGTTCAGACAGCCTCCACCGCGCGCTACTCCACTGGCTACTGTTCGACCCGTCCTCTCCACGGGCTCCTGTTCAACCACCCCTCCACGTTCTACTGTTCATCCAGCCCTCCACCATCTACTGTTCATCCAACCCTCCACGGGGTCCTGTTCATCCAGCCCCAATTGGCTCGATCGATCAAGGTCCTATTCATCCAGAGGAAACATCACGGGGTCATGTTCATCCACCCCCACCGGGAACTGTTCATCCAAATCCCCTAGCAACGCTCACTGTTCATCCAGAGGCAGCATCGATTGGCTTCAGTTAGCAACAGTAGCGAAGGAATCGCTTGATCGAGTTCAGTTAACAGCCATCGATCAATCGCTCGGGTTCAGTAACGCGTAGCCTGCAATGGAATCGCTTGGGTTCAGTAGGCGAACGCCTCGCTCGGGTTCAGTTAGAGCCCAATGCCTCGCACCCACACGCGTGCGTGTATAAGAGAAACGCGCAAACCTCCGTCCATCGCTCGTCCCCGACCACCCACTATAACCGGGAACACCCCTATATTTTCCTCGCCCTTGCTTCTACCACGGTTTTTTCCGTCATGGATGGCCCAAAGAATGTCATGCATCTGCGTTTCCGGCCCGCCCAGGACGAAAAGCCCATTTTCTGTCATGATTTTTTTCATAGAAGTAGGAGCCCACCACATCTATGATGATACAGGGTTTTGTCACAATTATCGTCATAGATGTGTCATAAGTATGACAGAAAAAAATTTCGTTCGGCCCAAAATGTCATGGATGTGTCTTTTTTTGTAGTGATGCATGTAATATATAGTTTATTTTACTTGTGTGTGGAAATTTCATGTGTGTAGTAGCCACCTATGAAATTATGCATGTAATAGTTTACTTTGGTGTGTGCAAATGCCATGGTTGTAGTAGACACCTATGTAAGTGGATTTTTAATTTGGTTATGCAACCATGTCGTTATAAGTGTGTATGTATATATATATATATATATATATATATATGTTGTTATTCTGTATGCAATCCCATCGCACAACACACACGTCTTATTAGCATCAACCGTTTGTGTTATTATCGGTCTTCGCACACATTTCTGATTATAGACCTGTTTGCCGCGTATCACACTCATCTTGTTATATTGAACTGTTTCTGTTCTCTTGTCTCAACACTAACAGTTCATCTGAGTGAACCGCATGCCGTATATCGCAAACACCTTGATCTGGTTGACCGTTTCTTTTGTGTTTCCAAATCACAAACAGTTCATCTGAGTGAACCGTATGCTGTATATCGCACACACCTCCATCTGGCTGCCCGTTTCTTTTGTTCCTCCTCATCTCAAACAATTAATTGAACTGAACTATATGCCTTGCATCGCACACACAATTAAAATCTGAACTGTGTTTGATGCATCCTCCATCGCAAACGTTTTGCACCTCTTTTGACATTTTTTACACCGTCGCTTGCAATTATTGCATCGCACACAATTTCATCGAAGAGTCTCTGGTCGTAGTGTCACATTAGCAGCATCCAATAGTAATGAAAGGTCTACCAAATATGATGGGACAAAAATCATCTTGTGGGAACCAAGAAGAATAAGATCAGTAGGGCATTTTACTTTCCCACACAAGACTTCAACATCTCTAACAATCCCAATTGGTGAGATAGTATATCTATTGGCAAGCTTAATAGTACATCAATATCTTCTACTTCAGTAGGTGCAATATCATTCATAACTTATTGTTAAAGAGTAAAGGGAATTGCACCCACACTAGCACCCAAATCACATAAGCCATGATAACAGTGATCTCCTATCGGGTCTATGTTTATCTTTATTATTGGGTCTATGTTTATCTTTATTATCGGGTCTAGCAATTCTAGAAGCTTTATCATAGAAATAAGTAACATGCCCATCATTATTATCGATCAAGAGATCTTTAACCATGGCAATACTAGGTTCAACTTTAATTTGATCAGGGGGTGTAGGTTTTCTAGTATAACTCTTAGAGGCCACAGCTGAAGCTTTAGCATGTTCTTTTATCCTAACAGAAAAAGGTGGTTGTTGGTGTCAAAACTGGCTGATCTCGGGTAGGGGGTCCCAAACTATGAGTCTGAGAATCAAAGGTAATAGGAGACAAGGGGGACCCAATGATTACCCAGGTTCAGCCCCTCTTAATGGAGGTAAAACCCTATGTCCTGCTTGATTGTATTTGATGAGTATAGGGGTTACAAGAGTTGATCTACATCGAGATCGTAATGGCGAAACCCTAGATGTCTAGCCTATATGATTCGTATAGCATCTATGGACTAAACCCTTCGGTTTATATAGACACCGGAGGGACCTAGGGTTGTACAGAGTCGGTTTATAGAGAAAGGAAACTACACATCTGGACGTTAAGCTTGCCATCCACGCAAAGGAGAGTCCCATCCGGGCAGATGGGAAGGGCTTCTACCTTGTATCTTCTGGGTCCATCAGTCCGGATCACAACACACAGGCCGGACACTCAAGGACCCCTTAGTCCAGGACTCCCTTAGTAGCCCCTAAACTAGTCTTCAATGATGATGTGTTCGACTCACAGATTGTCTTCGGCATTGCAAGGCGGGTTCCTTCTCCGCATACAAAGCAGTGTTCTGAGCAAGAGAACTATATCCGACTCTGTATAATAGTTACAATTCTCAACCACAAGGGTACAATACTTAATAAGGTATGTCTACTGACAGCTTTTTCGGTGAAACATCACGTCTGGCCTTTTTTATTATTTCAAACCATTTTTTGGCCTCCTGCTTCGTGTTTTAAGGCGCAACCTCCATTGACACGTCTTGTCAAAGCAGATATTGTGTCCCCTTATTGCGGGATTTTCATCAAAATGGGTTTGGGTAATCCAACCGGGCCATTCGCACGACCCCTTAGGAATAGGCGAGTTTTAAGGCTTGTGGGGGGGGCACTTGATATTCACTGCCTATATAAGCGGATAAAGATCCATCTTTTTACCCCCACACCTGCTTCCTTCCGCATCCTTCCCGTCCTCGAGCTCCAGCGCCCAAGCTTCAATCTTTCCCACCACCCAACCTTTCCAGCCACGGTCGGATCCGGCTTACAGGGCAAGTGGATGGCCTCCTCCGTCATGGAGAAGGACATTAAGCAACTCTAGGAAGCAAAGTACTTGACCGCGGAAATCGCACACAGGCTCCCAGCCAAAGAGCAAGTCATCCCCACTCTAGAGCCCGACGAGAGGGTTATGTTCATCCCCTAGGGTTTCCACTTCACCCTTTTGTCTGCGGCCTCCTGTTTTATTACGGGCTACATTTCCACGATCTAGCTCCAAACTCCTTCCTCCACATCTCGGCGTTTATCGTCGTGTGCGAGGAGCTCCTCTGCATTCCACCCCATTTCGGCCTTTGGCTCAAAGTCTTCAACGTGAAGCCGAAGGTGGTTGACGGGCAGGACGCTCACTGCTATGGCACCATGGTGCGCAAACTCCCCAACACCACTTGGCCCAAAGGATCCTTCGTGGAGACCGTGAAGGTGTGGTAGTAGTAGTGGTTCTACATCACTGAACCCCGCGGTAACAAATGGGCGGCCCCTCCTGAATTTAGATCTGGGCCCCCTATGCGGATCACCTCTTGGACCAACAAGGGTCTGGACTGGGGGTCGACCGACGAAGTGATGACGCTGCAAAAGCGCATCAAGAGTATGATAAATAAGCACACCCGTCTTGCCGACGTGATTCAGGTGATGCTCTTCCGCCGGATCCTCCCATGCCAACACCGGCCTCTCCGCATGTGGGAGTTTAATACGGATGCCCCGGACCCTGTAGTGCTTCTTCGGTACAATGCACGAAGAGATATGGAAACTACTTTTTAAGGCCCAGAAGTCGTGGTCGGAGAAGACCGAAGATATCGGTCTCGACAGCGCGAATCCTGCTACTGAGGTAAGCTTCTTTCTTCCGAACATAATTTCGGTCCATAAGTCAAAGGGTATACTGAGATGCCCATTCCTTATTCAGGGCTAGTCCCGGCGCCTTATCAAGCGCCTAAGGTGGCCTCCGCCGTAAAGGCACTTCAGATGATGTGTACGAAGACACCGAAGCTCTCTCCTCCCACAAGGGAGATGAAGACAAAGAGGAGGAGGAAGAAGAGAACTATCCCCCCTTAAGGGGAGGAAGAAGAAAAGGGCGGCCTCTATAGACGTAGAGGCGGAGGTGTCCAAGAGGGGGAAGTTATCCCTCTCGGACGGCTCGGATTCGGATGCCGAAGCCATCCCCGAGTGGCACCCCAGGTCGAAGCCCCTGACCGCACCGTAAGTATCCAAGGATAGTATGTATATCCGGTTTTATGATTGTAATTCTAAAACATTTGTATTGTGTGCCTCAGTCCGGCCCGCGATCTCCCCCAATTATCATCATCTTCGGGGAACTCGCTAGAGCCGAGGATGGTGGAGAGCGAGACGCCTCTGCGAGCCTCCCCGCCAAACGCTACAGATGACAACGAAGTGTTGTCCCGAAGTACCTCTCCAGGCCATGGAGAGGTGCGGGAGGCCGTCAAGACGGCTCCAGAGGGTAACACCTCGGTTGCCGAGAACATGGGGGAACCAACCCCCATGGAGACTGACGACAGGGGCCATAACCAATCTGGCCCCCAGCCGAACACCTTTCCGGAGACGCATATGGCTCCGGAATAGAGAGAGCCACCCCCTTTGAAGGAGGGGGAGTGTTGACTCCACCGGCGACCTCCGTCAATCTGGAGGCGCCCAAAACTTTGGTGGAAGCATGTGACGCCCCCGATTTGATCATACACTACTCATACACGCAAACGTGTATGATCAAGATCAGGGACTCACGAGAAGATATCACAACACAACTCTACATATAAAATAAGTCATACAAGCATCATATTACAAGCCAGGGGCCTCGAGGGCTCGAATACAAGAGCTCGATCATAGACGAGTCAGCGGAAGCAACAATATCTGAGTACAGACATAAGTTAAACAAGTCTGCCTTAAGAAGGCTAGCACAAACTGGGATACAGATCGAAAGAGGCGCAAGCCTCCTGCCTGGGATCCTCCTAAACTACTCCTGGTCGTCGTCAGCGGGCTGCACGTAGTAGTAGTCACCTCCCGAGTAGTAGTAGTCGTCGTCGACGGTGGTGTCTGGCTCCTGGGCTCCAACGTCTGGTTGCAGCAATCGAGTATAGAAAGGGGGAAAAGAGGGAGCAAAGCAACCGTGAGTACTCATCCAAAGTACTCGCAAGCAAGGAGATACACTACATATGTATGCATTGGTATCAAATGGAATAAGGGTAACATATGTGGACTGAACTGCAGAATGCCGGAATAAGAGGGGGATAGCTAGTCCTTTCGAAGACTACGCTTGTGGTAACCTCCATCTTGCAGTAGGAGAAGAGAGTAGATGGTAAGTTCACCAAGTAGCATCGTGTAGCATAAACCTAACCGATGATCCTCTCCTCGTCGCCCTGTGAGAGAGCGACCACCGGTTGTATCTGGCACTTGGAAGGGTGTGTTTTATTAAGTATCCGGTTCTAGTTGTCATAAGGTCAAGGTACAACTCCAAGTCGTCCTGTTACCGAAGATCACGACTATTCGAATAGATTAACTTCCCTGCAGGGGTGCACCACATAACCCAACACGCTCGATCCCATTTGGCCGGACACACTTTCCTGGGTCATGCCTGGCCTCGGAAGATCAACACGTCGCAGCCCTACCTAGGCGCAATAGAGAGGTGAGCACGCTGGTCTAAATCCTATGGCGCAGAGGTCTGGGCCCATCGCCCATTGCACACCTGCATGTTGCGAGGGCGGCCGGAAGCAGAACTAGCCCCCTTAATACAAGAGCAGGCTTACGTTCCAATCCGGCGCACGCCGCTCAGTCGCTGACGTCACGAAGGCTTCGGCTGATACCATGACGTCGAGTGCCCATAACTGTCCCCGCGTAGATGGTTAGTGCGTATTGGCCAGTAGCCTGACTCAGATCAAATACCAAGATCTGATTAAATGTGTTATCTTGAAGTAACCGCGAACACCGACCATGGCCAGGCCCACCTCTCTCCTAGGTGGTCTCAACCTGCCCTGTCGCTTCGCCACAAAGATCCACTCGCGGGTACTCCTACGAGCCGACCCGTCTTTTAGTCATCACATGTATCATGTATAAGGTATATAGTATATACCTGTGATCACCTCCCGAGTGGTCACGGCCCGATAGTATAGCATGGCAGATGGACAAGAATGAAGGGCCACTGATGATAATCTAGCATCCTATACTAAGCATTAGGATTGCAGGTAAAGGTAACAATAGTAGTAGCAAGGACAGGCTATGCATCAGGATAGGACTAACGAAAAACAGTGACATGCTACACTACTCTAATGCAAGCAGTATAGAGAGTAGAGTAGGCGATATCTGGTGATCAAGGGGGGGCTTGCCTGGTTGCTCTGGCAAGATAGAGGGGTCATCAACACCGTAGTCGTACTGGGGGTCTCCGGCAGTCTCGGGGTCTACCGGAAAGAAGTAACGGAGGGGGAACACAATAAATAACAGAGCAATCAATGTAACAAAAAGCAAGATGCGGCATTACGTTGTGCTAGGGGTGACCTGATGTGGTACGTGGTGATACCGGTGACAGGGGCGGAACATCCGGGAAAATATCCCCGGTGTTTCGCATTTTCGGACAGATGAACCGGAGGGGGAAAGTTGCGTGTTCGCTATGCTAGGGATGCAAGGCGGACGAACGGGTTGCGTGACCGGATTCGTCTCGTCGTTCTGAGTAACTTTCATGTTGAAAATAATTTAATCCGAGTTACGAATTAAAAGATATGATTTTCTAAAGATTTTACTAATTTCTGGAATTTAATTAATTATTACATTTAATTCGAAATTGGACTTATGACATCAGCATGATGTCATGCTGATGTCAGCAGTCAACAGGGGTTGACTGGTCAACCTGACCAGTGGGTCCCACTGGTCAGTGACACATATTAATTATCCAAATTTAATTAATCTAATCAGAATTAATTAGGAGTGGGCCCCACTGTCATTGACTGATTAATTAATTAATTAACAGTTTAATTAGTTCAGTTAATTGATTAGTTTAATTCATCAAAGTTAATTAATTAACTAATTTTATTTATTATTTATTTTATTTATTCTTTTTTTACAAAAAAACGTTCTGGGGCCGTGGGGCCCCCGTGTCATTGGGTCAGGGGCACAAGCGGGCACGGGCACGCGTTACTGGGCCCCGGGGCATACGTACCCAGCGAGTAGTACGCGACGACGGGGGGAAGGAGTGGGTGAGGCCGAGCGGCCGGACAAGCATGCCGCGGCGAATGCGGCGTTGGCACGGGTAGCTAGAGCCGGCGAGGCAGGGGGAGGGCTTGCCAGAAGAGAGGGCGGTGGTGGCAGGGGCGCGGGGAGGCATGGGGCCATGGGGCGCTGGCCGGTCGCCGTAGAAGGAGGGGGAGGGTGCCGGAGCGCGGGCGAGCAGAGGCGGCTGTGGGGCACAGCGTGGCGCGGGCGTGCTTGTGCACGGTGGCCGAGGCCGTGGCCGGAAGCAAGCAGCAGCAAGGGGCTGGCCACGGCGCGGGAGTGAGATGGCACCAGTGCGGGACGGAGTGGAGGCCAAGGGCGATAGGGGGTGCGGGCGAGCCGGGACTAGGCGGGGCGCGTGCGCTCGCGCGAGGCGGCCAGGCATGAGCGAGCGGCACCGGCGACTGCGTGTAGGAAGAGAGAGGGATGGGACCGAGTGGGCCCTCATGGGGGACAGTAGGGGTTTCGGGTAGCGGTGCTCGGGGAGGAGGTCGGAGACGAGCGACGGGGACGGGAGCGCCGGCGACGGAGTCGAGGAGGAGGTCGGCGGCAGGGATCGGCGTCGGGGCTTGAGGGCGCGGCGCAGGAACGACGGCATCAGTGCGGGGGGATGAGGTCGAGGCACACGGGGCGATGGCGATGCTGCGATGCGGAGGTGACGGTCCTCAGGCGCGGCTCGCTGGGTGGAGGCTGAAAGAACATGCGGTGCCCCCATGTTTGGTTTTGGTAATTGATGACAATCTCTATGGACAAATGGTTTCCTTGAGTTATATTTGAAGGCTTTGTCCATAGGCTTTTCTTGGAGTGCATGTGTTGATTTCAAGGAGAGTTTGTGTCGACCAAGGTGTTATTCAAGGAATTATCCAAAGATTGGTCATGAGAGAGTTGAGCTTATTGCAAACATGTCTTGAAGAAGAAGATTGTGTGATCAGTCATGTCTACCTTCAAGACATCATCCAAATGAAGAGAATTGGAAAGGTTCAAGGTTGATCAACTCACAAAGCGCAGAAGATGTACCGAGAGGGATCAAGTGATCCCATGGTATGGTAAGAATTGTCAATTACGCTTTGTGTACTAACCCATGGTCTTCGTGAGAGTTCTTTGTGGGGTTAGGTTGCGGTGTGCAAGTTCAAGTGGAGCATCACGAAGAGATCAAATGCTTGAAGCTTGCCGTCCTTTGTGGTGATAATGGACTTGTGAAGATGTGCGGAAGAGTGGCTCACCCATAGTGGAGTATGGGGAGCAATCAACTAGTCTTCATCGAGTCAACACAATCAAGAAAGGTGGTCCAACTTGAGGGAGTCAAGATTGTCATCATCTAGCTCAAGTGGACCATGTGCAAGGCAAAGGTTTGCCCTTAATAGGTTTTCTATTTTACCGGTCTCATGATGGTAGTTGGGAGACCGGGTTATAGGATCGATTGCCGTACTATCAAGGGGGGCTCTCGATGACTAGCTTGATCGTATCGTTCATAGAGAGCTCAAACCATTGCATCCTTGCACCATCTTTCTTGGTTCTTGTTTGGTTCCACTTGTGAGTCTTAGAGTTTTTGATCATCTTGATGACAAGCTCGAGTTCATCGAAAACGGAGTTCACATGCCTCTTCTATGATGTTTTCGATGTTGGAGGTTTTGCCGGTTCTTCTCGGTTGGAGGTTTCACTCCTCTGTTTTGATGCTACTCGTTGTCTTGTTTCCAAAAAAACTTGAGTTTGCTCAGTTCAGAGCTCATATGCAGAAGTTATGGCAGTTCTTGTTTTCTTGGAAGTGGTTTTTGTCTGGTCCCAGCGGTAGTACCGCGAGCCCCAGCGGTAGTACCGCTTGGAGCTCTCAGCCATTGTACCGCTCAGGACTTAGCCGCCCGAGCGCTCAAGGCCATGCGGTTGCACCGGCCCGGTAGCGCTCGACTACCGCACTCAGGGGTGACTCCCTTCTGTTCCTATGCGGTGGTTGAGCGGTGGCTGGGCGGTTGGTCCGGTTGTTCTTCTCAACCGGTGCTACCGCCTGGTCGCCCGGTTGTACTGCCTGGTAGGGTTCTGCACGTATACTGTGAGTCCCGGTTGTACCGGGACCAGGAGCGGTAGTACCGCTCGTGAGCGGGCTGAGCACATAACGGTTGGATTTTCCCCCTCCTATAAAAGGGCGTCTTCTTCCCGAATGAACCTAATCTCTTGAGCTCGTTTTTGCCCCCATTGTTGACCTTCTTTGAGCTTGCTAACTCTCCATCCCTCCATGGATTCTTGCTAGTTTTTGAGGGAAAAGAGAGAGGAGATCTAGATCCACATTTCCACCAATCACTTTCTCCTCTGTGTGAGGGGAACCCCTTGGATCTAGATCTTGGAGTTCTTGGTGTTCTCCTTCTTGTTCTTCCTCTCATTTTCCTCCCTAGCATTAGTTGCTCCGGTGGGATTTGAGAGAGAAGGACTTGGGCACTCCGTGTGCCCTTGCCATTGCATTTGGTGCATCGGTTTGAGTTCTCCATGGTGATACGTGGAAGTGAAGTTTGAGAAGCTTATTACTCTTGGGTGTTTGGGCACCCTAGAGCTTGTTCCTCTTGGGTGCCTTGGCGCACTAGACGGTTGGTGTTGTTCGGAGCTCATGTTGTGTAGGTTGCATCTTAGCATGATATTCATTCCATCTTGTGATACTTGTTTCCTTTCTCAAAGCATCTCAACGATGATCTCATGTTGCTAGTTGTGATGCCTTTGATAGTTGTGTAGTAGGAATTTATTTATATACAATAAGACCATATCTAGCCATGTGCTATGCTTCAAGCAAATATCTTATTGGTATATTTATGATTTCCTTGTGGATATCTTGTTCCTCTTGTTGCAACTATTTCGGGTGTACATCCTTCTTTGTAGATATATCATCATGATTTCGTCTACCTAGAATCTTATACACTTGAGAGAAGTTGCATATCTAGTTGATATCCTTTCTTTCACGTCCACCTTTTCTTTCTTATGTTATTTCTTTGGTGGCTCCGTGAAAGCTTTTGCCTTGAGTGTGTGTCTTCTATCGTTGCATCTTGTTGCGCTCTTGTGTGGTGAAGATTATTTTCCTCATACTTATCTTTACGAGGTTTTTGCCATCTTAATTGGCATCCCTCGTCTTGATGAGGCTTTCATCTTCTATCTTCACCACGGGTTGTCACAAGCATAGGTTCTTTATATGCTTATTAGTAAGCTTGTGAACCCATTTACTTGTTGTGTGTGGGAATGATAGGCCTTACACCGTGTTGCCTCATTCTTTCAAGACTTTATTGATGCTTAATGCTCATCCGTACATTAGTCTTCTCAAGTGCATTGCCTTGACTCTCACACATCATTTTGGTTGAGCCCATTCTTAAGTTGCCTCTTTCACTTGTTGCTCAGCCATGTGTTTGTTGCAAGTACTAGGCTTAGTTTCCTATATGCTCTCTTGCACTTGTTGTAAGTTTCTATTGATTTTGGGGGAGCTATGATCCTATTTTGTGCACTTTGTATCCAAATACAAAAATCCTTGATGTGCACAAATCATGGGGAGCTTCTCTAGTTTCTCTAGAACTCTACTCCGCTCTTATCATAATATCCTTTATTCATGTGGCTCTTAGGATATCTGGTCTAGTTGGTTCAATTGATCTTTGTTGATTGCTTGCTTCAATTGGTATCTTTTGATTGCTTGATTGCTTGTGTCTCTCTTTGTTATGTCCTTGTGGCATATCTTTCCTTTAGCAATCTTGGTGCCTCAATATAGTTGGTCTTCCTCCGAGTATTACCGTTGGATATGTGTATTGCATTCCACTCTCTTGTTGAGAAATACACAACTTATGGAGGAACTCGATCTATATTGGCCTTCTAAGCTTTTCGCCCATCTTGGCAATCGATGCCAATGGGGGAGAAGTTTCAGAGAGTTTTGTGGAGGTTTCAGAGAGTTTTGTGGAGAAGTCTTTAGAGTTTTCTCCTTGCTTTGGTTTTGTTCCTAAGCATTTGCATCTCATTCGCATGCTTTATTGGTTGTTGCATTGCATGGTGATGCATAATTCCTTGTATTAAACTCTCTTGAAAGTGATTGTCATCAATTACCAAAATGGGGGAGATTGAAAGAACATGCGGTGCCCCAATGTTTGGTTTTGGTAATTGATGACAATCTCTATGGACTGATGGTTTCCTTGAGTTATATTTGAAGGTTTTGTCCATAGGCTTTTCTTGGAGTGCATGTGTTGATTTCAAGGAGAGTTTGTGTCGACCAAGGTGTTATTCAAGGAATTATCCAAAGATTGGTCATGTGAGAGTTGAGCTTATTGCAAGCATGTCTTGAAGAAGAAGATTGTGTGACCAGTCAAGTCTACCTTCAAGACATCATCCAAATGAAGGGAATTGGAAAGGTTCAAGGTTGATCAAGACTAAGTCAACAGTGAATCAAGTTGATCAACTCACAAAGCGCAGAAGATGTACCGATAGGGATCAAGTGATCCCATGGTATGGTAAGAATTGTCAATTATGCTTTGTGTACTAACCCATGGTCTTCGTGAGAGTTCTTTGTGGGGTTAGGTTGCGGTGTGCAAGTTCAAGTGGAGCATCACGAAGAGATCAAATGCTTGAAGCTTGCCGTCCTTTGTGGTGATAATGGACTTGCGAAGATGTGCGGAAGAGTGGCTCACCCATAGTGGAGTATGGGGGAGCAATCAACAAGTCTTCATCGAGTCAACACAATCAAGAAAGGTGGTCCAACTTGAGGGAGTCAAGATTTTCATCATCTAGCTCAAGTGGACCATGTGCAAGGCAAAGGTTTGCCCTTGATAGGTTTTCTATTTTACTGGTCTCATGATGGTAGTTGGGAGACCGGGTTATAGGATCGATTTCCGTACTATCAAGGGGGGCTCTCGATGAGTAGCTTGATCGTATCGTTCGTAGAGAGCTCAAACCATTGCATCCTTGCACCATATTTCTTGGTTCTTCTTAAGTTCCATTTGTGAGTCTTAGAGTTTTTGGTCATCTTGATGACAAGCTCGAGTTCATCCAAAAGGAGTTCACATGCCTCTTCTATGATGTTTTCGATGTTGGAGGTTTTGCCGGTTCTTCTCGGTTGGAGGTTTCACTCCTCTATTTGTTAGGCATACCTCCCCTGCCTCTTATTACTATTACCAGTCGCTGTTTTGATGCTACTCGTTGTCTTGTTTCCAAAAAAACTTGAGTTTGCTCATTTCGGAGCTCATATGCAGAAGTTACGGCAGTTCTTGTTTTCTTGGAAGTGGTTTTTGTCTGGTCCCAGCGGTAGTACCGCGAGCCCCAGTGGTAGTACCGCTTGGAGCTCTCAGCCATTGTACCGCTGCTTCCGGCAGTGGTACCGCCAACTTGCTCAGCAAAGACTTGGGCGGTTGTTCCGGCCAGGTACCGCCCAAGTACCGGTCAGGCCTCTGTTTTGATGCGGTACTCGGGCGGTGGTGGCCCGGTTGGTCCGGTCGTACCGGTACCACCGGTGTCCGGAGCGGTTCTACCGCTCAGGACTTAGCCGCCCGAGCGCTCAAGGCCATGCGGTTGCACCGGCCCGGTAGCGCTCGACTACCGCACTCAGGGGTGACTCCCTTCTGTTCCTATGCGGTGGTTGAGCGGTGGCTGGGCGGTTGGTCCGGTTGTTCTTCTCAACCGGTGCTACCGCCTGGTCGCCCGGTTGTACTGCCTGGTAGGGTTCTGCATGTATACTGTGAGTCCCGGTTGTACCGGGACCAGGAGCGGTAGTACCGCTCGTGAGCGGGCTGAGCACATAACGGTTGGATTTTCCCCCTCCTATAAAATGGGGTCTTCTTCCCGAATGAACCTAATCTCTTGAGATCGTTTTTGCCCCCATTGTTGACCTTCTTTGAGCTTGCTAACTCTCCATCCCTCCATGGATTCTTGCTAGTTTTTGAGGGAAAAGAGAGAGGAGATCTAGATCCACATTTCCACCAATCACTTTCTCCTCTATGTGAGGGGAACCCCTTGGATCTAGATCTTGGAGTTCTTGGTGTTCTCCTTCTTGTTCTTCCTCTCATTTTCCTCCCTAGCATTAGTTGCTCCGGTGGGATTTGAGAGAGAAGGACTTGGGCACTCGTGTGCCCTTGCCATTGCAATTGGTGCATCGGTTTGAGTTCTCCACGGTCATACGTGGAAGTGAAGTTTGAGAAGCTTATTACTCTTGGGTGTTTGGGCACCCTAGAGCTTGTTCCTCTTGGGTGCCTTGGCGCCCTAGACGGTTGGTGTTGTTCGGAGCTCAATCATTGTGGTGTAAAGCTCCGGGCAAGCGTCGGGGTCTCCAATTAGGTTGTGGAGATCGCCCTGAGCAATTTGGTGGGTACCACTGACCGCCCCCAAGGGTTGCCAAAGTGTACGGGTTCGGTGACCGCCCCCAAGGGTTGCCATTTGTACGGGTTCGGTGACCGCCCTCAAGGGTCCCTTAGTGGAATCACGACATTTTGCATTGTGCGAGGGCGTGAGGAGATTACGGTGGCCCTAGTGGCTTCTTGGGGAGCATTGTGCCTCCACACCGCTCCAAACGGAGATTAGCATCAGCAAGGGTGTGAACTTCGGGATACATCGTCGTCTCTGCGTGCCTCGGTTATCTCTTACCCGAGCTCTTTACTTATGCACTTTACCTTGTGATTGCCATATTGTTTTTTGTCATATATCTTGCTATCACATAGTTGCTTATCTTGCTTAGCATAAGTTGTTGGTGCACATAGGTGAGCCTAGTTGTTTTAGGTTTTGTGCTTGACAAATTAACCGCTAGGTTTATTCCGCATTTGTTCAAGCCTAAATCGTAATTATTTTAAAACGCCTATTCACCCCCCCCTCTAGGCGACATCCACAATCTTTCAGAGGTGGCAGGCGACGACGCGGTCGTGGGGGGGGGGAGGGGGTCGCTCCCCCGATCCAGAAACGGGGCGGGGAGTGGGAGGAGTAGGGGAGAGTGGGGTGGTTAGGGTTTGGGGTGTGGGGGTTATAGGCGCGGTTGGGCCGTTTGGGCTGGTGGCCTACTGGCTAGCTGGGCCATTCGGCCCAGGTGGAGGGGGGTTTCTTCCTTTTTCTCTTTTGTTTAAGTTTTTGTTTTTATTTAATTTCTGTTTAATAGTTTTCTATTTTATTTTCTATACATATTTTTTTTATAAAATATATAAGTAGTACCCAAATTAGTGTTTCAAAATGCCCCGATGCCACAAAAAGTTTGGTGATAAAATAAATTTGTTTAGTATTTTACTAAATATAAAAGGCATTTATTTAATTGTTAAGATGTTGTTTTATTTATTTTAGTGTATTTAAATAATTTATAAAAATGTGGTTTCACCATCATAATCATCTAGAATTTATTTGTTACATTTCGAATACTTCAGATTTAACATTTGAAAACTTTTATTGTTTGACTTGATTTTGATTTTGAATTCGGAACGAGATTTGAATCATCGTGAAACTAACAACAGTAATCGTGGTGATGTGGCATCATTAGTAGATGGTTACTGTAGCTTAACTAACCGGGCGTCACAATTCTCGTCCACTATAAGAAATCTCGTCCCGATATTTAAGAGGTAGAGAAGGGGGGCAGGTCTAGTTACGAAATTCTAACGGATCTTCTCGGAGTTGGTTGCTCTTCTCGAAGAGATCGGTCCATTGTATTGATGTCTTCAATCCACTGGTTCAATTCATCATTATGAAGTCGTCTTCCTTTCTTCAGGAACTCCATCGTACTTACGAAAGAATAAAGGTGGGCATACCAGGTGAACAAACCTCTACAAGGTCGACTATCTGGTTGATAACATCGAGGAAGGTGGCGAAAGTAACTCTCGAATTGAAACTTACGAAAATATCGAGAGCAAAGTAAGGAGGTATCATGGGAAGTTTCGAGGGGGCAGGCAATCGTTTGATGCCTAAAACAGGGTTTGAAAAGGGGTTCAAAGCAATGGGAATAAGTATTGTGTCTGATAGCAGAATTGATGATCTCTCGGAAGGTGGCTCGTGAATCACATACGAGGCCAAGTATGAGGAGTTAACTTTGGGAACCGGGGATGTATAGGAGAGTCAGGTTTCGATCCTGTGGAAATGTGGGTTATGGGCCCACCATGCAGGTTAAAAATAGGGAGGGTGATGTCATCTTGCATGGTCATGATAGCAAGGCATGTTAGAAAATAGTCTGTCAGTTATGTCGCGAACAATTTCGGTGCCAAGGGCGAGGGACGAAGAGAACCATATTCCTTCTTGTTGAACGAGGTGGACCAATAGGCAAAGTTCTCGTCCATCGGTGGCTACTGGAATGTTATCAACATAGTAACAGGGTCTTGCTGACAGAATCGTACACCGAGGTGTTTACATAAGTAGGAGAATATTACTGCTTATGTCATATAGATCATAGAAAGGGTTTAATCAAACCAATGGAAAGGGAAAAGTGTTTATCAGATTTAATCAGAACAATGGAAAGAAAATTGTGTTTAAACACATAATTCAGGGGTATATCCTTCCCAAAGACAAGCATAGCATGATATCCATGATAGGATATAACGTAGAAAACCATTTAGGTAATGGGAGAGAGTTTTCATGGCATTACCCATACAACGGTGTTAGGATAATTAAGAAAGAAGCATTTATTATTGGGCTTCAAATGTTCTAGTTGAAAATCAGAGTACCACAGACATGCTTCGAGATAGCATTGACATGGCCATCAAGTAAGGGTTAGAATTTGGGCGCACAAAGGATCAATCAGGAACAACTTATAGAATAAGTCTTACGATTTCCTCATGGAAGAATCGCTAACCTTGCTAAAAAGGAAACTATAACAGTAGGTCCTCCGGCCAGGTGTGCTGGGCATGACATCACCTTACTAGGTCATGAAAGAACATTGTTATTACCCATGGAAATATATTCCAACCATCATATCTGTCCGAGATTCAGATCCGATTGGTGTCATATTACCTTAGACTCAGGATGCCTGAGAAGAAAAGGTGCAACACAATTTGACGAGATGACATTGTGAGATTCTCAGAAATGATCTATGGAAGTGAGCTCTGACACAAGAGTTCATCAGTAAACCAAGGAGAGGATGAGGAAGTGGCTGATAGGCTCAGCAACAAATCATCGAGATTTCCAAAGGATTGATTTCCACAATCATGTGAACAAGGAAATATCATTTGTCGGATCAAATGATATAATGATGTATGCTCGAGGAAAACATACACAACTGAACAATGATAGAAGGGTGCACCCAGGAATCTGGACTAGGTAGCACGATCAATGTTCAAATGATGATTCAATAAGCAATAGACTTAGAATGAAACTATAGACCAATAAATTCAAAGCAATAGGGTTGCTAGAAGTTTAGAATTTACACATCACAGACCATTTGTCGGTATTCCGGTTAGAAACAACACGGGGACCAAGAAATGAACACAAAAGGCAAGAGATATTACTATATCAAGAATTCTCAAGAGGTGGTAAAATTACCACGACATTCTTGACATAGAAGGTGGTAACATTCCAAGGTAAAGAAGAACAAATGCTGGTTAGCAAGGATCTCAAGGTATAACACAAAACACGAATAAGTTTGTGTTGAACGGAAGGCAATAAAGGGGTCGGTGATAACACAAACCATTGAGGGGCGAGGATGGTACTTCTCATCATGAATTCAATTGATATCCTGGAAGGGGTCAAAATGTTGATGATGATCACGACACATTTGTCGAGAGGTTTCAAGAAGATGTAACCGATCGGCGATGACATCAAGTCCACGGAATGATGAAGGGAGAAGTTATTGAAACCATAGGTACGACACAAACTTGAAATCAAGCTTGTCATTCAAGGACAATTGTTATGACGAGGAAGATCGACGTAAGATTAGCTCACCTCGAAATTTTTGCTCTAGGAAGAAGGACCAGGTAGCACTATTAAAATCGGCATGACAAGGATATAGCCAAGCAGGCTAGGAATGACGTGATCGAGTTCAAACTCGTAAGTCATGAAGGTTACCACGATTTGTTTAATCACAGTGCAGACTTCAGTCAGTTATCGGTGTCTTCAAGTGTTTAATAACTCAGAGCCCGTGAAAATTTTGGAGTCAGTGAGAATGTAGCACTTGTTGAAGAACTCATAAGAAGTTATGCGGTTCCATGATAATCTCGAGATACCAGGGGGCTAACACTCGACGACAGATCAAAGTAGAGGTTGGACTAGGGTAATGCTCTGCAGAAGACAAGTTCTCAAACTTGCACGAGAAATGGAATTAAGGAGAAACATGGTCAGAACCACGTCCACAGATACAAGATGAACTTATAACAAGGGGATAATTATTTTAAGAGAAGCTTCCATGATAAGGTGTACATCGGGCCCATGGGCATGAACACAGGGTTCAAGGTCGACTCCCACTTGTTCAACGTATAACCTTTCATTCACCTCTCGTATTTTGAAAATGACATTAGTTGTTGAAAGTTTTTACCTGGTGCAATATCAGATAAGTATGACCCGAGAAAACCTTTTGGTTCATACAGTTTGCGGAAGGCATAGGTTCAACCCGTCAGGGTATCGTGGAAACATATACCACAAGCTTCAATCTTAAATACCACCAGCTCGAAAATAGAGCATGGCTGAGAAAACAGAGGATACAATTTACCAAAAGCATTATGTATCCGAGGAAAGGCTCACAAGGTTATTCAATAAGGAGGATACTGTCAAATAATAATCCAATAAAGGATCTGATGGTCCATAGCGGAGTTGATGTTAGCATCGGCACACAATCAGTTGAAGAAAGGATGCAAGGCATCAGATTATAGAACACCTGAATGATTCGATGCTTAGATATCAAAGGAATTATGTTTTCGAAATAGAAGGATTAGAAGCAGACGTCTGATCAAGGGTGGATAAGTTCAGTAGACCTAAGGGTACAATTGACGGTAAACAGATTGGTCGAGAACAAGCTCATGTTCAAAAATGACGTTTGAGCCAGAAAGATAATTTAAAAGGATCAACTGATGATTGCGTGCATTCACACTCATGTTGAATTAATAGGATCAACATGACGGTGTCTAAGGATAATAACGAATATCGCCAAACTTATGGAAATCATCCATAATGCAAGCAGACAAGTATTACAGAGCAATAAGCTACTAAGGATTTTTTTTGGAGGATCGAATAGTATTTCGAAGACCATTGTGAAACACATGAACAACTAGGGATGGGCAGATACTCGGCATGTGCGAGCAATTATCCGTAGGGGTATTTATGTAGCAAGGGACTCAAGGCAGTAGGCACAAAGTATTCTCACGACAAAGGAGAGAATTTCGGGGTATTTTGTAATAACAAGATCAACCGGGAAACATTTTATGAATAGTGAGTATACGTGCTTATCCATAGGGGTTTATCGATGGAAGGGCATTGCATAAGTGACCATAAAGTTCCGAGAGAACATCAGAGAGTATCTTCGGATCCTTCTGGTGCAGCAGACGATCATCTATAACAAGGGGCTCTCCGGGAGAAAGTTGTTACGAGAACCTAATGTTAGAGTTTAGCAGATTCATTTAACCCAAATAGAAGAGAGATCAGAGTCCCAGAGAAAGAATCGAGCAGTAAAAGATCCTAATACCACCCAGATGGCGACGTGGGCCCGTAAGGCACATAGCCATGTTAGTAAAAGTTTTTGTAATGTATAGACTCAACTTCGGCCAAGGAGTGCGGAAGGGGGATTCCTACAGGCAGTCGGCTCTGATACCAACTTGTGATGCCCCCGATTTGATCGTACACTAATCATACACGCAAACGTGTATGATCAAGATCAGGGACTCACGGGAAGATATCACAACACAACTCTACAAATAAAATAAGTCATACAAGCTTCATATTACAAGCCAGGGGCCTCGAGGGCTCGAATACAAGAGCTCGATCATAGACGAGTCAGCGGAAGTAACAATATCTGAGTACAGACATAAGTTAAACAAGTCTGCCTTAAGAAGGCTAGCACAAACTGGGATACAGATCGAAAGAGGCGCAAGCCTCCTGCCTGGGATCCTCCTAAACTACTCCTGGTCGTCGTCAGCGGGCTGCACGTAGTAGTAGTCACCTCCCGAGTAGTAGTAGTCGTCGTCGAAGGTGGTGTCTGGCTCCTGGGCTCCAACATCTGGTCGCAGCAATCGAGTATAGAAAGGGGGAAAAGAGGGAGGAAAGCAACTGTGAGTACTCATCCAAAGTACTCACAAGCAAGGAGATACACTACATATGTATGCATTGGTATCAAATTGAATAAGGGTAACATATGTGGACTAAACTGCAGAATGCCCGAATAAGAGGGGGATAGCTAGTCCTTTCGAAGACTACGCTTCTGGTAACCTCCATCTTGCAGCAGGAGAAGCGAGTAGATGGTAAGTCCACCAACTAGCATCGTGTAGCATAAACCTAACCGATGATCCTCTCCTCATCGCCCTGTGAGAGAGAGACCACCGATTGTATCTGGCACTTAGAAGGGTGTGTTTTATTAAGTATACGGTTCTAGTTGTCATAAGGTCAAGGTACAACTCCAAGTCGTCCTGTTACCGAAGATCACGGCTATTCTAATAGATTAACTTCCCTGCAGGGGTGCACCACATAACCCAAGACGCTCGATCCCATTTGGCCGGACACACTTTCCTGGGTCATGCCCGGCCTCGAAAGATCAACACGTTGCAGCCCTACCTAGGCACAACAGAGAGGTCAGCACGCCGGTCTAAATCCTATGGCGCAGGGGTCTGGGCCCATCGCCCATTGCACACCTGCACGTTGCGAGGGCGGCCAGAAGCAGAACTAGCCCCCTTAATACGAGAGCAGGCTTACGTTCCAATCCGGCGCGCGCCGCTCAGTCACTGAAGTCACGAAGGCTTTGGCTGATACCACGACGTCGAGTGCCCATAACTGTCCCCGCGTAGATGGTTAGTGTGTATAGGCCAGAAGCCAGACTCAGATCAAATACCAAGATCTCGTTAAATGTGTTATCTTGAAGTAACTACGAATGCCGACCAGGGCCAGGCCCACCTCTCTCCTAGGTGGTCTCAACCTGCCTATCGCTTCGCCACAAAGATCCACTTGCGGGTACTCCTACAAGCCGACCCGTCTTTTAGTCATCACATGTATCATGTATAAGGTATATAGTATATACCCGTGATCACCTCCCGAGTGATCACGGCCCGATAGTATAGCATGGCAGACGGACAAGAATGAAGGGCCACTGATGATAAACTAGCATCCTATACTAAGCATTAGGATTGCAGGTAAATGTAACAACAGTAGTAGCAAGGACAGGCTATGCATCAGGATAGGACTAACGGAAAGCAGTAACATGCTACACTACTCTAATGCAAGCAGTATAGAGAGTAGAGTAGGCAATATCTGGTGATCAAGGGGGGGCTTGCCTGGTTGCTCTGGCAAGAGAGAGGGGTCATCAACACCATAGTCGTACTGGGGGTCTCCGGCAGTCTCGGGGTCTACTGGAAAGAAGTAATGGAGGGGGAACACAATAAATAACAGAGCAATCAATGTAACAAAAATCAAGATGCGGCATTACGTTGTGCTAGGGGTGACCTGACGCGGTACGTGGTGATACCGGTGAAGGGGGGCAAACATCCGGGGAAATATCCCCGGTGTTTCGCGTTTTCGGATAGATGAACCGGAGGGGGAAAGTTGCGTGTTCGCTATGCTAGGGATGCATGGCGGACGAACGGGCTGCGCAACCGGATTCATCTCGTCGTTCTGAGTAACTTTCATGTTGAAAATAATTTAATCCGAGTTATGGATTAAAAGATATGATTTTCTAAAGATTTTATTAATTTCTGGAATTTAATTAATTATTTAATTTAATTCGAAATTGGATTTATGACATCAGCATGATGTCATGCTGATGTCAGCTGTCAACATGGGTTGACTGGTCAACCTGACCAGTGGGTCCCACTGGTCAGTGACACATCTTAATTAACCAAATTTAATTAATCTAATCAGAATTAATTAGGGGTGGGCCCCACTGTCATTGGCTGATTAATTAATTAATTAACAGTTTAATTAGTTTAGTTAATTGATTAGTTTAATTAATCAAAGTTAATTAAATTAATTAATTAATTAATTAATTAATTAATTTTATTTATTCTTTTTTACAAAAAAACTTTCTGGGGCCGTGGGGCCCCCGTGTCATTGGGTCAGGGGCACAAGCGGGCAAGGGCACACGTTAACGGGCGCCGGGGCGTGCGTACCCAGCGACCAGTACGCGGTGGCGGGGGGAAGGAGTGGGCGAGGCCGAGCGGCCGGACCAGCATGCCGCGGTGAATGCGGCGCTGGCGCGGCTAGCCAGAGCCTGCGAGGCAGGGGGGAGGGCTTGCCAGCGGAGAGTGCGGCGGTGGCAGGGGTGCGGGGAGGCATGGGGCCATGGGGCGTCGGCCGGTCGCCGGAGAAGGAGGGGAGGGCGCCGGAGCGCGGGCGAGCAGGGGTGGCTGTGGGGCGCAGCATGGCGCGGGCGTGCTTGTGCATGGTGGTCGGGGCCGCGGGCGGAAGCAAGCAGCAGCAACGGGCTGGCCACGGCGCGGGAGTGAGATGGCACCAGCGCGGGACGGAGTGGAAGCCAAGGGTGATAGGGGGTGCGGGCGAGCCGAGATGAGGAGGGGCGCGTGCGCTCGCGCGAGGCGGCCAGGCGTGAGCGAGCGGCACCGGCGACTGCGTGTAGGAAGAGAGAGGGACGGGACCGAGGGGGCGCTCACGGGGGGCGGTAGGGGTTTCGGGCAGCGGTGCTCGGGGAGGAGGTCGGAGACGAGCGACAGGGACGGGGAGCGCCGGCGATGGAGTCGAGGAGGAGGTCGGCGGCAGGGATCGGCGTCGGGGCTTGAGGGCGCGGCGCAGGAACAGCGACATCGGTGCGGGGGGGGAGGGGAGGCCGAGGCATGCGGGGCGATGGCGATGCGGAGGTGGCGTTCCTCAGGCGTGGAGCGTTGGGTGGAGGCAGCAGGCGACGACGCGGTCGGGGGGGGGGGAGGGGGAAGGGGGTCGCTCTCCCGATCCAGAAACGGGGTGGGGAGTGGGAGGAGTGGGGGAGAGTGGGGTGGTTAGGGTTTGGGGTGTGGGGGTTATAGGCGCGGTTGGGCCGTTTGGGCTGGTGGCCTGCTGGCTAGCTGGGCCATTCGGCCCAGGGGGATGGGGGTTTCTTCCTTTTTCTCTTTTGTTTAAGTTTTTGTTTTTATTTATTTTCTGTTTATTAGTTTTCTATTTTATTTTCTATACATATTTGTTTTATGAAATATATAAGTAGTACCCAAATTAGTGTTTCAAAATGCCCCGATGCCACAAAAAGTTTGGTGATAAAATAAAACTGTTTAGTATTTTACTAAATATAAAAGGCATTTATTTAATTGTTTAAGATGTTGTTTTATTTATTTTAGTGTATTTAAATAATTTATAAAAATGTGGTTTCACCATCATAATCATCTAGAATTTATTTGTTACATTTCGAGCACTTTAGATTTAAGATTTGAAAACTTTTATTGTCTGACTTGAGTTTGAATTTGAATTCGGAACGAGATTTGAATCATCGTGAAACTAACAACAGTAATCGTGGTGATGTGGCATCATTAGTAGATGGTTACTGTAGCTTAACTAACCGGGCGTCACAAAGGACTTCGACATGCTTCCGTCGTGGAGGAGCATCGTACCCTGATGGGTACGGCGGTTGAGAAGATTCAGTCCGCCAAGAGCGGGCTGAACGAAGCCTTTACCAGCCTACTGACGGGCTTTGATGTATGCGACGGAAGACGCCTTTTTATATGAAAGAAATATGCTTGTATATAGATAGTAGCCCCAGAGACTATTCGGTTTTGGAAAAAAAGCTGAATGAAGGATCAAATGATTATCGTAGAAGGTAACATACATTATTGAATGAACAGGCTTCCCTGTTGGCCGCGACCGCCCAGGCCGCTAAATTTTCTGAACTCAAGCGGAAGCTGAAGCAGGTTGATGATGACCTCGACCGCATTAACAAGCGGTTCGATGATGCGCAAGGTATGTTTTGTATGACTAAAATTGTATGCGAGCGTGGAGTTTAAGCTCACACACTTTCTCATGTAAATGATTGCAGGCAGTGTGGCCGAGGTCGAGACCCTCAAGGGCGCACTGTCGCAAGCCAAAGAGCAGGCGAGGGTGAGTAGAGCGGTAGCTGATAACGCGGCTGCAGACTTAAAGGCCGAGTAGGCCACCTGCCACCAGTATGAGGAGAGGGTGACTGAAGTCGAGCAAGAGCTCAAGGACGCTGCTCGTAAGTGTGAGGCCTTGGAGGAGAATAATAAGGCCCAGGCAGTTGAACTCCTCAAGGATCTCCAAGAGGCCAGGGAGGCGCGGATTGAGTCATGGGTGGCTCTCGAGGAGATCAAGCAGGGTGAAGAGATAGCAGCTGGTAAGCCCTTTCTTTTGCCAAGTAAATTCGACAGTAAAAAATATGCCCTGCTTACTCGACTATGGAGTTCTCCAGACGCGTTTACGGATCTTCCGAAGAGCGCCGCCAATGCTGTGAAGTTTTTCCGGGCCCAAGAGGGGAGCACGATGGAGAAGCTCTTCTGGTCGCAGTCCCTGGCGCCGGAGCGTCCAGCGCTGTTGAACAACCAGATGATGTAACTGGCGGAGCTACATAGGATGTGCGGCCTGGCCATGAAGGACATCGTAGTCTGGCTATGGCCAGCTGAATCCATTCCTTGCAGCTACTTCAACCTGGTCAAGCGGCTCACTGACGCCCTACCCCAAATTGAAGCTGTGAAGCGCTCTTCGTGCATTGAGGGTGCTCGGATGGCCTTTGCCCATGTCAAGATGCACTGCGCAAAGATGAAGGCCGCCGTCATGGCAGTTGAGGGCCCACCTAAAGGCAAGGACTATCGCAAGCCGGAGCGATATTTGGAAGACGTCCTAGAGGGTGCCCATTTAATAGAGGGTTAATGCTCAAAGGGTATTATGTTTGAATGAATGTCTCTGGGCTGCCCAGACTTTTTGTTATGAAACAAGGCTTGTATAATATATTTGTGCATTTATCTAAAATTATTATCCTCCTGTACGGCCGTTTTTATATCTGAAAGTTTGCCAGTCATCGGCTTCAGCCCCCACATAGATACTATGGGGGTGTTAGGAATAGCACATGACCACAATTGACCCTACATCTTGGTCCGTGAAGGAGGTTACCGTGCAGCGAACAAGGCAATCAGACTATGTGGCTTTTATCACTCTCACTTAGCCACAAGAGCTTGACAATGGGACTATGAGCTAGCCCCTGGTGCGTGTGCGGCTATCCGAACTTGGATGCTTTAGGCGCGTGATCGGGTGGAGGCCAGTGAGGGAGTCCTGGATTAAGGGGTCCTCGGGCGTCCGGCCTATGTAACATGGGCCAGACTAATGGGCTATGAAGATACAAGACACAAGACTCTCTCCCGTGTCCGGATGGGACTCTCCTTGGCATGGACGGCAAGCCTAGCGTGCGGATATGAAGATTCCTTTCTCTCTAACCGACTTTGTACAACCTTGTCCCCTCCAGTGTCTATATAAACCGGAGGGTTTAGTCCATAGAGGTGATCATAATCATACAGGCTAGACTTCTAGGGTTTTAGCCATTACGATCTCGTGGTAGATCAACTCTTGTAACCCCCGTACTCATCAATATCAATCAAGCAGGACGTAGGGTATTACCTCCATCAAGAGGGCCCGAACCTGGGTAAAACTTCGTGTCCCCTATCTCCTGTTACCATCAACCTTAGACGCACAGTTTGGGACCCCCTACCCGAGATCCGTAGATTTTGACACCAACATTGGTGCTCACTGAGAGTTCCACTATGTCGCCGCCAAAAGGTTCGATGGCTCCACCCATCATCTGCAACGATACTGCCATAGGGGAGGTTTTTCTCCCCGGCCAGATCTTCGTATTCGACGGCTCTGCACTGCGGGCCTCCTCGCTTGGCCATCTGGAGCAGATCGACAGCTACGCCCTAGGTCACCAGAATAGTTTTGGAAACCTGGATTATGTCACTGATATCCGAGGAGACTTGATCTTCCGAGGATTCATGACCCCAACCTCCGCTCTGGCCTTAGAACCAGAGCACCTCGTCAGGACCGAAGACGGGATTTCTAAACCCGTCAGACTATCTGTGGCCACTAGGCCCAGTACGGGAGAGCTAGAGGAACCATCACAAAGCCGGACCCTTCCCCGGATACTGGCTCCGAACTCTCAAAGTCAGCATCGTGTGAGCTCGGCCGAGGAATTCCCTTCCCGCCATACTCCACGGATTCTTTTCTCCCTCGACAAACCTTGCCTTTAAGCGAGGCTCTGGACTTGAGGTGATCCCTCATGATTATAGAGGAGCAACGTCCGAACTACGCCCAGCCCGGACTAGGGGCTGAGAGCAAGGAATTTTACGTGCCACCCACCACCCACTTCCTCGCCATAGTTGAGGGCTTAACTAACAAGCTCGATTACGGCTCTGAAGACATCGATGGTATGGATGATGATGACAGAGAGGAGCAAGCTGATAACCTGCCGTTTACCGGATGCTGGACGGCCACCTCTTTGTATGACGTGTACATGGTGGATA
This sequence comes from Triticum aestivum, assembly GCF_018294505.1. Taxonomy (NCBI): domain Eukaryota; kingdom Viridiplantae; phylum Streptophyta; class Magnoliopsida; order Poales; family Poaceae; genus Triticum; species Triticum aestivum. The sequence continues at coordinate 379,644,409 of NC_057797.1, forward strand.
CAGCCAAGAAAGGTGACAGGGATAATGAGAAAAATCCAGTAGAGGATAAACCTCCCGAGATTCAACCAAAGCGCCGATGGCGCCGCTCTAAATCACGCTGCAACAAAGACAGCAGTACCGGTACCAGAGACAACAATACTCTGGATGATGTCGAAGACCAAAAAAACCCCGCCGAGCAAAACTTTGAACAAGACGATCGGGAGGATGGGAAAGTAAGCCCTAATGAACAGGCTGCAAACGAAGACTCGGAGGACAGTAATTACCTTGCACCCTCCGAGGATGATGTGAGCCTCGGCGACGAAGACTTTATCATGCCCGAGGAACTTCTCGAGCAGGAGCACTTTAAGCAACGGCTAATAGCCACAACAAGGAGCCTGAAAAAGAAGCAGCAGCAGCTTCAAGCTGATCAAGATCTACTCAACGATAGATGGACTGATGTCCTGGCAGCAGAGGAAAACGACCACGAGCGCCCAACCAAAAGTTACCCGAAGCATAAACTACTGCCTCAATTCGATGACGAGGCACTTGAGCCCGTACCATCAGCCCATAATGCGGCTAATCGACCACCACGTGGCCGGGACAAAACGGCAACTCAAGCCGAACACCATCCCGTCCTACCTCACCGTAAAGGCAGAGATAAAACAGTTCGCGGATACACGTATGACCTACGACAGGACCTAAAGAATAAAGCAGGTCCAGCCAGATCGATCTACAGATTGCGAGGGCGTGCCCCGACGCGCGACTACGGCTATCAAGCCGAACATGGCAAAGACAATCACGTCCGGGCCGAAAACCGTAGACGGACTCCATCCGAACTACGTCACGATCTGGCCCAATATAGAGGCGCTGCACACCCCCTCTGCTTCACTGATGAAGTAATGGAACATGAATTCCTAGAAGAGTTCAAACCGTGAATATCAAACCATATGATGGAACCACAGATCCCGCAGTATGGATTGAAGACTTTATTCTCCATATTCACAAGGCCCACGGCAATGATCTTCACGCCATCGAATACCTTCCACTAAAACACAAGGGACCATCCCGACACTAGCTGAACAACCTGCCTGAAAACTCTATTGGTAGCTGGGAAGACCTGGAAGATGCCTTTCGTGACAACTTCCAGGGCACATACGTCAGACCTCCAGATGCCGATGACTTAAGTCACAGAGTCCAACAGCCCGGAGAGTCAGCAAGGAAATTCTGGACTACGTTCTTAACTAAAAAGAACCAAATCATCGACTGTCTGGATGCCGAAGCCCTAGCGGCCTTTAAACATAGCATCCGCGACGAATGGCTCGCCCGACACCTCGGCCAAGAAAAGCCGAAGTCCATGGCGGCCCTCACGGCACTCATGACCTGCTTTTGCGCGGGCGAAGATAGCTGGCTAGCCCGCATAAATAACAATGCAAGCGAACCTGGCACCTCGGAAGCCAGAAATAGCAATGGCAAGCCACAACTCAACATGCACAAGCGTGAGAACAATGGTGACAATACTGATGACACGGTGATCAACGCCGGATTCAGTGACTCCAAGTTCGGTCAGCGGAAGAAGCCATATAAAAGGAATAATCAGGGACCTTCCAGCCTGGACCGCATACTCGATCATCCATGTCAGATCCATGGCACCCCTAACAAACCAGCCAACCATACCCATCGGAGATGTTGGGTCTTCAAACAGGCTCGCAAGTTAAATACCAAAGACAAGGAGAAGGGGTCGCAAAGAGAGAATGATGACGAGGAGCCCCGTTTAACGAACACAGGGGGACAGAGGAAGTTTCCCCCTCGGGTCAAAGCAGTGAACATGATATACGCTACCCATATCCCTAAGAGGGAGCGCAAGCGCACGCTCAGGGACGTCTATGCGATAGAGCCAGTCGCCCCAAAATTCAACCCATGGTCGTCATGCCCAATCACTTTTGATCGCAGGGACCATCCGACCAGTATCTGCCATGGCGGTTCAGCCGCACTAGTTATAGACCCAATATTTGATGGATTCCACCTAACACAAGTCCTCATGGATGGTGGCAGCAGCCTCAACCTGCTTTATCAGGATACATGTGCAAAATGGGCATCGATCCGTCAAGAATCAATCCCACAAAAAGTACCTTTAAAGGAGTAATACCAGGTGTAGAGGCCCTGCACAGGCTCAATTACATTGGAAGTCCTCTCCGAATCTCTCCAGACAACTTCCGAAGCGAGGACTTGATCTTCGATATCGTCCCCTTCCACAGTGTCTAGCACACACTACTCGGACGAACCGTGTTTGCTCGATTCAATGCTGTGCCGCACTATGCTTATTTCAAGCTCCAGATGTCCGGACCACGCGGTGTCATAACAGTTAATGGAAACACGGAGCGCTCCCTCTGTACCGAGGAGCACACCACGGCCCTAGCAGCGGAAGTCCAGAGCGGCCTTTTAAGGCAGAACTTTAATTCAGCGGCCAAGCTCCCGGACACTATCAAACGAGTCCGGACTACTCCGCAACATGACAGTCCGGCTCATCAGGAGTTAGACTAGCAATTCGACCTCCGTCTCAGTCTCGACCAAGTGGCGGCATATGTACCGCGAGTACATAACTACGCACTAAAAATACCATGGGCAGAGACGGAGGCATAACCAAGCTGTGGCCCACAATACAACTCGACCTTCCCGGGACACACATACTTTTACTTTTCTTTTTATCCTTTTCATGTTTATTTTCACAGGCCCCTCTCAACGGCCTGATAATCGGTCCTTTCGAAGGACGGATATACCAAGGTGGCAAGTAGCACAGACGTGTGGGGAAATCTCTAGGTGTTCTTCTTAACGATCATCCTACCTGTTTTTAGGACCCGTACGCAGCTCCCCTTGATCTTGGCATGTTAAATAGCCACTTTTGCTTATTGCACTATTTGTAGAAATACGCTTCGATGTATTAATCGAAATTATAATGGAAACAGTTTGCGACCCAACTTATGTGGCACTAGCTTCCCACTTCATTTTATTTCGCTATTCTTATCGATTGCATCCGTACACTTAGGTACGCCGTAATTCGTCGGGGGCTTTATTGCGCCCCATACTATGGCAACAAGTCCGAACACTTTTACACTATAGTTCGGCCCCCAAATTTAGCATTATATGCATTGGCTCTGAATGTTGTCTTTGGTCAATAGTTGGGTTGCCCGGCTCCTGTGCTTAATACCTTACGTTCCACTCTATCGGCTAGGGTAGTAAAGGGAGAGCTATTGTGATTGTGTCCTGGTTTATCCAGATGAGCACCTCAGTAGAGAAAGTCGAAAACTGACTATCATGATGCGGCGTGAGCCGGTCAGCTCTTCGGAGGTTAAAATCTCTTGTGATTTTTTCCGCATTATGCGATGGATCGGCCTTCACCCGACCAGGTGTCTACAACACCCTAGTCCGGACTAACGTATACTAGGGGCTGCGCCTACATTTCTATTATCAAACTCCTATGGCTAAGTGAGGGTGATAAAGCCACATAGTCCGATTGCCTGGTTCGTTGCGCTAAACACCTCCTTCAAGAGTGTTTAGATTCCATCCCGAACACCCCCGTACTACCTACATGGGGGCTGAAGCCGACGATTGGCCAACTCTCAGATTTAATAAAAATGGCCACACATGAGGTAATATTCCAAAATAAACAGCAAGCATTATATTACATATCAGTCTTGTTTTCATCATACAGGGCGGGATAACATGAAGGTACTCATTAAATGATAATGTCTTTTGAACACTGGCCCTCTACAATGCGGGATCCCTTGAGGACATCATCAAAATACCGCTCTGGCATGCGGTGCTCCTTGCCAGCGGGCCGTCCCTCGGTCGCGAGCTTGACAGTGTCCATCTTCGCCCACTGTATCTTGACACGGGCGAAGGCCATCCGTGCACCTTCGATACAGACCGACCGCTTGATGACGTCAAGCCGGGTTTAGGCATTGACCAGCCGCTTCACGAGCCCGAAGTAGCTGCTGGGTATGACTTCGACAGGCCATAGCCGGATTATTAAATCCTTCATTGCTAGCTCGGCCACCCTATGCAGTTCCACCAGCTGTTTGAGCTGATCGCTAAAGGGCACAGGATGTTCTGGCGCAAGGTATTGCGATTAGAATAGCTTCTCCATCGAGCTCCCCTCTTCGGCTCGGAAGAACTCCGCAGCATCGGTGATGCTACGCGGTAAATCCGTAAACGCTCCTGGAGAACTCCAAATCCGGGTTAGTAAGAGATACCTCTTCTTCACATATTTTCTCTCCATAATGAAGGCCTTACCTGCCGCGATTTTTTTGGCCTCTTGGATCTCCTGGAGAGCGCCTTGGGCTTTGGCCCAGGGATCATGTGCACTTTGGTGGGCGTTGGCGAGTTCGGAATCTTTATCCGCAACATGGCGCTCCAAGGACTCGTATTTCTTCACAGCGCCCTGGAGCTCCTGCTGGACCTCACCGACCCTGTCCCCATGCTTTTCACGGCCGGCTTGTTCCTTTGCCACTCTCTCCGCGGCCTCGGCCAACACCTTTTTGAGGGCCTCCACCTCGGTCGCCGCCCCTAACATATATCATGACACTATGGTCAGCACAAATCATTCATCCCTTCCGGATATGCACAAGGTCATTGCATACCTTGATTGTCTTCTAGCTGCTTTTTTACACGGCCGAGTTCTTCCTCGGCCTGCTCCAGACTCTGCTTTAGTCCGGAGACCTCGGCAGCACGAGAGGATGCGGCCAGCAACGACGCCTGCTTATACCCATAAAACATATTAAGTTAGTCTCCTGCGAAAATTACTTGATCCTCTGTCTGGCTTTTCTTTCCGAACACCGGATAGAGTCTCAGGGGATACTCTTTATACTATGACATCTTTTTTATATAATTGCGTCGTTTACCTCAAAGCCTATTAGAAGGCTTGTGCAGCCTTCGGTCAGTCCGCTCTTGGAGGACTGAACCCTCTCAACCACAGTACCCATGAGGGTACGGTGTTCCTCAATAATGGAAGCACTTCATAGCGCTTCCAATAGAGTATCTGGTGCCTCTGGGTGGACAGAGGTCACCGGTGGAATTGGCGCACCTTCTTCCTTTGAAGGAGGCTGCCTGCCGGATTCTGGATCCGTATAGGTCTCCGGTATCGTATTCGGCTGGGGGCCGAATTGGAGATGGCCCCCATCGCCAGTCACCATGGGGATCTGCTCCCCCATGTGTCCGGCTGCCGAGGTATTATCCTCTGGCGCCACCGTGATAGCCTGATGTGCCTCCCCCTGAGCCGGGAGTGTCCTTTGGGATAGCACTTCAGCGTCTTCCACAGTCTTTGGAGAGGAGGCCGCTAGAAGGGACCCGTTGTCCATTACCTTTGGATCCAGCGAGTTTCCCGAAGATGAGGATTGCTCGAGTTCGGCCGGACTTCAATTGCATGATTCAACATGTTAAAACTATAAAGTAAAGGAGCTGGGTATTTGTGTGCGTCTTTGAGTACTTACGATTCGGCCAGGGTCTTATCCCTCGGGTGCCACTCGAAGCTACTGTCAATGTCCCACGCGGGGTTGTCCACGGTGGAGGCCTTCCCCTTCTTGGACGCCTCTGCCTCCAGATGCCTGGAGGCTGCCCTTTTCTTCCTTCCCCCCTGAGAGGGAGAATCGCTTTCCTCCTCTTCCTCATTGTCGGTGGCGGGAGGGGAGTGGGTGTATGCGTCTTCGGGCGTCATGTCCAAAGTGCCCTTATGGCGGAGACCACCCCTGGTCCCCTTGGCCTTCCTTTTGGCCTTCTTTTCTGGCGATTGATAGGGCATCAGAACCAGCATCTTCGTTAGAAGTGAGATAGCTGGTTCTTTGGATAGCGGAGCCCGACACTGAATCCACTCTGCCTTCTTTGTCCAACCCTGAAAAAACAAATAGGAAAGTTTAGACATCTTCCTTGAGTATGCAAGTAAAGGGTACACCTTGAAATACGGAAAACTTACCGCACTGGTGGGATGGGCCAGGTCATGCCGGCGGTCCTCGAGCATCATCGGCCACACCTTGTTGGCCTTTCCAGATGTCTTCGTGCATAGAGCAGAAGAACTGTCGCGGGGTCTGGTGCTTGGCCGGATCGAACTCCCGCAAGTGGCAAGTCCGGCTTTGGCACGACAGGATCCGGCGAGCGAGCATCACCTGGATCACATTGACAAGCTTGACGTTATTGTCCACCATGCGCTTGATGCACGTCTGGAGTGCAGTCAGCTCGTCTGACGAAGACCAGTCCAGGCCCTTCTCTAGCCAGGAGGTGAGCCGCATCGGGGCGCCGGACTAGAATTCGGGAGTCAGGGCCTAGGTGGTGTCGCGAGGCTCTGTGACATAGAACCACTGCTGTTGCCACCCTTTGATAGTCTCCATGAAGGTACCTTTGGGACATGTGACATTGGGCCGCTTGCTCACCATGGCACCTCCGCACTTTGCATGTTGGCCATCCACCACCCTCGGCTTCACGTTGAAGATCTTCAACCCAAGTCCAAAGTGAGGTGGGATACGTAGGAAGGCCTAGCACACGACAATAAATGCCGAGATATTAAGGAAGGAGTTGGGGCCAGATCATGGAAATCCAGCCCGTAGTAGAACATGAGTCCGCGGATGAATGGGTGGAGAGGAAATCCTAGCCCGCGGACGAAGTGAGGGATGAAAACGACCCTCTCATGGGGCTCCAGAGTGGGGACGATCTATCCCTTGGCCGAAAGCCGGTGGGCAATTTCCTTGGCCAAATACCCGGCCTCCCAGAGCTTGGTGATGTCCTTCTCCTTGATGGAGGAAACCATCCATTTTCCTTGCGCTCTGGATCCAGACATGGTTGGAGTGCTTTTTCTTGAGGTAGAAAGGATGAAAGCTTGGGCGCTGGAGCTCGAGAATGGATGGGCAGAGAGAAGGAAGGTGTGGGTGAAAGAGGTGAATCCTTATCCCTTTATAAAGGCAGTGAATATCAAGCGCCTCCCCACTCACCTTAAAACTCGCCTATTCCCCAAAGGGTCATGCAAACGGCGCAGTTGGATTACCCATGCCCGTATTGATGAGAATCCAGCAATAAGGGGACACGATCTCTGCTTTGACAAGACATGCCAAAAAATCGCATCTTGAAACATGGAGCGGGAGGCTAAAAAATGGTTCGAAATAATGACCGGGCTATGACATGATGTCACGCTACAAAAGTTGTCGGTGGATCGGACTCATAAAATATTATACTCTCTGCGGATATATGTGGTGTTTGTTTTATAGAGCCGAACACGTTCTCTGTATTCGAGAGCTGTTTTGGAGTATTCGGAGGAGGAACCCGCCTTGCAATGTCGAAGACAATATGCGCGCCGGACACCTCATCATTGAAGCCTGGTTCAGGGGCTACTGTGGGAGTCCTAGATCAAGGGGTCCTTGGGCGTCCGGCCTGTGTAACATGGGATGGACTAATGGGCTATGAAGAGACAAGACAGAAGACTCTCTCATGTCTCTTGATGGGACTCTCCTTGACATGGATGGCAAGCCTAACATGCGGATATGAAGATTCCTTTCTTTGTAACCGACTTTGTACAACCCTAGTCCCCTCCGGTGTCTATATAAACCGGAGGGTTTAGTCCGTAGAGGTAATCATAATCATACATGCTAGACTTCTAGGGTTTTAGCCATTACGATCTCGTGGTAGATCAACTCTTGTAACCCGCATACTCATCAATATCAATCAAGTAGGACGTAGGGTATTACCTCCATCAAGAGGGCCCGAACCTGGGTAAAACTTCGTGTCCCCTGTCTCCTGTTACCATCAACCTTAGACACACAGTTCGGGACCCCCTACTCGAGATCTGCCGGTTTTGACACCGACAGCCAGTCCTTCATATAATACGGAAAAGATCACAAAAGATTTATTAAGTCACCGAACCGCTGACCAGCTCTCGCTATACCATGACAGTCAGTTTTTGGCTTTCTCTACTGAGGTGTTTGACCAGACGAACCAGAAACACAATCGCAGTAGTTCTCCCTTTACTACCTTAGCCGAACAAGCGAAACATAAGGTGGTAACCATAGGAGCCGGGCAACCCAACTATTTACCAAAGACATGATTCGGAGCCGATGCAAATAATGCAGTATTCGGGACGCCGAAGTGTACTATAAAAGTGTTCAGACTTTTTGATTTTGAAAAATATATCTGGCCGAATAGAGCCCATGGCAATTTATGCCGAAGTGTATATGTCAATCTGTAGTGAAGACGGAATGTGGATTATGAAAGAGGCCAATACCGAATTGGGTTGGACGAAAACTGTTTCCTCTATAGTTTGGTTGATACATCAAAACGTGCTCTTACAAAGAATGCCATAATTATCAAGGCTATTTTACATGCCAATAATTTGAGAACAAGGGAAAGCTGTATACATGTCCTAAAAAAGGTGGTCTTGAAGATCCTTTCGACACCCTGCCGCACGTCTGCGCCGCATTTCACCTTGATGTAGGATCCTTTGAGAGGATCAAGGATCGTGTATACAGAAGGGGCTTGGGAAAGGCCCTTTGTACCACTGAAAAGTGATTTAGGTCTTAAAGAACCTGAAAAATAAAAAAGGGAAAAGAGAAAAAGGAAGAATATTAAGGTCCAAATAGGGCCGAGTCGTATTGTGGACTTTGTCCTTAGAGTGCCTCCATCCTTGCCCATGGTATTTTTAGTGCGTAGTTATGTATGCGTGGTATGTATGTCACGATTAGGTGGAGGTTTCGACGGAGGCCGAATTGCTAATCTAGTTTTGGATGAGCCGAACAGTCGTTCTGTAGGGTAGACTGGACTCGTTTGATAGTGTCCGGGGGCTTGATGGGCTATGAAGTATTCGGCTTGATAAGGCCACCCTGTACCTCAGCTGCGAGGGCCGCGGTATGCTCCTCAGTACGGAGGGAGCGCTCCATATTTCCATTGGCTGTTATGACACCGCGTGGTCCGGGCATCTTAAGCTTTAGATAGATAGTGCGGTACTGCATTGAAACGGGCGAAAGTGGTTCGTCCGAGCAGTGCATGATAGCCACTGCGGAAGGGGACGACAGATCAAATCTTCGCATCAAAAATTATCTGGTGTGTCGAAGACTACTTACAGCGTTATTGACCCTGTGTAGTAGGCCTCTACGCAGGGTATTACTCCTTTAAAGGTGGTTTTAGTAGGCTTGATCCTTGATGGATCAATACCCATTTTACAGACAGTGTCTTGATAAAGTAGGTTAAAATTGTTGCCGCCGTCCATGAGGACTTGCGTGAGATAGAATCCGTCGATGATTGGATCGAGGATCGATGTTGCCGAACCTCCATGACGGATACTAGTCACATGGTCTTTGCGATGAAAAGTGATCGGACAGGCCGACCATGGGTTGAATTTTGGGGCGACTGGCCCTATGGCATAGACATCCCTTAGTGCGCGCTTGTGCTCCCACTTAGGGATATGAGTGATGTAGATCATATTCACTATTTTACCTTGGGGGGAATTTCTTTTGCCCCCCCTGTGTTCGTTGGGTGAGGCTCGTCGTAATCCTTGCTAGGCGGCCCTTTCCCCTTATGTTTGGTGTTTAGCTTACAAGCCTGTTTAAAGACCCCACAATTTCTGTTGGTATGATTGGCAGGCTTGTCAGGGGTGCCATGGATCTGGCAAGGCCGATCGAGTATTCTGTCCAAACTGGACGGACCATCTTTGTTTCTTTTGAATGGCTTCTTCCGCTGACCGAGTCTAGAGCCACTAAATCCGGCATTAACCGTCATGTCTTCGGTATCTTCATTGTTGCTTCGACGCTTGTGTTTGTTGCATCATGGCCTACCGTTGCCATCTCTGGCTTCGGAGGTGCCAGGGTCGCTAGTGCTGTTGCTTCTATGAGCTAGCTAGATGTCTTCTCCCATGCAAAAGTGGGTCATGAGTGCGGTAAGAGCTACCACAGACTTCGGTTTTTCTTGGCCAAGGTGTCGGGCGAGCCACTCGTCATGGACGCTGTGCTTAAAGGCCGCAGGTCTTCGGCGTCCGGACAATCGAAAATTTGGTTCTTTTTAATTAAGAACCTGGTCCAGAGTTTTCGGGCTGACTCTCCGAGTTGCTCGATTATATGACTAAGGTCATCGGCGTCCGGAGGACGGACATAGGTACCTTAGAAGTTGTCTCCGAAGGCACCTTCCAAATCTTCCTAGCTACCATAGAGTTCTCTGGGAGGCTGTTTAACCAGTGATGTGCTGGTCCTTTCAGCTTTAAGGGGAGGTATTTGATGGCATGCAGATCGTCACCGCGGGCCATGTGGATATGGAGGAGGAAATCTTCAATCCATACCGCAGGATCTGTCGTGTTGTCGTATGATTCGATGTTTATGGGGTTAAACCCTTCTAGGAACTAGTGCTGCATTACCTCATCGATAAAGCATAAGCAGTGTGCGGTGCCTCTGTATCGGGCAACGTCATGACGGAGTTCGGATGACATCTGTATGCCGTTTTCGGCCCTGGTGAGGTTATGCCTATCGCGCCAGGCTTGACGACCGTCTTCTCGCATTGGGGCATGCCCCCTTGATCCATAGATTGACCTGGCTTGGCCTGTTCTATTGTCTAGGTTCTGTCATAGGTCGTAGGTGTATCCTGGAGCCACTGTCTCTCTGCCCCTATGGCGAGGTGGTGTGGGTTGGTGTTCGGCGTAGGTGGCCGCTTTATCTCACCCACGTGGTGGTCGGTCTAGTTCATCAGCGGTCTCATGTCTTGACGGTATTGGCTCATGTTCCTCGTCATCAAATAGTCGTAGTAGCCGACGCTTCGGATAACTCTTTGTTGGGTGTTGGAGGCCATATTCTTCGGCAGCTAGGACCTGGGTCCATCTGTCGTTGAGTGTATCCTGTTCGGCTTGGAGCTGTTGCTGCTGCTTTTTTAGGCTTCTCGCAGTGGCAATTAGTTGGCGCTTAAAGAGCTCCTACTCGAGCGGTTCCTCTGGCACGTTGAAATCTTCGTTGCCGAGGCTGATGAGGGCTTCGGGGTATTTGACCAGTAGATAGTTGCTATCTTTCGAATCCTTGTTCCCGACCAGATCGTCGGGGTTAACTTGCCCCTCCTCCACATCATCATGTTCGGATGTGGGATCGACGGGGGCTTCGGGGTCTTCGGTGTTCTCTGGAGTGTTATTGTCTCCAGTGCCAATATTACTGTCTTTTTCACGACGTGATTTTGAGCGGCGTCGCTGGTGTCAACGCTTCAGTGGTGCCTCAGTAGGTTTGTCCTCAACCGGATCCATCCTGCCTTCGCCGTCCACCTCTTTGGGTGTATCCACTATATACACGTTGTATGTGGAGGTGGCCGTCCAACGTTCGGTAAACGGCAAGTCTTGGCCTTGTTCGTCTCCGGCATTGTCATCCATGTCATCGATGTCTTTGGAGGTGTAATCCAACATGTCGGTTAAGTCCTCGACGGTTGCTATGAAGTTCGTGGTGGGTGGGACGTAAAATTCCCTGCTCTCAGCCCCTAATCCGGGGTAGGCGTAGTTCGGAGGTGATCCCTCTGTAATGGCAAGGGACCGCATTAAGTCGAGAGCCTCGTTTAGGAGCGAGGATTGGACGGGGAAAAGAGAGTTCGCAGAGCTAGCCAGGACAAAAGCCTCGTGGCCATGCTCGCTTGGCGCGAACTTCGAGAGTTTGGAGCTAGAGTCCGGGGGTGAGTCCGGCCTTTCAATGATAGGGGAACCCAGTCTGACTCCGGGCTTGCCGAGGACACAATCGCCTCCGGATCTTCGAGAGTGAGCTTCATAGCAGAGAGTCCGGCGGGCTCCAAACTCCCATCTTCGGACCTGGCAGTTTGCTCCCAATCTAAGGCCAGAACGGCGATCGGGGCCGCAAACCCTTCGAAGATCAAGTCTCCTCGGATATCGGCGACATAATTTAGGTTTCGGAAACTGATCTGATGACCAGGGCATACCCTTCGATCTGTTCGAGGTGGCCAATTGAGTTGGCACGCAGAGCGAAGCCGCCGAACACAAAAATTTGATCGGAGAGGAAAGTTTCCCCCGAAACGGCATTGTTGTTGATGATCGGATGAGCCATCGAACCTTTTGTCGACGGCACAGTGGAACTCTCAATGAAAGCACCAATGTCGGTGTCAAAACCGGCAATCTCGGGTAGGGGGTCCCGAACTGTGCGTCTGAGGATCGAAGGTAACAGGAGACAAGGGGGACATGATGTTTACCTAGGTTCGGGCCCTCTTAATGGAGGTAAAACCCTACGTCCTGCTTGATTGTATTTGATGAGTATAGGGGTTACAAGAGATGATCTACCTCAAGATCGTAATGGCGAAACCCTAGATGTCTAGCCTATATGATTTGTCATAGCCTCTATGTACTAAACCCTTCGGTTTATATAGACATCGGAGGGACCTAGGGTTGTACAGAGTCAGTTTATATAGAATGGAAACTACACATCTAGATGTTATGTTTGCCATCCACGCAAAGGAGAGTCCCATCCGGACATGGGGGAATGCCTTCTACAATGTATCTTCTCGGTCCATCAGTCCGGCTCACAACACACGGGCCAGACTCTCGAGGACCCCTTAGTCCAGGACACCCTCAGTGGTTTCTCAATATAAGCAGTAGGAACAACTGGATCAACATTATAAGTAATAGTTTCTTCTTCGGCTTTAATAGGTTCTAGTAATGATATTTAAAACATTTCTTGATGCGACACAGTCTTCGGAGAAGAGGGTGTTCGAGGAGAGGTCCGATCTTCATGGCATAGGATTGATAAATAGATGGGGATAACTAGCTGCAAGCAGCCGGAAAATTGAAAAATAATAGATTATGACCCGATGAGGAGGATGCTCACTGAAGCTTGCAATCCTAACATTCGCTGATCCATAACCCACAATACTACCCCACACAACCATGCTCAAGTCATGGAGCATGGGATAGGTGCAATCCGCAATGGAAACCATGAACTCTAACCCACACAACACGATCTAGTCGTGGAGCACGAATTAGGAGGAATTTCTTAAGGAATCATGAGAATAAGGGTAACAAGGGCTCTCCAATCTCAGGAGGGGTCTCTGTCTTTGGTCTTTGATAGAAATGGCAAAAGTCCCCAATGAGGGGAAGAGCTAGCCTATTTATAATCGGGACAACCCCCCTGGATAGGTGTGAAAGAGAACCAACTTTGGTTTGACCAAATGGCTTAGAGACTTAATGAGGTAGCTTCTGGAAAACTCACGTTGGAGGTGGTTGGCAGTTCCCGACCAAACATTGTTCATTAGAGTCGAACAATGTTTCCTTAAGCAGAAAACTCGAGTTCTCGGAACCTTTCACAAGTCGGGATATCCAAACTCGTGCAAAACATTGTTTCGTCAGAATCGGAACAATGTTTCTTGAGCAGAAAACTCATTTCTTCATGAGTTCCAAACTTTGTTTCTTCGCGATAAAACATTGTTTTGCGTGGATTGAAATGTGTTTGGCCTTCTTTGATATCTCACCTGAGTTCAACCAACAACAAAGGAGGAGAAGGTACAACCATCTTTTCAAGGTCAAATGATAGACTTAAGTTAGCGTTCACCTGATCATGTATTTGCATTGTGTGACTTCTTGTGATTGGACCATTGATGATTGGCGGTGTGGTGCCCATGGTTGGGTTGTCCTTATCATCCTCCCCCTCTTGAGAAGGAGTCATCCTTGACTCTAAAGGACCAAAGTATGGGGAAAGATCAAAGACATTGAAGGTTGGGCTAACACCATATTCTTCTGGAAGATTAATCTTATAAGGACTGTCATTTATCCTCTCGAGCACCGCAAATGGTCCATCACCGTGTGGCTGCAACTTGCACTTGCGTTTCCCAGGAAAACGGTCCTTTCGAAGGTGTACCCATACCAAATCGCCTTGCTCGAACAGCGTCTTCTTCCTGGTCTTGTTTACCCGCCTTGTATATTGTTCAGTCATTTTCTCAATGTTCTCCTTTGCTTGGGCATGAAGTTTCTTGACGAAATCAGCATGCTTACTTGCATCAAGGCTGGTTCATTCCTGAAGTGGCAAAGGCAAAAGATCAATGGGAGCAATAGGTTTGAATCCATAAACAAGTTCAAATGGGCAAAATTTAGTGGTCGAATGTAACGCTCTATTATACACGAACTCCACATGAGGTAGGCACTCTTCCCACATCTTCAAATTCTTCTTGAGGACTAGTCATAGCATCATGGACAATGTTCAGTCGACGACTTTAGTTTGTCCATCGGTTTGTGGGTGGCATGTTGTGGAAAATAGGAGCTTGGTGCCAAGTTTTCCCCACAAGGTCTTCCAAAAGTAGCTGAGAAATTTGGTGTCACGGTCTGACACAATCGTGCTTGGTACTCCATGTAGCCGCACAACTTCCCTAAAAAATAGACCAGCAATGTGTGAGGTATCATCGCTCTTATGACATGGGACAAAATGTGCCATTTTGCTAAAACGATCAACTACCACAAACACCGAGTCACTCCCCCTCTTAGTCCATGGTAAACCAAGAACAAAATCCATAGAAATATCTTCTCACGGAGTACTCGGAATAGATAGAGGAGTATATAAACCATGAGGATTTAAGCGGGACTTATCTTTGTCACGTCTCATTTGCAGCCAAAAGAAGTGATCAACGAGCACACTTTCAGTTTCCTTGGCTCCAAAATGTCCCATGTGACCACCAGCGTGAGCCTCCTGTAAGAGCAACAAATGAACAGAACAATCTGGGATGCACAATTTGTTAGCTCAAAATAGAAATCCATCATGCAAATGAAACTTATCCCATCCATTTCCCTTGTTACACTTTGAAAATGGCTCAACAAAGTATGAGTCGTTAGCATAAAATTCTTTGATGCTTCCTAAACCAAGGATTTTAACATCAAGTTGGGAAAGTAAAATGTGATGCCTAGACAATGCGTCGGCAACAACGTTATCCTTCCCTTTCTTGTACATGACAATATAAGGAAAAGACTATGAACTCACTCCATTTTGCATGTCTACGATTCAGTTTGAGTTAGCCCTTTAAATGTTTTAAAGATTCATGGTCAGAATGTATTACAAACTCTTTTGGCCACAAGTAATGCTGTGATGTTTCCAAAGATTGAACAAGTGCATACAATTCTTTATCATAGACGGAATAATTAAGAGTTGGACCATTGAGTTCTCATTAAAGTAGGCAATGGGTTTACCTTCTTGCATTAGAACTCCGCCAATTCCAACACCACTTGCATCACATTCAATCTCAAATGTCTTACCAAAATCAGGAAGTGAAAGTAATGGGGCTGATGTCAATCTCATCTTTAGTTCTTGGAAGGACGTGTCTTGGGCATCACCCCATTGGAATGGAGTGTCTTTCTTCGTTAACTCATTCATGGGTGCATCAATGGTGCTGAAATCTTTCACAAACCAGCGGTAGAAACCTGCAAGTCCGAGGAAGCTATGTACTTGGCTCACATTTTATGGAGGCATCCACTCATGAATATCCTTGATCTTCTCTTCATCGACCTCCACACCTTTTGCTGAAACAACAAAGCCAAGAAACACAACCTTGTTTGTGCAAAATGTGCACTTTTCCACGTTAGCATACAAATTTTCCTCTCATAGGACAACAAGCACAAATTTTATTTATCCAACATGATCCTCCAAAGTTTTGCTATAAATCAATATGTCATCAAAGTAAACCACTACAAACTAGCCAATGAAGGATCTAAGCACATGATTCATCAATCTCATGAAAGTATTAGGTGCATTCGTTAATCCGAAAGGCATAACCAACCATTTATACTAGCCAAATTTTGTCTTAAATGCAGTTCTCCATTCATCACCCTCTTTCATTCTTATTTGGTGGTAACCACTTCGCAAATCAATTTTGGAAAATACGATGGAGCCACAAAGTTCATCAAGCATGTCATCGAGCCAAGGAATAGGGTGCTGATATCTCACAGTTATGCTGTTAATGGATCTACAATCAGTGCACATGTGCATGGTACCATCTTTATTTGGAACTAAAAGAATGGGAACAACACAAGGAGAAATACTTTCCCTTAATACTCTTTGTTAATAAGATCTTCTACTTTCCTCTGAATTTCCTTCGTCTCCTCTGGGTTTGCTCAGTACGATGGTCGGTTTGGTAGTGGGGCGCCCCGAACCAAGTCGGTTTGGTGCTCAATGCCCCGCTTCAATGGCAAACCAGGTGGTACCTCCTAGGGAAACACATCCTCATACTCCTTCAAAACATCAAAAACAACGCTAGGAAGAGTTGAGGGTAAGTCGTTAGCAGCCAATAAAGTTTCCTTGTACATGAGTACAAAGAATGGAGTATTAGGTTCTCTCTATTCCCGCATATCCATTTTCCTAGCTATTATAACTAATCCCTGTTTTTCCCGGGGCTTGGTCATATTTGGCTATGGAGCTTTTGGCTATGGAAACACTCCCTCACTATGTTGGTGGCTCACCCGTTGTGTATGACCACTCTCTCCATTTTTCTTTCCTTTTATTTTCATCTCATCAAGATAAACTTCCTCGGGTGTCATGGGCAGCCAAGTGAACTTTTCTCCTATATGGACAAAACATAAGCGATTCACACGCTCGCTGATTTGCACATCACGGTCATCCAACCACGATCGTCCAAGAAGCAATTGAAAAGTGTGCATCGGCACCACATCGCGCTCAACATCATCCTAATAAGTACCTACTGAAATTGGTATTTGCACGCTGCTAGTCACCTTAATTGTGCCACAATCATTCAGCCATTGCATGCGGTATGGTTGTGGGTGACATTTTGTTTGCAATTGAAGCATCTCGACCATCTCCGTGCTTGCAATATTGTTGCAGGTTCCACTATTAAAAATCACACGACATATCTTTGAGTTGATAACGAAACAGGTGTGGAAAAGATTATGTCGCTGCCCCTTTTCCTCCTCCACAACATGGGCGTTAAGTGAACGACATACAACCAAAGCATCTCCATCAAGTTCCTCGTGAGATAAAATAGTTCCTCCTACTTCCCAACCTTGATCCTCTTCCACTTCATCATTCCCACCTTCAGGGTCACTTTCAGACTCCCATTCACCTCATTCATTGATGATCATAGTTCTTTTGCTTGGACATTTCGAAGAAATATGAGCTCTTCATTTGCACTTGTGGCATTGAATGTCACTGTTGTGTGTAGAACTCTTTTCTGGAGATGGAGCAGAGGATACTCCTGCTGTAGATGATGACCTATTATCTTGATTGCGAATAGCACGTGAGGAAGCCGTCGAGGCATGTGCGGGCCTAGGTGGTGCACCCTCAAACTGAGAACCATATGGCTGTTGTGTTCGCTGCCATGAGTGTGTGGTGGTGCAGCCTTGGAAAGCACGAGTATGACCATTACACATGTTCTTCTTCTCAACTCTTATAGCTTGATGTACCACATCTTCGAATGTATCATAAGGAAACATCTCCACAAAATCTGACATTTCATCATTCAGCCCATGTAAAAATCTCGCCATCTTCGCCTCATCACTTTCACAGGTTCTTGTCTGAATTAGCAGCACCTCCATCTCTTTATAGTACTCCTCAATAGTGCGGGAACCTTGAGTGAGCCCATGCAACCGCTTGTACAATTGCCTCTCATAGCATGACGGAACAAAACAGTGCCTCATGATTTCCTTCATCAAAGACCAACTACGGATATGATTATAGACCGACGTCAACCGATTGTCTTGCAGCAGATTGCACCATGTTAGAGCATAACCAGAGAACTCCATAACAGCAAGATCAACTCTCTTAGCTTCACTAAAACCATGGATGCGGAAGATTTTATTGCATTTCTCCTCCCACTCAATATATGTATATGGATCCTCTTTTCCCGTGAAGGATGGCACATGTAGCTTCACTCTCGCTTGGTTGTCATGATCATATTGATCATGACGAACATAATTTGACCGTTGCGACCAAAAAAATCACTATGGCGAGGTGGGGAGTAGGGTTCATAGTCCCCCATACCTTGAGCTTCGTCACCATGCTCGAAGAGATCTTCAAGGGAGCGGGCATCACCATCATGTGCCGCTCGTCACCGGTGATCAGCGGCAAACCCGCGGGGGTTATGGCCTTGCCTGTGAGCTTCTCCTCCATGCAGCCCACCCTCACGGGGGGCAGCAAAGTTGCCACGCCTCCATTCGACACCATCAGCAGGGCACCGTGGGCAGCAGCTCCTGTCGCTCTTCCATGACCATTGTGGTGATCCTCGTTTCCTTGACGGTGTCGGTCGGCGGCGGCCAGCGAGGCAGCGGGGCTATGTTGATGTTGATCCCCATTACCTGTGATAGGAAGACGGCCTCTGAACATCCTTCGCATAGGTGCAATTATACTCTCCTCAATCATTTCACCAAGTGTTGCACAAGTTTAAGGGAGATCATCATCCACATGTTGATGTCCATGTACACTCGAGTTAGATCCTGTCATGTTAACTCTTAGAAACAAGTGGACAAAAGAAAATATATGTGGAAAACACTCAGCTCACCTTCTTCCTTACGCAAATTCTAATGATTCCTTGGTGGCTATGTGGTGGTAGAAAATCAGAAGTGGACGAGCGAATGAAAGGAAGCTAGCAGTTTCTAGGTTGATCTGGGGGGGGGGTAAAATGGGGAGGGCTAGTGTTGAGATCCAATTGATGCAAACCAAATGAACAAGAAAAAATTGTATATCCTTGCACCATGTTTGAGCTGCAACATTTGCCACTACAACTTTTGAAATTTCTCACCAAACTGAATATGATTGCACACTTGCTCAACACTTTCTCTTCTCTTTTTTCTCACTTTTTTGCTCATTTTTTCCCTCTCTTTTTTGCAGCACAAAATATCCAACAACAAGACTCAAAGAACACAACAACAACTTTGGATAGAACTTGGTGCAAACAAAAGAGGAAACCAAAGAACTAGATCTCAGCAAACAAAGGCTTGGCTTTTTTGGTGGATTTTTTGGCTTTGAACTATAGGACGGGGAAACCCAAACTAAACAGGATAGATCTTGCTACAAGGATATAGATCCTACCGTGTAAACTTTGATGTGAATACCATATGATGCGACACCGTCTTCGAAGAAGAGAGTGTTCAAGGGGAGGTATCTTCATGGTGTATGATCGATAAATGGATGCGGATAACTAGCTGCAAGCAGCCGGAACATAGAAAAAAAATAAGAGATTATGACCCGACGAGGAGGATGCTCACCGAAGCTTGCAATCTGAACATTCACCGATCCACAACCCGCAATACTACCCCGCACAACCACATTTAAGTCATCGAGCACGGGATAGGTGCAATCCACAAGGGAAACCATAGACTCTAACCCACACAACACGATCTAGTCGTGGAGCACGAATTAGGAGCAATTCCCCAAGGAATCATGAGAATAAGGGTAACAAGAGTTCTCCAATCACAGGAGGAGTCTATCTCTTTGGTCTTTGATAGAAATGGAAAAATTCCCCAATGAGGGGAAGAGCTAGCCTATTTATAATCAGGACAACCCCCTTGGATAGGTGTGAAAGAGAACCAACTTTGGTTTGACTAAATGGCTTAGAGACTTAATGAGGTAGCTTGTGGATAACTCACGTTGGAGGTGGTTGGAAGTCCCCAACCAAACATTGTTCACTGGAGTCAAACAATGTTTCCTTCAGCAGCAAACTCGAGTTCTGGGAACCTTTTGCAAGTCGGGATATCCAAACTCGTGCGAAACATTGTTTCATAAGAATCGGAACAATGTTTCTTGAGCAGAAAACTCATTTCTTCATGAGTTCCTAACTTTATTTCTTCCCCATAAAACATTTTTTGCGCGGACTGAAATTTGTTTGGCCTTCTTCGGTATCACACCTGAGTTCATCCAACAACAAAGGAGGTGAAGGTACAACCATATTTTCAAGGTCAAATGATAGACTTAAGTTAGCGTTCACCTGATCATGTATTTGCATTGCGCGACTTCTGGTGATTGGACCGTTGATGATTAGTTGTGTGGTGCCCATGGTTGGTGTGTCCTCATCACTTCTCCTTAGGGAGATTAGTATGACTAGCAAATGATTCACAGGAAGAAGCTACTATCTTAGAGTCAAGTCCATATTTCGTGCTAAATTCTCGAAAGGCATCGGTATCCATAAAATATTTAACACAATAAAACTAAAGCTATATAACTGACTCCTTACCTTCATCGAGTTTCCAATCTTCAAAGTTGCATTTAATCCTTTCCAATAAATCCCATTTGAATTCAATAGTCTTGTTTATAAAAGAACCAATACAGGAAGTATCGAGCATTGATAACCCACAAGTATAGGGGATCGCAACAGTTTTCGAGGGTAGAGTATTCATCCCAAATTTATTGATTCGACACAAGGGGAGGCAAAGAATATTTGCAAGTATTAGCAGCTGAGTTGTCAATTCAACCACACCTGGAGATTAATTATCTGTCGCAAACTGATCAGTAGCAAAGTAGTATGATATTTTTTATAGTAGTAGCAAAAACAATAGTAACAGTAACAGTGATAGCAATGATTTTGTAGCAAGTGCGATAGTAATAGTAGCAGTAGTAACTTAGCAGGAACAATATAAGAGAAATTCATAGGCATTGGATCGGTGAATTCGTTGGATGATATTCATCATATAATAGTCATAACCTAGGGCGATGCGGCACTAGCTCTAGTTCATAAATATAATGTAGGCATTTATTCCGTAAATAGGCATGTGTGCCTATGGAAAGAACTTGCATGACATCTTTTGTCCTACCCTCCCGTGGCAGTGGGGTCCTATTGGAAACTAAGGGATACTAAGGCCTCCTATCAATAGAGAACTGGAACAAAGCATTAACACATAGTGAATAAATGAACTCCTCAAATTACGATCATCACTGGAAAGTATTCCAACTTCTGTCACTTCGGGGTTTAAGGATCATAACACATAATAGGTGACTATAACTTGCAAGGTCGGATCTAGAACATAGATATAATGGTGATAACATAAACGGTTCAGATCTGAAATCATGGCACCCGGGCCCAAAGTGACAAGCATTGAGATGACCGTTTTGCATCATGTTATCCTACTGTTATTTATAATGTTTTTATCCATAATAATTCTTTTTGGAGTAATCCTAATGCCTTTTCTCTCATAATATGCAAGGTATACACAAAGAGGGAGAATTCCGGCAACTGTAAATCTGGACCTGGAAAAGATACGTCAAGCTACCTATTATGCACAACTCCAAACAAGCTGAAACTTCACGGAGAATTTTTATGGAATATATGAATAATATTGTAGCAAATAAGTACCAGAGGAGGCCCACCAGGTGGGCACAACCCACATAGGTGCCAGGGAGCCCAGGCACGCCCTGGTGGGTTGTGCTCACCCAGGCCCACCTCCGGTGACCATCTTCTGGTATATAAGTCATTTTTTCCTAGAAAAATAAGGAGAGTACTTTCAGGACGGAGTGCCGCCGTCTCGAGGCAGAACTTGGGCAGGAGCACTTTTGCCGTTCGGTATAGCGATTCCGCTGGGGGAACTTCCCTCCCGGAGGAGGAAACCATCGTCATCATCATCACCAACAACTCTCCCATCTTGGGGAGGGAAATATCCATCAACATCTTCAACAACACCATCTTATCTCAAACCCTAGTTCATCTCTTGTGTTCAATCTTGTTACCGGAACTATAGATTGGTGCTTGTGGGTGACTAGTAGTGTTGATTACATCTTGTAGTTGGTTACTATATGGTTTATTTGGTGGAAGATTATATGTTCAGATCCAATATGCTATTTAATAACCCTCTAATCTTGAGCATGATTATCATTTGTGAGTAGTCACTTTTGTTCTTGAGGTCACAGGAGAAATCATGTTGCAAGTAATCATGTGAACTTGATATGTGTTCAATATTTTGATAGTATGTATGTTGTGATTCCCTTAGTGGTGTCATGTGAACGTCGACTACATGACACTTCACCATATTTGGGCCCAAGGTAATGCATTGTGGAGTAGCAATTAGATGATGGGTTGCGAGAGTGACAGAAGCTTAAACCTAGTTTATGCGCTATTTCGTAAGGGACCGATTGGATCCAAAAGTTTAATGCTATGGTTAGAATTTATTCTTAATACTTTTCTTGTAGTTGCGGATGCTTGCGGGAGGGTTAATCATAAGTAGGAGGTTTTTTCAATTAAGAACGACACCTAAGCACCAGTCCACCCACATATCAAATTATCAAAGTAGCGAACACAAATCGAACCAACATGGTGAAAGTGACTAGATGAAATTACCGTGTACCCTCAAGAACGCTTTGCTTATCATAAGAGACCGTTTTGGCCTATCCTTTGCCTCGAAAGGATTGGGCTACCTTGCTGCACTTTTGCTACTATCATCGTTACTTGCTCGTTACAAATTATCTTGCTATCAAACTACTCTTTTACTTACAATTTCAGCACTTGCAGACATTACCTTGCTGAAAACCACTTGTCATTTCCTTCTGCTCGTCGTTGTGTTCGACACTCTTACTTTTCAAAAAGATCTACAATTGATCCCCTATACTTGTGGGTCATCAAGGCTATTTTCTGGCGTTGTTCCCGGGGAGTGAAGCGCCTTTGGTAAGTGGAATTTGGTAAGGAAACATTTATATAGTGTACTGAAATTTATTGTCACTTATTACTATGCAAAACAATCCTTTGAGGGGTTTGTTCGAGGTATCTTCACCTTGACCGGAACCACAATTAGCTACCCCTCAACCTATTGCACCTACTGAAAATATTGAAAATGAAATTCCTTTGGGTATGATAGAACAACTGCTAGCTAATCCTTATAGAGGAGACGGAACCAAACATCCCGATATGCACTTGATATATGTAGAACAAATTTGTGGATTGTTCAAGCTTGCAGGTTTACCCAGAGATGAAGTCGTGAAGAAGGTTTTCCCTTTATCTTTGAAGGGAAAAGTATTGGCATGGTATAGGCTATATGATGATATTGGATCCTGGAATTGGAATCGATTGAAATTGGAGTTCCATCAAAAAAATTATCATATGCATCTAGTTCATCGTGATCAGAATTGTATATATATAATTTTTGGCCTCGTGAAGGAGAAAGTATCGCTCTAGCTTGGGGGATGATGCGGAGCATCCCAAGGTCATCCCCATGGACCTACCATCGTCTCACCAAGTGCCTAGCGGACCCATGACACGAGCACGTGCAAGAGCTCTCGAAACCGAGGTGACATCTCTCCTCTCACATTTCCACTTCGATGCACATGAGACATGGCTACTACCTCAAACGGAGACATTGTGCATACTCAGGTATCAAGGAGTTGGCCATGAAGAAGCTAAGGAGCAAGGAGGATTAGAAGAGGAAGATGGACGTGAAGACGGAGAAGAAGAGGAGCTACAAAAGAAGCCCCATCCACCGGACAACCGGTCAGGACCAGACGTCTGGAGCCTGAAGTTCCAGG
The DNA here is from genome assembly GCF_018294505.1 of Triticum aestivum. NCBI lineage: Eukaryota > Viridiplantae > Streptophyta > Magnoliopsida > Poales > Poaceae > Triticum > Triticum aestivum. The sequence goes on from NC_057797.1 coordinate 379,667,808, forward strand.
CACCGGATGACCGGTCGGGACCGGACGTCTAAAACATGACGCCCCAACCGAGCTATAGCAAGCGGATGTCCGTCCTGGACTAGACGACCGGGGCCACTGCACCCGAGCCAATATCAGTGGAAGTATGAAGTGACCAGACGTCCGGCACCCCCATCACAGAATGGATCCAACGGATGTCTGGAAGCCACCAGACGCCCAGACGCCATTGAGCCACCGGACGACCGGTCCCCAGCGGACGTACGGTACCTGGCTGTGTCCAGTTTTGTGCCCGAGGCCCACGTACCCCCTTGTCGGTGTCAAAACCGGCGGATCTCGGGTAGGGGGTCCCGAACTGTGCGTCTAAGGCGGATGGTAACAGGTGGCAGGGGACACGATGTTTTACCCAGGTTCAGGCCCTCTTGATGGAGGTAAAACCCTACGTCCTGCTTGATTATACTTGATAATATGGGTATTAGAAGAGTTGATCTACCATGAGATCAGAGAGGCTAAACCCTAAAAGCTAGCCTATGGTATGATTGTGTGTTGTCCTACGGACTAAAACCCTCCGGTTTATATAGACACCGGAGGGGGCTAGGGTTACACAAGGTAGGTTACAAAGGAGGAGATATACATATCCGTATTTCCTAGCTTGCCTTCCACGCCAAGTAGAGTCCCATCCGGACACGGGACGAAGTCTTCAATCTTGTATCTTCATAGTCCAACAGTCCGGCTGTCCGGAGACCCCCTAATCCAGGACTCCCTGAGTAGCCCCTGAACTAGGCTTCAATGACGATGAGTCCGGCGCGCAGTGTTGTCTTTGGCATTGCAAGGCGGTTTCATCCTCCGAATACACCATAGAAGAGTTTGAATACAAGGATAGTGTCCGACCCTGCAAAACAAGTTCCACATACCACCGTAGAGAGAATAATATTTCCACAAATCTAATCTACTGACACGTTTTGGCAGCATGACATCACACCATGGCCCGGTAATTATTTGAACCGATTTTCTTCAACCAGCCCCGCACATAACTCGAGGTAGTTTCTTGACACGTCTTGTCAAAGCAGAGATCATGTTCCCCTTATTACAGGACTCTCATCAATATGGATGAACAAGCGAGTTTTACCAGGCTAGTGGAGGCGCATAGTTTAGTCCGCCCTTATAAAGGGGTAAGATCTCACCTTTTTCTACCCACGCCTTCTTCCTCCTTGCTCATCCATTCTCGCGCACTCGAGCTCCAGCGCCCAAGTCTGCATCCTCCTCCTCAACTCTCTCCAAACATGTCTGGCGCGGGAGGCAAGTGGATGGCCTCCTCCGTCACGGAGGGGCACATCAAAAAGTTACGCGGAGCCGGATACTTAGCCGCAGATATCGCGCACCGTCAGCCAGCCGCGGGGCAGGTCATCCCTACCCTAGAACCCCATGAGAGGGTGGTCTTCCTCCACCATTCGTCCGCGGACTGGGGTTTCCCCTCCATCCATTTGTCCATGGCCTCATATTCTACTATGGGCTGGACATTCATGATCTGGCCCCGAACTTCATCCTCAACATCTCGGCGTTCATCGTCGTGTGCGAGGCCTTCCTCTGCATCCGGCCCCACTTCGGCCTATGGCTAAAGACCTTCAATATCAAGCCGAAGGTGGTGGGTGGCCAACATGTGGAATGCGGAGGAGCCATGGTGGGCAAAATGCCCAACATTACATGGCTCGAGGGCTCCTTCGTGGAGACCATAAAGGGGTGGAAATTGTGGTGGTTCTACATCACTGAGCCGCGTGACACCAACTGGGCGGCGGCCCCCGAGTTTCGATCCGGAATCCCCACGCGGCTCACTTCTTGGAAGGAGAAGGGCCTGTCCTGGGGTTCATCGGTGGAGCTGGACGGACTCCAGAAATGTATCCGGAACATGACAAGCAAGAAACTTAAGCTTGTCAACATAGTCCAAGTCATGCTCTTCCGCCGGATCCTCCCGTGTCAGCAACGGGATTTCAACTTATGGGAGTTCGACCCGACCCGGCACCAGACTCTAAGCAAGCTCTTCGACACGATGCACAAAGACGTCTGGAGGGTGTTGTTCAAGGGCGCCGAGGTCCCTCCCTCTCTCATCGTGGACCGCGGGCTAAGCGCGAAGCGCCCTGCGAATCCGGTAAGTTCTGTACAGTTGGCAGGACATTTATTTCCCATAGCTTAACCCTATGCGGGGTCTGAGCTCTCATGCCTTTAACAGGACTTGGTGGAGGCATCGGAGCAGATCAACTGTTCGGCCCCTCTGCCCGAAGACACTGCGGGCACTCTCCTGACGGAGATGCTGACTCCGGCTCCTTATAAGGTGCTGGAGAAGACCAAGAAGAAGGCCAAGGGAACCCGAAAGAGTTCCCGGCGCCAGGTGGTATCAGACTCATCATCCGATAACTCCGCGATGCACTCCTCCCATGAAGATGAGGAGGAAGATGAAGATGCTCTCCCTCTAGCCGGGGGAGACAAGAAAAGGAAGGCCGCCCCAATCGGGGAGGCCGAAGGGTCCAAGAAAGGAAGGACTCTCCTTCCGGACTGCTCCACCACCGCCGCTGAAGGCGAAGACGAGTGGCTGCTCAGGGCCCAGCCCCTGGCGAAGTCATAAGTATTCGGATACCAGAGTAACTCATAGCATTCCTTTGTCGCACTGCTTCTCCTAACGCCGAATATGATTATGCAGACTGCCCCAAGCCGGTATCTACGTATCCTCGTCGGACGGCTCCTTGGATTCGTCGGATATGGATAGCGATCCACTTCCGACCGCCACCTCCCCTTGCCCTATGGACAATGCCGAGGTATTCTCTCAAGGGGCACCGAGCCGGGGGGAGAGAGTCCCGGAGGCGCCTCAAGGCGACCTTTCGGACTCCAGGAGCAAGGGGAGCAAGGCTCCCGGGGGTTCCCAGTTCGGCTCTCAGCCAAACACCGCGCCAGAACCTCCAGTGGTTCCGGACTCGGGCAGGCGGCTCCCTTCCAAAAGGGGTAAGACGCCCGTGCCGGTGACCTCTGTCCATCCAGAGGCACCGTACAACCTGTTGGGAGCGCTTCGTGGCGCTTCCATCGACGAAGAGCACCGTACTATTATGATTGCGGTGATCAAGAAGGTTCAGTCCACCAAGAGCGGACTGACTGAAGCCTTTGCCAGCCTTCTAACAGGCTTTGAGGTAAGTATTGAAAATGTAGGAAAAATATTACCGCATAGAAAGTAGCCCCTGATGCTCTGTTTGGTGTTCACAAAGAAAAGCCGAGTAGAGGATCAAATAAAATATGCAGGAGTCTAATATAAGTATGTCTGTATGTGTATGCGGGCTTCGCTGCTGGCCTCTACCGCACTGACTACGTAGGTCGCCGCACTGAAGCAGGACCTCGAGGGGTCCCAAAAAGAGCTCGGTCTTGCCAAGAGGCAGCTCGAGGAGAACAAAGGTAAGTAATACCTTGTCTATATATAAAAAAAGAAAATGTGGTTGCGAAATGACAAGATCATCATGAATGTGCCAGGGGCCATGACCGAGGTGGCGACTCTAAAGCAAGCGTTGTCCGAGGCCGAAGACAAAGCGACCAAGGAGCGCACCGAGCAGGAGAAGCAAGAGGCACAGGTGGGTGAGGTGGAGCAAGAGCTCCAGGCTCTTGTGACGAAGCACGAGGCTTTGGAGCTTGACTCGAAGACGCGAGAGTCTGAGCTTGCTGCCGCCCTTGAGAGCATGAAGAATGCCAAGGCTGAAGCCCAAAAGGCCCTCCAGGAAATTGAGGCGATAAGGAAGATAGTGGCGGGTAAGGCATTCAATATGCAAAGCAAGCATGTGAAAGTAAATTAGTTGTTACATACCCAAGTCCGGAGCTCTCCAGGAGCCTTCACAGATTTGCCCCGCAGCGTATCGGATGCCGCACAGTTATACCAGGCCGAGGAGGGAAGCTCGACGGAGAAGTTGTTCTAGTCTCAGTATACTAGGACCGAACACCCGATGCCTATGAGAGACCAGCTGAAGCAACTGGTCGAGCTGCACAAGGCGGCCGAACAGGCCATGAAGGGCTTTATAGTCCGGATGTGGCCTGGCGAAGCCCTTCCCAACAGCTACTTTGGCCTGGTGAGGCGGCTTGTGGATGCCTGCCCATGGCTGGAGGTCATCAAGCGGTCCGTCTGCATTGAAGGTGCACGCCGGGCTTTTGCCCGTGCAAAGGTGCACTGGGCCAAGATGGACGCCGAGAAGCTGGTGAAGGAGGGGCCGCTGCAGGGCAAGGAGATCGCCACCCCGAGATGTATTATGAGGGTGTCCTGAAGGGTGCCCGACTTGTAGCGTACGAGTGTGCGAAAGCTGGACGCCGTGAAGCTGATTAAGGAAGGGCCGTCGGAGGGCAAGGAGCATCGCCACCCCGAGTACTATGAGGTTGTCTTGAAGGGTGCTCGTCTCGTAGCGGACGAGTGTACGAAAGATATAATATTCGAGTAAACTCGCTCGTGTAATCCTATATTTATGAAAACTTGTTCATATGCGCTATGCAACGCTTGTTTGAATTTAAAATATTACCTTCTGTTCGGCTGTTTATCAAATCTGAGAGATGGCTAGTAGTCGGCTTCTGCCCCCATGCCACGAGTGCTGGGGTGTTCGGGATAAACCTGAGCACTCTTGTTCCCATTTTTGGGTCCTTCGAGGGAGGTGCTCAGCACAACGAACAAGGCAATCAGACTATAATGCTTTATCACTCTCACTTAGCCATAGAATTCTATAATTTTAAATTTTGGCGAAGCCCCTAGTATTTGGAAGTCTGAATTTGGGGTGCTATACACGCCTTAAGCCGGACAAAGCCGATTCCTCGCTCTAAGCGGCATAAGTCTTTAGGGACTCGAAACCTCTTGAACAGCGACCAGTCTCTTGCCTTATCATGACAGTCAGTTTTAGCTTTCTCTACTAAGGTGCTTAGCCCAGCAGAACCGGGGCACAATCGCAGTAGTTCTCCCAGTGCTACCTTAGCCGATATAGCGGAACGTAAGGTACCAAAACATGGGAGCCGGGCAAACCCAACTGTTGACCCAAGACATGATTCGGAGCTGATGCATATAGTCGTATAAGTTCGGGGTGCCGCACTGTCGAAAGTGTTCGGACTTCTCACGCCGTATTATGGGGTATGCTTAAGCCCCTGGCGTATTGGCCGTACCAGAGTGTACGGGTGCTGGGTGTCATGAATGAACATATATATATATATATATATATATATATATATATATATATATATATATATATATATATATAAGGAAGAATGCAATAATAGTCTTAGTGCTATGCATTGTTTATTCAAAAAGGTTCGTTAAAGCTGAATAATACAAGTAGTGCGATAAGCAAAAAGTAGGACTATTTGACATGTCCCTTCCAAGGGCAAGCTGAGGAATGGTATTAAAGCAAGTATTTCACTCGTTATCGTAATCCACCTAGGAGTTCTACGGTGCGTCGTAGCTTTCTGCCTCCTTGGTTGCTGCATCATGTGTCCGGCAATCATACTGCTGGACAAGATTTCCAGAGATTAAAGTCCTGAAAGAGAAAAATAACAGAGCGGGAAGCCCCTAGTGCAGTTGAGCCGCGTCTTGGGGCGTGCCGTAGTCGTGCCCCCTCTCCACCTGTGCCCATGCTATTTTTAATGCGTAATTATGTACGCGTGGCATGGATTTCGCCGTTTGGCTAGTCGTGCCCCCCTCTCCACCTGTGCCCATGGTATTTTTAACACGTAATTATGTACGTGTGGCACGGATTTTGCCGTTTGGCTGGGACCGGGGTGGGGGCCGCATTGCTATGCGAGCTCGGAACGTGCCAGGTGGTCTTGTTGCCGATTACTCCAGGCGCGCTTGAAGGTGTCCGGGTCCTTAATCGCCGAACTAGTGGATTGCCTTAATAGGCTGCTTTGCGCTTCTGCTGCGAGGGCCGCAGTGTGCTCCTCCGTGCGGACAGAGCGCTTTGTGTTTCCATTAACTGTGATGACCCCGCGAGGTCCTGGCATCTTGAGCTTGAGGTATGCATAATGCGGTACCGCATTGAATCTCGCAAATGCGGTTCGCCCGAGCAGTGCATGATAGCCACTGCGGAACGGGACTATATCGAAGATTAACTCTTCGCTTCAGAAGTTATCCGGGGATCCGAAGACCACTTCCAGTGTGACTGAGCCTGTGCAATGGGCCTCTACACCTGGTATGATGCCTTTGAAGGTCATTTTTGTGGGTTTGATCCTTGAGGGGTCTGTACCCATTTTGCACAATGTGTCCTGGTAAAGCAGGTTCAGGCTGCTGCCGCCATCCATAAGGACTGGAGTGAGGTGAAATCTGTCAATGATTGGGTCTAGGACCAGTGCGGAGAATCCGCCATGACGGATACTAGTGGGGTGGTCCCTGCGATCGAAGGTGATCAGACAAGAGGACCATGGTTGAACTTTGGGGCGACTGGCTCCAACGCATATACGTCCCTTAGCGCACGCTTCTGCTCCCTCTTGGTGATGTGGGTTGCGTATATCAGGTTCACCGTCCGCACTTGTGAGGTGAACCTCTTCTGTCCTCCGGTGTCCGGCTGCCGGGGCTCCTCCTCGTCATTGCTATGTGACCCCTTATCTTTGTTTTCGGTATTTAACTTGCCGACCTGCTTGAACACCCAACAATCCCTGTTGGTGTGGTTGGCTGGTTTCTCGGGGGTGCCGTGTATTTGACACGAGCGGTCGAGTATACGGTCCAAACTAGACAGGCCCAGAGTGCTTCTTTTGAATGGTTTTTTCCGCTGACCGGGTTTAGATCCTTTGAATCCGGCATTGACTGTCGTATCCTCCGTATTGTCCCTGTTAATGCGGCGCTTGTGTTTGTTGCGACGTGACGTGCCATTGCCATCCTTGGTATCCAAAGTACCATGGTTCTTTGATATGTTATTGCTGCGAGCCAGCCAACTGTCTTCTCCTATGCAAAAGCGGGTCATGAGTGTCGTGAGGGCTGCCATAGATTTCGGCTTTTCCTAGCCAAGGTGTCGGGCAAGCCACTCGTCGCGGATGTTGTGCTTAAAAGCAACTAGGGCCTCTGCATCCGGACAGTCGACGATTTGATTTTTCTTTGTTAGGAACCGTGTCGAGAATTGCCTGGCCGATTCCTCTGGCTGCTGAATTATGTGGCTCAAGTCATCGGCATCTGGTGGTCGCACATAAGTGCCCTGGAGTTGTCAAGGAATGCAGCTTCCAGATCCTCCCAATAGCCAATGGATTCTGTTGGCAGGCTATTGAGCCAATGCCGAGCTGATCCTTTGAGTTTAAGTGGGAGGTATTTGATGGCGTGTAGATCGTCACCGCGGGCCATGTGGATGTGCAGGAGGAAGTCCTCGATCCATACTGCAGGATCTGTTGTGCCGTCGTATGATTCTATATTTACTAGTTTGAAACCCTCTGGGATTTGATGATCCATTACTTCATCTGTGAAGCATAGGGGGTGTGCGGCGCCTCTGTACTGGGTTATATCGCGACGCAACTCAAATGAGTCTTGCCCGCTGGGTTCAGCCCGGCCGGATTTACTTTTACTGTATCCGGCGTGATGGTTATCATCTCGCATAGTGGCGCGCCCTCGCGATCTGTAGATCAATCTTGCCTGTTTTGCTTTGTCCTCCAATATGTCTCGCAGGTCTAGCATGTTCCCCCGTGCCTTGTCATTTTTATTTGAGTGGCGTCGGGGTGCGGGCTGAGTTTTTGGCTGAAACGCCTCTCTGTCACGGCCACGAGGTGGCCGGTCACCCGCATCATATGCTAGAGATGTAGGTTTGAGTGCTTCCTCCTCCAGTCGGGGTAGCAACCTACACTTTGGGTAACTCTTGGAGGGGCGTTCGAGTTTATATTCCTCGGCCGCAAGGACTTCAGTTCATCTGTCAGCTAGCAAATCTTGATCAGCTTGAAGTTGTTGTTGCTTTTTCTTAAGGCTATTTGCCGTGGCTATAAGACGACGCTTGAAGCGCTCTTGTTCGACCGGATCCTCAGGCACGGCGAATTCGTCATCGTCGAGGCTTGCCTCATCTTCGGAGGGAGGCATGTAATTATCATCCTCCGCCTCTCCATCTGCCGCTCTCTCTGGAGGGCTGCCCTCTCCATCCTCCTGCCCTAAATCTTGCCGGAGAGGATTGCTGTCGTGTTCGGCACTGTCCAGAGTGTTATTATCTCCTCTGCCGGGGTCACTACTTTTGCTTTGGCGAGACTTAGAGCGGCGCCGCTGACGCCGGCGCTTGGGTTGCTTCTTGGAGGGGTCATCCTCCGCTGTCTTGTCGCCATTGCCTTCTTTGGGTGTGTCCACCATGTATATATCATATGATGAGATGGCTGTCCAGTGCCCTGTGGGCAGTGGTTCCTCTTCGCCTCCCGCATCGTCGTCCATACCATCGATGTCTTCGGAGTTGAAGTCGAGCATGTCGGTTAAGTCGTCGACAGTGGCAACTAAGTGGGTGGTGGGTGGGTGGCGAATTTCTTCGTCATCCGCATCCTAATCCTGCCGGACATAGTTCGGCCAGTACTCTCCTGACAAGGAGTAAGACCTTAATGAGTTCAGTATGTCGCCGAAGGGTGAGTGCTGAAAGATATCCGCGGAGGTAAACTCCATGATCGGCGCCCAATCGGATTCGATAGGCACGGGCGCATGTGGTTGGGAGTCCGTGGCCGGGGAAGGATTCGGCAGTGTGGCATCACTGCTCTCGTGAAGGGTAAGGTCAATATTCGGCTCGATCGCCGCTGAGGATACGGCCTCCTTGGTGGGGTCTATCCACCCGCCCATGGACGGCGCAGCTGGCTCCGAATTGAGGGTCGGAGCGGTTGCCGGCGCGATCTCTTGGACACTGTCCGATGGTAGAGCTAAATCATGCTCATCGTGACCATGTGGCGCACTAGGCGAAGGCTCGAATCCGTCGAAGATCAAGTCTCCGCGGATATCTGCCGTGTAGTTTAAGCTTCCAAACCTGACCTGATGGCCAGGGGCGTAACTCCCGATCTGCTCCAGATGGCCAAGCGAGTTGGCCCGCAGTACGAAGCCGCCGAATACAAAGATCTGTCCGGGGAGAAAAGTCTCACCCTGGACTACATCACTATCGCTGATCATAGGAGCCATCAAGCCTAACAGCGACGACACAGAGGAACTCTCAATGAAAGCACCAATGTCGGTGTCAAAACCGGCGGATCTAGGGTAGGGGGTCCCGAACTGTGTGTCTAAGGTGGATGGTAACAAGAGGCAGGGGACACGATGTTTTACCCAGGTTCGGGCCCTCTTGATGTAGGTAAAACCCTACGTCCTGCTTGATTATACTTGATAATATGGGTATTACAAGAGTTGATCTACAACAAGATCGGAGAGGCTAAACCCTAAAAGCTAGCCTATGATATGATTGTGTGTTGTCCTATGGACTAAAACCCTCCGGTTTATATAGACACCGGAGGGGGCTAGGGTTACACAAGGTCGGTTACAAAGGAGGAGATATACATATCCGTATTGCCTAGATTGCCTTCCATGCCAAGTAGAGTCCCATCCAGACATGGGACGAAGTCCTCAATCTTGTATCTTCATAGTCTAACAGTCCGGCAAAACGATATAGTCCGGCTGTCCGGAGACCCCCTAATCCAGGACTCCCTCACCCCTCCTTTCGCCCCCATTTGCACTAAGACTATAAATAGACCTCCTATTCATCCTAGCTAGGGTTAGCATTGGTTTAGCTCATATATAGAGATAGAGCATTGCTCATCCACATCAGAGCTACACTACGAGAGAGATCGCGACCCCTCTTCGGAGAAGACCCCTTTCGATTCAACACACCTCTAAGGGAAGACCCCCTTGTGCATTCAAGACCTCCTCACAAAGAAGACCGGCTCCTTTGTATCGTCCTTAGTTGTCCGTGGATCATGTGATCTCTTATGTACTCGAGGATCTAGCATATGTGTGACTATTTCTTGTTGGTTTGGTGATTTTCTCGTGTTTCCCCTCGTGTTCTTCGTGTTCATCGCGGGATCTGCTCCTTTCGTGAAAGGTCAGGCGATTAGGGTTCTACCCTACATCATCTTGGTATCTGGAGCCACATTGATCACGATTTCGGAGCCTCCCCGTTGTGTTGCTAGCCTAGTTTTTGTTGATTTTGTCCCTAATTCGAAAATTCCCCACAAAAATAGCTCCAAATTTTTTTGTGATTTGTTGGTGCGTTGAAATTTTGTTGGATTTTATCCGTGGATTTGCTTTGTTTTGAGTGGATCTAGCTTTTTCCCCCTTTCCCCACCCTTTCCATCCACGAAATCGCCCGGATTCGACGAATTTCACCTCGTCCACCCCACCCACGTGCAGTTCATCCCATGCTCGAACAGTGCCCAGGCACCGGACGTCCGCTAGCCCCCGAACGTCGGATTACCGGACGACCGCTCACCACCGTTCGTCCGGAGTTACCTGACGAAATTGAATTTCCTTCAGTTTGGTCACCACCACCGCCCCACATTTCCATATAAGCACTACCACCACCTATACACCATCACCACTTCTGCATACCACCACCATTGCTTACCCGTTTCGAACTCCGACACGTGTTGCCACTTCGAGCTTTGAGAATTTGAGTTGCAGTTCCGTGTCCTTTTGTGTTTCGGCTATCTAGGTACGGTTCAACATCAACATCACCGCCGCTCATCTTCACCAGAGACGCATCATCAACAACGACCACATCGACTACATCTTGGTATTCGTGCCACCATTTTGACACCATACCGTAAGAGAGAACGGTAACCTCGTCTTGGTATCGTGATACATCATTCTAGCCATTACATTGATAGCCATCATAACTTTACTACTTTGCGTCGCTTACCCATTGAGACTAGATTTTGAGTATTGCCGGCAACGAGACTTGTGCACATTAGTGATCATACTTCCCATAGCATACATACATCATTGGTGCACATATTGGTATCATCTCCTGTGTCACAAAGTTGTCATCGCATACACAATTGCTATATTGGTTCCTCAAGCATTGCATGAGAAAATAGCTCAAACAACAAAGAGCCAAACAAGATTTTAAGCAAAAGGGAAAGATAAGCAAAGAGCTTTTAAGCAAGAATGATAGCATCATACAACATTAAGATTGTCATACTAGATCATCTTGGATCATATCGTAGAAACACCTTGCATAGAGCATACATGGGATAGAAGTCCTTGCATTTTTGCTAAGTAGGTTGTGCACAAGTCTTGTATCCGCCTATTGTGCAATCGTGCTAGAGTCCCTCTAGTGTTGTGCAACACGAGCATTTTTGTGGACTCCACATTTTGGCTCATCCTTGGTTGCACGACCCCAATTATCTTTTTGCATGTGTGTTTCCGTGTACCTTATATTGCTTGGTCTACAACTTTGCATTGCAATCTTGCAAATCTTTTCCAACATTATTGAAGCTCACTAACAATTGCATCAAATTTTATGCCACCATCCCAACCAAGCTCCACCATAAGCTTTTACTTGTGTAGGTGTGAGAAACCGACAAGACTTGGTACCAATTGTGCTATTTCCTTGTCCACATTGGAGTGACCATTGATCCACCTTCAACTTCGGTCAAGGTACATTTGGTATTCGTTCTTCTCTTTCTACCACTCACATTTTTCTCTTGGAATGATGGATAGGCCAATTACTTCTACCAACCCACTCTTCATTGAGCACGACAACGACATGAACTCCTACGTCACCAAGAGCCACCCCTTTGGTGCACAACGTGCTTTGCATCAAGAGCAACAAGCAATGAGTGAACGCATCGACAACCTCACCGCCGACTTGCGACTCTCCGAGCAACGTACAAGGGACTACTTTGACCACAAGATCAATGATCACAAGCAAGAGAACGACACAAGAATGGATGAGATTCACACTTTGTTGCTCAACCACTCTTCTTCCACTTCGTCCTCATCAAGACGGAGCCGCTGAAGTCGACACTCCGACTTCACCATCTCCGGCTCAAGTACACCGACTTCGAACACTCTTCGACATGCCACACATAACGATCACCAAGCAAGCCTCAATCCTGTACGCGACACCGACTCTCAAGAGCACCGTTAACGGCAAACCCAAGCGGCTTTCGTGCTAGCACGAGAACGTCAACGACAACGCCAACATGAAGAGGAAGAACGAGCGCGTCTCCAACAAGATGCACAAGATGCCGAGGCTCAACGCCAAGAACAACAACTCCGTGAAGCTCAAGCACTTCAGGCGCAACAAGCCCTCCAAGGTTCAAGTCGAGCCATAGCCAACCGAGGCTGACAAGCTTGTGAACATGAAGAAGCACATCGCGAAGAAGCTCACGAACGACGACATCAAGCTCCTGTGCAACGTCAAGCTCGAAAAGTTCCTCCACAAGTTCACCAAGAGCGTGAAGACAATGGGAATCCTCCACGACAAGAGCAACATGAGGTTGACAACCCTCCTCGCCAAGAGCACAACGAGTTTGACAATCATCAACAACATGGGAGTCATCATCCTCGACCCCAACATAATGAAGAGCAACGCTACGGAAAGCTAAAGTTCACCATGCCCAAGTTCAATGGAAGCAATGATCCCGAAGAGTACCTTTCATGGGCATTGAAGGTCGACAAAATATTTCGTTTGCACAACTATGAAGAAGAGAAGAAGATCGCAATGGCATCCCTTGAGTTCCAAGACTATGTCCTCATTTGGTGGGAACAAGTAATCGAGCGCCGTGAGGCAAGAGGTGAACCACCCATCTCTACTTGGGCGCAAATGAAGGATGTCATGAGAGCATGCTTTGTGCCTACCTACTACAACCACAACCTTTTCAAGAAACTTCAACTACTCAAGCAAGGAACCAAGAGCATTGAAGAGTACTACAAGGAGATGGAGATTGCCATGATAAGAGCCAATGTCACGGAAGATGATGGGCAAACAATGGCACGTTTCTTGAATGTACTCAACCATCCTATCAAGAAGATCACCGACTTCCAACCATACTCGAACCTCATCGAGCTAGTGCATCAAGCTACCAAAGCGGAATGTCAAGTGCAAGACGGTTACAAGTATGCCAAGTTCTCATCCAAGTAATATGGCTTCTCCAACAACCAAGCTTCAATGACTCCAACACCTTCTACATCAACAAAGCCTTCTATAAGCAACATCGACGAGTCGAGTTCCAAGAAAGCTTCGTCAACTCCAAGTCATCCTCCTACAATGAACAACTTCAAGCCGAGAGCTTCATCAACATCCACTCCAACCGATGAGACCATCAAGACGAGTTCCTTCAAATGCTTCACATGCGGAGGCTGAGGCCACAAGTCCTATGTGTGCACCAACAAGCGGACCATGATCCTCAACGACGACGACACTTACAACTCAATGAGTGAAAGAGAAATGGAAGCCCTTGAGCAAGTCGCCATGCACCGGCAAGCGAACGATGAAGAAGAACAAGTCTTTTGCGATGAAGATTCAAGTCCCGCTCTAGTTGTCTCCAAGGTCTTGACTCTCCAACATCACCAAGAAGAAGACCAATGATGCCACATCTTTCATACCAAGGACGGCATCAATGGACGATCCGTCAAGGTCATCATCGATGGAGGGAGTTGTCATAACCTCGCAAGTGAAGAACTTTTCCCCAACTTCCAATTGCCCAAGACGAAGCACCCACATCCCTACAAAGTTCAATGGCTTAGCGACTCCGGCACTATCCAAGTCGAGCATCGAGTACAAGTCTCCTTCAAAATTGGCGCCTACGAGGACACTTTGGAATGTCACATCGTTCCAATGACTGTTTTCCACCTTCTTCTTGGACGCCCATGGCAATTTGATATAGGTGTCATCCACAACGGCCGAACGAACCACTACATCTACAAGATGAAAGGAAAGTAGTACATACTTTGCCCCATGTCTCCAAGCCAAGTGATCACTGACAAGCAAGCCACCCATCATGGAGAGAATAGTGAGAGAGCGAACCACCAAAAAGAGAGTGAGCGCCACAAGCCCAAATTGAGTGCCTCCACGATGAGCGAAAAGAAGAACTTAGTTCTATTTGCCACCACAAGTGAGATAAGAGGAGTGTGTGAGAACCCATCTAGTGTCCTACACTATGTCCTTTTGTGCAAGGACAATGCAACACAAGCTAACACCTCTCACGCTCTACCTTTAGTGTTGTCTTCTCTTTTGCAGGAATTTCAACATGTTTTCCCTGATGAGCTACCTCCGGGACTACCTCCACTACGAGGCATCGAGCACCGCATCGACCTCATCCCTGGAGCACCTCTTCCGAACAAAGCTCCCTACCGCGTCAACACTGAAGAAACCAAAGAAATATGAAGGCAAGTAAAGCATCTCATAGACCATGGACATGTGCGTGAAAGTTTGAGTCCTTGTGCTGTTCCGGTCATTCTTTTGCCAAAACGAGACGATAGCTTTCGCATGTGCTTCGATTGTAGGCCTATCAATGCTATCACCGTTCGTTATAGGTATCCCATTCCACGCCTTGACGATATACTTGATGAACTTAGTGGTGCCACTATCTTTTCAATAAGTGATCTTAAAAGTGGTTACTATCAAATCCGCATACAAGAGGGTGATGAATGGAAAACCGCTTTCAAAACCAAGTTTGGGTTGTATGAGTGGTTAGTCATGCCTATGGGTCTATCGGAAGCACCGGGTACTTTTATGTGTCTGATGAATCATGTCTTTCTCCCTTACATTTGTGTGTTTGTTGTGGTCTACTTCGATGATATCCTTGTTTATAGCAAATCTCTCCAAGATCATGTCACCCATGTTTGAACCGTTTGCAAACTCTTTGAAACGAGCATATCTTTGCTAACATGGAAAAGTGCCTTCCCGGCGTTGATAAGCTGGTTTTCTTGGGTTTTGTTGTATCTTCTAAGGGTGTTCATGTAGACGAGTCCAAGATCAATGCTATTAAGACTTGGCCACAACCAACCAACTTGCATCAAGTGAGTAGCTTTCTTGGCCTTGCGGGTTATCGTCGCTTTGTGAAAGATTTTATCACCATTGTGTCGCCTTTGCATGCTTTGAGCAAGAAAAATGCGCCTTTTGTTTGGGGACCATCCCAAGATACCACTTTCAATGAGCTTAAGAATTTACTTAGTCATGATCCCATGATTGCTTTACCCGACTTTGACAAGCCCTTTGAGATTCATTGTGATGCTAGTGGTAATGGCATAGGAGGTGTGTTAACGCAAGAGAAGCGCCCCATAGCTTACTCTAGTAAGAAACTTTACGGAGCGCAACTCAATTACCCCATCTATGACAAAGAGCTATATGCTTTAGTGCGAGTTTTATGCGAATGGGAACACTATCTCCGCCCTCATGAATTTATCATTCATACCGATCATGAAACGCTCAAGTACCTTAAGGGCCGAACCAAGTTGAAAAAGTGTCATGCTAAATGGAGTGAATTTATTGAGTCTTTTCCTTATGTCATCAAGTACATTAAAGTTAAGGAAAACATCATGGCGGATGCCCTTTCCTACTTATGCTTGCTAGTTACTCAACTTGAATTGGATGTCATTGGCTTTGAGCACATAAAAGACTTGTATGAGCATGATCCTAGTTTTGCTACTCCTTATGCCAAATGTTTGACGCATATATCTTGGGAACGCTATTATATCAAAGATGGATATCTTATGAGAGCTAACAAGCTTTGCATCCCCAAGTCTTCTCTTCATTTGTTGCTTTTGCACGAATCTCATGGAGGAGACTTAATGGGACAGTTTGGACATGACAAGACTTTCGCCATGCTCTCCAAGAACTACTATTGGCCCAAGATGTTTCACGACGTCAACCGCTTCACCAACCGTTGCTCTACATGTCGCAAAGCTAAGTCAAAAGCTCAATCCCATGGCCTTTACATGCCTCTCCCAATTTGTAACGCCCCGAGACCGTTGCGCCAGGTCTCTTCCAGTTATTCGTTGTTGTTACCTTGTCTTTTGCTTGCGTGTTGCATCTTGTCATGTCATCATGTGCATTGCATCATCATGTTTGCAAAACTTGCTTTCGTCCGGGTCTCCCCATTCCTTCCGTTGTCCGATCTGAGCCCAGACACACTTGCACGCGCCCGCGCCACGTCCGAAATAGTATTTTATAAGTGGCCGGAAAATATTCTCAGAATGGGTTGAAAGTTGGCATGTGGTGTTTTTATAGTTTAGATAGGTGGCCTGCCAAGTTTCATCGCATTCGGAGTTCGTTTG
This sequence comes from Triticum aestivum, assembly GCF_018294505.1. Classification (NCBI taxonomy): domain Eukaryota; kingdom Viridiplantae; phylum Streptophyta; class Magnoliopsida; order Poales; family Poaceae; genus Triticum; species Triticum aestivum. The sequence goes on from NC_057797.1 coordinate 379,683,985, forward strand.
ACGCCCCAACGATTAACTATAGTGGCAGTATAACCGGTCAAACGTCGGACGTTTTCGGTCTCCGAAAACAGTCGCGGGGCCTCTCTCTCTTCTCTTCTCTCAGCTCAAGACCGTCTACACAGTCCACTACCTACCGCCAGGCCTAACCTAAGCTCTCTCGTCAGCCCAAGGCACTCCTCGCGTGCGCGTCCGAAACTGTCCCAAACCCGACCCGGATAGTCATCACCGTTGGGTCCAGAACATCCCCAAACATCTACAAAACATCTCCGTTTTGTTAATTGGACTTCCTAGCATATATTTTCTCGACCGTCCGATTACGATCGGAGGGACGAGGTAGCCCCTACCCAAAAATCCATATGCTATATATATCAGTCAAACCCTAGTTTGAGGCTTGTCACATCCATCCTTCCCTTCCGCCGCCACCCGACCTACTCCCCTCTTCCTCGGGATCTCCCTCGATCCAAATCAGTAGCCACCACTTTCCCCTCCTCGATTTGGGCACCGAACCAACCAGCCACTCCTCCCGACCCACCTCCCACAGCACCTGCCTCCCTCGTTTTCCCAATCCAATCACCAGCACCCGATTCCCCTGCCCGAACTCCTCTTCGCGCCTGCAGCTCCTCGCCAGAGTAGGCAACCGGGCTGCAGCCGTCGGCCACCTACTGCATCGCCAGGCCAGCCTCCTATCTCCTCCTTCCCCTTCTGTCCCCTCCTTCCTCTCTCCTTCCTATAACTTTCTCCACCTCCCTCTATTTTCTCTCACTGGGAGAACAAGGAGCGTCGGCCTCCATGGATTTCGCACCGGAGCTCCAACCGCACCGGATCCCCCTCTTCCACCTCCGCGCCTCCTTGTGCTCGTCGGGACTGAAGCTCGTAGCCCTGCAGCCCTGCATCGGCGCCCATCATCGCTTCCCGCATCGATCCACCATGAGCAGCAGCAGCCGCTGCACCCTCTTGCTGACGAGCCCCGCAGATGAGCCGCCGCCTTCCTCCATGCCTCCTCGTCGGCCTCATCCACCTTCCTCCTGCGCCCGCAGTCTGACCGCGCGCCCATGCTCGAACGCAAGGACCCGCCGCCTTGCCGCTTTTCCCTTCCCTACCTCTGCGCACGTCCGCATGCCCGAGCCGAGTTGAGCTCGGACTTGAGCGCCCTGCCGCTCCTAGCCTTCCCGTGCCCTGGATCCTACCGGGAACCGGCTCCCCGTTGTCAAGACCTCTCGGATCCGCGCCGTCGCCTCGTGATGCCCCGCCTTCGCCAAGTCCCGCGCCGCCATGTCCTGTTCCAGTTCAAGCCAAGGAGGACGAACGCCAACAACCCATTCTGCTCGAGCGTTGACCGCATCCCGCTCAAGCGCTATGCGCCAGGCACGTAGCGAGGCCGGCCCAAGCAGCTCCCCTCTTTTGTTTTTTTTCAGTTGGCCCAACTTGCACCAGATTCGGCCCATATGTGTTTTTTAGTTCTGCGAATTTACTAATTTTCCTTCACATGCATAATTACAGAATATGCCATCATTTTAAAAATGCTCACACCTAAATAATCGTGCATCAGATTTAAACAAACTTAACATGAAAGTTTCTTATAATTTTGGGTAATTTCATAATATGTAATTTTCATCAATGTTTAAAATGTTGTTTGTGTAATTTTTCCCATACGCCATGCTAAAATGATTTAATTCATAACTATTTAACCGTAGCTCCAAATTTAATAATCTTTATATGTAAATGGGGTAGAAAAATGCATAGCTTAACATGGTGGCATCTCTTTGCATGTTTAACATCTCTAAAATATGGTTTAGGGAAGAATGGGACCAAACCTAATATATGCACATGAGGAGTTTCCGGATTTGTTGTTTGTTGTTCCGGCCTCATTTAAACTTGCCTAGATAGGTAGTTTTCTTTTGCTTCACCTCTTGCCATGCTAACCAACATTTAATATTGTTGAGTATATAAACGGGAGAGAACTAAAATTCATGTGGTGTTTTCTTCAGTATGCAACTCCATTGCATATTGAGCTCCACTTAATTTGTAGTGTTGTTTGTTGCACTTTGCCATGCCATGCCTCATTAATCCGGACATGCATCATACTTGGGTGTGCATCATGCCATGCTTATGTGTTGGTTGTTTATTATGTTGTTTGCTTCTTTCTGGGTTGCTTCTCGCTTTAGCTTCGGTTTCGCTCCGGAGTTGTGAGGATCCGTTCGACTACGTCCGTTTGTCTTCTTCATGGACTCGTTCTTCTTCCTTGCGGGAACTCAGGCAAGATGACCATACCCTCGAAATCACTTCTATCTTTGCTTCCTAGTTGTTTCCTCTATTGCTATGCCGCGATACCTACCATTTGTTTTATCATGCCTCCCATATTGCCATGTCAAGCCTCTAACCCACCTTTCCTAGCAAACCGTTGTTTGGCTATGTTATCGCTTTGCTCAGCCCCTCTTATAGCGTTGCTTGTTGCAGGTGAAGATGAAGTTTGTTCCATTTGGAACATGGATATGTTGGGATATCACAATATCTCTTATTTTAATTAATGCATCTATATACTTGGTAAAGGGTGGAAGGCTCGGCCTTATGTCTGGTGTTTTGTTCCAATTTTGCCGCCCTAGTTTCTGTCATACCGGTGTTATGTTCCTTGATTTTGCGTTCCTTACACAGTTGGGTTATAATGGGAACCCCTTGATAGTTCGCTTTGAATAAAACTCCTCCAGCAAGGACCAACCTTGGTTTTACCATTTGCCTCACCACCACCTACCCTTCCCTCTGGTCATCTTTACTTTAAGCCCCCCGGGCTAGTGCTTGTCTAAGTGTTGGTCCGAACTGAGTAGACTGCAGGGCCACCTCGGGGAAACTTGAGGTTTGGTTTTACTCGTAGGATGCCTCATCCGGTGTTGCCCTGAGAACGAGATATGTGCAGCTCCTATCGGGATGTCGGCGCATCGGGCGGTCTTGCTGGTCTTGTTTTACCATTGTCGAAATGTCTTGTAACCGGGATTCTGAGTCTGGTCGGGTCTTCCTAGGAGAAGGAATATCCTTCGTTGACCATGAGAGCTTGTGATGGGCTAAGTTGGGACACCCTTGCAGGGTTTTGAACTTTCGAAAGTCGTGCCCGTGGTTATGGGAAGAAGGGAATTTGTTAATGTCCGGTTGTAGAGAACTTGACACTTCACTTAACTAAAATGCATCAGCCGCGTGTGTAGCCGTGATGGTCTCTTTTCGGCGGAGTCCGGGAAGGGAACACATTTTCGTGTTATGCTTGAACGTAAGTAGTTTCAGGATCACTTCTAGTTCACGACTATTGCTTTTCTTCTCTTCTCGCTCTCTTTTGCGTATGATAGCCACCATATGTGCTAGTGCTTGCTGCAGCTCCACCTCACTACCTTTTCCTACTTATAAGCTTAAATAGTCTTGATCGCGAGGGTGTGAGATTGCTGAGCCCCCGTGGCTCACAGTTTACTTCCAAAACCAGTTGCAGGTGCCGATGATAACCATGCAAGTGACGCAACCGAGTTCAAGGAGGAGCTCGATGAAGATCATGTTCGTTGTGTTGTTTCATTTCCAGTTGATCAGTACTGGCGCCCAGTCGGGGCGATCGGGGATCTATTGCATTTGGGGTTGTCTTTATTTTGGTTCCATAGTCGGACCTTGATTGTATTCTGGATGATGTAATACTATATTTATTGTATTTGTGTGAAGTGGCGATTGTAAGCCAACTCTTTATCCCTTTCTTATTCAGTACATGGGATATGTAAAGATTACCCCTCTTGTGACATGCCTACAATGCGGTTATGCCTCTAAGTCGTGCTCCGACACGTGGGAGATATAGCCGCATCTTGGGTGTTACACAATTCCATATCAACCATGGGAAGATATTAGCATGGATTTTGTACTTGGATTGCCTAGGACTAGAAATGGAAAGGATTCGGTATTTGTCGTTGTGGACCGCTTCTCTAAGATGGCACATTTCATTCCTTGCAACAAGATAGACGATGCTTCACATGTTGCCAATCTATTTTGTAGGGAAATATTGCATCTACATGGAGTGCCAAAGACAATCGTCTCGGACCGCGACGTCAAGTTCCTAAGCTACTTTTGGAAGACCCTCTATGCCAAGCTCGAAATCAAGCTACTATTCTCCATGACGCATCATCCGCAAACCGACGGCCAAACGGAGGTGACCAACCGCAAACTCTCCACTCTACTTCGAGTACTCATCAAAAAGAACATCAACAAGTGGGAGGAGTGTCTACCTATCACCGAGTTCGCCTACAACTGAGCAAAACACTCAACAATCGGCAAGTCCCCCTTCGAGGTCGTCTACGAATTCAACCCATTGTCACCATTGGACATTCTTCCTCTACCACTCCAAGAGCGCATCAATTTGGACGCAAGTGCACGTGTGAATCATCTCAAGAAGGTGCATGAAGATACAAGGCATACCATCGAGCGCCAAGTACAACGACTTGCGACCAAGCTCAACATCAACAAGCACCCTATGGTATTCAACACTGAAGATCTTGTGTGGCTACACCTTCGTAAGGACCGCTTTCCCCAAGAACGCAAGTCCAAACTTCGACCACGAGCGGATGGACCCTTCAAGGTGCTTGCACGCTACAACAACAACGCATACAAGATCGACATTCCACGCGACAAGTACTCCATGAGAGACATCTTCAACGTCAAAGATCTCTCTCCCTACCATGGTGATGAAGAATTTGATCCGAGGACGGATCTTCCCAAAGGGAAGGGAGATGATGCGGAACATCCCAAGGTCATCCCCATGGACCTACCATCGTCTCACCAAGTGCCTAGCGGACCCATGACACGAGCACGTGCAAGAGCTCTCGAAATCGAGGTGACATCTCTCCTCTCACATTTCCACTTCGATGCACATGAGACATGGCTACTACCTCAAACGGAGACATTGTGCATACTCAGGTATCAAGGAGTTGGCCATGAAGAAGCTAAGGAGCAAGGAGGGTCAGAAGAGGAAGATGGACGTGAAGACGGAGAAGAAGAGGAGCTACGGAAGAAGCCTGAGCCACCAGGCGACCGGTCGGGACCAGACGTATGGAGCCTGAAGTCCCAGCCACCGGACGACCGGTCGGGACCGGACATCCGGCACATGACGCCCCAGCCGAGCTACAGCGAGCGGACATTCGGCCCGGACTGGACGACCGGCGCCACTGCACCCGAGCCAATATCAGCGGAAGTATGAAGTGACCGGATGTCCGACACCCCCATCACAGAATGGATCCAGCGGATGTCCGGAAGCCACGGGACGTCCGGACGCCATTGATCCACTGGACGACTAGTCCCCAGCGGACGTCCGGTACCTGGCTGTGTCTAGTTTTGGGCCCGAGGCCCATGTACCCCCTCCTTTCGCCCCCATTTTCACTAAGACTATAAATATACCTCCTATTCATCCTAGCTAGAGTTGGCATTAGTTTAGCTCATATTTAGAGATAGAGCATTGCTCATCCACATCAGATCTACTCCACGAGAGAGACCGTGGCCCCTCTTCGGAGAAGATCCCTTTGGATTCAAGACCCCTCTAAGGGAAGATCCCCTTGTGGATTCAAGACCTCCTCACAGAGAAGATCAGCTACCTTTGTATCGTCCTTAGTTGTCCGTGGATAATGTGATCTCTTATGTACTCGAGGATCTAGCATATGTGTGACTATTTCTTGTTGGTTTAGTGATTTTCTCGTGTTTCCTCTCATGTTTCCCCTCGTGTTGTCCCTCGTGTTCTTCATGTTCATCGCGGGATCCGCTCCTTTCGTGAAAGATCGGGCGATTAGGGTTCCACCCTACATCAGGGGAGGCTTAAGTCAATGTTATATTCATGCCCCAAACATGAGCTCTCAAGAGAAATTATTATCCAGAATTTTTATGCTCGGCTTTCTCGTAATGATCAAACCATGCTTGATACTTCTTGTGTTGGTTCTTTTATGTAGAAGACTATTGAGTTCTGGTGGGATCTTTTGGAAAGAACTAAACACAACTCTGAAAATTGGGAACTCGACGAAGGTAAAGAGTCAGGTATTAAACTTAAGTATGATTGTGTGAAATATTTTATGAATATCGATGCTTTTCAAAAATTTAGTACTAAATATGGACTTGAGTCTGAGATAGTAGCTTACTTTACTGAATCATTTGCTACTCATGTTGATCTCCCTAAAGAGAAGTAGTTTAAATATCACCCACCTATTAAAGAAGAAATTAAAGAACCGGTACCCGTTAAATAAGAAACTATAATTTGTAATGTTGATAAAGTTGTTCCTACTGCTTATATTGAGAAACCACCTTTCCCTATTAGGATAAAAGAACATGCTAAAGTCTTAACTGTGGTCAACAAAAGATATATTAGAACACCTAAACCTGATGAACAAATTAAAGTAGAACCTAGTATTGCTATGGTTAAGGATCTCTTTGAAGAAATGTAGATGGGCATCTTATTTACTTCTGTGAAGAAGTTGCTAGAATTGCCAAACCTGATAAAAAGGATAAACATAGACCTGTTGTTGGCATGCCCGTTGTTTCAGTTAAAATAGGAGATCAGTGTTATCATGGTTTATGTGACATAGGTTCTAGCATGAGTGATATTCCTTATTCCTTATATCAAGAAATTATGAATGACATAGCACCCACAGAGATAGAAGACATATATGTTACTATCAAACTTGCTAATAGAGACACTATATCACCAATTGGGATTGTTAGAGATGTTGAAGTCTTGTGTGGGAAAATAAAATACCCTACTGATTTTCTGGTTCTTGGTTCCCCACAAGATGACTTCTGTCCCATTAACTTTGGTAGACCTTTCTTGAACACCGTTAATGCTAGAATAGACTGTGAGAAACAAACTGTTGGTGTTAGTTTTGGTGATGAGTCTCATTGGTTTAATTTTTCCAAGTTTAGTATAAAACTTCATGAAAAAGAATTGCCTCATAAATATGAATTAATTGGTCTTGCTTCTATTATTTTGCCTCCTATTGATCCACTAGAACAATATTTGCTAGACCATGAAAATGATTTACATATGCATGAAAGAAATGAAATAGATAAGATTTTGTTTGAACAACATCCTCTGCTTAAACACAATTTTCCTATTGAAACTCTAGGAGGTCCTCCTCCACCTAAAGGTGATCCTTTGTTTGAATTAAAACAATTGCCAGACACTTTGAAATATGATTATCTTGAAGAAAAGAAGATATGTCCTATTATTATTAGTGCTAACATTTCAAAACATGAAGAAGAAAGATTATTGAAAGTTCTAAGGAAGCACCGAGCTGCTATTGGATATACTCTTGATGATTTAAAGGGCATTAGTCCCACTCTATGTCATCACAAAATTAATATGGAACCTGATGCTAAACCTGTTGTTGATCACCAACATCGATTAAATCCAAAAATGAAGGAAGTGGTAAGAACATAAATATTAAAACTTCTGGAAGCAGGTATAATCTATCCTATAGCTAATAGTAGATGGGTAAGTCCTGTTCATTATGTCCCTAAAAAGGGAGGTATTACCATTGTTCCTAATGATAAGAATGAACTTATTCCACAAAGAATTGTATAGGTTATAAAATGGTAATTGATTTTAGAAAATTGAACAAAGCAACAAGAAATGATCATTACCCTCTACCTTTTATTGATCAAATGCTAGAAAGATTTTTTAAGACACACATTTTTGCTTCCTTGATGGATATTCTGGTTTTTCACAAATACCTGTCTCTCAACCTGATCAAGAAAAGACTACTTTTACTTGTCCCTTTGGAACATATGCTTATAGACGTATGCCTTTTGGTTTATGCAATGCACCTGCTACCTTTCAAAGATGTATAACTGCTATATTCTCTGACTTTTGTGAAAGGATTGTTGAGGTTTTCATGGATGATTTCTTTGTTTCTGGGAAGTCTTTTGATGATTGTTTAAGCAATCTTGATCGAGTTTTGCAGAGATGCGAGCAAACAAATCTTGTCTTGAATTGGGAAAAGTGCCACTTTGTGGTTAATGAAGGTATTGTCTTGGGCCATAAAATTTCTGCAAGAGGTATTGAAGTGGACAAAGCTAAGGTTGATGCAACTGAGAAAATGCCATGTCCTAAAGATATCAAAGGTATTCATAGTTTCCTATGTCATGCTGGTTTCTATAGGAGATTTATCTAAGACTTCTCTAAAATTTCTAGGCCTCTTATGAATCTTTTGCAAAAGGACATTCCTTTTGTTTTTCATGATGATTGTTTAGAAGCTTTTGAAACACTCAAGAAAGCCTTAATTTCTGCACCTATTGTTCAACCACTTGATTGGAGCTTGCCTTTTGAAATTATGTGTGATGCTAGTGATTATGTTGTTGGTGCTATTCTAGGACAAAGAGTTGATAAGAAACTGAATGTTATTCATTATGCTAGTAAAACTCTAGACAGTGCTCAACGAAATTATGCTACTACTGAAAAAGAATTCTTAGCAGTGGTGTTTGCTTGTGATAAATTTTGACCTTACATTGTTGATTCAAAAGTAATTGTTCACATCGATCATGCTGCTATTAAATATCTTATGGAAAAGAAAGATGCTAAACCTAGACTCATTCGATGGGTTCTCCCGCTACAAGAATTTGATTTACATATCACTGATAGAAAATGAGATGAGAACCCCGTAGCTGATAACTTGTCTAGGCTTGAATATGTACCTGATGACCCACTACCTATTGATGATAGTTTTCCTGATGAGCAGTTAGCTGCAATAAATGTTGCTCACAACACTCCTTGGTATGCTGACTATGTTAATTACATTGTTGCTAATATTTACCACCTAGTTTTACATATCAACAAAAGAAAAAAAATTCTTCTATGATTTAAGACACTACTTTTGGGATGACCCACATCTTTATAAAGAAGGAGTAGATGGTGTTATTAGATGTTGTGTACCTGAGCATGAACAGGGACAAATCCTACGGAAATGTCACTCCGAAGCTTATGGAGGGCATCATGCTAGAGATAGAACTGCTAACAAGGTATTGCAATCTGGATTTTATTGGCCTACTCTCTTAAAGGATGCCCGTAAGTTCGTCTTATCTTGTGCTCAATGCCAAAGAATAGGTAATATCGGTAAGCGTCAAGAAATGCCTATGAATTATTCACTTGCCGTTGAACCATTTGATGTTTGGGGATTTGATCACATGGGACGTTTTCCTTCCTCTAATGGGTATACACATATTTTGGTTGTTGTTGATTATGTTACTAAATGGGTAGAAGCTATTCGAACCAGTAGTGCTGATCACAACACCTCTATTAAAATGCTTAAGGAAGTTATTTTCCCAAGGTTTGGAGTCCCTAGGTATTTAATGACTGATGGTGGTTCCCACTTTATTCATTGTGATTTCCGTAAAATGCTTGCCAAGTATGATGTTAACCATATAACTGCATAACCTTATCATCCTGAGTCTAGTGGTCAAGTTGAACTTAGCAATAGAGAAATAAAATTAATCTTGCAAAAGACTGTCAATAGGTCCCGAAAGAATTTGCCTAAGAAATTATATGATGCACTTTGAGCTTGTAGAACAGCATATGAAAATCCCATGGGTATGTCTCCTTATAAAATGGTTTATGGAAAAGCTTGTCATTTGCCTCTTGAATTAGAACATAAAGCATATTGGGCAATCAAAGAATTGAACTATGATTTCAAACTTGCTAATGGAAATAGGTTATTTGATATTAGCTCTTTAGATGAATGGAGAACCCAAGCTTATGAAAATGCCAAGTTGTTTAAAGAAAAAGTCAAAAGTTGGCATGGTAAGAGAATCCAAAAGCGTGAGTTTAAAGTAAGAGAATATGTTCTTTTGTACAACTCTCGTTTCAGATTCTTTGCAGCAAAACTCCTCTCAAAATGGGAAGGCCCCTATGTCATCGAGGAGGTTTATTGTTCTAGAGCCGTCAAAATAAATAATGTTGATGGTACTAACCCGAAGGTTGTTAACGGGCAACAAATAAAACATTATATCTTAGGTACGCCCATTAATGTTGAAAGTAATATTATCCAAACTTTGACACCGAAACAACATATAAAAGAGTCCTTCCAGAACACTCCAGAATCATTAAAATAAGGAGGTATGTGATACGGTAAGTAAACGGACTCCGAAAAATCTGCAAAAATATTTTTTGGTTAGTTCTGGAATATTTAGAAAAATGGGAAAAAAATAAGAAACTTCCAGGAAGCGTACCCTGGTGGGCACAAGACACCAAGGGCGCGCCCAGCTGGGTACCTTCCGGACTCCATTTTTCTACAGCTTGCTTGTTTCCCAAGATAAAAAATCTTAATATACCCCCTGAACCTGTTGACCACCTTATCGCGGAGAAATCTTCTGTTTTCTTTTCTTGCTGCTTTCCTGTCAGATCTGAAAAATATGTCGTCCCAATACTCCGAGGGTGAGAGTTATGATGTTGATTTCATCACAAACCCCAAGTACAATGGGGATGTGGAGCGCTATGGCTGGACCACAGAGGAAGAGGAATATTATTATCCTAGGGAGAAGCATGAGATGAGCTCAGATGAAGATGAACCTCCGCTACCTCAACCTGGGGACATGCATGTGGAATTCAAGAAGTCAAGCCTCCCCAATAAAGCAAAGAGGCCTATGGTTCAGTTTATACGTTTTTGCTTTTTGCAGGAATGCAAGCAGGACATATGTAAGAGGGTACTGGAGCTCGAGCAGGAGGTCGGTGAATTGAAGGAGGAAAATTCCATCCTCAAGTGTAAGCTAAGGAAGAAAGGGAAACCATTGAGGTAGTCCTGGATTAAGGGGTCCTCAGGTGTCCAGGCTATGTGGTATGGGCCATACCGATGGGCCGTGAAGATACAAGGTAGAAGACTTTTCCTTTCTCTGTAAAACCAACCCTGTACAACCCTAGGCCCCTCCGGTGTTTATATAAACCGGAGGGTTTAGTCCGTAGAGGCTATCAAAATTCATATAGGCTAGACATCTAGGGTTTAGCCATTACGATCTCGATGTAGATCAACTCTTGTAACCCATGTACTCATCAAATACAATCAAGCAGGACATAGGGTTTTTCCTCCATTAAGAGGGCCCGAACCTGGGTAAACATCGTGTCTCCCTTGTCTCCTGTTTCCTTCGATCCTCAGACGTATAGTTCGGGACTGCCTACCCGAGATCGGCCAGTTTTGACACTGACATTGGTGCTTTCATTAAGAGTTCCACTATGCCGTCGGCAGAAGGTCGGTGGCTCGTTCGATCATCAACAACCATGCCATTTCTGGGGAAACATTCCTCCCCGGTCAAATTGTTGTGTTCGACGGCTTCATTCTGTGTGCCAACTCAATTGGCCACCTCGAACAGATTGACAGCTACGCCGCTGGTCAAGAGATTAGTTTTGGGAACCTAAATTATGTCGCTGATATCCGAGGGGACTTGATATTCGAAGGGTTCGCGGCCCCTACCACCGCTCTGGCCTTAGATCCATAGCAAACTACTAGGTCCAAAGATGAGAGTTTGGAGCCCGCCGGACTCTCTGCTATGATGCTCACTATTGGAGATCCAGAGGCGATTGTGTCCTCGGCAAACTCGGAATCAGATTGGGTTCCCCCTATCATTGAAAGGCCGTTCTCGCCCCTGGACTCTAGCTCCAAACTCTCCAAGTCCACGCAAAGCGAGCATGGCCAAGAGGCCTTTGCCCTTTCCAGCCCCACAGATTCTCGTTTCCCCGTCCAATCCACACTCTTAAATGAGGCTCTAGACTTAATGCAGTCCCTCGCCATTACAGAGGAATCACATCCGAACTATGCCCAGCCCGAATTAGGGGCTGAGAGCAGGGAATTTTATGTACCACCCACCACCCGCTTCATAGCCACCGTTGAGGACTTAACCGACATGTTGGATTACACCTCCGAAGACATCGACACCATGGACGACGATGCCGGAGACGAGCAAGGCCGACACCCGCCGCTTACCAGACATTGGACGGCCACCTCCACATACGATGTGTATTTGGTGGATACACCGAAAGAAGATGATAGCGAAGGTAGGAAGGATCCGGTTGAGGAAAAACCTGCTGAGGCACCACCGAAGTGTCGACACCAGCGACGCCGCTCAAAATTGTGTCATGAAAAAGACAGTAATACCGGCACTGGAGACAATAACACTCCAGAGAACGCCGAAGCCCCCGTCGATCCCACATCCAAACAGGATGATGTGGAGGAGGGGCAAGTTAACCCCAACGGTCCGTTCAGGAATGAGGATTTGGAAGATAGCAACTATCTACAGCTCTCCAAGGATGATGTCAGCCTCGGCAACAAAGATTTCATCGAGCCAGTGGAACCCCTCGAGCAGGAGCGCTTTAAGCGCCAACTGATCATTACTACAAGAATCCTAAAAATGAACCAGCAACGGCTGCAAGCCGAACAGGATACACTCAATGACAGATGGACCCAGGTCCTAGCCGCCGAAGAATATGGCCTCCAACGCCCAACAAAGAGTTATCCGAAGCGTCTACTACTACCACAATTCGATGGCGAGGCCTTCGAGCCAATACTATCAAAACATGACCGCACTGATGAACTAGATGGGCCACCATGTGGGCGAGATAAAAGCGGCCACCTACACCGAACACTAACCCGCACCATCTCGCCGAAGGGGCAGAGAAACAGCGGCTCCAGGATACACCTATGACCTATGATGGGACCTGAGCAATTGAACAGACCAAGCCAGATCAATTTATGGATCAAGGGGGCGTGCCCCAACGCGAGAAGATGACTGTCAAGCCTGGCGCAATAGGAACAACCTCACCAGGGCCAAAAACTGCATACGGATGTCATCCGAACTCCATCGTGACGTTGCACGATACAGAGGCGCCTCACACCCCTTATGCTTTACCGACGAGGTAATGCAATACCAGTTCCCAGAAGGGTTTAAAAATGTAAACATCGAATCATACGACGGCACGACCGATCCCGCGGTATGGATTGAAGATTTCCTTCTCCATATCCACATGGGCCGCGGTGACGATGTCCACACCATCAAATACCTCCCCTTAAAGCTGAAAGGACCAGCACGACACTAGCTAAATAGCCTCCCAGAAAACTCTATTGGTATTCAGGAAGATTTGGAAGATGCCTTTAGAGACAGTTTCCAAGGTACCTATGTCCGGTCTCCGGACGCCGATGACCTCAGTCACATAGTCCAGCAACCCAGAGAATCAGCCCGAAAACTCTGGACGAAGTTCTTAATTAAAAAGAACCAAATTTTTGATTGTTCGGACGCCGAAGCCCTTGCAGCCTTTAAACACAACGTCCGTGACGAGTGGCTCGCCCGACACCTCGGCCAAGAAAAACCGAAGTCCATGGCAGCTCATACCACACTCATGACCCGCTTTTGTGTGGGAGAAGATAGCTAGGTAGCTCGTAGAAGCAACAACACCAGCGACCCGGGCATGTAACACCCACGATGCGGCTATATCTCCCACGTGTCGGAGCACGACTTAGAGGCATAACCGCATAGTAGGCATGTCACAAGAGGGGTAATCTTTACAAATCCCATGTACTGAATAATAGAGGGATAAAGAGTTGGCTTACAATCGTCACTTCACACAATACATAAATATAGAATTACATCATCCAGAATACAATCAAGGTCCGACTACGGAACCAAATAAAGAAAGACAACCCCTAATGCTAGATCCCCGATCGCCCCGACTGGGCTCCACTACTGATCAACTAGAAAACAAAACAACACAACGAACACGATCTTCATTGGGCTCCCACTCGAGCTGGGTTTCGTCACCTGCACTGGTATCATCGGCACCTGCAACTGGTTTTGGAAGTAATCTGTGAGTCACGCGGACTCAACAATCTCACACCCTCGTGATCAAGACTATTTAAGCTTATGGGTAGGAAACAGTAGTGAGGTGGAGCTGCAGCAAGCACTAGCATATATGGTGGCTAACTTATGCAAATGAGAGCGAGAAGAGAAGCAAAGCACGGTCGTAAACTAGAAGTGATCAAGAAGTGATCCTGAAACTACTTACGTATAGGCATTACACAAGAACCCTGTTCACTTCCCGGACAACGCCAGAAAGAGACCATCACGGCTACACACGCGGTTGATGCGTTTTAATTAAGTTAAGTGTCAGGTTTTCTACAACCGGATATTAACAAATTCCCATCTGCCCATAACCGCGGGCACAACTTTCGAAAGTTCAAAACCCTGCAGAGGTGTCCCAACTTAGCCCATCACAACCTCTCACGGTCAACAAAGGATATTCCTTCTCCCAGGATGACCCGATCAGACTCGGAATCCTGGTTACAAGACATTTCGACAATGGTAAAACAAGACCAGCAAGACCGCCCGAATGTGCCAACAAATCCCGATAGGAGCTGCACATATCTTGTTCTCAGGGCACACCGGATGAGCAATCCGTACAACTAAAACCAACCCTCAAGTTTCCCCGAGGTGGCGCTGCAAGGGGCTCTAGTTCGGACCAACACTTAGAGAAGCACTGGCCCGGGGGGGTTAAAATAAAGATGACCCTCGGGCTCACGAAAACCCAAGGGAAGGTGATAGGTTGTTAGTGAAAATGTAAAACCAATGTTGGGCCTTGCTGGAGGAGTTTTATTCAAGGCGAACTGTCAAGGGGTTCCCATTATAACCCAACCGCGTAAGGAACGCAAAATCAAGGAACATAACACCGGTATGACAGAAACTAGGGCGGCAAGAGTGGAATAAAACACCAGGCATAAGGCCGAGCCTTCCACCCTTTACCAAGTGTATAGATGCATTAATTAAAATAAGAGATATTGTGATATCCCAACATATCCATGTTCCAACATGGAACAAACTCCATCTTCACCTACAACTAGCAACGCTATAAGACGGGCTGAGCAAAGCGGTAACATAGCTAAACAACGATTTGCTAGGAAAAGGTGGGTTAGAGGCTTGACATGGCAATATGGGAGGCATGATAAAGCAAGTGGTAGGTATCGCGGCATAGCAAAAGAGCGAGCAACTAGCAAGCAAAGGTAGAAGTGATTTCGAGGGTATGGTCATCTTGCTTGCAAAGTTCTCCGACTTGATGAAAGCTTGATCCTCGCAAGCGTACTCAACAGGTTCCTCGATCACGTACTCGTCTCCCGGCTCTACCCAAGGCAAGAATACAAGCAACGGAAACAAGAATCAACCACGATGCAATGCGCAAGCAACATGATGCAAAACATGGCATGATATGCGGGATGTGATATGCAATGCATATGCGAGCTACAGAAGGAAAAGATTGATCAAGGCATCAACTTGGCAAACCAAGTGCACCCCTGGAAAGATGAGTTGATTTCGGTCGAAATCGATATAAATATCACCGGAATCGGATGCACGGTTTTGGAAATGGCAAGCAAAACAAGAATGGCACAATTCTGCGATTAATAGCACGATGCCAACTAGAATGCAACAAGAAACTAAGCTACTGCACTCCAACATAACAACAAAGCACATGGCAGTGATCTACTCAATATGCTTGACAAAAGATGAACACTTAGCTACAGCCAAATCACATAAGAGCAGGTTCAAACAAGCATGGCAAAAGTGCAAAAGATAACAGCATCACAGACTTAGTGAAAATACTAACATGTCAGGATTTAACATCAGGAAGCAATGTTTAGAGAAAGATAACAACATGCTACAGGATCAGATCATAGAAATACAAGGCATGGAATGAATCTACTTCAAGCATATAACAAAAGTCCCTTACTGGCCATAAGCCAAAAAGGACCAGAAGATATGATGGCACCCATGTAAACATAGCAAGTTTCGTTAACAGATTCAGACTTAGCAGAAAACTGGACATGGCAAAAAACGGAGTTAAGTAGGCATGTTTGCGAGCTCGATGCACTCAACACAAGGCATTGCATGACAAACTAAGCATACTACCAGCAAGAAGGAATGATCAAGAAGCTAACCATGGCAAGAACAATCTCATAACATGCATGGATCAACTACAACAACCTTGGCAAAATTGATTAACACGTAAACAATCTGCCAGGACCATTTTGTAGCAAAAGTAGAGCAAGATTGAGTCATGCTAGGGCACTCCGTAAATGCAAATAGGGGCATGGATGGATAGAGCATAACCATATGTCAAAATCGTCCTTAATGAACATACTAAAAAGAGGCATGGATCTCTCTGTAGCAACATGAACACATGGCATAAAATAACAGCAGAGCAAAGACTTGGTGAAATTCTAAGTCCCTGAAATCAGCAATATCACGAGAGCTACTTTGCATGCTTGTTCTAATCACCACATTGATCACAAAAATACATGGCATACACACCTGTAAAGATGGCATGGCATAGCCCAAAACACATGTAGAACTCATGACCATATGCATCACACAATAATCATGGCAAAAACAAAAATGATCATAAACTGATAAGAAACAACACCTAACATTTTATAGCACTCTTTCATCAGCTATTTGGGCATCAAGATGGACTCAAACAAGCATGGAACAATGGAACAAAATGAAGAGCACATCATGATGAACATTTTGATATGTGGCACGCCCAAAATGGAGCTACGGGCACAGAGTTATGGCATGTTGAACAAGGCATAAAATTAACCAGAAAAAGGACTTAGCAACGAAAACTACCTCCGGATGGATCTTGGGTTTGCACACGAAAGCCGAGGTTCGTCGGGGATGGATGGATCTGGACGGCCGGCGAGGAAAACGGCGGCGCGAGACGCCGGAGCTCGCCGGAGACGCGGATCCGGCCGGCGAGGTGCGGAGGAAGGAGTGCCGAGACGGAGCGAAGGCGGCGAGGCGCGTCGGCGGCGAGGAGCAAGCGGCGGAGCGGCGAGGTGGCGGTGGGCAGCGCACAGCGGCGTGGAGGCGGCGGCCGGAGCGGCAGAGTGAGGTGCGGCGCGCGGTGGCGCACGCGGGCCCGGGCGGCGGCGTGGTCGCCCGAGGCGGCGGGGACGGCCAGGCGCGGGGCGCAGCGCATCGGGCGTGGTCGGGTCGGGGGGCCGTCCGGGGTCCCACAGGGCCGCTGTGGCGGAGGGATGCGTCGGCGACAATTGTCGCGCCCTGATTGGCGCGGGGCGGCGGCGCTGCTAAGGTGTCGCCCCGAGATTGGTCCGGGCGACGTGGCTGAGGGCGACGGACATGTCCGGCGCGGCGCGGACGCGTCTGGTCGCGCGGAGGAGGAGAAGGTTAGGGTTCAACCGCGAAAATTTGGAGGGGATCACATATATATAGGTAGAGGGAGCTAGGAGAGTCCAAATGAGGTGCGGTTTTCGGCCACGTGATCGTGATCGAACGACCGAGAGGATGGAGGGGATTTGGATGGGTTTGTGGGCTGACTTGGAGGGGTGTTGGGCTGCAACACACACAAGGCCTTTACGGTTCCCCGGTTAACCGTTGGAGTATCAAACGAACTCCAAATGGCACGAAACTTGACAGGAGGTCTACCGGTAGTGTACCAAGGCCGCTTGGAAAATCTCGGTCCAATCCGAGAACGTTTAACACCCACTCACGAAAAGAGGCAAAAGGGGGCGCCGGAGGACATAGGAGTGTCGGATCGCAAAACGGACAAAGGGGAAAATGCTCAGATGCATGAGATGAACACGTATGCAAATGTGATGCACATGATGACATGATATGAAAAGCATGGCACGCAAACAAATGACATGGCAACAACGGCGAATAACTGGGAGACACCTGGCGCATCGGTCTTGGGGCATTACACGGGCACCTCCGAAGCCAGAGATGGCAACGGTAGGCCACGATGCAACAAACACAAGCGTTGAAGCAACAATGAAGATACCGAAGACGTGACGGTCAATGACGGATTCAGTGGGTCTAAACCCGGTCAGCAGAAGAAGCCATTCAAAGGAGGCAAATATGGTCCATCCAGTTTAAATAGAATACTCGATCTGCCTTGCCAGATCCATGGCACCCCTGACAAGCCTGCCAATCATACCGACAGCTGTTGGGTCTTTAAACGGGCCTGTAAGCTAAACACAGAAAACAGTGAATATGATCTACATCACTCATATCCCTAAGCGGGAGGGCAAGCACGCACTATGGGACATCTACGCCATGGAGCGAGTCGCCCCAAAATTCAACCCATGGTCGGCTTGCCCGATCACTTTTGACCGCAGAGACCATCCGACCAGTATCCGTCATGGAGGTTCGGCAACATTGGTCCTCGATCCAATCATTGACGGATTCCATCTCACGCGAGTCCTCATGGACGACGACAACAGTCTTAACCTACTTTATCAGGACACCGTCCATAAAATGGGTATTGATATGTCAAGGATCAAGCCCACTAAAACCACCTTTAAAGGAGTAATACCCGACGTAGATGCCTACTGCACAGGGTCAATAACGCTGGAGGTAGTCTTTGGCTCACCGAATAACTTCCAAAGCGAAGATTTGATCTTCGACATCGTCCCCTTCCGCAGTGGTTATCATGCACTGCTCGGATGAACCGCTTTCGCCTGTTTCAATGCAGTCCGGCACTATGCTTATCTAAAGCTTAAGATGCCCGGACTACATGGTGTCATAACAGTCAATGGAAATATGGAGCGCTCCCTCCATACTGAGGAGCATACTGCGGCCGTCGCAGTTGAGGTACAGGGTGGCATTATCAAGTCGAATACTTCATCGGCCATCAAGCCCCCGGACACTGTCAAACGAGTCTGGTCTACCCTGCAGAACGACAGTTCGGTTCATCCAAAACTAGATTAGCAATTCGGCCTCCATCAAAACCCCAACCTAATCGCGGCATACGTACCGCACGTACATAACTACGCACTAAAAATACCATGGGCAAGGACGGAGGCACACTAAGGACAAAGTCCACAACACCGCTCGACCCTATTCGGACCTTAATAATCTTTCCTTTTCTCTTTTTATTTTTTTATTTTTAGGTTCTTTAAAACCCAAATCACTTTTTGGTGGTACAAAGGGCCTTTTCAGGCCCCTTCTGTATACACGATCGTTGACCCTCTCAAAGGATCCTACACCAAGATGAAAAGTGGTGCAGACGTGCGGCAAGGTGTCCAAAGGATCTCCAAGACCACCTTTTTCTAGGACCTATACACAGCTTTCCCTTGTTCTCAAATTCTTGGCATGTAAAATAGCCTTGATGATTACAACATTCTCTGTAAGAGCACATTTTGACGTATTGATTAGATTATAGCGGAAACAGTTTTCGACCAACCCTATTCGGCATTGGCTTATTTCATAACATGTACTCCGTCTCCATGACAGATTGACATATACACCTCGGCATAAATTGCCAGGTGCTCTATTCGGCCACATATATTTTTCAAAAACAAAATTCCGAACACTTTTATAGTATACTTCAGCGTCCCGAATACCGCATTATATGCATTGGCTCCGAATCATGTCTTTGGTCAATAGTTGGGTTGCCCGGCTCCTATGGTTACCACCTTACGTTCCACTTGTTCGGCTAAGGTAGTAAAGGGAGAACTACTGCGATTGTGTTTCTAGCTCGTCCGGTCAAACACCTCAGTAGAGAAAGCTGAAAACTGACTATCATGATATAGCGAGAGCTGTCAGCGGTTCAGCGACTTACTAAATCTTTTGCGATTTTTTCTGTATTATACAAAGAACTAGCCTCCACCCGGTCACGCGCCTAAAGCACCCATGTGCAGAGAGCCGCACGTGCACCAGGGGCTAGCTCATAGTCCCATTGTCAAAATCCAATGGGTAAGTGAGAGTGATAAAGCCACATAGTCTGATTGCCTAGTTCACTGCACGGTCACCTCCTTTACGGACCAAGACGTTGGGTCAAGTGTGGTCATGTGCTATTCTGAACACCCCCGTTGTATCTACGTGGGGCCTGAAGCCGACGAATGGCAAACTTTCAGATATAGAAACGGCCGCACATGAGGAAAATAATTCCAGATAAAGGCACAAGTATATTATACAAGCCTTGTTTCATAACACAAAGTCTGAGTAGCCCGGATACATTCGTTCAAACATAATATCCTTCGAGCATTGACCCTCTATTAAACGGGCACCTAGGATGTCTTCGAAATATCGCTCCGGCTCGTGATGGTCCTTGCCTCCAGGTGGGCCCTCAACTGCCATGACGGTGGCCTTCATCTTTGCCCAATGCATCTCGACACAGGTGAGGGAGTCCTCGACTAAGGGGTCCTCGGGCGTCCGGCCTGTTAGCCATGGGTCGGACTAATGGGCTGTGAAGATATGAAGACCGAAGACTGCACCCGTGTCCGGATGGGACTCTCCTTGGCGTGGAAGGCAAGCTTGGCTACCGGATATGTAGATTCCTTTCTTTGTAACCGACCTTATGTAACCCTAGATCCTCCTGGTGTCTATATAAACCGGAGGAGTTAGTCTGGAGGGGGGAGATTCATTATCATAGCCATACAAGCTAGACCTCTAGGGTTTAGCCATTACGATCTCGAGGTAGATAAACTCTTGTAATACTCCTATTCATCAATATCAATCAAGCGGGACGTAGGGTATTACCTCCATATAGAGGGCCCGAACCTGGGTAAACATCGTGCCCCTTGTCTCCTGTTACCATCGACCTTAGACGCACAGTTCGGGACCCCCTACCCGAGATCCGCCGGTTTTGACACCGACATTGGTGCTTTCATTGAGAGTTCCACTGTGTCATCGACAACAAGATCGATGTCTCATCTTGTTCTCAAGGATAATTGCGCCACCGGAGGAACGCTGGTCCAGGCCAAACTCTTCGGCTGGGCGGATTTACCATGACCGCCCGTTCGGTCATTGAGCCGATGATGACCTCTCGGGTCATCGAAAAACCCCTTCATATCGACTCCGAACACTCCAAGAAGATGGATCTGGCGGAGCTTTCGTCCTTAAACAAGCTCCTAGATCGCATCGCCGCCCTGGAGGTCACTGCGGACTACGATCGGATTGGGCTTAAACCCGATCAAAGAGAAATCAAATCTCCACCAATCACCCACCAAATAGCGGTAGTCGAGGAGCGAGTCGACAAGTCTCCCTCCATATTAAGGACGGACTATGTCCGGATCTCTAGTCGTGAAGAGCCGGACACCTACCCGCGAGGTGAAGCATCCTGCCCTCCGAAGATAGAATCGGACGACCGGCCTAAGAAATTAGCGGACATCCCGTAGCCCGATCTGCTATGTTTGGAAGACCTTCAGACTCCGGATCCAAAACTGGGACAGGGTTCAGATTTTAATCCACCCACCCACCCAAATAGAAGCACTCTCATGAGCATAAAACAACAGTCTCAGGAAACGGTCCACCACTTCTGGGCCAGATTCCTTCTTGTCAAAAACAAGATTAAAGATTGCCGCAATGAGGAAGCGATCTCAGTGTTCCGCAACAATTGCAGGGACGAAGGAATCCTCAACGCCATAAACCATCATCGCATCCTACACTTTGCTGACTTGGCAACTATCATACAGCAGTATAGTGCAATGGAAAGCGCTTGGAAAACTCAAGCAGCTCGTTATGAATCATCGGTCCCCACTCAACCCCTTATTCAGGCGAAAAGGGCGCACCTTTGCAACATGCTCGGTTAAATAGTAAATAAATACAAGTCCAGTATGGGGCGCGAAACCGTTCTGGAAGGATAACTCGATGGGCCATGTAAAATACATGCAACACCGGATAACATACCAACACATAGCCTTAGAGCATCTTGGATATTCCAGCAAGTGGCCAAGAGCGGCAAGGATATCCTCACCAAGAATAACCCAGAACAACACCCCAGAGGACAATGACCCAAAAGTACTGACGGTCTTCGAGACATTCACCTCAAATAATAGGTGCAAAAGAGCCTACGCGGACTCGCCGAAGTCTGTCAAATAGCAGCGATAAACCCTTCGAACGACACGGCTATAATTTTTAATGCAGACGATGAACCAAAATACTGGACAGTCCGAGCACTAGCCGCCTTGGTCCTCAGTGCAATCATGGACGGCTTTCGGCTCACCAAGGTCCTCATGGACGGTGGCAGCAGACTAAACCTCATCTACGAAGATACACTCCACAAAATGGAAATAGACAGGAGCCGCATTGAGCAAAGCAGCATGACCTTCCAAGGAATTATTCCCAGTCGGGAGGCGCGGTGTGTGGGAAAATAACACTCGACGTGGTATTCGGCATGCCGGAGAATTATCAGTCCGAAGAAATAACCTTCCAAGTGTCTCCTTTCAATAGAGGATATCACGCCCTCTTAGGGCGAGATGAATTTACGCGCTTCCAAGCAGTACCCCATTATGGATACATGAAGCTTAAGATGCCTGGGCCAACGCTATAATCACTCTAGCTAGTGATCCGGACATAACACTCCGCGCCGAGAATAAAACCGCATCCTTGGCCCTCGAGGCATTATCTGTAGCCCTCACAGCCAAAGAATTAACCACGTTGCGCTCCACGGTGGACAGGGATGGTGTGGTCCTAGACAAACGACCCAAATCCACCTCCTTCAAACCAGCATTAGAAATAGTCAAATTCCAAGTCCATCCAACGGACCCCAAGAAGACAGCGTCCATCGGAGCACAATTAGACCCAACGGTTGACGCCACACTATGAGAGTTCCTGCGCGAGAATTGGGATATGTTGGCCTGTCACCCTTATGATATGCCAGGAATCCCATGCGAGTTGGCCGAACACAGCCTCAATATATTAAAGGGATATAAACCGGTCAAGCAAACACTGCGGCGCTTTTCCGAACCCAAACATCAAGCTATGGGGGAGGAGCTAGCCAAGCTAATTGAGGCCGGACTCATCAGAGAAATAAAGCATCCGGACTGGCTGGCAAACCTGGTGATGGTACCAAAGAAGGACAAATCCTGGCGGTTGTGCGTCGATTTTAAAGACCTCAATAAGGCTTGTCCTAAGGATCCCTCCCCCTCCCCCGCATTGATCAAATCATTGATGCTACCGCAGGACACGACTCACTATGTTTCCTTGATGCATATTCCGGATACCATCAAATCAAAATGAAGGAGTCCGATCAAGCTGCAACATCATTCATTACACCATATGGACCATTTTCTTCAACACCATGCCCTTTGGGCTCAAGAACGCCGGCTCCACGTACCAACGCATGATTCAAACATGCCTGGAGAAACAGATCGGCAAGACAGTTGAAGCTTATGTGGACGACATCGTCATAAAAACTAGGTGCGTCGAAACATTAATAGACGATTTACGTCTCACATTCGATAACCTCCGCGCGTATGACATTAAGCTCAATCCCGAAAAGTGCGTTTTCGGTGTCCCCATCGAAAAACTGCTGGGCTTCATCATTTCCAACAGAGGAATTGAAGCAAATCCAGCCAAAATCCAAGCTCTGTCACAACTGGCTAAGCCAACAGACCTTAAACATGTCCAAAAGCTCACGGGTTGCGTGGCAGCTCTAAGCCGCTTTATCTCCAGATTGGGAGAAAAGGCACTGCCACTCTATCGCCTTCTACGGCGAACCGATCACTTCGAGTGGACGGACGCGGCAACAGCCGGACTGGAGGAAATAAAAACCGTTCTTGCGAGCAACCCAATCCTGGCCATGTCAAACGTCGGCGAACCGATGTTGTTATACATATCGGCAACACATCAGGTGGTGAGCACCATGCTCGTTGTCGAACAAGAACAGGACGAACACAAATTCCCGCTTCAGAAGCCAGTATACTACGTATCCATTGTCCTTACACCATGGAAATCCCGGTACCCCCATCATCAAAAGATAGCATACGCGGTCTTCATGGCATCCCGAAAGCTCCATCACTACTTCCAGGAGTGTTCGATCACGATGGCTTCCGAAGTACCGCTCAACGACATCATAAACAACCACGATGCCACGGGCCGGATTGCCAAATGGGCCATTAAGCTCCTTCCATTTGATATTACATATAAACCACGTCGAGCTATTAAATCCCAAGTACTAGCTGACTTCGTCGCCGAATGGACAGAGGCCGAACTCCCTAAAGAGTACAGCGCATATTCCAACTGGGTTATGTATTTCGATGGCTCCAAAATGCTGTCAGGGCTAGGGGTGAGCATCATCTTAATGTCACCAACTAGAGACGTCGTTCAGTACGTACTCCAAATACTATACACAGACTGCAACAATGCAGCCGAATACGAGGCCTTATTGCATGATCTCTGGATGGCCGTCTCCATGGGCATACAACGCCTACAAGTGCGCGGGGACTCAAACCTTGCAATATCTCAAGTAAATGGAGACTTCGACACCAAAGATCCAAAGATGGCAGATTACAGTAATGTTGTCATAAAAATATCGGCCCGGTTTGAGGGGCTCGAGTTCCACCATGTGGATCGAGAAAGTAATCAGGCGGCGGACGTCCTTGCTAGTATCAACGCTAAGCGTGACCCCGTTCCACCTAATATCTTTCTGGAAAGGCTTTTTAAGCCATCCGTGGTGTGGCAGGGGAAAACGGCAACACTAGTCCAGATCTGAACATAACCCCGGATTTCGAAAACACAGACACCATCGGAGGCCCAGCCACCAAAATAACACCATCGGCGCATCTCATCATGGCAGTCATTGCCCCATGGACCAAACCCTTCCTGTCCTACCTTAAGAGGAAGGAGCTTCCTGAGGACCAGAATGAGGCCCACTGCATTGTCCGGCATTCAAAGGCCTACAAGGATTATGACGGAGAGCTCTATAAGAAAAGCGCTATCGGAGTTCTTCAAATATGTATCTCCAAGGAAGAGGGACGGCAGCTCTTGGCCGAGAGTCACGCCAGACTCGGCGGTCACCACGCCGCAGCTTGGGCCCTTGTTAGCAAGGCTAATGGTCTTATTATGGGCGGTATCAAACCTAGACTTGTGCGGTCTTTGAAAGAATCAGACAAGCACTGGGTGGAGGAACTTGACTCCGTACTCTGGGGGCTGCGGACCACACCTAACCGCACTACTGGATATACACCTTTCTTCATGGTGTACGGTGCAGAAGCGGTGTTACCCTGCGATATTATTCATGACTCACCTCGAGTGCGCATGTACGAAGAGAGAGAAGCCGAGCTTGATCGGCGGGAGAGCTTAGATGCCCTGGAGGAGGAGCGCGACATTGCAAAAGCCCATTCCGCATTTTATCAACAGCAGGCTCGCAGGTATCAAAGTAGAGAAGTACGGGCCAAGACTTATAATGTTGGTGAACTCGTTCTACGCCTACCGGAGAAGAAAATGGACAAACTCAAGACCAAGTGGGAGGGTCCCTTCATCATTGACGAAGTCCTCACCAGAGGAGCGTACCTCCTACGTGATGCATCAGATAATCACCTGGAGCCAAACCCCTCGAATGCGGCCAGACTTCGATGATTTTATGCCTAGTGCTGAAGTCTGTGTTAGTTTCCTTCCTCCTATTATTAATGTTATTTTTTCTCTCTCTTTTTGGTTTTTATCTTTTTTCGTTTTGCTCTTTAGCCCTATGACTTTAGTACGGCTAGACCGTCCTCCCTTGATGCGTACATCACCACATATGTACATTCATTATACCTGAGGGCTTCTTGTACAGAAGCTTGCTATTATCCTTTGAGCATCAAGCTCACCACATATGCATTTTCCCATATGTACCTTCTATTCGCCATTATATGCATCGATGTGACTTAAGTTTTGGCCAAGATGGGTTGCCTGGCTCCTGTGCTTATGCCCTACGTTCACGTTAGTTCGGCTAGGGCACAAAGGGAGCACCTCTGCGATTGTTACTGCCGGGTCATCCATATGTGTACCTCAGACTGGGTGAAGCCGAAAGCTAGCGTTCTTAAGGGAATATTCGGTCGGTGAATTAAATATGTTTCCGCATTCACTTCATTGTGAAACCCTAGAAGTTACTTACTCTGCGATTTTTTCAATCACAATTCGGACATGCACATTAAACGCATGCACACCCAGGGAAAGGAACACTTAACGGAACTATTCTCTCTGGAAGATGTTTCTTACATAATATAATATAACATAACTAGCCGGATACACATTGTTTGCTCAAGCAACTATGACCCCTACGCCTGGTTCCCATGCATATCCCGGTATATTCTACCGTTAGGGTATATGGAAACACTCTACACCTTCGGGTCCAGAGGTCAAAGCGAAATGGTCGGCCATGACAATAGTTTTTATTATCCACCTAGAAGGAAAGTACATAGTCACTCAGGACTCAAAAACTTCCTCCTCTATACCGTCCAACAGGCGGTCTAATTTACAATCCTGTTGGGAGTATCTAGAAGCCACCTCTACTTGGCCATATACTAAACTAACGGGAATTTCTTCCCCATTTGACCCTAGCTGTCCGACCCGGGCCATGTGCCAGCTTGGTATATCGTTTTTTTTACCATGGCCCAGGCTTCTCGTGCACCCTCTCGGAAGGCTGATATCTTCCACAGTCGGATGCGCCACCACGCTCCCTTGAACAACTCTACAAGCTTCTCCATACTCCATGGAGGGGAGTCGGATGGCCATAAGGCCTTGGCTACACTCCGCATTGCCTGCCGAGCTTGCTCATGCAACTGTGATAGCTCTTGCAGAAGACCACTTGATGATCCGGACACCTCCTCTTAGGGACGGCCCGTTAATATACCTGCAATCACAGCTATATTAGCTACTTTTACTGCCAAACTGTTCTACGGCAAATACGGCCACATGCTGAATATGCCGCCTCGCAGTTTTTTGTTCTCCTTCACGGAGTCGGCCAGCTGGACCTGCACATCTTTAAGCTCTTTGCCCAGCTGGGTGTTTGCATCTCGGAGTTTGTTTTTCTCCTGTCTGACATGGGTCAAAACCCACTCGCCTGCGGCCTGTAGTCTTTTCGACTCGTTTTCCTCCAATTGATCCGATGATCCTGTTATGAGATAAAACCGCAGTGTTAACACGGTAGCTATGCAATAACTGCTTCACGATGGAGGGAAATATCACTGGAGGATGCCGCTTTGGATATTTATAGTTCAGTGGTCACTGCGTTCTAGTGCGTCTGGCACTTTTCTAGCTCTTGGGCTAGCATGTCGTTCTTCTTCGTCAGAACCTAGTCATGCAGCAATCCTCAAATCAGTTGTCCCAACTACTTTAAGTCTCGGGGGCTACTGGCATCTGGTTATCATAGTCATACGAAGTAAACTTATTGGCACATATTTTAAATGCTGCTTTGTGGCTCTGTTAATCCCATCTTGAGCGGCTCGGATATATGCATCAGCCGAGCTGAAGGCGTTAAATGCCTCTTCTAAAAAGCCAGGGTCTTGTAAAACGGCCTTGTGGCACCGATGATTCATGGCGCTCTCCACTTTCGAGTTGGTGACGGATACGTCATCCGAATCCTCGACCAGAGGACAGTCCGGCGTCACCCCCGCATCAGCCCCCGTCTTCACAGTAGGATCTGGATCCTGGTTGCGGAAGTATGGCGGTCGGACCCCCGGATATAGTCAGGCACAACTTTTTCCTGATACAGGATGAACGGAAAGGTCACAGTTGGATGTGACTGCCAAGGTGCATATTTGCAAATTCATACCTCTTTGATGAAGGCTTGGCTGTATCTTCGTTTGCCTTCCTCTTTGAAGGCTTGCCTGGTGTGGGGGACGTTCTCTTTGGAGATGCCCTCGGGGCTACATAGCGCACCGAGCGCCTCCCCTTTTGAACACAGGACAGTGCGGTGGGTAAGGAGGAATGAGAAAACTCTCTTGGACAAGGTATGTCTGAATTACTTACATGTGAAGGAGGAAGGAGGCCGGGGTAATCAGCGATGATGGGTACATATGTACCATCATAGCTCATTTGATAGAATATTCCATCCTCGAGCTCCACAAATATGTCCGGATTAAACGGGCCTGTAAGCTAAACACAGAAAACAGTGAATATGATCTACATCACTCATATCCCTAAGCGGGAGGGCAAGCACGCACTATGGGACATCTACGCCATGGAGCGAGTCGCCCCAAAATTCAACCCATGGTCGGCTTGCCCGATCACTTTTGACCGCAGAGACCATCCGACCAGTATCCGTCATGGAGGTTCGGCAACATTGGTCCTCGATCCAATCATTGACGGATTCCATCTCACGCGAGTCCTCATGGACGACGACAACAGTCTTAACCTACTTTATCAGGACACCGTCCATAAAATGGGTATTGATATGTCAAGGATCAAGCCCACTAAAACCACCTTTAAAGGAGTAATACCCGACGTAGATGCCTACTGCACAGGGTCAATAACGCTGGAGGTAGTCTTTGGCTCACCGAATAACTTCCAAAGCGAAGATTTGATCTTCGACATCGTCCCCTTCCGCAGTGGTTATCATGCACTGCTCGGATGAACCGCTTTCGCCTGTTTCAATGCAGTCCGGCACTATGCTTATCTAAAGCTTAAGATGCCCGGACTACATGGTGTCATAACAGTCAATGGAAATATGGAGCGCTCCCTCCATACTGAGGAGCATACTGCGGCCGTCGCAGTTGAGGTACAGGGTGGCATTATCAAGTCGAATACTTCATCGGCCATCAAGCCCCCGGACACTTGTCAAACGAGTCTGGTCTACCCTGCAGAACGACAGTTCGGTTCATCCAAAACTAGATTAGCAATTCGGCCTCCATCAAAACCCCAACCTAATCGCGGCATACGTACCGCGCGTACATAACTATGCACTAAAAATACCATGGGCAAGGACGGAGGCACACTAAGGACAAAGTCCACAACACCGCTCGACCCTATTCGGACCTTAATAATCTTTCCTTTTCTCTTTTTTATTTTTTTATTTTTAGGTTCTTTAAAACCCAAATCACTTTTTGGTGGTACAAAGGGCCTTTTCAGGCCCCTTCTGTATACACGATCGTTGACCCTCTCAAAGGATCCTACACCAAGATGAAAAGTGGTGCAGACGTGCGGCAAGGTGTCCAAAGGATCTCCAAGACCACCTTTTTCTAGGACCTATACACAGCTTTCCCTTGTTCTCAAATTCTTGGCATGTAAAATAGCCTTGATGATTACAACATTCTCTGTAAGAGCACATTTTGACGTATTGATTAGATTATAGCGGAAACAGTTTTCGACCAACCCTATTCGGCATTGGCTTATTTCATAACATGTACTCCGTCTCCATGACAGATTGACATATACACCTCGGCATAAATTGCCAGGTGCTCTATTCGGCCACATATATTTTTCAAAAACAAAATTCCGAACACTTTTATAGTATACTTCAGCGTCCCGAATACCGCATTATATGCATTGGCTCCGAATCATGTCTTTGGTCAATAGTTGGGTTGCCCGGCTCCTATGGTTACCACCTTACGTTCCACTTGTTCGGCTAAGGTAGTAAAGGGAGAACTACTGCGATTGTGTTTCTAGCTCGTCCGGTCAAACACCTCAGTAGAGAAAGCTGAAAACTGACTATCATGATATAGCGAGAGCTGTCAGCGGTTCAGCGACTTACTAAATCTTTTGCGATTTTTTCTGTATTATACAAAGAACTAGCCTCCACCCGGTCACGCGCCTAAAGCACCCATGTGCAGAGAGCCGCACGTGCACCAGGGGCTAGCTCATAGTCCCATTGTCAAAATCCAATGGGTAAGTGAGAGTGATAAAGCCACATAGTCTGATTGCCTAGTTCACTGCACGGTCACCTCCTTTACGGACCAAGACGTTGGGTCAAGTGTGGTCATGTGCTATTCTGAACACCCCCGTTGTATCTACGTGGGGCCTGAAGCCGACGAATGGCAAACTTTCAGATATAGAAACGGCCGCACATGAGGAAAATAATTCCAGATAAAGGCACAAGTATATTATACAAGCCTTGTTTCATAACACAAAGTCTGAGTAGCCCGGATACATTCGTTCAAACATAATATCCTTCGAGCATTGACCCTCTATTAAACGGGCACCTAGGATGTCTTCGAAATATCGCTCCGGCTCGTGATGGTCCTTGCCTCCAGGTGGGCCCTCAACTGCCATGACGGTGGCCTTCATCTTTGCCCAATGCATCTCGACACAGGTGAGGGAGTCCTCGACTAAGGGGTCCTCGGGCGTCCGGCCTGTTAGCCATGGGTCGGACTAATGGGCTGTGAAGATATGAAGACCGAAGACTGCACCCGTGTCCGGATGGGACTCTCCTTGGCGTGGAAGGCAAGCTTGGCTACCGGATATGTAGATTCCTTTCTTTGTAACCGACCTTATGTAACCCTAGATCCTCCTGGTGTCTATATAAACCGGAGGAGTTAGTCTGGAGGGGGGAGATTCATTATCATAGCCATACAAGCTAGACCTCTAGGGTTTAGCCATTACGATCTCGAGGTAGATAAACTCTTGTAATACTCCTATTCATCAATATCAATCAAGCGGGACGTAGGGTATTACCTCCATATAGAGGGCCCGAACCTGGGTAAACATCGTGCCCCTTGTCTCCTGTTACCATCGACCTTAGACGCACAGTTCGGGACCCCCTACCCGAGATCCGCCGGTTTTGACACCGACATTGGTGCTTTCATTGAGAGTTCCACTGTGTCATCGACAACAAGATCGATGTCTCATCTTGTTCTCAAGGATAATTGCGCCACCGGAGGAACGCTGGTCCAGGCCAAACTCTTCGGCTGGGCGGATTTACCATGACCGCCCGTTCGGTCATTGAGCCGATGATGACCTCTCGGGTCATCGAAAAACCCCTTCATATCGACTCCGAACACTCCAAGAAGATGGATCTGGCGGAGCTTTCGTCCTTAAACAAGCTCCTAGATCGCATCGCCGCCCTGGAGGTCACTGCGGACTACGATCGGATTGGGCTTAAACCCGATCAAAGAGAAATCAAATCTCCACCAATCACCCACCAAATAGCGGTAGTCGAGGAGCGAGTCGACAAGTCTCCCTCCATATTAAGGACGGACTATGTCCGGATCTCTAGTCGTGAAGAGCCGGACACCTACCCGCGAGGTGAAGCATCCTGCCCTCCGAAGATAGAATCGGACGACCGGCCTAAGAAATTAGCGGACATCCCGTAGCCCGATCTGCTATGTTTGGAAGACCTTCAGACTCCGGATCCAAAACTGGGACAGGGTTCAGATTTTAATCCACCCACCCACCCAAATAGAAGCACTCTCATGAGCATAAAACAACAGTCTCAGGAAACGGTCCACCACTTCTGGGCCAGATTCCTTCTTGTCAAAAACAAGATTAAAGATTGCCGCAATGAGGAAGCGATCTCAGTGTTCCGCAACAATTGCAGGGACGAAGGAATCCTCAACGCCATAAACCATCATCGCATCCTACACTTTGCTGACTTGGCAACTATCATACAGCAGTATAGTGCAATGGAAAGCGCTTGGAAAACTCAAGCAGCTCGTTATGAATCATCGGTCCCCACTCAACCCCTTATTCAGGCGAAAAGGGCGCACCTTTGCAACATGCTCGGTTAAATAGTAAATAAATACAAGTCCAGTATGGGGCGCGAAACCGTTCTGGAAGGATAACTCGATGGGCCATGTAAAATACATGCAACACCGGATAACATACCAACACATAGCCTTAGAGCATCTTGGATATTCCAGCAAGTGGCCAAGAGCGGCAAGGATATCCTCACCAAGAATAACCCAGAACAACACCCCAGAGGACAATGACCCAAAAGTACTGACGGTCTTCGAGACATTCACCTCAAATAATAGGTGCAAAAGAGCCTACGCGGACTCGCCGAAGTCTGTCAAATAGCAGCGATAAACCCTTCGAACGACACGGCTATAATTTTTAATGCAGACGATGAACCAAAATACTGGACAGTCCGAGCACTAGCCGCCTTGGTCCTCAGTGCAATCATGGACGGCTTTCGGCTCACCAAGGTCCTCATGGACGGTGGCAGCAGACTAAACCTCATCTACGAAGATACACTCCACAAAATGGAAATAGACAGGAGCCGCATTGAGCAAAGCAGCATGACCTTCCAAGGAATTATTCCCAGTCGGGAGGCGCGGTGTGTGGGAAAATAACACTCGACGTGGTATTCGGCATGCCGGAGAATTATCAGTCCGAAGAAATAACCTTCCAAGTGTCTCCTTTCAATAGAGGATATCACGCCCTCTTAGGGCGAGATGAATTTACGCGCTTCCAAGCAGTACCCCATTATGGATACATGAAGCTTAAGATGCCTGGGCCCAACGCTATAATCACTCTAGCTAGTGATCCGGACATAACACTCCGCGCCGAGAATAAAACCGCATCCTTGGCCCTCGAGGCATTATCTGTAGCCCTCACAGCCAAAGAATTAACCACGTTGCGCTCCACGGTGGACAGGGATGGTGTGGTCCTAGACAAACGACCCAAATCCACCTCCTTCAAACCAGCATTAGAAATAGTCAAATTCCAAGTCCATCCAACGGACCCCAAGAAGACAGCGTCCATCGGAGCACAATTAGACCCAACGGTTGACGCCACACTATGAGAGTTCCTGCGCGAGAATTGGGATATGTTGGCCTGTCACCCTTATGATATGCCAGGAATCCCATGCGAGTTGGCCGAACACAGCCTCAATATATTAAAGGGATATAAACCGGTCAAGCAAACACTGCGGCGCTTTTCCGAACCCAAACATCAAGCTATGGGGGAGGAGCTAGCCAAGCTAATTGAGGCCGGACTCATCAGAGAAATAAAGCATCCGGACTGGCTGGCAAACCTGGTGATGGTACCAAAGAAGGACAAATCCTGGCGGTTGTGCGTCGATTTTAAAGACCTCAATAAGGCTTGTCCTAAGGATCCCTCCCCCTCCCCCGCATTGATCAAATCATTGATGCTACCGCAGGACACGACTCACTATGTTTCCTTGATGCATATTCCGGATACCATCAAATCAAAATGAAGGAGTCCGATCAAGCTGCAACATCATTCATTACACCATATGGACCATTTTCTTCAACACCATGCCCTTTGGGCTCAAGAACGCCGGCTCCACGTACCAACGCATGATTCAAACATGCCTGGAGAAACAGATCGGCAAGACAGTTGAAGCTTATGTGGACGACATCGTCATAAAAACTAGGTGCGTCGAAACATTAATAGACGATTTACGTCTCACATTCGATAACCTCCGCGCGTATGACATTAAGCTCAATCCCGAAAAGTGCGTTTTCGGTGTCCCCATCGAAAAACTGCTGGGCTTCATCATTTCCAACAGAGGAATTGAAGCAAATCCAGCCAAAATCCAAGCTCTGTCACAACTGGCTAAGCCAACAGACCTTAAACATGTCCAAAAGCTCACGGGTTGCGTGGCAGCTCTAAGCCGCTTTATCTCCAGATTGGGAGAAAAGGCACTGCCACTCTATCGCCTTCTACGGCGAACCGATCACTTCGAGTGGACGGACGCGGCAACAGCCGGACTGGAGGAAATAAAAACCGTTCTTGCGAGCAACCCAATCCTGGCCATGTCAAACGTCGGCGAACCGATGTTGTTATACATATCGGCAACACATCAGGTGGTGAGCACCATGCTCGTTGTCGAACAAGAACAGGACGAACACAAATTCCCGCTTCAGAAGCCAGTATACTACGTATCCATTGTCCTTACACCATGGAAATCCCGGTACCCCCATCATCAAAAGATAGCATACGCGGTCTTCATGGCATCCCGAAAGCTCCATCACTACTTCCAGGAGTGTTCGATCACGATGGCTTCCGAAGTACCGCTCAACGACATCATAAACAACCACGATGCCACGGGCCGGATTGCCAAATGGGCCATTAAGCTCCTTCCATTTGATATTACATATAAACCACGTCGAGCTATTAAATCCCAAGTACTAGCTGACTTCGTCGCCGAATGGACAGAGGCCGAACTCCCTAAAGAGTACAGCGCATATTCCAACTGGGTTATGTATTTCGATGGCTCCAAAATGCTGTCAGGGCTAGGGGTGAGCATCATCTTAATGTCACCAACTAGAGACGTCGTTCAGTACGTACTCCAAATACTATACACAGACTGCAACAATGCAGCCGAATACGAGGCCTTATTGCATGATCTCTGGATGGCCGTCTCCATGGGCATACAACGCCTACAAGTGCGCGGGGACTCAAACCTTGCAATATCTCAAGTAAATGGAGACTTCGACACCAAAGATCCAAAGATGGCAGATTACAGTAATGTTGTCATAAAAATATCGGCCCGGTTTGAGGGGCTCGAGTTCCACCATGTGGATCGAGAAAGTAATCAGGCGGCGGACGTCCTTGCTAGTATCAACGCTAAGCGTGACCCCGTTCCACCTAATATCTTTCTGGAAAGGCTTTTTAAGCCATCCGTGGTGTGGCAGGGGAAAACGGCAACACTAGTCCAGATCTGAACATAACCCCGGATTTCGAAAACACAGACACCATCGGAGGCCCAGCCACCAAAATAACACCATCGGCGCATCTCATCATGGCAGTCATTGCCCCATGGACCAAACCCTTCCTGTCCTACCTTAAGAGGAAGGAGCTTCCTGAGGACCAGAATGAGGCCCACTGCATTGTCCGGCATTCAAAGGCCTACAAGGATTATGACGGAGAGCTCTATAAGAAAAGCGCTATCGGAGTTCTTCAAATATGTATCTCCAAGGAAGAGGGACGGCAGCTCTTGGCCGAGAGTCACGCCAGACTCGGCGGTCACCACGCCGCAGCTTGGGCCCTTGTTAGCAAGGCTAATGGTCTTATTATGGGCGGTATCAAACCTAGACTTGTGCGGTCTTTGAAAGAATCAGACAAGCACTGGGTGGAGGAACTTGACTCCGTACTCTGGGGGCTGCGGACCACACCTAACCGCACTACTGGATATACACCTTTCTTCATGGTGTACGGTGCAGAAGCGGTGTTACCCTGCGATATTATTCATGACTCACCTCGAGTGCGCATGTACGAAGAGAGAGAAGCCGAGCTTGATCGGCGGGAGAGCTTAGATGCCCTGGAGGAGGAGCGCGACATTGCAAAAGCCCATTCCGCATTTTATCAACAGCAGGCTCGCAGGTATCAAAGTAGAGAAGTACGGGCCAAGACTTATAATGTTGGTGAACTCGTTCTACGCCTACCGGAGAAGAAAATGGACAAACTCAAGACCAAGTGGGAGGGTCCCTTCATCATTGACGAAGTCCTCACCAGAGGAGCGTACCTCCTACGTGATGCATCAGATAATCACCTGGAGCCAAACCCCTCGAATGCGGCCAGACTTCGATGATTTTATGCCTAGTGCTGAAGTCTGTGTTAGTTTCCTTCCTCCTATTATTAATGTTATTTTTTCTCTCTCTTTTTGGTTTTTATCTTTTTTCGTTTTGCTCTTTAGCCCTATGACTTTAGTACGGCTAGACCGTCCTCCCTTGATGCGTACATCACCACATATGTACATTCATTATACCTGAGGGCTTCTTGTACAGAAGCTTGCTATTATCCTTTGAGCATCAAGCTCACCACATATGCATTTTCCCATATGTACCTTCTATTCGCCATTATATGCATCGATGTGACTTAAGTTTTGGCCAAGATGGGTTGCCTGGCTCCTGTGCTTATGCCCTACGTTCACGTTAGTTCGGCTAGGGCACAAAGGGAGCACCTCTGCGATTGTTACTGCCGGGTCATCCATATGTGTACCTCAGACTGGGTGAAGCCGAAAGCTAGCGTTCTTAAGGGAATATTCGGTCGGTGAATTAAATATGTTTCCGCATTCACTTCATTGTGAAACCCTAGAAGTTACTTACTCTGCGATTTTTTCAATCACAATTCGGACATGCACATTAAACGCATGCACACCCAGGGAAAGGAACACTTAACGGAACTATTCTCTCTGGAAGATGTTTCTTACATAATATAATATAACATAACTAGCCGGATACACATTGTTTGCTCAAGCAACTATGACCCCTACGCCTGGTTCCCATGCATATCCCGGTATATTCTACCGTTAGGGTATATGGAAACACTCTACACCTTCGGGTCCAGAGGTCAAAGCGAAATGGTCGGCCATGACAATAGTTTTTATTATCCACCTAGAAGGAAAGTACATAGTCACTCAGGACTCAAAAACTTCCTCCTCTATACCGTCCAACAGGCGGTCTAATTTACAATCCTGTTGGGAGTATCTAGAAGCCACCTCTACTTGGCCATATACTAAACTAACGGGAATTTCTTCCCATTTGACCCTAGCTGTCCGACCCGGGCCATGTGCCAGCTTGGTATATCGTTTTTTTTACCATGGCCCAGGCTTCTCGTGCACCCTCTCGGAAGGCTGATATCTTCCACAGTCGGATGCGCCACCACGCTCCCTTGAACAACTCTACAAGCTTCTCCATACTCCATGGAGGGGAGTCGGATGGCCATAAGGCCTTGGCTACACTCCGCATTGCCTGCCGAGCTTGCTCATGCAACTGTGATAGCTCTTGCAGAAGACCACTTGATGATCCGGACACCTCCTCTTAGGGACGGCCCGTTAATATACCTGCAATCACAGCTATATTAGCTACTTTTACTGCCAAACTGTTCTACGGCAAATACGGCCACATGCTGAATATGCCGCCTCGCAGTTTTTGTTCTCCTTCACGGAGTCGGCCAGCTGGACCTGCACATCTTTAAGCTCTTTGCCCAGCTGGGTGTTTGCATCTCGGAGTTTGTTTTTCTCCTGTCTGACATGGGTCAAAACCCACTCGCCTGCGGCCTGTAGTCTTTTCGACTCGTTTTCCTCCAATTGATCCGATGATCCTGTTATGAGATAAAACCGCAGTGTTAACACGGTAGCTATGCAATAACTGCTTCACGATGGAGGGAAATATCACTGGAGGATGCCGCTTTGGATATTTATAGTTCAGTGGTCACTGCGTTCTAGTGCGTCTGGCACTTTTCTAGCTCTTGGGCTAGCATGTCGTTCTTCTTCGTCAGAACCTAGTCATGCAGCAATCCTCAAATCAGTTGTCCCAACTACTTTAAGTCTCGGGGGCTACTGGCATCTGGTTATCATAGTCATACGAAGTAAACTTATTGGCACATATTTTAAATGCTGCTTTGTGGCTCTGTTAATCCCATCTTGAGCGGCTCGGATATATGCATCAGCCGAGCTGAAGGCGTTAAATGCCTCTTCTAAAAAGCCAGGGTCTTGTAAAACGGCCTTGTGGCACCGATG
Organism: Triticum aestivum; assembly: GCF_018294505.1. Lineage (NCBI taxonomy): Eukaryota > Viridiplantae > Streptophyta > Magnoliopsida > Poales > Poaceae > Triticum > Triticum aestivum. The sequence continues at coordinate 379,721,093 of NC_057797.1, forward strand.
ATTCATGGCGCTCTCCACTTTCGAGTTGGTGACGGATACGTCATCCGAATCCTCGACCAGAGGACAGTCCGGCGTCACCCCCGCATCAGCCCCCGTCTTCACAGTAGGATCTGGATCCTGGTTGCGGAAGTATGGCGGTCGGACCCCCGGATATAGTCAGGCACAACTTTTTCCTGATACAGGATGAACGGAAAGGTCACAGTTGGATGTGACTGCCAAGGTGCATATTTGCAAATTCATACCTCTTTGATGAAGGCTTGGCTGTATCTTCGTTTGCCTTCCTCTTTGAAGGCTTGCCTGGTGTGGGGGACGTTCTCTTTGGAGATGCCCTCGGGGCTACATAGCGCACCGAGCGCCTCCCCTTTTGAACACAGGACAGTGCGGTGGGTAAGGAGGAATGAGAAAACTCTCTTGGACAAGGTATGTCTGAATTACTTACATGTGAAGGAGGAAGGAGGCCGGGGTAATCAGCGATGATGGGTACATATGTACCATCATAGCTCATTTGATAGAATATTCCATCCTCGAGCTCCACAAATATGTCCGGATCTTCCTCACATCCGGGGTCAAGATCTCGTTGCGATTCTCCGGCTGAGGGGCAGGGTCATGGATCCCCTCGACAGCCTTTCACCATTCCTGTTATAAGCAGATAATATACTGCCCGTCAAGAATGATTCAGGGACATGAGTAAAATAGTGGAGCTGAAGCTTATCTAGCTGGGAGGATTATACATGGAAAATCCGTCTCGATGTTGGAGACGTGTGAACTCCTATTTCTCCCCTTTGTACAGCTCGGCCAATATTTTGGCCAGGGCGGCGGGGGTCTTCGGGCCCTTCCAACCATAGCGTGAGGCGTCGTCTTCCCCATTATAATGCCACATGGGCAGCCCTCTGTATTGGAGTGGCTGGACCCCCCGCGCTATAAAGGTCGCCATTACCTCGACTATTGACAATCCGAACTGGGCAAGCGTCTTAATCTTGCCCAGCAGTAGGCTGATCTCTGCACTATCCTCTTCCTCGAGGCTCTGAGGATGCCAGCTATGGCGTTTCTTTAGTGGAGCACTTGAAAACTCTAGGAGGCCCATATGGACGGGGCCGGGTAGAGCGACGTCGTCGATATAGAACCATTCGGAAGGCCACTCTTCGGAAGCTTTCTTCGGCGTGCCGGACATGTATTGGGTCCCGGCGATGCGCCACACTTTGGTGCCTCCCACTTCAAAAATTGACCCGCCTTGATTACGTGGGACGAGGCAGAACAGTTTTCTCCATAAATCAAAGTGGGCCTCATAGCCCAGGAATAGCTCGCATAGAGCGGCGTAACCCGCAATGTGAAGGATAGAGGCGGGAGTGAGACTGTGCAGTTGGAGGCCATAATACTCCAGAAGACCTCAGAGGAAGGGATGGATTGGAAATTCGACACCTCTTAATAAGAAGGGGACGAAGCACACTCGTTCTCCCGCGGAAAGGTTGGGGAAATCCTCTGCCTGAGTTTTGCCACTGAAGGAGGCCAATCCTGCACGAACAGGGACCAAGTCCGCGGGGGGAAGAAAGCCCTGTGTTTGCAGCTTCGCCAGTTGACTGTGGGGGACGGAACATCTCTCCCAATCACCCTTTTTGGAGCCATGGGGACGAGAGGAAGAGCTGGGAGTGCTAGCCATGTTGGGATGGTTCTTCTTAGCAAGCTCTGAGGATTTTTCACGGGGTGTGGAATGGATCTGAGATCTCTTCTCTTTAAATAGGCGCCTTTGTGGTACGGTCGGGGTGGTATATGCAAAAATACCCTGACCTCTCGCATTCGCACGACACGTGGAAACGGAAGTTGTTGATGCACAGAAGCCGAGGGGTACAACATTAAATGGAAAACCGAACACACTACTCGGAAGTCATCAGTGGAGGAACCCGCCTTGCAATGCCGACGATAATCAATGTGCCGAACACCTCGTCATTGAAGACTGGCTCGGGGGCTACTGAGGGAGTCCTGGATTAAGGGGTCCTCAGGCGTCCGGCCGGTTAGCCATGGGCCGGACTGATGGGCTGTGAAGATACGAAGACCGAAGACTGCACTCGTGTCCGGATGGGACTCTCCTTGGCGTGGAAGGCAAGCTTGGCTACCGTATGTAGATTCCTTTCTTTGTAACCGACCTTATGTAACCCTAGATCCTCCCGGTGTCTATATAAACCGAAGGACTTAGTCCAGAGGGGGAGATTCATTATCATAGCCACACAAGCTAGACCTCTAGGGTTTAGCCATTACGATCTCGAGGTAGATCAACTCTTGTAATACTTGTATTCATCAATATCAATCAAGCAGGACATAGGGTATTACCTCCATAGAGAGGGCCCAAACCTGGGTAAACATCGTGTCCCTCGTCTCCTGTTACCATCGACCTTAGACGCATAGTTCGGGACCCCCTACCCGAGATCCGCCGGTTTTGACACCGACAACGGGCAAAGGCCATCCGAGCAGCCTTAATGCACGAGGAGCGCTTAACAACTTCAATTCTAGGTAGGGCGTTGGCGAGCCGCTTGACCAGGCCGAAGTAGCTGCTAAGAATGGGTTCGGCTGGCCATAACCGGACTACATGTCTTTCCTGGCCAGTCCGGACATCCTATGCAGCTCCGCCAGCTGCATCATCTGGTCATTCAACAGCGCTAGACGCTCCGGCACCAGGTACTGCGACCAGAAGAGTTTCTCCGTCGTGTTCTCCTCTTGGGCCCAAAAAAACTTCATAGCATCGACGACGCTCTTCGGAAGATCCGCAAACGCATCTGGAGAACTCCATAATCGAGTAAGCAGGGCATATTTTTGACTGGTGAATTTACTCTACAAAAGAAAGGGCTTACCAGCCACTATCTGTTCAGCTTGCTTGATCTCCTCGCGAACCTCCTGGGACTCAGTCCGCGCCTCCCTGGCCTCTTGGAGAGCCTTGGAGAGTTCGACTGCTTGGACCATATTCTTCTCCTCCAAGGCCTCACACTTACAAGCAGCATCCTTGAGCTCTTGCTTGACTTAGGTCACCCTCTCCTCATACTGGCGGCGGGTGTCCTGCTCGGCCTTTAAATCTGCAGCCTCTTTATCAGCAGCCGCTCTACTCACCCTCGCCTGCTCTTTGACTTGCGACAGGGCGCCCTTGAGGGTCTCGACCTCGGCTGCACTGCCTGCAATCGTTTACATGAGAAAGTGTGTTAGTTTATACTCCACACTCGCATATAATTTCAGTCATACAAAGATGTACCTTGCGCCTCATCGAAACGCTTGTTAATGCGGTCGAGGTCATCATCGGCCAGCTTCAGCTTCCGCTTGAGTTCGGAAACTTCAGCTGCCTGGGCGGTCACCACCAACAGGGAAGCCTGATCATTCAATATATATGTACATTACCTTCTGCAATATTCATTTGATCCTCTATTTGTTTTTTTTCAAAACCGAATAGAGTCTCAGGGGCTACTATCTATATGTAGGCATATTTCCTTCATATAAAAAGGTGTCTTACGTCGCATACCTCAAAGCCCGCAGTAGGCTGGTAAAGGTTTCATTCAGCCCGCTCTTGGCGGACTGAATCTTCTCAACCACCACACCCATCAGGGTACAGTGCTCCTCCACAATGGAAGCACGTCGAATATCTTCCACCAAAGTGTTCGGCGCCTTCGGATTGATGGAGGTCGCCGGTGGAGTCGACGCTGCCCCCTCCTTCAAAGGGGGTCACTCTCTCAATTCCGGAGCCATATTGGTCTTCGGAATGGTGTTCGGTTGGGAGCCAGATTGGTCATGGCCCCCGTCGTCAGTCTCCATAGGGGTTGCTTCCCCCGTGTTCTCGGCAGCCGAGGTGGTACCCTCTGGAGCCATCTTGATGGCCTCCCACACCTCTCCATGGCCTCGAGAGGCTTTTTGGGTCAACACTTCGGTACTTATAGTATCCTTGGGTACTTACGATGCGGCCAGGGGCTTCGACCTGGGACACCACTCGGGGATGGCTTCGGCATCCGAATCCGAACCGTCTGAGAGGTATATCTTCTCCCTCTTGGAAGCCTCTGCCCCTGGGTCTGTAGAGGCTGCCCTTAAGGGGAGAATTTCTCTCTTGTTCCTGCTCCTCTTCGTCTTCATCTCCCTCATGGGAGGAGAGAGCTTCATATCTCCGGACACGGTGTCCGAAGTACCTTTACGGCGGGGGCCCCATTTGGCCTCCTTGCTCTTCTTCTTGGCCTTCTTCTCTGGCGCCTGATAAAGTGTCAGGACCAGCATCCTCGTTAACAGAGGAGTTGTTGGGTTTTCGGGTAGTGGCGCCGGAAACCTGATCCGCTTCGCCTTCACTGTCCAACCATGAATAAGGAATGGGCATCTTAGTATACCCTTTGAATTATGAACCAAAAGTGTGTTCGAAAGTAAGAAGCTTACCTCAGAAGCCAGATTCGCGCTGTCGAGACTGATATCTTTGGTCTTCTCCGGCCACAACTTCTGGGCTTTAAAAACCAATTTCTAGATCTCTTCATGCGTTGTATCGAAGAAGCGCTGCAGGGTCCGGGGGCCACCCGGATTAAACTTCCACATGCGGAGAGGCCGGCGTTGGCATGGGAGGATACGGCGGAAGAGCATCACATGAATCACGTTAGTGAGATTGGTGTGCTTATTTATCATACTCTTGATGCGCTTTTGCAGCGTCATCACTTCGTCGGTCGACCCCCAGTCCAGACCCTTGTTGGTCCAAGATGAGAGCCACATAGGGGGCCCAGATCTAAATTCAGGAGTGGCCTTCCATTTGGTACCGTGGGGTTTGGTGATATAGAACCACTCCTGCTGCCACACCTTCACGGTCTCCACGAAGGCTCCTTTGGGCCAAGTGGTGTTGGGGAGTTTTCTCACCATGGCACCGCTGCAGTCGGCGTGCTGCCCGTCAACCACCTTCGGCTTCAGGTTGAAGACATTGAGCCATAGGCCAAAATGGGGTGGAATGGGGAGGAACGCCTCGCACACGATGATAAATGCCGAGATGTGGAGGAAGGAGTTTGGGGCTAGATCATGGAAATCTAGTCCGTAATAGAACGTAAGGCCGTGGACAAAAGGGTGAAATGGAAACCCTAGGCCACAGAGGAAGTGTGGGATGAACACAACCCTCTCGTCGGGCTCGGGAATGGGGATGCCTTGCTCTTTGGCTAGGAGCCTGTGTGCGATTTCCGCGGTCAAGTACTTCGCCTCTCGGAGTTCCTTAATTTCCTTCTTCTTGACGGAGGAGGCCATCCACTTGCCCTGTGAACCGGATCCGGACATGGCTGGAAAGGTTGGGCGGTGGGAAAGTTTGAAGTGTGGGCGCTGGAGCTCGAGGACGGGAAGGCTAAGGAAGGGAGAAGGCGTGGGGTAAAAAGATGGATCTTTATCCGCTTATATAGGCAGTAAATATCAAATGCCCCCACTAGCCTTAAAGCCCGCCTGTTCCCAAGGGGTCGTGCGAATGGCATGGTTGGATTACCCAAACCCATATTGATGAAAATCCCGCAATAAGGGGACACGATCCCTGCTTTGACAAGACGTGTCAATGGAGGCTGCGCCTCGAAACACGAAGCGGGAGGCCAAAAAACGGTTCGAAATAATAAAAAGCCAAACATGGCATTTCACCACAAAAGCTATCAGTAGATATGCCTTATTAAGTATTGTACCCTTGTGGTTGAGGGTTGTAACTATTACACTGAGCAAGATACAGTTCTCTTGGTTAGAAGACTGCTTTGTATGCGGAGAAGGAACCCACCTACAATTTGCGAGCTGAACACATCGTCATTGAAGACTGGTTCAGGGGCTACTGAGGGAGTCCTGGATTAAGGGGTCTCGGGTGTTCGGGCTATGTGATATGGGCCGGACGGATGGGCCGTGAATATACAAGGTAGAAGACGTTCCCCCGTGTCCGGGTAGGACTCTCTTATGCGTGGATTGCAAGCTTAAGTCTAGTTGTGTAGTTTCGTTTCTTTGTAAAAACCGACCATGTACAACCCTAGGCCCCTCCGGTGTCTATATAAACCGGAGGGTTTGGTCCGTAGAGGCTATCAGAATTCATATAGGCTAGACACCTAGGTTTTAGGCATTACGATCTCGAGGTAGATCAACTCTTGTAACCCCCATACTCATCAAATACAATCAAGCAGGACGTAGGGTTTTATCTCCATTAAGAGAGCCCAAACCTGGGTAAACATCATGCCTCCCTTGTCTCCTGTTACCTTCGATCCTCGGACGGATATTTCGTGACCCCCTACCCGAGATCTGCCGGTTTTGACACCGACAACAACCACCACCTTCTTCTTCATCATTGCCGTGGATTTGTCACGAGAGATGTCCTTAGTGTGAGGACTTTAGTCATGAGGCCAATGCATCTAATTGGTAGCTTGAGAGGGGTTGGGTGGGACGAGATACGCGAGGTTTTTACCCAGGTTCGGCCCCTCACGATGGAGGTAAAAACCTACATCCTGCTTCATTGATATTGATCATGGTGATGCTCACGATTACAAGGGTGCTATCTCGCTACCTCTATCTCGAGAGCTATTGATTTGTCTGTCTCAACTTGTGAAAACTTGTGAATCTTGTCCCTCTTGGGGTGCCCTGCCCCTCCTTATATAAGTTGAAGGGGTGGGTTACATGACTAGTCAGAGTAGGATCATGATTACTCTATTACAAGTAGAGTCCTAGTCTTGCTTCCTTTGTAGGAGAATATTCCTTATGCCTTCCATCTTAAACCGGTCCACCATAACACCAGCCAGCCTTCCATGAACCTCCTTCTAGGCCTACGGGTCTTGTCGCTCCTCTAACCCGCCTGATGGGTCACCAATGAGTCACCTGGCTCTTCCGGGTCATCAGTGCATGGAGAGACCCGGGCGGGTCACTTAGTGAGTCGCCAAGTCCGGCCGGATCAATAGGGTAGTCATAGCTATGCTCAATGAGTAGGAAGCCCCCAAGTAATTTTTAACAAGGCATGTAAGCCGGATCAAGAGGGTACTCACATCTATGCTGAGTGAGCAAGAAGCCCTCAAGTGACCATAATAAGATAAGCCCATAAGGCAGGATACCCATGTTTGAACTGCGCATCATGGCAGCAAGTTCTCTTTGGCAACCTTTAATTTTTCCTGAAAACTCAAACTTGCGAGAGATGGATTCTTTTTGAACCAGAATTTTAAACCGCAAATTGAGAGCTTCAAAGCTTTGTGAGAAAACAGATTTCCCTTGAGCCAGATTTTAAACCGAAGTTCTTAATTTTGAGCCGGAAATTTTCTGACGACCTTTAAATTTTCATCAATATAGGAGTAGTCTACGGGGCCGGGTTATTTTTCCCTCCAATGACCCAGAGCTCTTGAATTCACTTATATTGGCCAATTCTACCGAGTCATGTCACTGTAGCCCCTGAGTCTCAAGACGACTCAAGGAGTTGGCTTGCGATTCTTCATATTTAACGTGATGTAAACCGGCATATAGTTGATCAGTGGATTGCTGAAATATGTTGAATCTTGGCGGGCTATAATGACCCGGTCCATTGATCCATCCGGTGTAGGCAAGGGCCATAGCTTGATGGTCTCCTTTGTAATGATGAATTATTCATTGAGCACTATGGCATGGTCAAACGCTGACGCATAAAAATGGTGGCACGAGCTATATATCCATGACACGTCCATCGCTCTTGTAGTAAAACAACTGTCTGCGCTAAAAAACCTCACAAGATAGAGTAATTGCTCTTTTAAAGAAATCAATATGTAATTTAAAAATATACTGGATGGATTTCACCTGATATGTTAGGCCAGAAATTATCCACCGCGGAGTCGATGACCACTACGGTGAAGCTGAAATCAATCACGGCCGAGTCGGCCGTGGGAGCAGACAGATGAGTCGGTCGCGGCATTACAAGCCGGCGTGGACGGGCGAGTCAATTGCAGGAGCGGTAAGCCGTGCGGACGGGCGAGTCAACCGCGTCATGTTGATGTAAATTGGGTCGCAGAGACGACATCTTGCACATATATTCATTGATCATCATGGCACGGTCAGATGCTAGCGCATGATAATAGTGGCGCGAGCTATATATCCATGGCATGATAATCGCTCTAGCAGTGAATAATTGTCCTGCAAAAAATATCATGAGCCAGAGTAACCGTTCGCAGACAAATTACTGCATATAGATGAAATAGATAGGATGGGTATCACCTGGTGTATTTTTCGGACGAAGTGATTGCACAACAATTTTACCACATGATGGCCTTCATGTCCAAATAGATAACCACACATCCATCCGGTTTTTAAGTGAGTCATGCCTCTCAAGCAGCGCATCGAACTTGGGTGTCCTTGTCAAATTGGTATTTATGTAAACAATATTCAAGGAATGTTATTCTGTAACTGGATTTGCTTCACTCAATTAGTACCAGATGACCAAACCACTCCATAGTTCATGTCTGTTGGTTTGCATATTTGAACCATCATGGTGGAAATTCTTCGAGACTTTGAAGTGAGATGATCCTTGGCAACTTGCAATGCCGCACGGACGTCGGTAGCCCGGGGCGGTAGAGAGCAGGTGACGCTCAAGGTAGGGGCAATGCCAGTAGAGGCAGCGGCGGGAGGCGCGAGTCGGCGTGGGTCGAAAACTATGGCTCGAGGCTGGAGTGGCGACCTGGCGTGGCAGCAACAGACGACAAAGGCTATTTGAGGCAGCGGGGCGATGCCGTGAGGGTGGATCAATGAGGCCTCAGTGACAGAGACGCCTGCAAACTCCAAGCAGTGGTAGCTCGAGGTCGCGGCGGCTTAGCGCGGCCGCGGCTGAGGAAAACCGCAACAAGACGACTCAAGGCTAGAGCAAGGCGGCTCGTAGCAAAAACAGGCGGCTCAAAACTAGAGTGAGGCGTGGAGACAGCAGTGAGCGGCGCGGGCAGGTCAAGCACCGTGTAGGCAAACTGCGTAGGTCAAAGCAACTCTGAGGCGACCTCCGTGAAAACTTTGGTATCTCGCACGATCATCAAGCAAAAACTAGCTCGATGCAAAGCAAGCTAGTAGTACGTTGGTCAACCTGATTGACCGACTCCGGCCAGCCACACAATTCCTTTATACGTACACAACACAACAACCCAATTTCTTTTAGGCTGGAAAGATACGACGTATGCCTAGGACATGATTGATTTTGATGGTAATATAATAGTAGCAACGACAGCTCGGAAAAAGAAACAATAGCAATGCTTGAAGGGCGGCGGTGGCCGGGCTCAAGGACAACAGTGGTGGCCCAAACTGCGTCGACTTTTGGCTGGCCACGGGGACAACAGCTCGAGCCCGCATCAAACACGGCTCATTGTGCAGCAAACTGCTCAGAGCAGAGGCGTGGCAGGTCAATCCAGGCAGGTTTGACTCCTCATCCGGGTCGTAGTTAGTTTCGATGAGATGTAGTAGCTGACGTATGATCATGATGTAGCTTTTGCTTGGCTCGATCAAAACATGAGAAAGCGTAACGCGTGATGAAACACTTCAGGGCCCGATCTGTCGTGAGTAATAAACATCTGATGAGTAGTTGTTGCCAAAAGACTTCTGTTGATCTCGGCGGCTTATGGTAGCGCCCAGGTGTAACCCTAATTTTCTCTTGATCTCGAAACCTTGTACTGTAAACTCCAAATTTAATCATGACTCTGATCGCCAATTCATCTTTTCTTTATATGACCAATCGCGAGCTTCCCAAAAACCTGGGAAAGATCCCTCCAAGAACTCAACACCACCGTGTGAAGGCCCCACGGTGGGCGCCAACTGTCGTGGATTTGTCATGGCAGATGTCCTTAGTGTGATGACTTTAGTCGTGATGCCAACACATCTAACTGGTAGCTTGAGAGGGGTTGAGTAGGACAAGAGACGCGAGGTTTTTACCCTGGTTCAGCCCCTCACGGTGGAGGTAAAAGCCTACATCCTGCTTCATTGATATTGATCATGGTGATGCTCATGATTACAAGGATGCTATCTCGCTACCTCTATCTCGAGAGCTATTGATTTGTCTGTCTCAACTTGTGAAAAGTTGTGAATCTTGTCCCTCTTGGGGTGCCCTACCCCTCCTTATATAAGTTGAAGGGGCGGGTTACATGACTAGTCCTAGTAGGATCAGGATTACTCTATTACAAGTAGAGTCCTAGTCTTACTTCCTTTGTAGGGGAATATTCCTTATTCCTTTCATCTTAAAACGGCCACCATAACACGAGCCGGCCTTCCATGAACCGCCTTCTGTGCCTACGGGTCCTGAAACTCCTTTGACCCGCCTGTTGGGTCACCAATGTGTCACCTGGCTCGTCCGGGTCATCAGTGAGTGGAGAGATCCAGGCTGGTCACTTAGTGAGTCGCCAAGTCCGGCCGGGTCATATATCCGGCCGAGTCATACCGCGGGGTATATCCCCGACAATCACCAAAAGAGAATTGAGTATCGGGTATGGGCACTCCCCTTGGCTTCCGCTAAGCTTGGGGGAGGTTCCCAGGTATCGTATCATCCCCACTATCTTTTGCCTTTACTTATTTTAGTTCGATATTTTGCTTTAGATGAATATAAGTTAGTTTGATCCTTTCTTTTCGAAAGTTAGCTTAGTGATCTATCCTTGTAATCATGTGTGAGATATATAATAAATTTTAGTTTGAGTTGTTGCTTTCTTTTATTTTCATGTTGCAATTAAAAGAAAGGAAATAAATAAAAAGAAAGTAAATAAATGAAAAATATCATATGCTAATCTTATGGTAGGCGATGACACCACATAAGGACACATGAAAGAATTAATAAGGGAAGAGAAGATTCACATATAAATATACTATCCTAGAGAAGATTCACATATCAAAGAATCATGGTACTTCGAATACCAAGGACGGCAATGGCAGGTCATGTCACAACAAGCATAAGCGCCGCAGTAACAGCGACAATACCGATGATACGAAAGTCAATGCCGGATTCAAAGGCTCTAAACCCGGTCAGCGGAAAAAGCCATTCAAAAGAAGCACTCCGGGCCTGTCCAGTTTGGACCGTATACTCGAGCGCTCGTGTCAAATACACGGCACCCCCGACAAGCCAACCAACCACACTAACAGAGACTGTTGGGTATTCAAGCAGGCCGACAAGTTAAATGCCGAAAACAAAGATAAGGGGTCACATAGCGATGACAAGGAGCAGCCCCGGCAGCCGAACACCGGAGGACAGAAGAGGTTCCCCCCACAAGTGCGGATGGTGAACATGATATACGCAACCCACATCCACAAGAGGGAGCGGAAGCGTGCGCTCAGGGACGTATATGTGTTGGAGCCAGTCGCCCCCAAGTTCAACCCATGGTCCTCCTGTCTGTTCACCTTCGATCGCAGGGACCACCCACTACCATCCATCATGGCGGATTCTCCGCACTGGTCCTAGACCCAATCATTAATGGATTTCACCTCACTCGAGTCCTAATGGACGGCGGCAGCAGCCTGAACCTGCTTTATCAGGACACAGTGTGCAAAATGGGCATAGACCCCTCAAGGATCAAACCCACTAAAATGACCTTAAAGGCGTCACACCAGGTGTAGAGGCCCATTGCACAGGCTCAGTCACACTGGAAGTGGTCTTCGGATCTCCGGATAACTTCTAAAGTAAAGAGTTAATCTTCGACATAGTCCCGTTCCGCAGTGGCTACCATGCACTGCTCGGGCGAACCGCATTTGCAAGATTCAATGCGGTACCGCATTATGCATATCTCAAGCTCAAGATGCCAGGACCTCGGGGGGTCATCACAGTCAATGGAAACATAGAGCACTCTCTCCGCACGGTGGAGCACACCGCAACCATCGCAGCAGAAGCGCAAAGCAGCCTCTTAAGGCAATCCACTGGTTCGGCGATTAAGGACCCGGACAACTTCAAGCGCGCCCGGAGTAATCGGCAACTAGACCGCCTGGCACATCCCGAGCTCGCATAGCAATGCGGCCCCCACCCCGGCCCCAGCCAAACGGCAAAATCCGTGCCACGCATACATAATTACGCATTAAAAATACCATGGGCACAGGCGGGGAGTGGGGCACGACGGCGGCACGCCCCAAGTCGCGGCTTAAACCGCACTAGGGGCTTCCTGCTTTGTTATTTTTCTCTTTCAGGACTTTAATCTCTGGAAACCCCGTCCGACAGCGTGATTGCCGAACACATGATGCAGCAACCAAGGAGGCAGAAAGCTACATCACACCACGGAACTCCCAGGTGGATTACGATAACGAGTGAAATATTTGTTTTAATACTATTCCTTAGCTTGCCCTTGGAAGGGACATGTCAAATAGTCCTACTTTTTGCTTCTTGCACTACTTGTATCATTCTGCTTTAACGCACCTTTTTGAATAAAAATGCATTGCATTAAGACTATTATTGCATTCTTCCTTTTTATATATATGTTCATTCATGACATCCAGCACCCGTACACTCTGGTACGGCCAATACGCTAGGGGCTCAAGCATACCCCATAATACGGCGTGAGAAGTCTGAACACTTTCAACAGTGCGTCACCCCGAACTTATGGCATTATATGCATCAGCTCCGAATCATGTCTTGGGTCAATAGTTGGGTTTGCCCGGCTCCCATGTTTTGGTACCTTACGTTCCGCTATATCGGCTAAGGTAGCACTGGGAAAACTACTGCGATTGTGCCCTGGTTCTGCTGCACCTCAGTAGAGAAAGCTAAAACTGACTGTCATGATAAGGCGAGAGACTGGTCGCTGTTCGAGAGGTTTCGAGTCCCTAAAGGCTTATGCCACTTAGAGCGAGGAGTCGGCCCTGTCCGGCTTAAGGTGTGTATCACGCCCCGAATTCGGCCTTCCGAATACTAGGGGCTTCGCCGAAATTTAAAATTATAGAATTCTTTGGCTAAGTGAGAGTGATAACGCATTATAGTCCGATTGCCTTGTTCGTTGTGCTGAGCACCTCCCTCGAAGGACCCAACAATGGGAACAAGAGTGCTCAGGTTTATCCCGAACACCCCAGCACTCGTGGCGTGGGGGCGGAAGCCGACGACCAGCCATCTCTCAGATTTGATAAACAGCCGAACATAAGGTAATATTTTAAATTCAAACAAGCGTTGCATAACGCATATGAACAAGTTTTCATAAATACATGATTACACGAGCGAGTTTACTCGAATATTATATCTTTCATACACTCGTCCGCTACGAGACGAGCACCCTTCAGGACAACCTCATAGTACATCTCGGGGTGGCGATGCTCCTTGCCCTCCAACGGCCCTTCCTTAATCAGCTTCACGGCGTCCAGCTTGGCCCATTGCACCTTCACACGGGTGAAAGCCCGACGTGCACCTTCGATGCAGACAGACCGCTTGATGACTTCCAGCCGTGGGCAGGCATCCACAAGCCGCCTCACCAGGCCGAAGTAGCTGTTGGGAATGGCGTCGCCAGGCCACTTCCGGACTATAAAGCCCTTCATGGCTTGTTCGGCCGCCTTGTGCAACTCGACCAGTTGCTTCAGCTAGTCGCTCAGAGGCATAGGGTGTTCGGTCCCAGTATACTGAGACCAGAATACCTTCTCCTCTGAGCTTCCCTCCTCAGCCTGGTAAAACTGTGTGGCATCTAACACGCCGCGGGGCAAATCTGCGAATGCTCCTGGAGAGCTCCGGATTCGGGTAAGTAACAGGTAATTTACTTTCACATGCTTGTTTTGCATATAGAATGCCTTACCCGCTGCTATCTTCTTCATTGCATCAATCTCCTGGAGGGCCTTTTGGGCTTTGGCCTTGGCATTCTTTGCGCTCTCGAGGGTCGTGGCAAGCTCAGACTATCGCGTCTTCAAGTCAAGCTCCAACGCCTCGTGCTTCGTCATGAGAGCATGGAGCTCTTGCTGCACCTCGCCCACCCGTGCCTCATGCCTTTCCTGCTCGGTGCGCTCCTTGGCCGCTTTGTTTTCGGCCTCGGAGCGCTTGCTTCAGGGTCGCCACCTCGGTCGTGGCCCCTGGCAAATTTTCGATGATCCTGTCATTTTGCAATCGCATTCTTTTTATACATATCCATAGAGTAGGTACTACTTACCTTTGTTTTCCTCGAGCTGCCTCTTGGCAAGGCCGAGCTCGTCGTTGGACCCTTTAAGGTCTTGCTTCAGTGCGGCGACCTCCGCAGTTAGTGCGGTAGAGGCCAGCAAAGAAGCCTGCATACGCATATTGACATACTTATATTAGACTCCTGCGATAGTGTTTGATCCTGCGTTTGGCTTTTCTTTGTGAACACCGAACAGAGCATCAGGGGCTACTGTCTATGCGGTAACATTTTTCCCCATATTTCAAAAACTTACCTCAAATCCTGTTAGAAGGCTGGCACAGGCTTCAGTCAGTCCGCTCTTGGCGGACTGAACCTTTTGGACCACCGCACTCATAATAGTGCGGTGCTCTTCGTCGATGGAAGCGCTGCGAAGCGCTCCCAGCAGACTATCCAGTGCCTCTAGATGGACAGAGTTCACCGGCACAGGCTTCTTGCCCCTTTTGGAAGGAGGCCGCCTGCCTGAGTCCGTAACCACTAGAGGTTCCGACGCGGTGTTCGGCTGAGGGCCGAACTCGGAGCCCGCGGGAGCCTTGCTCCCTCTGCTCCCGGAATCCAGAAGGTCGCCTTGAGGCGCCTCTGGGACTGTCTCCCCTCGATCCGGTGCCTCTCGAGACAATACCTCGGCATTGTCTTTTGGGGAAGGGGAGGTGGCGGTCGGAACTGGATCGCTATCCATATTCGACGAGCCTAGGGAGTCCTCCGAAGATACATCGATATGGGCTCGTGGCAGTCTACATAATCATAATTTGGCGTTAGGAGAAGCAGTGTGACAAAGGTATGCTATAAGTTATTCTGGCATCCGAATACTTACGACTTCGCCAGGGGCTTGGACCTGAGCAGCCACTCGTCTTCACCTTCGGCGACGGTGGTGGAGTAGTCCGGAAGGAGAGTCCTTTCCTTCTTGGACCGTTCGCCCCCCTCCCCCCCCGGTTGGGGCGGCCTTCCTTTTCTTGTCTCCCCCGACTGGAGGGGGAGCATCTTCATCTTCCTCCTCGTCTTCGAGGGAGGAGTGCGTCGTGGAGTTATCGGACAATGAGTCTGATAACACCTGGCGTCAGGAACTCTTTCGGGTTCCCTTGGCCTTCTTGGTCTTCTCCGACACCTTGTAGGGAGCCGGAGTCAGCATCTCCGTCACGAGAGCGTCCGCAGTGTCTTCGGGCGGAGGGGCCGGACAGTTAATCTGCCCCGACATCTCCACCCAGTCCTGTCAAAGGCATGGAGCTCAGACCCCGCACATGGTTAAGCTAGGGGAAATAATTATCCTACCAGATGTATAGAACTCACCGAATGCGCTCGGCGCTTCGCGCTTAGGCCGCGGTCCTCGGTGAGAGAGGGAGGGACCTCGGCGCCCTTGAACAGCACCTTCCAGACGACCTTGTGTGTCATGTCGAAGAGCTCGCTCAGAGTCTGGTGCCAGTCCGGGTCGAACTCCCACAAGTTGAAGTCTCGTTGTTGGCACGGGAGGATCCAGCGGATGAGCATGACTTGGACTATGTTGACAAGCTTGAGCTTCTTGCCTGCCATATTCTGGATACATTTCTGGAGTCCGTCCAGCTCTACCTATGGACCCCATGACAGACCCTTCTCTTTCCAGGAGGTGAGCCGTGTGGGGATTCCGGATCGAAACTTGGGGGCAACCACCCATTTGGCGTCGCGCGGCTCGGTGATGTAGAACCACGCCGATTGCCACCACTTTATGGTCTCCACGAAGGAGCCTTCAAGCCATATAACGTTGGGCATCATGCCCACCATGGCACCGCCGCATTCTGCTTGTTGGCCGCCCACGACCTTCGGCTTGATTTTGAAGGTCTTTAACCACAGGCCGAAGTGGCCCCGGATGCAGAGGAAAGCCTCACACACGACGATGAACGTCGAAGTGTTGAGGACAAAGTTCGGGGCCAGATCATGGAAGTCCAGCCCATAGTAGAACATGAGACCACAGACGAATGGATGGAGGGGAAACCCCAGTCCGCGGAGGAAGTGGTGAAGGAAGACTACCCTCTCGTGAGGTTCAGGGGTAGGAACGATCTGCCCCGCAGCAGGCAGCCGATGCGCGATATTCACGGCCAAGTATCCGGCTCCGCGCAGCTTCTTGATGTGTCCCTCCGTAACGGAGGAAGCCATCCATTTGCCTCCCGCTCCGGACATGATTGGAGAAGGTTGAGGGGAAGGATGTGGGCTTGGGCATTGGAGCTCGAGTGCGCAAGAGTGGATGAGCAGGGAGGAAGAAGGCGTGGGTAGAAAAAGGTTAAACCTTGTCCCTTTATAAGGGCGGCCGAAACTATGCACCCCCACTAGCCTGACTCGCTTATCCCCCAAGCACCATAATCGATGGCACGGTTGGGTTACCCACACCCGTATTGATGAGAATCCCGTAATAAGGGGGACACGATCTCTGCTTTGACAAGACTTGTCAAAAAACTGCCTCGCGTTATGTGCGGGGCTAGTTAAAAGAAACGGTTCGAATAATTAGCGGGGCCATGGCATAATGTCGTGTTGCCAACACGTGTCAGCAAATTAAATTTGTGGAAATATTATTCTCTCTACGGTGATATGTGGAAATTATTTTGCAGGGTCGAACACTATCCTTGTATTTAAAATTCTTCTGTGGTGTATTCGGAGGAGGAACCCGCATTGCAATGCCGAAGACAATACTGCGCGCCGGACTCATCGTCATTGTAGCCTGGTTCAGGGGCTACTGAGGGAGTCCTAGATTAGGGGGTCTCCGGACAGCCGGACTATATCCTTTGGCCGGACTGTTAGACTATGAAGATACAAGATTGAAGACTTCGTCTCGTGTTCGGATGGGACTCTACTTGGCGTGGAAGGCAAGCTAGGCAATACGGATATGTATATCTCCTCCTTTGTAACCGACCTTGTGTAACCCTAGCCCCCTCTGGTGTCTATATAAACCGAAGGGTATTAGTCCGTAGGACAACATGCAATTATACCATAGGCTAGCTTCTATGGTTTATCCTCTCCGATCTCGTGGTAGATCAACTCTTGTAATACTCATATCATCAAGAATAAATCAAGCAGGACGTAGGGTTTTACCTCCATCAAGAGGGCCCGAACCTGGGTAAAACATCGTCTCCCCTGCTTCCTATTACCATCCGCCTTAGACGCACAGTTCGGGACCCCCTACCCGAGATCCGCCGGTTTTGACACCGACATAGGCCCTTTGCAGAGGGAAGCAGAGGTTGTCATGCGCTTTTATGGTTGGATGCACAAAATCTTAATGCGAAAGAACGTCACTTTATATTTCCACTTGTGATATGGACCTTTATTATGCAGTCCGTCGCTTTTATTTCTTCCATATCACACAATTGTATAAAGCTTATTTTCTCCCACACTAATAAGTCATACATATTTAGAGAGCAATTTTTATTGCTTGCACCGATGATAACTTACTTGAGGGATCTTACTCAATCCATAGGTAGGTATGGTGGACTCTCATGGCAAAACTGGTTTAAGGATGTTTGGAAGCACAAGTAGTATCTCTACTTGGTGCAAAGAATTTGGCAAGCATGAGGGGGAAAGGCAAGCTCAATCATGTTGGATGATCCATGACAATATAATTTATCTCAGATGTAAGAAAACATAACCCATTACGTTGTCTTCCTTGTCCAACATTAAGTCTTTAGCATGTCATATTTTGATGAGTGCTCACAATCATAAAAGATGTCCAAGATAGTATATTTATATGCGAAGACCTATATTTCTTTATTGCTTCCTATTAATTGCAGCGATGACCAAAATTATGTTTGTCAACTCTCAACAACTTTTATTCATCATACTCTTTCTATGTGAGCTCATTACTCTCCATAAGATCCATATGATCTCTTTGTTTCTTTTTATTTCTTTCTCTTTTCTTTTATTCACTCAAGATTATGGGAAAATAATCAAGCCCTTGACTCAACACTAATCTTTATTATATATAGCTCACGGACTCGATTACATAGAAGGATCATAAAGCAAAACTCACAACTAGATCATACTAAAACTTTATTCTACTATATCAAAATATTGTCAAAAGGATCGAACTAAGAAAAATGGTAAAGATAAAAGTTATGGTGATACGATACCGGGGCACTCTCCCAAGCTTCACAGTTGCCAAGAGGAGTGCCCATACCCATGTGATTATATCTCCTTTTTCGGGGATGGTGATGTGATATTCTTGGCGATGATGCCCCTCAGGATACGATTCGCCTCCTCGAGCTTATTGACTTGCTGCTTGAGGTCCATTATTTCCTTTCGAAGTTTCCCTGTAACAACCAAAGCTCCTTGCACCCAAGGGTGTTGCATAGTTGCGGGAGAACAAGTGACACTCTTTTTCATACTCCCATAAGAAAGAAATCTAACATTTGGTTGGTTCCATTATCACAAAGCCGCTCCCGAATTGGCCTGGTTCCCTGTCGCGTAAAAAAAAAGTCTTTACGCGAGAGCAATAGAGGTCGTGTCTATTTTTCTTTGCTAAAGGGGTATTTCCATGGGTTTGCCTTGGTATCGGTCCGTTTAGTATCCCAAAACTGCTTAGCAACAGTCGGACAAGTGGGTAATGTTGGGGTGAACCAAAAAAGTTTGGGTAGAGCCGGAGTTTGAGATAGCCGAGCTCTGCTGTTCCCCCATTGTGAATCCAGCTCGAAAGTGAGAAGTGACTTCTTGATCCTCCTCCATGGCATCTATCCTCTTCAAATCAGCCTCCATTTCTTCCTCCGTTGCAGGCCCAAAGTGGTCAACATTGTTTTTTGTCATTGATCTCGATGCCGAATGAGACACCCGGTTCTCCCCGACTGACTCTTGCGAAGACATCTTGCTCTAATCTGCAACAACAATAGCTCGAAACACAAACAGAGGATAATTGCGTGATACGGGAGTGAAAACCTCCGGGAGATTATATAATGAATTTTTACCGACCGAAATATGTAACGTGCAAGAAAACGGAGTCCGAAGAGCACACAAGGTGCCCACGAGGTAGGGGGCGCGCCCAGGGGAGTAGGGTGCGCCCTCCACCCTCATGGAGCCCCCGTGTCCTTCCCGGACTGCTTCTTATTTTTCTAAGTATTCCAAAATGGAGGAAAATTGCCATTGGAACTATGTTGGAGTCGGTTTACTTACGTACCACATACCTATTCCTTTTCGGAGTCTGAAACGTTCCGGAAAGTGTCCCTTATGTATTCTTCTGGGGTTACGGTTTCAATAACATTGGTTTCAACATTTATAGGATTACCTGAGATATAATGTTTAATTCTTTGGCCGTTCACTACATTCGGATTTGTGCCTTCGAAGTTGTTGATTTTTATGGCACCGGAATGATAGAACTCCTCGATAACGCAAGGACCTTCCCATTTAGAGAGAAGTTTTCCTGCAAAAAATCTTAAATGAGAGTTGTATAGCAATACATAATCACCTGCATTAAACTCACACTTTTGTATACTTTTGTCATGCCATCTTTTAACTTTTTCTTTGAATAATTTGGCATTCTCGTAGGCTTGGGTTCTCCATTCATCGAGTGAGCTAATGTCAAATAACCTCTTCTCACCGGCAAGTTTGAAATCATAATTGAGTTCTTTAATATCCCAATAAGCCTTATGTTCTAGTTCGAGAGGTAAGTTACATGCTTTTCCATAAACCATTTTATACGGAGACATACCCATAGGATTTTTTATTGCAGTTCTATAGGGCCATAATGCATCATCAAGTTTCTTGGACCAATTCTTTCTAGATCTATTAACAGTCTTTTGCAAAATTAATTTGAGTTCTCTATTGCTCAATTCTACTTGACCACTAGACTGTGGGTGATAAGGAGATGCAATTCTATGTAGCGACCCGACCTCAGACGGTCAAGTCTCTGTGTATCTGTGCCATCCCTGGATCGGTATGCTGGCACACATAGTACATCAATGTATATATCAAAGTGCAATCACATGTATAAATAACGTAAAACTGATATATACCTCATAAGTCTCAGCAGAAACAAACAATCGGATGTGGAGTCCCATCAACGCCATCGGCAGGTTGAGTGTAGACCGTAACCCTATGACGTAACTCTTACTCGTCGGAAGAAACATATCTGCAACATGAGACGTTGCAGCCATGTAGATCAGTACATTGAATGTACCGGCAAGATCACAATAAGAGAAAACAAAAGATAAACTATACTATATGCAATATGGCTTTGTGGCTCTGTAACTGAGTTTTGTTTGCAGAAAAGCTGGTTTTACTTTCCCTACATCAAAGGAATATCAGGAGTCTGTACTATGGAGTTTTCTATCATGACATGGTTCCGCCAACCAATGTCCCATACCCAAATCATCATAAGTTGCCCACAATTAAATTATCAGTCCGGTGTTGAGAGTTCCGAGATAGATCCAAGTCCAGAGGCTCAAATTGTCCATAACCGGGGACACGGCTAATCGATTAGGTTTTAACCCTCTGCAGAGGTTTGTACACTTTACTCGCGAGATTCGATCCCTCTCTTTACATTCTCGCACTTCAGGGTGTTTGAGAATAAGATGACCGAAACATGGTCTTTCGAAGAGTTCCTTTGACCACTGTTCGGTGCTCATCCAATCCTACCGTAGTCCTACATCTGCTAGCACCGTCCCAGCCAGAGTCACCACTAAGGTCAACCAAGCCAGAGCCCATAGTGACTTGCGGTTGCATAGGTAAGCTTCCGGGCATGAAGTATTCTTCCGTCTCTTTGAGTCTGGGTGAAGCTTTCCGCAAGATGTCATGGCGCTTCTCCATGCATCCCGGCCAACCACTGGTTTCTCCAGGGTGCCTGTCAACCGTCCTTCACCCAGTAGTGTGTATTGAATTCTTGTCTCGAGTCTCAAAAATCTTGAGGAGTCCTGAAGATGCAGTCCTTGCCGGTGCCATCATGAAGTTGTCGCCATTGACGTAGAGTCCTCCATTCTCACACCATTCCCGAGCACTCATACCAAACCCCGTCTACTACAGCGTAGCATTAAAACTATATACGTCCCGGGCTTGGTAACAGGGAGGTGGGTTCCTACCTCATGCATTCTACTCAACTACAAGAATCAATATCACTACTTGAGAAGTGGTTGCAAGGATGACACTAAATGCAATAAAAATATAGGTATGAAAAACATGGTCAAAGTGAACTTGCCTGGTAGGTTGATGAAGATAACAATGCTCTCGAAACTAACTTGATAGGACTATTCGCAACTCTCCAATGAAATCTATAATAACAAACATGACATTCGCATAAGCAAGCATTGTAGCAAGCAAATCTAACAATCAAAAGAAAACCCAATAAGAAAAACCCAACACAAAACAAATAGCACATCGAAAGAACTAATAGGGGAAAACTATAAAGAACCTACTAGGAAAACCGTTTGCCTTAACTACAGAAATAGTTTTGTCCTAAACAAAACTTAACAAAGAAAATACTAAACTAATAAATTAACTGAAAATAAAAAGTAAAACAACTAAGTTAACAGAAAGTATTTTTCATAAAACTTTATTTGCAAAAAGGAACAAATAAAAAGTTTTTATAAAACTCTAACTATGACCGATACAAGTTTCCATACAAAACTAACAAAATAAAATTTTAAAATAAGAATAAAATTGTCTACAGTTAAATAACAGAAACAAAACTAAATTTGTCAAAAGTGACAAAAAGAAAAAAAAATAAAAAACAATTAAAACTATAAAGAAAAGGTTAAAACAAAAGTAGAACTAAAACAGTACAGTTTTGCCTAAAAATCTAATTTTAAAAAATAAATTAAAATAAATAACTAAATTCTACTAGATAAACCAAACAATAACAAAACAGTAGCAAAAAGAATCAATCAAAAATATTTCATAAAACTAAAGATACAGCCAAAATAGTGATTTGAACAAATTTCATCAAACTCAAAATTTAAACTACTCAAACTTTATGTCTAAGGACACAAACAGAAACTTCAAGAAATTTTGAATATAATGCAAAAAGAATCACTCAATTTGGATAAAGACACTAAAAGATATAAGCAATCTAAAATTGAAACTATTTCTGTTTTTTAAACAGAAATGAAAATAAACTAAAAAAACAATCGGGCACTAGCTACGTGTGTAACACCCTCGATGCGACTATATCTCCCACATGTCGAGGCACTACTTAGAGGCATAATCGGATTGAAGGCATATGTCGCAAGTCAGGCAATCATCACAAACATCCCATGTAATATAGATAATCAAAAAGGGATGACATAGTTGGCTTACACTCGCCACGTCAATCAAGTACATAAATAACATACATCATCCAAACACTCATGGCCCAACTACGGCGCCAAAATAAAAGATAACCCAACATGCGACACGGTCCCGATCACCCACAACAGGGCACCACTACTGATCATCAGGAAAGGAAACATAGTAACGTTGAGAGTCCTCGTCGAACTCCCACTTGAGCTCGAGCGCGTCACCTGGAGCGGAATCATCAGGCCCTGCATCTGGTGTAATAGTAATCTATGAGCCACAGGGACTCAGCAATCTCGCACCCTCGCGATCAGGACTATTTAAGCTTATAGGTAAGGCAAGGTAAAATACATGTGGAGTTGCAGCATGCGACTACCATATATGGTGGCTAACTTATTCGCAAAAGAGAGCGAGAAGAGGAGGCAAAGCGTGAGTGAGTAATCTAGAGAACAACCTACGCAAGCATTACTCCAACACCGTGTCCACTTCCCGGACTCCGCCGAGAAGAGGCCATCACGGTAACACACATGGTTGATTCATTTTAATTAAGTTAAGGTTCAAGTTATCTACAACCGGACATTAACAAATTCCCATCTGCCCATAACCGCGGGCCCAGAGTTGCCCCTGGTAGACCCGGACATCGCTCGGTTGGACCAACACTCAGAGGAGCACTGGCCCGGGGGGGCTAAAATAAGATGACCCTCGGGCTCTGGAAACCCAAGGGAAAAAAGAGGCTAGGTGGCAAATGGTAAAACCAAGGTTGGGCATTGCTGGAAAATCTTTAATCAAGGCGAACTATCAAGGGGTTCCCATTATAACCCAACCGCGTAAGGAACGCAAAATCCGGAAACATAACACCGATATGACGGAAACTAGGGCGGCAAGAGTGGAACAAAACACTAGGCGAGAGGCCGAGCCTTCCACCCTTTACCAATTATATAGATGCATTAAGATAACATGGCAATATAATGATATCCCAACAAGTAAATAAATGTTCCAACAAGGAACGGTCTCCAATCTTCACCTGCAACTAGCAACGCTATAAGAGGGGCTGAGCAAAGCGGTAACATAGCCAATCAACGGTTTGCTAGGACATGGTGGGTTAGAGGTTTGACATGGAAATTTGGGAGGCTTGAAAGCAAGTGGTAGGCATTGTAGCATTGGCATAGCAAAAGAGCGAGCAAACTAGCATAGCAAAGATAGTAGTGATTTCGAGGGTATGATCATCTTGCCTGCAAAGCTGTCAGAGTTGACTAGATCCTCGAAAGCAAACTCAACGGGCTCCTCATTAGCGAACTCGTCTCCCGGCTCTACCCAAACAAGACAAACAAGCAACAAGGACACAATCAACCACGTGCGAACTCAAACAACACGATGCAAAGATGGTATGCTATGCGGGATGCATATGCAAGATATGACAAGGAATGCATGAACCTGGCCTCAACTTGGGAACCCAAGTGTGCCACTGGAAAGATGAGATGAAATCGCTTGAAAACGATATGAAGAATGCCGGAATCGGAGTTACGGTTTGGAAATGGCAAGCGATTCAAATATGACAACGGTCTGCCATTTACAGCAAGTAGCCATCTAAATGCAATGAGATGAACATGCTACAGCACTCAAACATGGCAACAAAATACATGGAAGGGATGCATTCAAGATGCTTAACAAAAGTCTAGCACTGAGCTATGGCCAATTAATCCATTAACAGGTTCAAACAAGCATGGCAAAAATGCATATGGTAAACAGATCTCAGACTTAGTGAAATTAACACTTGTCTGGAATTTCAGATCAGGTAGCACTCTTCGGAGCAACAAAACTACATGTTACAGGACCTGAACATGACAAAGTAAAACATGGCATGGAGCTACTCAAATAGATTAAGAGAAGTCCCTTAGTGACCTTGAGCCAAAAGGGATCAGAAAATACAATTGCAAGCATGTGAACATGGCAAAAACATAATCAGATCACAGACTTAGTGAAAACTGGCACATGCTGAAACATAACTCAAGTAGGAATGTTCACGAGCTCGATGCACTCACTACGGAGCAAGTCATGACAAACTAAGCATACATCTATCGAGAACACACAAAATGCAAGCTATACATGGCAAGAACAATAACATAGCATGCACGGATCAACTATAACATCATCGGCAAAGTTGCAAACAACTTGACAATCTGCCCAGATTCACAAAGTAGCAAAAGTAGAGCTCGATTGACTCAAGCTAGGGTGCTCCATAATTGCAAACAAAGAGATGGATGGATAGATCACTACAAGATTAACAAAACATCCTCACTGATCAACCTCAAAAGAGGCACGGATCACTAGGAAACAACATGAACATATGACATCATGAGATAAACAGCTCTAGGACTTTGTGGAATTGCTAAGTCCCTGAAATCAGAATTACCATGTGCCTCACTTGGCAAGCTTGCACTAGTCACCACACACATCACAAAAATACATGGGTTGCACCTCTGGAGAGATGGCAAAACCCTTAACAAAACATATGTAGAGCATCAGGGCATATCATGCACACAATAATCATGGCAAAAATGACAAATATGCAAATGGAGCAGCAGATCTGGCAATTAACTCAAGTACCCCTCTTCTAACAGCATTTCGGGCATCAAGATGAACTCAAATGAAAATGATGCAGTGGAATGAAATGATGTACTCTCTGACATGAACATTTTGATATGCTATATGCCAAAAACGGAGCTACGGATGCGGAGATATAGCATGATGAACAGGAGCACATGGATTAGGGTTTTGGGAAAAAGTCAACCCGAACGAGATCTAGATCTGAGATCCGGACGGCGCGGATAACGAGGTTCATCGGGGCACTGTTCACTGGCGCCGGAGTTCGTCGGGGAGGCGGATGCCGGAGCTCACCGGAGGAGCGGGCCGGCCTGATCTCGCCGGATTTGGGGCCGGCGAGGAGCGGTGCGCCGGGGCGGCACGGCGTGCCGAGGCGATGGCTGGCGATGAGGGGGCCGGGCGGAGCTTCAAGCTCGCCGGCGAGACGGCGTGGCGGCGCGGCGAGCAACGCCGGTGTCGGGGCGACGCGCCTGGAGCAAGGAGGCGGCGGGGAGGACCCGGGCCGTGGGGGCCGGCCTTGGGCGCGGTTGATGTGGGCGCGAGCGACAGCGAGTGGGAGGCGGACACATGGCAGTGGCGGCTGGGTCGGACACGTCCGGCCCGAAGCGGATGCGTCCGGCGGCGAGAGGTGGGAGGCGACTAGGGTTTCAACCGTGATTTCGAATGGGGGAGATATATATAGGCATACAGGGAGCTAGGGGAGTCCAAATGAGGTGCGGTTTTCGGCCACGCGATCGTGATCGAACGCTCTAGAAGATGGAGAGGGTTTTGGTGGGTTTTGGGCCAAATTGGAGGGGTGTTGGGCTGCAACACACACGAGGCCTTTTCGGTCCCTCGGTTAACCGTTGGAGTATCAACCGAAGTCCTAATGATACGAAACTTGACAGGCTGTCTACCGGTAGTAAACCAAGGCCGCTTGGCAAGTCTCGGTCCAATCCGGAAATGTTTTATCCCCACACACAAAAGAAAGGTAGAAATGGCCACCGGAGGAGAATGAAGCACCAGAATGCAAAACGGACAACAGGGAAAAAGCTCGAATGCATGAGATGAACACGTATGCAAATGCAATGCGCATGATGACATGATATGAGATGCATGACAACGATAACAACACACGGAGACAAAGACCCTAACCCGAGAAAATAATATAACTTAACGCCGGAAACGGCAAGAGTTGGAGTACAAATTGGGAAAGTTACATCCAAAAGGCTTCGATAAAAATGATAAAGATGCACCAGTGTCAAAAAGAACTCTTGCGGGAATGTCATTAACAGGAAGGTTACCCATGATCACATCTGGTGAGTCCTCTGCCTGAGCTGCATTCAGCAAGTTGACCTTGGCGGACTTGGTGTTATGCTTGACCATAGCTGTACTTGCCGATCTGACAGTAGGAGGAGGAGGAAGACGCCTCTGATTGAAGCATTTGTTGGCATAGTGACCCTTCTGTTGGCACTTGTTGCACGTGACCTCTGAAAGCGGACGGTGGTACGGAGCGCTTGATCTTGGAGCTTGAGACGAAGTATTGTTCTGAAAGCCAGGGTTGGGTGGGTGGGAAGATCCACTGCCACCTTTGCTCTTCTGCTGATACGACTGACGAAACGGAGGAGGAGGAAGCCAATACTTCTGCTACTTGGCCACTTGAGTAGAGGAAGAAGGAGTAACATCTCTGACTCGCTTCTTGGAAGCATCACACCTCAACTGAGCAGCCTCTTGCTTCAATGCCATGTTGTAGAACTCATCGAACCTCAAGGGCTCAAAGAGAACAAGAGCTAGCTGAATTTCTTCTCTGAGACCACCCTTGAACTGGTATATCATGCTCTTCTCATCAGGGATGTCCTGCTTGGCAAAGCGGACGAGCTTCTGAAACAACTTGTTGTAGTCATAGACAGACAAAGAGCCTTGCTTCAGGTTGCGGAATTCCTCACGCTTGCTTTCAACCTCGCTCTGAGGGATATGGTGAGCTCTGAAATCTTGACGGAATTCATCCCAGCTGATAACACGTCCACCTCTGGAATCCTTGTACTGCTGGAACCATTCTGTAGCTTGATCTTTGAGTTGGAAGGAAGCGAACTTGACAAAGTCCTCAGGCCTGACGTTACTGCACTCGAAATGCCTGCACAGATCCACAAGCCAATCGTCAGCATCGGTTGCCTCAACACAATTGCTGAAAGTCTTTGGCCCGTTAGCAAGGAACTGGTTGAGTGTAGCAGAGTGATTTTGATTGTTGCCTTGGTTCCCTTGGTTGCGCTCTTAAAGAATTTGCATGATGAACTGTGTGTTTGCATTGGTTGCGGCCATCACAGCTTTCCATGCCTCCGGAGGAGGTGGAGGTGGTGGCGGATCAGGATTCGGAGTCGTGCGCGTTGGAGGAGCCATCCTGAAGAGGTTGACAACCATTAGCACATTGATAGACAAATATTGAAGCTGAATCCAACGGAATGAAAATTGCAACATATAGTCTTCACATCCGAACAAAATGAACGAATGCATTCCTCTTGAAATGGTCACATATCCATAAATTGAGAAGCCACGTAGAATTAAGGTAGGGAAATAAATCAACAAGGTACGGATCAAGAACGAATAATTGGTAAGAAATCCCAATCTCAAACCAATATCCGTGGAAGAAGAACTAGAGCTACAAGAATTCCCACCTATGAAACTCCCGAACCTTTCCGGTTATGCAATTAGGTGTTGGGGATACAGGGGAAGCATAATGTCTCACCCAAATCTAGCAAATCCTACATCCAGCTGTATCCATCCTTCAACACATAACCGAGAAAAAACTTTGGAAACCATCTACCTCAACCTTCGAAAAGCATCCGTTATACAAGTTATGGTGATACTCCCGAACTCCCGCCCCAGTACTGGGTGGCGTCGAGGTTATCTCACCAACGAATTGCATAAAAGAGTTTTTCAATGTCGACGTACTAAACTCAGGTATTCCAGAACTGCAACGATAAAATTATGACGACAACACCTTAGAGCTCAACTCCCTGGGACACTTCCACAAAACCCCTAACAGGAGGCACCAAGACAATGTTCTCATCATATAACCATCGGAACGATTCCAAGATACCCGCGTCATCATAAAAAAAAATTAGTGAAATTTGAGAAGAGAAGAGTCAAAACTCTACGTCAGGATGCCTTACCAGAGCGATGAGGAGACTGGGAAGTAAAAAGAATTCCTACTCTCCGATATATAATTCCTAAATGACTCAAAACATTTTTCTAGACACAACTCGGCTGCTAAAAACGATCAATCAGTGGGGGCTCCTAAGGTCGGGGAAGGCTCTAATACCAACTTGTAACACCCTCGATGCGACTATATCTCCCACGTGTCGAGGCACGACTTAAAGGCATAATCGCATTGAAGGCATATGTCGCAAGTCAGGCAATCATCACAAACATCCCATGTAATATAGATAATCAAAAAGGGATAACATAGTTGGCTTACACTCGCCACGTCAATCAAGTACATAAATAACATACATCATCCAAACACTCATGGCCCGACTATGGCGCCAAAATAAAAGATAACCCAACATGCGACACGGTCCCGATCACCCCCAACAGGGCACCACTACTGATCATCAGGAAAGGAAACACAGTAACATTGAGAGTCCTCGTCGAACTCCCACTTGAGCTCGAGCGCGTCACCTAGAGCGGAATCATCAGGCCCTGCATCTGGTGTAATAGTAATCTGTGAGCCACAGGGACTCAGCAATCTCGCTCCCTCGCGATCAGGACTATTTAAGCTTATAGGTAAGCCAAGGTAAAATATATGTGGAGTTGCAGCATGTGACTAACATATATGGTGGCTAACTTATTCGCAAAAGAGAGCGAGAAGAGGAGGCAAAGCGCGAGCGAGTATTCTAGAGAACAACCTGCGCAAGCATTACTCCAACACCGTGTCCACTTCCTGGACTCCGCCGAGAAGAGGCCATCACGGTAACACACACGGTTGATTCATTTTAATTAAGTTAAGGTTCAAGTTATCTACAACCGGACATTAACAAATTCCCATCCGCCCAGAACCGCGGGCACAGCTTTCGAAAGTTCAATCCCTGCAGGGGAGTCCCAACTTAGCCCATGACAAGCTCTCACGGTCAACGAAGGAATAGACCTCCTCCCAAGATGTTCCGATCAGACTCGGTATCTCGGTTCTTCAAGACACTTCGATAGGTTAAAACAGGACCAGCAACACCACCCAGATGTGCCGACAAATCCCGATAGGAGCTGCACATATCTCGTTCTCAGGGCACACCGGATGAGCAAGACGTCTGGTAGGCCAGCCCAGGGTTGCCCCTAGTAGCCCCGGACTTCGCTCGGTTGGACCAACACTCAGAGGAGCACTGGCCCGGGGGGGCTAAAATAAGATGACCCTCGAGCTCTGGAAACCCAAGGGAAAAAAGAGGCTAAGTAGCAAATGGTAAAACCAAGGTTGGGCATTGCTGGAAAAGCTTTAATCAAGGCGAACTATCAAGGAGTTTCCATTATAACCCAACCGCGTAAGGAACGCAAAATCCGGGAACATAACACCGATATGACGGAAACTAGGGCGGCAAGAGTGGAACAAAACACTAGGCGAGAGGCCGAGCCTTCCACCCTTTACCAAGTATATAGATGCATTAAGATAACATGGCAATATAATGATATCCCAACAAGTAAATAAATGTTCCAACAAGGAACGGTCTCCAATCTTCACCTGCAACTAGCAACGCTATAAGAGGGGTTGAGCAAAGCGGTAACATAGCCAATCAACGGTTTTCTAGGACATGGTGGGTTAGAGGTTTGACATGGCAATTTGGGAGGCTTGAAAGCAAGTGGTAGGCATCGTAGCATTGGCATAGCAAAAGAGCGAGCAAACTAGCATAGCAAAGATAGTAGTGATTTCGAGGGTATGATCACCTTGCCTGCAAAGCTGTTAGAGTTGACTGGATCCTCAAAAGCAAACTCAACGGGCTCCTCGTTAGCGAACTCGTCTCCCGGCCCTACCCAAACAAGACAAACAAGCAACAAGGACACAATCAACCACGTGCAAACTCAAACAACACGATGCAAAGATGGTATGCTATGCGGGATGCGATGCGGGATGCATATGCAAGATATGACAAGGAATGCATGAACCTGGCCTCAACTTGGGAACCCAAGTGTGCCACTGGAAAGATGAGATGAAATAGCTTGAAAACGATATGAAGAACGCCGGAATCGGAGTTACGGTTTGGAAATGGCAAGCAATTCAAATATGACATCGGTCTCCCATTTACAGCAAGTAGCCATCTAAATGCAATGAGATGAACATGCTACAACACTCAAACATGGCAACAAAATACATGGAAGGGATGCATTCAAGATGCTTAACAAAAGTCTAGCACTGAGCTATGGCCAATTAATCCATTAACAGGTTCAAACAAGCATGGCAAAAATGCATATGGTAAACAGATCTCAGACTTAGTGAAATTAACACTTGTCTGGAATTTCAGATCAGGTAGCACTCTTCGGAGCCACAAAACTACATACTACAGGACCTGAACATGACAAGTAGCCCTGCTCTAACAGCATTTCGGGCATCAAGATAAATTCAAATGAAAATGATGCAATGGAATGAAATGATGTACTCTCTGAGATGAACATTTTGATACGCTATATGCCAAAAACGGAGCTACGGATGCGGAGATATAGCATGATGAACAGGAGCACATGGATTAGGGTTTTGGGCAAAAGTCAACCCGAACGAGATCTAGATATGAGATCCGGACGGCGCGGATAACGAGGTTTGTCGGGCACTGTTCACCGGCGTCGGAGTTAGTCGGGGAGGCGGCTGCCGGAGCTCACCGGAGGATCGGCCGGCCGGATCTCGCCGGATCCGGGGCCGGCGAGGAGCGGCGTGCCGGGGCGGCGCGGCGTGCCGAGGCGATGGCTAGCGACGAGGGGGCCGGGCGGAGCTTCAAGCTCGCCGGCGAGACGGCGTGGCGAGTAACGCCAGCGTCGGGGCGACGCGCCTGGAGCGAGGAGGCGGCGGGGAAGACCCGGGCCTGGGGGCCGGCCTTGGGCCCCGGCGGGCCCGCGCGGGTGGCGGCGCGGTTGATGTGGGCGCGGGCGACAGCGAGTGGGAGGCGGACACGTGGTGGCGGCGGCTGGGTCGGACATGTCCGGCGGCGAGAGGTGGGAGGCGACTAGGGTTTCAACCGTGATTTCGAATGGGGGGGATATATATAGGCATAGAGGGAGCTAGGAGAGTCCAAATGAGGTGCGGTTTTCGGCCACGCGATCGTGATCGAACGCTCTAGAAGATGGAGAGGGTTTTGGTGGGTTTTGGGCCAAATTGGAGGGGTGTTGGGATGCAACACACACGAGGCCTTTTCCGTCCCTCGGTTAACTGTTGGAGTATCAAACGAAGTCCAAATGATACGAAACTTGACAGGCGGTCTACCGGTAGTAAACCAAGGCCGCTCGGCAAGTCTCGGTTCCATCCGGAAATGTTTAATCCCCACACACGAAAGAAAGGTAGAAATGGCCACCGGAGGAGAACGAAGTGCCGGAATGCAAAACGGACAACGGGGAAAAAGCTCGAATGCATGAGATGAACACGCATGCAAATGCAATGCGCATGATGACATCATATTAGATGCATGACAATGATAACAACACACGAAGACAAAGACCCGAACCCGAGAAAATAAAATAACTTAACGCCGGAAACGGGAAGAGTTGGAGTACAAATTGGGAAAGTTACATCCGGGGTGTTACAACGTGGCCCATTGCTACTAGGCTAAACTGGTGGGCGATCCGTAACTAAACGGCGCTCGGCCGAAAACTAACTAAACCGCGCACATACGAAATAAAAGAAACCGGTCGGCTAAACCGACTCGACCTGAACCGATCTAAACCGAATAAAACTGAAACGAACTGGAACTAAACCGGTCTATAAACAGAAAAACCTAACTGTTCGTTAGATCTAATCGAGCGCGTGAATAACAGATCGGACGGAGGGGGATGTCTCACCGCGGTGGGGCGAGCTCCGGCGAGGTCGTCGGCGGCGGTGGCAGCTCGGGGACGATGCAGGTGAGGCCTCTGGTGGTCCTCGACGAGGTGAATACGCCCAGGCGATGCAGAAGACAACGACGATGCCGATGGTGGTCGGCGGTGAGCTCGGGGACGTTAGAGGAGGACGGCGGTGAGGTTGAGGCGGCGATGGCGTTCGGGCATCGGAGGATGACGGCGCTCCGGTGGGTTTCGGGCTCGGGCGAAGTCACGGGGAGATGCGGACGAGCGATGGGGTTGCGGTGGTGATCTTAGGTGGCGGCTAGGTGGTCGGGGTCGAGTGCTGCGGCGGCAATGGCGTGGCGGCGGAGCTCGGGCTCCGCCGAGCAATAGACGGCGAGGGAGAGGGGTTCGGGGGTCAGGAAGGGGCGGAACAGGATGAGGGGAGGGGTATATATAGGGGGCGACCGACTTGGAGGAGGGGGCAGATCGGGGAGAAGATCCCAAATGATCCGGGATTCCGGCGGCGGCGCGACTTGGCATGGGGAAGAAGAAGGAGGGCACGAGGTTTCGGGCGGACAGGTGGGGCCCGCAAGTCAGCGTCGGTGAGAGAGAGAGGAGGTAGCGAGCGACCGGGGCGAAGGGGTTTCTGGCGCGGGTGAGTTGCTGGGCCAGCCTGGTGCGTAGGTGGGCCGAGGGAAAGAGAGAGAGAGTTGGGCCTCGGTGGCTTCGGCCATTTTTTTAAAGGTTTTTTTCCTATTCTTTTTAAACACAGAACAAAAAGAAAGAAATAAACAAACTAAATAATAAATGTATATAGGCATATAATATATCAAAATGACCGCAAAAATAAATCCTGCAACATGAACATTTTTACAAAGTGAAATAAAATACACAAAAATTCTAATAAATAAAAAAGTACTACTGATGCAATTAAAATTCAAAATAAAACTACTTTAAAATAACAAAATTATTTCAAACTTAATTTTCTCCATTTTTCTAATGTAGGG
Organism: Triticum aestivum; assembly: GCF_018294505.1. Lineage (NCBI taxonomy): Eukaryota > Viridiplantae > Streptophyta > Magnoliopsida > Poales > Poaceae > Triticum > Triticum aestivum. Next base: position 379,753,917 of record NC_057797.1, read on the forward strand.
AATCATTTTACCCTATTTTCTATATATTTTAATTTTGGAGAAAATAATTTGAAATAAAACCAAATAACTCCAAATGGTTTTGAATTTTAACAAAAAAATTCAAACCATCTTCAAACCTTTCTTCATACTTCCAACTCATATTTCATATGTTTTGAAGAGGTCATTTTATCTTCTCTCATGAAAATCATTGAGTTGCATAAAGTTTATAAATTTGAAATACCTTCAAAATGAAATTCAAAAATCTTTCGAAACCCTTTTTGTTTCTGGAAGAAGTCATGTTTTCTTCACTCTAGGGTTGTGGTGATGAAATAAATTTGAATTTCATTGAGATCAAATGCAAGCATGAAGTTTGGGAAGTCATTTCATTCCCACTCATTCAACTTTCAAAAGTTTCCAATTTCACTCAATTTCACACGATCAATCACTCACAATCAAACAAATAATCAAAGTGATTTATTTAATATAACATTCCAAATTTTAGAATTTTGGGATGTTACAAACCTACCACACTTAAAATGAATCTCGTCCTCGAGATTCGAAGAGGCTAGCAAGAAAAGGTTAGGGGTTGGGGGTCTTCTAGCAAATATTTTGGTCGGAAGGGTCTAGTGTGCTACCACACTTAAAAGCATGGGTATTGTTCAGAAAAAACTCATGTACTCCATCCTTTTGGGTTGCTGGTGTCGGTGTTCTCATATACTCCGGAATAGCTCTTTCACGGGTGGTGTTCCAGTTGGGGCATAACTTTTTCCTCAAACATGTGTCCTTTCATCCTGGTGGCGTTCTTCCGAGTCTGGGTCTTCTTAGCTGACTGGTCTGTCGCCAATACTAAATAACTATCGAAATTCTCATGGTGGTCAACCATGTATGGTTTCTCCTGCAGAAAATTGGGTTTGGTTTAATCTCACCGTTTATCCTATGATTGGCAACGGGTGCCTGGTACATGGATCAATCATCCTACCATTCTATGGTTTTATGGCTTGACGTGTCGACACTCTTCTAAGGTTTTCAAGGCTCTCTGATTTTCCATCAGCATATGATAGTTCATGATAGAAGTCTCCGGTATGGGGGCCAATCCATCCCGTACTTGAACCATTACTACATATGTAGACATCAAATCACGTATTCTAACACTTGGGCATACTCACAAGCATTGCACAATTTCTCTTGTCGACGAACTGAGTTCGAATAAATCCATTGTTTCTGCAAGTTGAACAAGACATCTAACAGTTCTTCACATCTCTCGGGTTTTCGTATCCTCCTAAAAATGTCGGTTGATTAACTCAGACTTTTCTTCCAAAATATCTTCCTTCAGCAAGAGTGTGCTTCCTTCTTATTAACTCCGGGGCCTGTGGGTTATGGCCCACTTCAACTCTTGTAAAATTTAGATCATCCTTTCGAGGATCATCATTCTGTATTCCAACATTACATCTCCTTTAAACCCAATAGTACTTCTTCTTCATAACCTTGTGGTGAACCATCATAATCAAACTCCAACTTATTTGGTCCCGCTCCCTTCCTATGGACCGTCATGAACAACGCCTTTTTTTCTTCATTGATCATGTGGCTTTACGGAGTACTACCACACTTAAAACGAAATGCACTAGTTCATCCATAAATCATATTCTTTTCATATCAAATCTTTTATTACATCCTTAACCACTTTTCATAAATCCAAATTCCAAAAGTACTTTGTTACAAATGCTGCCACCCACATGGTTTGGTATGGTCAGGCATTACTTCCTACTTTATTCATTTTTCCTCCTTGAGGATTCTTCAGTCCCACTGGAATTGTGCGACATGCGCCTTGAAATCTTCAATCTTTTGGTTCATCGTGGTGGCCTTGAGCTTCATTTCCATCATCTCTGCATGCACTTCTCTTAGGTATTCCTGAGTATAACAGAGTCTTGCTTCAAGTATTTCTTCGATCTGGCGTATGGCTTCCATGGCTGCTTCACGAACAACGTCGAAGAAAGTTGCTTGTGGTACACGTGAGATGAAAAAGTGCTGCCCCATCATCTTTGGGCAAACTCCTTTCATACAGTGGACGTGTACCTCCACAAACCAAAGTTCCACTCCCTTTTGCATGAAGGGGTAGCCTTTGTAGACTGCATCTCCTTCAAGGTGAATATGCTTCATCATGTCCTTCAGGATCTTCGGGTAATCATGATCACTTGTCAGGGTCATGATCGTTTCCGAACCTTTAAGGAAAGACTCATAAAGGGTCGTCATCTGCAGTTGTAAAACAAAAATGGTGCTCAGAATAAGGTACATATCTCCTTGGGTACACATTCATATCATCCAAACAAAACTTCAAACTCAATTTCCAACATCCAGTTTATGCATCACAACTCATTTTCTTCCATGTTCACCCAGAATATTAATTTCCAAGATAAAACATAACAACTCCTTAAAGCCTTTCAGCATATGACATATCAACTTTATTGAGTCATGAATTATTACAATCTCTGAGTAATCTATTACATAACTCAACCCCGCATTCTCATGAAAAGTGTTTTCCTTACTACCCTTATTACTGATATCAACATCTCCACTACTCAGCTCCAGCTTTCTCATGATTTGAACAATCCCTAGCAAAATGTCCTGCTTCCTTGCAACGAAAACAAATAACTTCCGGCATGTCTCGAGGCTTCTTGGTGATGGTGCCTGCTCCTTGAGTTCCTTGCTTCCTTTTGAGACAATCATTGGCATAATGCCCGACGTCCTTACATTCAAAACAGGTAATATCACTCTTGTCCCTCTTTGCAGAAATTGGGTTGTTCTGAGGGTGTCTTTGTTTTCTCTTCCTGGTTTTCTTCATTCTGATCAAACGTTCTATTCCCCGTGGATCAAACTCCACTGCTTCTGTCGGGAAGTATCCCTGATACTCTTTTCTTTCCTTGGTGCAATACTGTGAAAAATGTCCTTCTTCTCCACATGAATAACAGGCATTGGAGTAAAATCTGTTGAGGCTTTCTCCATCAGGGTCTTCAACACTTTCCTTAATCATAGGTTCTTTCATAACTTCTCGGAGGGCTTCTGTCATTCCTTCTTCCTGCTTCTGAATAGTTTGTTGCATCATGGGGTAAATGTGACACTGAGCTGGGTAGTGGGTGGTTCCTTCACACAAGAAACAAGTCACCTGACTAGTTGGGAATTCCTCAGCTGGGTGTTTCTCCTCACAATGAGGGAATCCATCCTTGTGTTTCCCCTAGGTGTGTCCTATTTCTCTGTAAATCTTGCAGGCACAAGGTTTATTTCTTGAGGTATCATGGTGCTTCTGGATAAGACGAGATCTTGTCAGAGTCTTCTTGAATTCTTCCCAAGTCCTTGCTCCATTCCATCCCTGTATAGCTTGATGCATATGCCACCATGTTGCAGCACTTCCTTCAAAGTACTGAAGAGCATACGATACTTCATTCTTCCTTGAAACCAAATTGCTCCCGAAGTGATTCTTCATATTCTGAATACATAGCTCTGCGTCCGACTGGGTTTTCGGTCCAAAGAATACCAGTCCAACTTCATTCATCATCTACTGGGTCCAAGGGTTTTAGGGTGAGATAAGAGAGAGGTGGGGAGGGATATACACAATACAAACAATAGTTTTGAAGAAATGAGTTTTATTTTGTGGCTATCGGAAAAACATCAAACAAATGACAGCTCACAAATCGCCGCATCTAACGTAAGTATATAACATGGGTTTGGTCTTCTAAAGGTCAAATAATTCGTCAGATTCTTAAAGTCTTCGGAGTCTTCAACTATTGTAGCTTTAACTCTTTTAATGCATGGTGAAATCCTCTTTACTCCGAAATGGTCATCGGTTTTCCGATATCTTGTCCTTCTTGGAGCGGCTTTAGTTGATCCTCCGTGTGGTCAAAAGGAAAGGGGTATATTCTAACTATTTGAAGTAAGAGAGGTTATTTGATAAAATCAGAAAAGATGAGAAGTAATAGATTCTTTTGAAAATAAAGTTTTTAGAGATTTCCTGTCCTAGGGGCTTTCCGATTTCTAGGGTCACGTCCAACAGTCAACATGTGCTCTGATACCATATCCATAGCGACCCGACCTCAGACGGTCAAGTCTCTGTGTATCTATGCCATCCCTGGATCGGTATGCTGGCACACACAGTACATCAATGTATATATCAAAGTGCAATCACATGTATAAATAACGTAAAACTGATATATACCTCATAAGTCTCAGCGGAAACAAACAATCGGATGTGGAGTCCCATCAACGCCATCGGCAGGTTGAGTGTAGACCATAACCCTATGACGTAACTCTTACTCGTCGGAAGAAACATATCTGCAACATGAGACGTTGCAGCCGTGTAGGTCAGTACATTGAATGTACCGGCAAGATCATAATAAGAGAAAACAAAAGATAAACTATACTATATGCAATATGGCTTTGTGGCTCTGTAACTGAGTTTTGTTTGCAGAAAAGCTGGTTTTATTTTCCCTACATCAAAGGAATATCAGGAGTCTGTACTACGGAGTTTTCTGTCATGACATGGTTCCGCCAACCAATGTCCCATACCCACATCATCATAAGTTGCCCACAATTAAATTATCAGTCCGGTGTTGAGAGTTTCGAGATAGATCCAAGTCTAGATGCTCAAATTGTCCGTAACCGGGGACACGGCTAATCGATTAGGTTTTAACCCTCTGCAGAGGTTTGTACACTTTACCCGCAAGATTCGATCCCTCTCTTTACATTCTTGCACTTCAGGGTGTTTGAGAATAAGATGACCGAAACATGCTCTTCCGAAGAGTTCCTCTGACCACTGTCCGGTGCTCATCCAATCCTACCGTAGTTCTACATCTGCTAGCACCGTCCCAGCCAGAGTCACCACTAAGGTCAACCAAGCCAGAGCCCATAGTGACTTGCGGTTGCACAGGTAAGCTTCCGGGCATGAAGTATTCTTCTGTCTCTTTGAGTCTGGGTGAAGCTTTCCGCAAGATGTCATGGCGCTTCTCCAGGCATCCCGGCCAACCACTGGTTTCTCCAGGGTGCCCGTCAACCGTCCTTCACCCAGTAGTGTGTATTGAATTCTTGTCTCGAGTCTCGAAAATCTTGAGGAGTCCTGAAGATGCAGTCCTTGCCGGTGCCATCATGAAGTTTTCGCCATTGACGTAGAGTCCTCCATTATCACACCACTCCCGAGCACTCATACCAAACCCCGTCTACTACAGCGTAGCATTAAGACTATATACGTCCCGGGCTTGTTAACAGGGAGGTGGGTTCCTACCTCATGCATTCTACTCAACTAAAAGAATCAATATCACTACTGGAGAAGTGGTTGCAAGGATGACACTAAATGCAATAAAAATATAGGTATGAAAAACATGGTCAAAGTGAACTTGCCTGGTAGGTTGATGAAGATAACAACGCTCTCGAAACTAACTTGATAGGACTATTCGCAACTCTCCGATGAAATCTATAATAACAAACATGACATTCGCATAAGCAAGCATTGTAGCTAGCAAATCTAACAATCAAAAGAAAACCCAATAAGAAAAACCCAACACAAAACAAATAGCACATCGAAAGAACTAATAGGGGAAAACTATAAAGAACCTACTAGGAAAACCGTTTGCCTTAACTACAGAAATAGTTTTGTCCTAAGCAAAACTTAACAAAGAAAATACTAAACTAATAAATTAACTGAAAATAAAAAGTAAAACAACTAAGTTAACAAAAAGTATTTTTTATAAAACTTTATTTGCAAAAAGGAACAAATAAAAAGTTTTTATAAAACTCTAACTATGACCTATACAAGTTTCCATACAAAACTAACAAAATAGTTTTTTAAAATAAGAATAAAATTGTCTACAGTTAAATAACAGAAACAAAACTAAATTTGTCAAAAGTGACAAAAAGAAAAAAAGAAAAAAACAATTAAAACTATAAAGAAAAGGTTAAAACAAAAGTAGAACTAAAACACTACTGTTTTGCCTAAAAATCTAATTTTAATAAATAAATTAAAATAAATAACTAAATTCTACTAGATAAACCAAACAATAACAAAACAGTAGCAAAAAGAATCAATCGAAAATATTTCATAAAACTAAAGATACAGCCAAAATAGTGATTTGAACAAATTTCATCAAACCCAAAATTTAAACTACTCAAACTTTATATATAAGGACACAAACAGAAACTTCAAGAAAGTTTGAATCTAATGCAAAAAGAATCACTCAATTTGGATAAAGACACTAAAAGATATAAGCAATCTAAAATTGAAACTATTTCTGTTTTTTAAACAGAAACGAAAATAAACTAAAAAAACAATCGGGCACTAGCTACGTGGCCCATTGCTACTGGGCTAAACTGGTGGGCGATCCATAACTAAACGACGCTCGGCCGAAAACTAACTAAACCGCGCACATACGAAATAAAAGAAACCGGTCGGCTAAACCGACTCGACGTGAGCCGATCTAAACCGAATAAAACTGAAACGAACCGGAACTAAACCGGTCTATAAATAGAAAAACCTAACCGTTCGTTAGATCTAATCTTGCGCATCAATAACAGATCGGACGGATGGGAATGGCTCACCGCGGTGGGGCGAGCTCCGGCGAGGTCGTCGGCGGCGGTGGCGGCTCGGGGACGATGCAGGTGAGGCCTCCGGTGGTCCTCGACGACGGTAAAGACGCCTAGGCGATGTGGAAGACAACGGCGATGCCGATGGTGGTCGGCGGTGAGCTCGGGGACGTTAGAGGAGGACGGCGGTGAGGTTGAGGCGGCGATGGCGTTCGGGCCTCGGCGGATGACGGTGCTCCGGTGGGTTTCGGGCTCGGGCGAAGGCACTGGGAGATGCGGACGAGCGATGGGGTTGCGGTGGTGATCTTAGGTGGCGGCAAGGTGGTCGGGGTCGAGTGCTGCGGCGGCAATGGCGTGGTGGCGGAGCTCGGGCTCCGGCGAGCAATAGACGGTGAGGGAGAGGGGTTCGGGGGTCAGGAAGGGGCGGAACGGGGTGAGGGGAGGGGGTATATATAGGGGGCGACCGACTTGGAGGAGGGGGCAGATTAGGGAGAAGATCCCGAACGATCCGGGATTCCGGCGGCGGCGCGACTTGGCGTGGTGAAGAAGAAGGAGGGCGCGAGGTTTCGGGCGGACAGGTGGGGCCTGCAAGTCAGCGTCAGTGAGAGAGAAAGGAGGTAGCGGGCGACCGGGGCGAAGGGGTTTCTGGCGTGGGTGAGTTGCTAGGCCAGCCTGGTGCGTAGGTGGGCCGAGGGAGAGAGAGAGAGAGAGAGAGAGAGAGAGAGTTGGGCCTCGGTGGCTTCGGTCGTTTTTTTTAAAAAAGGTTTTTTTCCTATTCTTTTTAAACACAGAACAAAAAGAAAGAAAGAAACAAACTAAATAATAAATGTATATAGGCATATAATATATCAAAATGACCGCAAAAATAAATCCTGCAACATGAACATTTTTACAAAGTGAAATAAAATACACAAAAATTCTAATAAATAAAAAAAGTACTACTGATGCAATTAAAATTCAAAATAAAACTACTTTAAAATACCAAAATTATTTCAAACTTAATTTTCTCCATTTTTCTAATGTAGGGAATCATTTTACCCTATTTTCTATGTATTTTAATTTTGGAGAAAATAATTTTAAATAAAACCAAATAACTCCAAATGGTTTTGAATTTTAACAAAAAAATTCAAACCATCTTCAAACCTTTCTTCATACTTCCAACTCATATTTCATATGTTTGGAAGAAGTCATTTTATCTTCTCTCATGAAAATCATTGAGTTGCATAAAGTTTAAAATGTTGAAATACCTTCGAAATGAAATTCAAAAATCTTTCGAAACCCTTTTTGTTTCTGGAAGAAGTCATGTTTTCTTCACTCTAGGGTTGTGGTGATGAAATAAATTTGAATTTCATTGAGATCAAATGCAAGGATGAAAGTTTGGGAAGTCATTTCATTCCCACTCATTCAACTTTCAAAAAGTTTGCAATTTCACTCAATTTCACACAATCAATCACTCACAATCAAACAAATAATAAAAGTGATTTATTTAATATAACGTTCCAAAATTTAGAATTTTGGGATGTTACATTCTATGATTAACATCATATTTAGTAAGCATTTTACGGAAAGCACCATGAATAAAATGTGAACCACCATCAGTCATTAAATATCTAGGGGCTCCAAACTTGGAAAAATAACTTCTTTAAGCATCTTAATAGAGGTGTTATGATCAACACTACTAGTTGGAATGGCTTCTACCCACTTAGTAACGTAATCAACAGCAACTAAAATATGTGTATATCCATTAGAGGCAGGAGAAGGTCCCATATAATCAAAGCCCCAAACATCAAATGGTTCAATAACAAGTGAATAAGTCATAGGCATTTCCTAACGTCTACTAATATTACCAATTCTTTGACATTCATCACAAGATAAGACAAACTTACGGGCATCCTTGAAGAGAGTAGGCCAATAAAAACCGGATTGCAATACCTTGTGCGCAGTTCTATCTCCAGCATGGTGTCCTCCATAAGCTTCGGAGTGAACTTTTTCTTTTGCTGGTATGTAAAGCTAGGTCGTATAAATTTAGCAACAAAATTAGCATAATCAGCATACCATGGAGCAGTATGAGAACCATTTATGACATTTGATTGTTCATCAGGAAAGCTATCATCAATAGGTAGTGGGTCATCAGGAACATTCTCTAGCCTAGACAAGTTGTCTGCAACAGGGTTCTCAACTCCCTTTCTATCAATTATATGCAAATCGAATTCTTGTAGCAAGAGAACCCATCTATAAGTCTAGGTTTAGCATCTTTCTTTTCCAGAAGGTATTTAATAGCAGCATGATCCGTGTGAATTGTTACTTTAGAATCAACAATATAAGGTCTGAACTTATCACAAGCGAATACAATTGCTAAAAATTCTTTTTTCAATAGTAGCATAATTTCTCTAAGCATTGTCTAGAGTTTTACTAGCATATTGAATAACATTTAATTTCTTATCAACTCTTTGCCCTAGAACAACACCTACAGCATAATCACTAGCATCACACATAGTTTCAAAAGGTAAATTCCAATCAGGTGGCTGAACAATAGGTGCAGAGATCAATGCTTTCTTAAGTATTTCAAATGCTTCTACGCAATCATCATCAAAAACAAATGGTATATCTTTTTGTAATAAATTAGTCAGAGGCCGAGAAATTTTTGAGAAGTCCTTAATGAACCTCCTATAAAAACCAGCATGACCAAGGAAACTTCTTATACCTTTGATGTCCTTGGGACATGGAATCTTTTCAATAGCATCAACCTTAGCTTTATCAACTTCCATACCTCTTTCAGAAACTTTATGCCCCAAGACAATACCTTCATTAACCATAAAGTGGCACTTCTCCCAATTCAAGACAAGGTTAGTTTCTTCACATCTCTGCAAAACTCGATCAAGGTTGCTTAAGCAATCATCAAAAGAGGATCCATAGACGAAGAAATCATCCATGAAAACCTCACAAATATTTTCACAAAAGTGAGAGAATATAGCCATCATGCATCTTTGGAAGGTAGCAGGTGCATTACATAAACCAAAAGGCATACGTCTATAAGCAAAATTACCGAACGGGCAAGTAAAAGTGGTCTTAGATTGATCATCAGCTGACACAGGTATTTGAGAGAAACCAGAATAACCATCTAGAAAGAAAAAATGTGTATGTTTGGATAATCTTTCTAGCATTTGATCAATAAAAGGTAAGGGGTAATGATCTTTTTTAGTAGCCTTATTTAATTTGCGGAAATCAATTACCATCCTAGAAACTATAATAATTCTTTGTGGAATCAATTCATCTTTATCATTAGGAATGACAGTAATACCTCCCTTTTTAGGGACTCAATGGATAGGACTTACCCATTGACTATCAGCAACGAGATAAATTATACCTGCCTCAAGGAGCTTTAGTATTTCCTTTCTTACCACTTCTTTCATCTTAGGATTCAGCCATCGTTGGTGATCACGAACTGGTTTGGCATCTTTCTCCAAATTTATTTTGTGTTGACATAGTGTGGGACTAATGCCCTTAAGATCATCGAGAGTATATCCAATAGCAGCACGGTGCTTCTTCAGAGTTTTCAATAATCTCTCTTCTTCATGCTCTGAAAGGTTAGCTCTAATAATAACAGGATATATCTTTTTCTCATCAAGATAAGCATATTTAAGAGTATCAGGTAACGGTTTGAGCTCAAACACGGGATCACCCTTGGGTGGAGGAGGATCCCCTAGGATTTTGACAGGCAAATTGTGTTTCAGGATGGGTTCGTGTTTAAAGAATACTTCATCTATTTCCCTTCTTTCATTCATAAACATATCATTTTCATGGTCTAGCAAATACTATTCTGAAGGATCGCCAGGAGGCACGGCAATAGAAGCAAGACCAATAGTTTCATCTTTACTAGGCAATTCCTCTTCACGGTGTTGTCTACGAAATTTAGAAAAGTTGAACTCATGAGACATATCACCTAAGCCAATAGTAACAACATCCTTTTCGCAATCTATCTTAGCATTAACTGTGTTCAAGAAGGGTCTACCAAATATAATGGGACAGAAGCTATCTTGTGGGGAACAAAGGACAAGAAAATCAGCAGGATATTTAGTTTTCCCACACAAAACTTCAACATCTCTAACAATCCTAATTGGTGAAATAGTATCTCTATTGGCAAGTTTAATTGTGACATCAATATCTTCTAACTCAGCAGGTGTGATGTCATGCATAATTTCTTTGTATAAGTCAATAGGTATTGCACTAGCACTGGCACCCATATCACATAAGCCATGATAACAATGATCTCCTATTTTAGCAGAAATAATAGGCATGCCTACCACGGGTCTATGTTTATCTTTAGCACAAGGTTTAGCAATTCTAGCAGTCTCATCACAGAAATGAATAACATGCCCATCAATATTATCAAACAAGAGATCTTTAACAATAGCAATATTAGGTTCAACTTTAACTTGTTCAGGAGGTGTATAGGTTCTAATATTGTGTCAGGACCCCGATTCCAAGCCACATCGATCTAGCCGGTAACACATCATATCACTTTGCGGCCTCACGCACCGTATCCCACGGGTGTCGCCTTACCATGGCCCGGGACCATTTGCGCCTTTTGGCTCACGTATATGAGAGTGTCGCTAGCATCCATATGACAGAGATCCTGGGCCGACATGGCTAGTCATGAACCCAAAGCGGCACACACCTATGGAGACAGGCATACATGAATCACATCGAGCATGTCGGTCATCAGCGAGTGATTCCGGGCTGTAGCACTGGGCTAACAGGACTCCGGGGAACCCGGGCTGTAGCAGGCTAGGCAGGACTCCGGATGTCACCGCGTGACATTTCCCCGAAGGGACAGACATAGGAACGAAGTGAAACACATGCCGGCCAGTCAAGTGTCCTGAGCAGTAGTGCTGGGCTAGCAGGACTCCGGTGAACCGGGCTGTAGCGGACTACTATGGCTCGAGGAACACTAGACTACATTTCCCCATAAGAAAGGCTGCCAAGGATAAACAACTAGATTGTCGGATCCCACTCATACCAAGCATTTCAATCATACACACAATATGCCCGATATGAGTACATACAACATGGCATCACAACAAAACTCTACAACTCAAGTACTTTATTTAAAGGCTCCAGAGAGCCATACATAACATGTTCATACAGATAGGGGTCACATGACCCGACACTCAAGTCATACAATCATACAAGCACAAGCGGAAGCAAATAGTCTGAGTACAGACACTAGAAAGAAAGAAGGCTTCTCGAAGCCTGTCTATCTACATAGGGCCCTCCATGGCCAGGATCACCACCTGGGTGGCTAGTCACTCGTCGACGTCAAGGTCTACGTAGAACCCATCGGAGGGGGCGGTGTTGTCGTCTGAAAACAGTAATTAAGCAAACATGAGTACAAAGGTACTCAGCAAGTCTTACAACAGAACCTACTATACATGCTCATTCTCAAGAAGGTGGTGGGGTTATTGCAGCAAGCCAGCTTTGACTCTTGGCTAAGCTATCCTACGGAACTCCACTAGTAAAATAGTTTTCGCACACGAGTCCACTACTCACCAACACAATACTCCACCGGGGATCCTCTCTCGTCATCCTACAAGAGGGCCATCCTCGGTACTCACACTTATCTTGAGTCTTTTAGTAGTATCCATTAACTTGTCTATGAACTGTATAGGCAACCAAGTAGTCCTTTACCGCGGACGCGGCTAGTCGAATGGATGATGTTAACCCTGCAGGGGTATACTTCTTCATACACGCTTTCACCACTTACCGCCGTTTACACGACATGTACTCGGCAACCTTCAAGCGGAAGCCCAGCGAGGGTGTCGGCCACGGCCTACCTAAACACTTAAGTCTCTAGTCCAGGTTTATCGCCTATCCAGGTTCCATCCGCAGGGAGTCCGGCCGAGGTTTCCACATACGGCCCCGAACGATGTGAACAGGGTCCCGAGACGCCAAACGGGCGCCCGGCATACCCGGCCACGGTGTATCTACCGCAACATAGCCCACCCCTAGGGTCAGCGCTACGCACGGCCGCCAACACATAACCTACAAACACCAGAAACTATTTGCAACTCCTGGACAGAGTACTAGGGTGATTAAGAAGCCGAGAGGGTCCATTGGTTTCGGGCCCAATGTACGGTAGTAACTGCATCTTAAATCACACATACAGATCTCAGTTCTTATGGACGGTCTCAATGAAACAACCCACCATGTACTCCTACATGGCCTCTCATCGATACCTTTACCAAAACATGTTCAACACATCCCTCACATTACCGACATAAACATTTCACTCTAGCCCATCACCCAGATGAACCAGACCTGACACAACTCTAAGCATAGCAGGCATAGCAAGGTAGGAATCACATACATGGCTCAATCAACTCCTACACATGCTAGTGGGTTTCATCTAGTTACTGTGGCAATGACAGGTCATGCAGAGGATAAGGGTTCAACTACCGTAGCACACAGCAGTTTGAATCGCGTTGTCTTAATGCAGTAAACGAGAGCAGAGGCGAGAACATGGGTTTGTATCGGAATGATCAATGGGTTGCTTGCCTGTTGTAAAGGTAGTAGGGTACTGCCCTTCAGACGGATACTCGTGGTTATCCTCGGAGGCAGAACCTACCACGAAAGACACACCGAACATAATCAACACATGGCAATATGCAACAATATGATGCATGCTATGACATGGCAAGATGAAAGTGTCTTGGCCTAATGCAAGCTAAAACATGAGGGGATGAACTCATTTGAATCAAAGATTCAAATATTAGCTCATTAAACATGGCCTTATTAGTGCATTACATTATTCTGCTTAAACATCAAGGTTAACTTGCTTTGTCATGCATGAAACCATTATAGATGGATAGATTGAATTTTTCTGATCATTTTTCATATATAAATCTTTGCATTTGGAGTTATGGTTGATTTTCTATGATTTTTAGAAGTTTTGACTATTTTCTGGAATTTCCTATTAAAGAATAAATCCAGTAATTGAATTAATGCGTCAGCACTGCGTCACTGTGATGTCAGCGGGTCAAAGGCGCCAGCCCAGGTCAAACCTGACTGGTGGGCCCCATCTGTCAGTCTCTCAGCTAACTAACAGAGTTAGTTAGTGTTTAGTTAGCACTAAACTAGGTTAGTTAGGCCCTAGGCCCACATGTCAGTGAGAGAGAGTTAGTTAACGAGGTCGTTAACCTCTAACAGAGTGATTAGCTCTAATTAAAACTAATCTAATTAAGTTAGGAGCCAGCCCCACCTATCAGTGACTCGGGCGGGGTCAAACTAGGGTCAAACCCCTGGTCAGCGGGGTTAATCCCGCCGGCGTTGAGTCGCCGGCGAGGCCGAGACGGCGGAGAGCGTCGGAAACGCTGCTCCGGCCACGGTTCGATGCGCGGGTGAGTGCTACGGGTAGCTGGCGGTGTGGCGCATCCAACGGTGGCGTTGGTTGGTGCTGGGATGGCCGGGAACGACGACGGCGTCGAGCCGAGCGGCGGCCGGAGCTCGGCCGTTGGTAGTTTTGCTGCTGCAGCGAGCTAGCGGGGAAACGGACACACTAGTGAGGCACTACGAGGTGCGGTGAGTGCGTTAAGCACCCGCGCCTGACCAAATGGTCACCGAAGTGACGCCGGCGTCAAGCTCACAAGGCGGCGTGCTATGGTGAGCAAGGGGGCGGCGTCTACAGCGAGCAAACGAAGCAGAGAAGAGGGGGGGTTCGGTAGAGGAGCTCACGGCGGTTGCAGAACGCGTCTCAGCGGGCTCGGGGGAGGTCAGACATCATCGGGGCGTTGCCGGCGATCTTGGCGGACCGAGCAAGAAGAAGGCATCGGGGAGGTGCTTGGAAGCGTCCGGCGTCGCGTGAGTCGACGAGGAGGTCGAGGACGGCAGCGTGGAGCTAATGGGCTTGTCGGAGAGGCAAGGGGTTGGCTCTGGTGACAACTACGGCGAACGGCGGTGAGGATCGCACTCGGCCATCACGGGAGAGGGTGAGGGAGACGAGGGGGAGAGAGGGGAGGAGTGCAGGGAGGTGCTGGGCGTCTCCGTGGCGCTCGGATGGGGACGAGGAGGCAGCAGGAGGTGGCCACGGGTGCACGCACCGGCGACACGCCTCTGCCTACTGGCAGAGGTGGGTGGCGACTGGCGCAGGCCAGGTGGGCTGGGCCAGCACAGGTGAGGCCCAGGTGGGTTTCTCCCTCTCTTTTTCTTATTTGTTTTCTTTTTCTATTTTTCTGCAACTGTTGGGCTTTATTAAAAATACCAGGGCATCTTTAAAAATCCTGAAAATAATTCATGGGCCTCTGTTAGAATATTCCAACAGCCAACATTTATTTCCAGAATTATTTGAGCATTTAAATTATTTTATAGCATTTAAATGCCCAAATTCAAATACTTATGGATTTAATTCAATGACCTTTGTTGCCTAGAAAATTGTGCACCATTTTTGCCAGAGGTTCTAACCCAAGACAAAAAGGGTGAACTTTTTAGAAGGGCATTTCAGGTTCATTGAAAATAATTTTAGTAAACCCTAGTTGTTTCCAGGGGGGTGCTGGGGGTTTTGTCTTCCCCATTTCAAATTTAAGAGGAATTTAAACATGATGCACACTCTAATGCTTGAACTAACTAGGGTGTGACAACTCACCCCCACTCAAAAGAATCTCGTCCCGAGATTTAGGATCCTCCGGGAAGAAGGTGGGGTACTCGAGTCGAAGACGATCCTCCCTTTCCCAAGTGGCTTCTTTCTCGGAATGGTGTGACCATTGAACCTTGAGAAACTTGATATTATGGCGTCGAGTGGTACGCTCGGCTTGATCAAGGATACGAACGGGATATTCCCGATATGAGAGGTTATCTTGTAGATCAAGCGTTTCGTGGTCCACTCCACGGATAGGATCCGCGAAGCAACGCCTGAGTTGAGAAACGTGGAAGACATCGTGAACTCTGGAAAGATGCGAAGGTAGTTCCAATTGGTAGGCAACTTCTCCTCGTTTGGCAAGAATGCGAAAGGGTCCAATGTAACGAGGAGCCAATTTGCCTTTGATACCGAAACGATGGGTTCCCTTTAACGGAGTAACCCGAAGGTAAGCCTTCTCGCCGACTTCATAAGTCATAGGCTTATGTTTACGATCATATTGACTCTTTTGACGAGATTGGGCTGTTTTCAATTTCTCACGAATAACGCGAACCTGCTCTTCTGCTTCCTGAATCATATCCGGGCCAAAGAGTTGTCTTTCCCCGGTTTCTGACCAGTTAAGAGGCGTTCGACATTTTCGTCCATAGAGAACTTCGAAAGGAGCCTTGCCCAAGCTAGCTTGATAACTATTGTTGTAAGCAAACTCCACGAATGGAAGGCATTTCTCCCAACCCATTCCGAACGAGATGACAGAGGCTCGGAGCATATCTTCCAGAATTTGATTGACTCATTCCACTTGACCACTTTATTGAGGGTGGAAGGCGGTGCTAAAAGAGAGACGAGTTCCCATAGCATTTTGGAAACTTTCCCAAAATCGAGAGGTGAAGAGACTCCCACGGTCTGAGTTAATTTCCAATGGAACACCATGAAGAGACACTATTCGGGAGATGTATAAATCGGCTAGCTGGCTAGCGGTGATACTCTCACGAACAGGTAGAAAGTGGGCTACTTTGGAAAGACGGTCGATCATAACGAAGATGGCATTATTCCCTCTCTTGGTCCTGGGAAACCCAGTGATGAAATCCATACTAATTTTATCCCATTTCCACTCGGGAATAGCCAAAGGTTGAAGAGTGCCAGCAGGCCGTTGATGCTCTGCTTTAACACGACGACAAACGTCGCAATTAGCAATGTATTGAGCGATTTCTCTCTTCATCCTAGTCCACCAAAACCTCTGGCGTAGGTCTTGATACATTTTAGTACTACCGGGATGAATGGTGAGAGGGGATTCATGAGCTTCCTTAAGGATCAGCCGCCTCAGGTTTCGTGCCTTTGGAACCACTAGGCGATTTCCAAAGTATACGACACCTTGATCATCAATGGAGAAACAATTCGCGACTCCTTTCTTAATGCTTCTCTTAATACGAGAGATTCCCGGATCTACCTTCTGTGCCTTGATGATCTAATATGTAAGGTAGGTTTCACCATCAGGGTGGATAGGAATCCTCGAGAAACAATGTGAAGATTAAGCTTACGAAATTCCTCATGGAGAAGTGGTTGACTTTGTTATAACATCAGGTTGTTACAATAGGACTTACGACTTGGCGCATCAGCCATGACATTGGCTTTGCCCGGGGTGTAAGTTATCCCTAAGTCATAATCCGAGATCAACTCGACCCAACGTCTTTGCCTGAGATTCAAATCTGGTTGGGTGAAGATATATTTCAAACTTTGGTGATCGGTGAAGATCTCGCAACGATTACCGAGAAGGTAATGTCACCAAGTTTTAAGTGCATGAACTACAGCTGCAAGCTCTAGATCATGTGTGGGATAATTTTCCTCATGTGGGTGTAATTGCCGTGAAGCATAGGCAATTACCTGACGATCTTGCATGAGTATGCAACCTAGTCCTTGTCGCGAGGCGTCACAATAGATAATAAAGTCCTTAGAGAAATCTGGTGGTACCAGTACGGGAGCAGATGTCAGGCGTCTTTTCAGTTCCTGGAAGCTGAACTCGCACTGTGGAGTCCACTCGAACTTTTTATCTTTCTTGAGGAGTTCAGTTAGAGGTTTAGCAACCTTGGAGAAATTCTCGACGAAGCGGCGGCAATAGCTCGCTAAGCCAAGGAAGCTCCGAACTTGCTTGACCGTCTCAGGTGGAGTCCAATCAAGGACGGCTTGAACTCGCTCGGGATTGACAGCAATACCCTTACCAGAGATTACATGGCCTAGATAGGTCACTTCTGGCAACCAAAATTCACACTTGGAGAATTTGGCATAAAGGCGATGCTCTCGAAGTTTCATCAATACCAGCCTTAGATGTTCGGCATGTTCCTCTTCATTCTTGGAGTAGATGAGTATGTCATCGAGGTATACTACGACGAATTTATCCAAATACTCCATGAAGACCGAGTTCATTAACCGGGAGAAGGTGGCTGGGGCATTGGTTAAACCGAAGGACATAACGGTGTACTCGTATTGGCCATAACGAGTAACAAAGGCCGTTTTGGGAATGTCCCCGTTTCTGATTTTGATTTGATGGTAGCCCAACCTCAAATCCATCTTGGAAAAGACTGAGGATCCAGCGAGCTGATCATACAGATCGTTGATCCTGGGAAGCGGATACTTGTTCTTGATGGTGACCAAGTTGACAGGTCGGTAATCTACAACCATTCGATCCGTTCCATCCTTCTTCTTGACGAAGAGGACGGGGCAAGCCCAAGGAGAGGAACTAGGACGGATGAAACCCTTTTTCAAGGACTCATCGAGTTGGTTCTTAAGCTCGGCTAGTTCTAAGGGTGCCATCTTGTAGGGTCTTCTAGAAATTGGAACGGTTCCTGGAACAAGGTCTATCACAAACTCGACATCCCTGTCAGGTGGAACACCTGGCAGTTCTTCTGGAAAGACATCCGGAAAGTCTCGGACTACCGGAACATCCTCAAGGTCTGGAAGGGGGTTGGCATTTAGGGAGTAAAGTTGGCGCTTGGCCACTCGAGTTAAGACATTGACTGTCTTGCCCGATGGGTGAGTAAGTTGAACGGTTCTAGTGGCACAATCAATCTTAGCATAATGAGCTGACATCCAGTCCATACCCAAGATGATGTTTATGTCCGAGGACTTGAGAGCTATTAAGGATGCAAGGAAGACAAGTCTATCGACAAGAATTTCGTTCCCATGGCTTACTCTAGAAGTTTGCCATCTAGAGCCAGGGGTTTGAATTTCCATGGTAGAGGGCATGTCACAGAATGTCGTGTTATGCAATCGAGCATAGTTCTCGGATATGAATGAATGAGATGCTCCAGTATCGAAAAGAACAGATGCCGGATGGCAGTTAACAAGGAGCGTACCAAGGACGACGTTAGGATCCTCATGAGCCTCCTCGGCTGAAACATAGTTGACATGGCCACGTGCAGTAGTGACCGGCTTGGCGTAGAATGTCTTTCCCGCGGGCTTACCACGGCCAACGGACTTTCCAGTTTGATTGGGGTTGTTGTTCTGGGGACACTCTCGGCTATAGTGACCCGGCTCTCCACACTTGAAACATGTCACCACATTGGGGCGTGGAGCAGCATTAGCAGCGGGGCCACCATAGGGCTTGGGCGGTGCAAATTGCTGGTTGGGACGAGGCGCCTCAAAGGATGGCCTCGGGATGAACCTGGGTGGCAGTGCCGTGCTTGGGATCCACACCCGGCGCTTCTGAGCTCCAGAGCCGGATGAAGAGCCAAAATCACGGGAGTGCTTGCGTGAAGCGTCATAATCAGTCTGGCCTGTCTTAGCACTGATGGCTTTATTGACCAACTTCTGAAAGGAGGTGCACTCGTGCAGACGAAGATCGCGGCAAAGCTCAGGGCTAAGTCCCTTGCGGAACCTTGCCTGCTTCTTAGCGTCAGTAGATACCTCTTCAGGGGCATAACGTGCCAGATTCCCAAATTCACGACTATATGCATCCACAGTCAGTCTTCCTTGGGTGAAATTGCAGAACTCCTCCCTCTTGCGATCCATGAGACCTTCCGGAATGTGATGCTCACGGAAAGCCTCACTGAATTCAGCCCAAGTAGTAATTTGGCCGACCGGGCGCATAGCTTCGAAGTTTTCCCACCAAAGTCTAGCAGGGCCTTCGAGATGGTAGGCAGCGTAAGTAACTTTGTCGGCTTCGGCTACGTTGGCAGAACGTAGCTTGTGGGTGATGCTGCGAAGCCAGTCATCCGCGTCGAGGGGCTCGACGGAATGGTTAAACTTTGGTGGGTACAGCTTGATAAAGTCATTGATTGACACCAAGTCATTTCGCGGGTGGCGTGCAGTGTTCTGCTCAATCCGCTCTAGCAGGCGGTTAGTCTCACGCTTGTTTCTTTCCGCCTCCAGCATCACTTCGGCCAGAGAAGGCGGGTGAGGCAGATTTTCACCCCTAGCTGCACTGGCTTCCCCCTGCTCCGGGGCAGCAGGGTTGCTGCGGGTGTTGACCATCCTAGGAGAAAACAAGACAACGGTTTAGATAAGGATGGCTCAAACTTAGCAAGGAAGTGCAGAATGTAATGGATAACACGGAATGCAGAGATGTTCATCCGTATGTCATGGTAATATAAAACTGCCATATATATACCAACGGTCATACACATCATACATAGTTTAGTACAAGCCCAGGCTACAGTACAACTATGATGAAAGACGTTACATCTCATCGGAGGCATTCCAAGCTCCTATACATTATTTGTCTACACCTCCGGAATTGATTACACACCAAGTCATATTCCACAAGTCACGCAGGACAGTGGAGATACAACTATTACAATACTAGTGATACTACTACTAACTCAGACAGCTCCGTAGTAGTCCTCATAGAAGTCACCTCCATAGCCTGGAAGTTCAACGTGATCATCCGGGAACAGACGGTCCTGAGGAGCTTGTGGACCATAGGGGCTAGGATGAGGTCTTGGACCAACAAACGGTGGCCTGCGGGGACCACGGGGTGGGGTGATGCCTCCCACATCACGCCAATCCACCATGTCTGGCAGAGCAGATCTCACAGGATACAGATCCCTTGTATCCATACATCCAGCTTGCACCGCAGGTGCAAACCGAGTCAATGTGGCCCAATGATCAACACGGGTATTGAAAAGCTCCAACCTCAAGGCCCGATTCTCTCGGTCCTTATCTTTGATCATCTCGGCAGTGGTATGAGTTAATGAGTCCTCCTGAGTGGAGTCAGCATAGATAGCCTGAAGATACCCTTGCGCTCCCGGAAGTGAAGCTGGCATGTAACGGAAGTCGGTGTTCCGAAGCAGGCCAGTCCGGACTCGCATGATGGTCATCATGGAATAGGCAGCATCCTGCACAGCCATATCAACAGTAACCCCGAGTCCATAGGAACAGTGAAGGGGCTCGGTAGATCCAGGATAAGAAGGAAATATCTTGACAATGCAGAAATATTGGCTTTGATTAAAGTCTCGGAACTGCTCTTCGACAGTGTATTCGGGATACCAATGGTAACCCGTCTCGATCATTACCCGGACTAACATAGCAGTATGACCGGGCACGTCGAGGCACCGGGTCAGGCGAACCACTTGGTTTTGAGCACGGTTGGCCATCTGAAAGCACAACCACAATGCAAAGACATTAGAATTTCTAGGGAAAATTGGATAGCATAACAACTGTAAATGCTCAGAAAAAGATTTGAGACATCCACAATAGTTTGCAATACCACTCACCAACATCATATCAAGGTTCTGATTCAACTGGCAACATACTAAAAATAGTAGAAACTGTACTGAGGCTTGTAACAACAATCCTATAAGCTACTACGGATTAGTAACACGTGAACCTGATAGAAGGGGAGAGCCTAGTCCTTAACCCACGTTGAATGAGAAGAGAATGACTCAGATCAGAGGGCATAAGGTAAAGGAGTAAAAGAGCCTTACGTTCCCTCCCACAATCAATTCCCCTACATATAACTAAAGCATTTCTAGACTCGACATCAACCAGTTTGGCTCAACGAACCTACATGCAGTCCGGCTCTGATGCCAACGCTGTCAGGACCCCGATTCCAAGCCACATCGATCTAGCCGGTAACACCTCATATCACTTTGCGGCCTCACGCACGGTATCCCACGGGTGTCGCCTTACCATGGCCCGGGACCGTTTGCGCCTTTTGGCTCACGTATATGATAGTGTCGCTAGCATCCATATGACAGAGAACCCGGGCCGACATGGCTAGTCGTGAACCCAAAGCGGCACAGACCTATGGAGACAGGCATACATGAATCACATCGAGCATGTCGGTCATCAGCGAGTGATTCCGGGCTGTAGCACTGGGCTAACAGGACTCCGGGGAACCCGGGCTGTAGCAGGCTAGGCAGGACTCCGGATGTCACCGCGTGACATTTCCCCGAAGGGACAGACATAGGAACGACGTGAAACACATGCCGGCCAGTCAAGTGTCCTGAGCAGTAGTGCTGGGCTAGCAGGACTCCGGTGAACCGGGCTGTAGCGGACTACTATGGCTCGAGGAACACTAGACTACATTTCCCCATAAGAAAGGCTGCCAAGGATAAACAACTAGATTGTCGGATCCCACTCATACCAAGCATTTCAATCATACACACAATATGCCCGATATGAGTACATACAACATGGCATCACAACAAAACTCTACAACTCAAGTACTTTATTTAAAGGCTCCAGAGAGCCATACATAACATGTTCATACAGATAGGGGTCACATGACCCGACACTCAAGTCATACAATCATACAAGCACAAGCGGAAGCAACTAGTCTGAGTACAGACACTAGAAAGAAAGAAGGCTTCTCGAAGCCTGTCTATCTACATAGGGCCCTCCATGGCCAGGATCACCACCTGGGTGGCTAGTCACTCGTCGACGTCAAGGTCTACGTAGAACCCATCGGAGGGGGCGGTGTTGTCGTCTGAAAACAGTAATTAAGCAAACATGAGTACAAAGGTACTCAGCAAGTCTTACAACAGAACCTACTATACATGCTCATTCTCAAGAAGGTGGTGGGGTTATTGCAGCAAGCCAGCTTTGACTCTTGGCTAAGCTATCCTACGGAACTCCACTAGTAAAATAGTTTTCGCACACGAGTCCACTACTCACCAACACAATACTCCACCGGGGATCCTCTCTCGTCATCCTATGAGAGGGCCATCCTCGGTACTCACACTTATCTTGAGTCTTTTAGTAGTATCCATTAACTTGTCTATGAACTGTATAGGCAACCAAGTAATCCTTTACCGCGGACGCGGCTATTCGAATAGATGATGTTAACCCTGCAGGGGTATACTTCTTCATACACGCTTTCACCACTTACCGCCGTTTACACGACATGTACTCGGCAACCTTCAAGTGGAAGCCCAGCGAGGGTGCTAGCCACGGCCTACCTAAATACTTAAGTCTCTACTCCAGGTTTATCGCCTATCCAGGTTCCATCCGCAGGGAGTCCGGCCGAGGTTTCCACATATGGCCCCGAACGATGTGAACAGGGTCCCGAGACGCCAAACGGGCGCCCGGCATACCCGGCCACGGTGTATCTACCGCAACATAGCCCACCCCTAGGGTCAGCGCTACGCACGGCCGCCAACACATAACCTACAAACACCAGAAACTATTTGCAACTCCTGGACAGAGTACTAGGGTGATTAAGAAGCCGAGAGGGTCCATTGGTTTCGGGCCCAATGTACGGTAGTAACTGCGTCTTAAATCACACATACAGATCTCAGTTCTTATGGACGGTCTCAATGAAACAACCCACCATGTACTCCTACATGGCCTCTCATCGATAGCTTTACCAAAACATATTCAACACATCCCTCACATTACCGACATAAACATTTCACTCTAGCCCATCACCCAGATGAACCAGACCTGACACAACTCTAAGCATAGCAGGCATAGCAAGGTAGGAATCACATACATGGCTCAATCAACTCCTACACATGCTAGTGGGTTTCATCTAGTTATTGTGGCAATGACAGGTCATGCAGAGGATAAGGGTTCAACTACCGTAGCACACAGCAGTTTGAATCGCGTTGTCTTAATGCAGTAAACAAGAGCAGAAGCGAGAACATGGGTTTGTATCGGAATGATCAATGGGTTGCTTGCCTGTTGTAGAGGTAGTAGGGTACTGCCCTTCAGACGGATACTCGGGGTTATCCTCGGAGGCAGAACCTACCACGAAAGACACACCGAACATAATCAACACATGGCAATATGCAACAATATGATGCATGCTATGACATGGCAAGATGAAAATGTCTTGGCCTAATGCAAGCTAAAACAGAAGGGGATGAACTCATTTGAATCAAAGATTCAAATATTAGCTCATTAAACATGGCCTTATTAGTGCATCACCTTATTCTGCTTAAACAGAAGGGTTAACTTGTTTTGTCATGCATGAAACCATTACATATGGAGAGATTGAATTTTTTGATCATTTTTCATATATAAATCTTTGCATTTGGAGCTATGGTTGATTTTCTATGATTTTTAGAAGTTTTGCCTATTTTCTGGAATTTCCTATTAAAGAATAAATCCAGTAATTGAATTAATGCGTCAGCACTACGTCACTGTGATGTTAGCGGTCAAAGGCGCCAGCCCAGGTCAAACCTGACTGGTGGGCCCCATCTGTTAGTCTCTCGGCTAACTAAGAGAGTTAGTTAGTGTTTAGTTAGCACTAAGCTAGGTTAGTTAGGCCCTGGGCCCACATGTCAATGAGAGAGAGTTAGTTAACGAGGTCGTTAACCTCTAACAGAGTGATTAGCTCTAATTAAAACTAATCTAATGAAGTTAGGAGCCGGCCCCACCTATCAGTGACTCAGGCGGGGTCAAACCAGGGTCAAACCCCTGGTCAGCGGGGTTAATCCCGCCGGCGTTGAGTCACCGGCGAGGCCGAGACGGCGGAGAGCGTCAGAAACGCTGCTTCGGCCACGGTTCGATGCGCGGGTGAGTGCTACGGGTAGCTGGCGGTGTGGCGCATCCAACGGTGGCGTTGGTTGGTGCTGGGATGGCCGGGAACGACGACGGCGTCGAGCCGAGCGGCGGCTGGAGCTCGGCCGTTGGTGGTTTTGCTGCTGCAGTGAGCTAGCGGGGAAACGGACGCACTAGTGAGGCGCTACGAGGTGCGGTGAGTGCGTTAAGCACCCGCGCCTGACCAAATGGTCACCGAAGTGACGCCGGCGTTGAGCTCGCGCAGCGTCGTGCTACGGTGAGCCAGGGGGCGGCGTCTACGGCGAGCAAACGAAGCAGAGAAGAGGGGGGTTCGGTAGAGGATCTCATGGTGGTTGCAGAACGCGTCTCAGCGGGCTTGGGGGAGGTCGGACGTCGTCGGGGCGTTGCCGGCGATCTCGGTGGACCGAGGAAGAAGAAGGCGTCAGGGAGGTGGTTGGAGGCGTCCGGCGTCGCGTGAGTCGACGAGGAGGTTGAGGACGGCAGCGCGGAGCTAATGGGCTTGTCGGAGAGGCAAGGGGGTGGCTCTGGTGACAACTACGGCGAACGGCGGCGAGGATCGCGCTCGGCCATCGCGGGAGAGGGTGAGGGAGACGAGGGGGAGAGAGGGGAGGAGTGCAGGGAGGTGCTGGGCGTCTCCGTGGCGCTCGGATGGGGACGAGGAGGCAACAGGAGGTGGAAGCAGGAGGTGGCCGCGGGTGCACGCACCGGCGACACGCCTCTGCCTACTGGCAGAGGTGGGTGACGACTAGCGCAGGCCAGGTGGGCTGGGCCAGCACAGGTGAGGCCCAGGTGGGTTTCTCCCTCTCTCTTTTTCTTATTTGTTTTCTTTTTCTATTTTTCTGCAACTGTTGGGCTTTATTAAAATTACCAGGGCATTACCATAAATCATAAAATTAATCATGGCCACTGCTTAGAATATATCCAACAGCAAACATTTTAGTTTATGATTATTTGAGCATTTAAAATATTTTATAGCATTTAAATGCCCAAATGCAAATACCATAAGGATTAATCCAATGACCTTTGATGTCCTAGAAAAATGTGCACCATTTTTGTCAAAGGTTTTAACCTAAAACAAAAAGGGTAGGCTTTCTAGAAGGGCATTTCAGGTTCATTGGAAAAGTTTTTAGTAAACCCTAGTTGTTCCAGGGGGGTGCTGGGGGTTCTGTCTTCCCCATTTCAAATTTAAGAGGAATTTAAACATGATGCACACTCTAATGCTTGAACTAACTAGGGTGTGACATATTGCTTTTGCGAACCACAGTTGAAGCTTTAGCATGATCTTTTATCCTAACAGGAAAAGGTGGTTTCTCAACATAAGCAGTAGGAACAATAGGATCATTATAAGTGACAATATTTTATTCAACTTTAATAGGTACAACTACTTTTACTTCTATGGGAGGATGATATTTAAACCACTTCTCTTTAGGGAGATCAACATGAGTAGCAAAAGATTCACAGAAAGAAGCTGCTATTTCAGAGTCAAGTCCATATTTAGTGCTAAATTTACGGAAAACATCGGTATCCATAAAAGATTTAACACAATCAAAATTAGGTGTCATACCTGACTTCTTACCTTCATCGAGGTCCCAATCTTCAGAGTTGCGTTTAATTCTTTCCAATAAATCCCATTTGAATTCAATAGTCTTCATCATAAAAGAGCCAGCACAAGAAGTATCGAGCATGGTGCGATTGTTATCAGAAAGCCGAGCATATAAATTTTGAATAATTATTTCTCTTGGAAGCTCATGATTGGAGCATGAATATAACATTGATTTAAGCCTCCCCCAAGCTTGAGCGATGCTTTATCCTTCGTGAGGCCAAAAATTATATATATAATTGCGATCACGATGCATAGGATAAAACTTCTGATGAAATTCCAATTTCAATCATTTGTAGTACCATGATCCCATATCATCACATAGCCTATACCATGTCAATGCGTCTCCCTCCAAATATAAAGGGAAGACCTTCTTCTTGATAACATCATCGGGCATACCTGCAAGATTAAATAATCCACAAACTTCATCCACATATATTAGGTGCTCATCGGGATGTAATGTTACATCTCCGGCAAAAGGTTTAGCTAGCAATTTTTCTATCATACCCAAAGGAATTTCAAAGCAGACATTTTCATTTTCAGTAGGTTCAGTAGGTTGAGGAGCAAGTCTTTGCTCTACTGGTCGGGGTGAAGATACCCCGAACAAGCCCCTGAGAGGATTACTTTCCGTAGTAATAAGTGACAGTAAATTTCAGCACACTATATAAATTTTTTCTTACCAAATTACGCCTACCAAAGGCGCTTCATTCCCCGGCAATGGGGCCAGAAAAGAGTCTTGATGACCCACAAGTATAGGGGATCTATCGTAGTCCTTCTGATAAGTAAGAGTGTAGAACCCAACGAGGAGCAGAAGGGAATGATAAGCGGTTTTCAGCAAGGTATTCTCTGCAAGCACTGAAATTATAGGTGACAGATAGTTTTGTGATACGAAAATTTGTAATGAGCAACAAGTAACAAAAGTAAATAAAGTGCAGAAAGGTGGCCCAATCCTTTTTGTAGCAAAGGACAAGCCTGGACAAAATCTTATATAGAGAAAAGCGCTCCCGAGGACACATGGGAATTATTGTCAAGCTAGTTTTCATCACGTCCATATGATTCGCGTTCGGTACTTTGATAATTTGGTATGTGGGTGGACCAGGGCTTGGGTGTTGTCCTTACTTGGACAAGCATCCCACTTATGATTAACCTCTATTGCAAGCATCCGCAACTACAACAAAAGTATTAAGGTAAACCTAACTATTGCATGAAACATGTGGATCCAAATCAGCCCCTTACGAAGCAACGCATAAACTAGGGTTTAAGCTTTTGTCACTCTAGCAACCAATCATCTACTTATTACTTCCCAATGCCTTCCTCTAGGCCCAAATAATGGTGAAGTGCCATGTAGTCGACGTTCACATAACACCACTAGAGGAGAGACAACATACATCTCATCAAAATATCGAATGAATACCAAATTCACATGACTACTAATAGCAAGACTTCTCCCATGTCCACAGGAACAAACGTAACTACTCACAAAGCATATTCATGTTCATAATCAGAGGGGTATTAATATGCATATGGGATCTGAACATATGATCTTCCACCAAATAAACCAACTAGCATCAACTACAAGGAGTAATTAACACTACTAGCAACCCACAGGTACCAAACCCAGGCTTAGACAAGAATTGGATACAAGAGATGAACTAGGGTTTGAGAGGAGATGGTGCTGGTGAAGATGTTGATGGATATTGACCCTCTCCCGATGAGAGGATCATTGGTGATGACGATGGCGATGATTTCCCCCTCCCGGAGGGAAGTTTCCCCGGCAGAACAGCTCCGCTAGAGCCCTAGATTGGTTCCGCCAAGGTTCCGCCTCATGGCGGCGGAGTCTCGTCCCGAAGCTGGCTTATGATTTTTTTCCTCATTGAAAGACTCCACATAGCAGAAGATGGGCATCGGAGGGCCACCAGGGGGCTATGAGGCAGGGGCGCGCCCTGGGGGAGGGCGCGCCCCCACTCTCGTGGGCAGGGTGTGGCCCCCCTCTGGAACTTCTTGCGCTCAGTATTTTTATATATTCTGAAAATGACTTCCGTGAAGTTTCAGGAATTTTGGAGCTGGGCAGAATAGGTTTCTAATATTTGCTCCTTTTCCAGCCCAGAATCCCAGCTGCCGGCATTCTCCCTCTTTATGTAAACCTTGTAATATAAGAGAGAATAGGCATAAGTATTGTGACATAATGTGTAATAACAGCCCATAATGCAATAAATATCGATATAAAAGCATGATGCAAAATAGACGTATCAAATCTGCGATAGGGCCGTCGAAGAGATCGACGGCGGTTGAACCAGAGGGGTTGGGGATGGACCACTTAACCTGTGACATGGCCCGCGTGAAGCCATCCTTCTGGACGAGCATGATGTCATAGCTAGCTTTCCTGAGATACACTAATACGCTAGCCCTCTGACATCAAGCCTTCGACATGGCAATGTAGTCAATGTATTTGTCGGCTTCCGTGGTGACGTGTTGCTCCTGGGTCGACAGGTCGGGGCGAACGGCAGCCACCTCGCCAACGTCCGCCGGAGAGGCCATGATAAACCTCTTCTTGGCCGAACGCTCGTCGGGCTCCCCGGGATATGTGGCCGAGCTTAGGCTATGACATTCTGGAGCAGGGGATATGGATCTGGTGGGAGGGACACCGCAGGCCTCATCTAAAAACTCAGAGGAGTGGGGTGACGGTATGGGAATTGCTGGGTAAACTGAACTTTATTATCTAAGCTAGGAGGAACAGACAGACCGGTAGGGGTTGGCGGCGGCGCCGGCAGTGGCCGCGAGCTAGGGTTTGAGGTGGGGAGGGGCAGCTGGGGGACTGTGGAGGAGGGGTGTTTGAGGATACGCCATAGCTACTGAAAATTTTAGTAATGGTGAGTGGAGATGATGGTGGAAGAGGGAGGGCGACGGTTCAAATGCCTCGGCTACTGCAATTTTACTATAAGGTCGATGCTGGAGGAGTGTGGGCGACAGTTGAAGTACGACGGCTACTAAAATGGGGAAAGGAATTGATGTGGGGTAGGAGTGCCCAAGATCGTTCACGGTCCAATAACAATGTGCGTGTATTATAATAAGGAAAAGTGTCGGAACCGCCGATTTCTACAACGCTCAAGGCAGGTAGTTCGTTTTTATATTTCTAGCTAGCTGGTCTATCGACATGGTTCCTCCTAATTTCCAAATAAACTTACCCGCATTTAGCTTGCAGAGGTGGTCATTTTATAGTGCACTTGCATCGCACAAGGTTAATCCAGTACCTCCACCCTTTACTCGCGCTTGCGCGGTCGTGGTGATTTTACAGCGCACTTGCATCACACATGGTTGAGCCAGTACCTCCACCTTTGCTCACTCTTGCGCAGGCGTGGTGATTCACAGTGCACTTGTATCACACATGGTTAAGATATTATAC
The DNA here is from genome assembly GCF_018294505.1 of Triticum aestivum. Classification (NCBI taxonomy): domain Eukaryota; kingdom Viridiplantae; phylum Streptophyta; class Magnoliopsida; order Poales; family Poaceae; genus Triticum; species Triticum aestivum. Next base: position 379,783,050 of record NC_057797.1, read on the forward strand.
CCATGTCCCTTGAGCATCATTAGAGTCTATGCAGCAAAAAAACGTTAGAGAGGGTCAAAAGACAGCCACACCAGCATGTGGCCCAAATATATATGAGTGGAAAGGGTGGTCTGTGATGTTCAAAATTCCAGTGCACTACTTCGACCGCTCGATCCCCCTAGTTGGGCACGTCGTCGAAGATCGATGAGAGGGGCAGAAGTCAACAACCACCTCGAAGTGGCCAAACATATGTATGAATATTGGGAATGTTTAAAACTTTAAATACACAATGTATAACTTTGGTGGCACATGCCTCGCAAACCCAAAAGCACCATTGGATATATATATCAATAATGACATAATGTCGTACCTAGCTAGGATGCTTGGCCCACCACCTCCCACTTCGTGTCAGTGGGGCGGATGCACGTAATGATCGATATGTTGGTCATACATGCATGTTGCCATGACCTAACATAAGACAGACCAATGAATCTATCGTTTGGTCAAACGGTAGTTATTGTTGTCGATAAGCCGCTTGGGCCAACAGATTGGACCATCATAAAAATTGCACGAGAGGGACCACAAAACCAGCACCTCTTGCATGCGGCCCAAAATGATGTACATTGGGAATGGGTGATGTGTGTTTTCAATATAGAATAATGTACAATTTAGATGTGGTGCCTACCTCTCGATACACACAACAACCATGAAGGCAAGGTAGTTAAGGACGAGATACGCAGGGAATGATGTAGGTCAAACCCAGCAATCCAAGCATGTGGGAGGGAATCCTGACAACGCATGAGCTTGAGCTTTAGTTGAGCGACATATGACGGTGACCGGCCCTAACACGAACTAGGAGGAATCCATTCATGGCCAACACATACCCCTCATTATCGGTCAAAGGGATGATATATATACACTCGGGGAGCCCACAGATATGTGTGTCATCACAAAAAACCGCACAAGGGAGACGTGGTCGATCAGAAGACCCCGTATACACTGCATGCTGCCCAAAAATATGTGTGGGTACGGTGGTGTGTGATGTGTTTAAATCCTGAATCCACAACTTCGATGGGTGCGCTACCAACTACATTACAAACCAAACACCGTACCCCGACTCCAAGCCTGGTTCAATACGTACGATGTCGGTTTCCCAACTTCAAGGTGGCGGTGGGGGGGGGGGTCGTCCCACACATGCTCTCATACTTTATTTGGTCTAGCATGGGACACATCTATATCTATACCCCTATATAGTGTGTGAATAACTTTGAAAGTTGGTCATTGGATGAAGCCAATCTGACGGTACAGAGATGGCAAATCAGAGCACTACTGGTCGTTGGATATCATCTACATTCCACCAGATTATGCCACATGTGCAATTTAGAAGACTCCATGGTTGAACTAGCATAATGCACAAACCTCAAAACACAAGCACTTCTCCTTTGTTCTCTAGAATCTTCCATATCTTAATTGCCCAATTTTTTTCCTAAATGAATTATCACTTTTTGTTTTTACTTTATGCTTTACAATGCACAATTCCGTGAATCTTAAAATAGATTTTTTATAAAACTAATTGATTTTGGATGAGATGAACTATAAGAATTAAACGAACATCTACATCATGCATATATGACTCAAAGCTTACATGCTATAGTGTGGTATTTATTCATAATTTGGTTACCAAATCTCATGCGTGCAGTGCACGTGTACCTTACTAGTAGCAATAGGAAACCATCATGGTCAAACCCTTCTCGTTGTTGGGTCAAAGGGAAAGATTTTGTGCCCCCCTAATTGGCGGTAAAGGATAGTATCTATACCTCGAGGAGCCATAGATATGTGTCGCGTCTATAAGCCGCACAAGGGAGACATGCTGGAGAATAACACCCTACCCCCTATACCCTGCATGCAACCTAAAAAAGGTTTATATAATCGCCATGATAGGTCAAGTCAATCATTCTTTAATTTTTTTAGAGCAAAAAATAACCCATAAAAACATAGTAGGTTTATATAATCGCCATGACCGGTCAAGTCAATCATTCTTTGATTTTTTAGAGCAAAAGATAACCTATAAAACATAGTCTACAAATTAGCAAAATAAGGATCCCAAGGTATATATAATTGCCATGATAGGTCACTATGGAGATATAATATATCTCTATAATGACCGTGTCATGGCATTTAAATGAAACTTGAGATATGCAACCTCCCACCGGGTAACCCATCCTTGGACTACTCCAGCCCGAGAACGCTTAACTTCTGCGTTCTATTCGACTAGGCTAGTGGATGGGAAGCCGCCTCTTGCTGATAAGAATGTTGCCATTAAGGCGTCTCACACTGGTCACCCTATGGCACCTACTCCCCCCTATCACACACATTTGTGCTTTTATAAACTATGTGGGATATTTACATGGCCGGTGTGTCGCCACTATCCTTCAATGAGAACTGACACAGGTAGTGGGAAAACAATGGGAGAAGGAGCGGGAAACCGATGAGCTAGCACAACGCACGCGCATAGTAATTACCCATGTACTGCATGTGCTGTCAAAAGGGCTCAGGGTTGCCGCTCGATCTAGGAGCATACAACGGCGCACATGTACGATCCGTGGGGTTTGGGTTCTGGCCAATGAGAACGCATGACTCAGATCATGCGCGCGGCAGGGGGGAGGGGGCATCGGCCACGGTTTGGTAGGCACGCGGCTTTCGTGAGTGAACCGTGTGCTATTTGAAAACATTTCGTGGGAAGAATCTCTATTTTTAAATCCCCGTAAATCCAAAACTCACCCAAAAATCATGAAATCTGGCATGGTGTCACGACATGGCACATATATGTCCAAGAATTTTTTTTGTCCATTTTGGCGCAAGTTTTATTACAAGCCTCTTACAAAGCGGTGCTTCTCTCAAAGAAGCCTCATGGTTCCGATAGGGAAATGTGTCCCCCTTGTGGGCGAAACATAATCACTGCCTCTTTTCGCCTTGTATTTTCATCTACGGGCAACATGGAACGCCAGGATATCCGTGCTGAAATTTAAACTTATTCAGGGTTCGTTTGGCCTTTTTATACACTAATTGAGTTTCCTAGGCATTTAATGTCCATAATTCAAATATGAACTTCAAATACATGCTCCAGTTCACCAAAATGGCTAGAAAATTTATACATGTGTCCTTGGGTGCATGTTTAGGTCCCATGCAAGGAATGGGAACGAATTACAACCGTACCCGCGTCCTTTCTCGTCCTCAAACATTTGGAATCTCGGTTTTTAAATCCCCGTAAATCCTAAACTCACCAGAAAGTCATCAAAGGTGGCATGGTGTCACGTCATGGCACATATATGTCATGATAAAAACATTGTCCAATTTGGGCCAAGCTTTATTACAAAACTCTTACAAACCAGAGCTTCTCTCAAAGAAGCCACGTGGTTCCGATAGGGAAACGTGTTCCCCTTGTGGGCGAAATGTAATCACTGCCTCTTTTCGCCTTGTATTTTCTTCCACGGGCAACATGGAATGACATGATATCCTGGTGAAATTTAAACGTATTTAGGGTTCGTTTGGCCTTTTTATACACTAATTCAGTTTCCTAGGCATTTAATATCCATAATTCAAATCTGAACTACAAATACATGCTCCAGTTCGCCAAAATGGCTAGAAAAATTATACATGTGTCCTTGGGTGCATGTTTCGGTCCCATGCCAGGAATGGGAACGAATTACAACCATACCGGTGTCCTGGCTCGTCCTCAAACATTTCGAATCTTGGTTTTTAAATCCCCATAAATCCAAAACTCACCAGAAATTTATCAAAGGTGGCATGGTGTCACGTCATGGCACATACATGTCGTGGTAAAAACATTGCCAATTTGGGCCAAGCTTTATTACAAACCTCTCACAAACTGGAGCCTGTCGCAAGAACACTCGTGGTTTTGATAGGGAAACGTGTCCCCTAGTGGGCCAAACGATAATCGCTCCCTCTTCTAGCCTCGTATTTTCTTCTACATGCAACACGGAACAATGGGAGATTTTCTCTGAACTTTGAAATTATTCAGGGTTCATTTGACCTTTTTAATTCATTAATTGAGTTTTCTAGGCATTTAATGTCCATAATTCAAATCCGAACTACAAATACATGCTCCAATGCACCAAAATGCCTAGAAAAAACATATATGTTTCCTTGGGGTGCATGTTTAGGTCCCATGCAACGAATGGGAACAAACTCAACTGTCTCGCCGTCCTGGCTTGGCCACAAACATTGCGAATCTCGGTTTTTAAATCTCTATAAATCCAAAACTCACCAGGAAATCATGAAACTTGGCATGGTGTCACTACATGGTACATATAATTTTGCAATTTGCGCGGCTATATTACAAGCCTCTTACAAACTGGAGCTTGTCGCAACCCTCGTGGTTCCAGTAGGGAAACATGCCCCTCTTGTGGGCGAAACAATAACCGCTGCCTCTTCTCGCCTTGAACTTTGTTTTCTACAGGCAACATAGAATAACAGGAGTGTCGTGCTGAAAATTGAAATTGTTCGGGGTTCATTTGGCCATTGTATATATTACTAATTAAGTTTTCTATGCATTTAATGAGGTCCATAATTCAATTTTGAACTACAAGCACATGCTCCAGTGAAGCAAACTGGGTGGGAAATCGTACATGTGTCATTGGGTGCATGTTTAGGTCTCATTTAAGGAATAGGAATGAATTACAAACTTGTCGTCGTCTTGAAACATTGAGAATCTTGGTTTTTAAATCCCAGTAAATCAAAAACTCACCCAAAAAACATGAAACTTGGCATGGTACCATGACATGGCACATATATGCCGTGATAAAAAACATCCAGTTTGAGAAGAGGAGCAGGCATTAGTAGCCAACGAAGTCCTTTTTGAAACAAAAAGCTGACACGTTAATATCGCAAACTATTGTATTATATTAACCTGTCGAAATTTAACCATACTCGGTGGCGTGCGTGCAACTGTTTGATTAGACGTGACAAGCACGAGAAGTCCGCCGTGCAGGCTTGACGGGACGCATGTGAGCAGTCCACCGAGCAGGCTCGACGGGACGCGTGCATCCTATCCACATCGCAGGCTCGACGGGACACATGCGAGCAGCAAGGCCGCCCATGCGCACCGGGAAGTGATACATCTCCAACGTATCTATAATTTTTGATTGCTCCATGCTATATTATCTACTGTTTTAGACATTATTGGGCTTTATTTTCCACTTTTATATTATTTTTGGGACTAACCTATTAACCGAAGGCCCAGCCCAGAATTCCTGTTTTTGCCTGTTTTAGGGTTTCGAAGAAAAGGAATATCAAACGGAGTCCAAACGGAATGAAACCTTCGGAAACGTGATTTTCTCATCAGATAAGATCCAGGAGACTTGGACCCTCCGTCAAGAAAGCCACGAGGTGCTCACGAGGGTAGGGGGCGCGCCCCTGCCTCGTGGGCCCCTCGAAGCTCCACCGACGTACTTCTTCCTCCTATATATATCCACGTACCCCCAAACGATCGGGGACGGAGCCAAAAACCTAATTCCACCGCCGCAACTTTCTGTATCCACGAGATCCCATCTTGGGGCCTGTTTCGGAGCTCCGCCGAAGGGGGCATCGATCATGGAGGGCTTCTACATCATCATCCAAGCCCCTCCGATGAAGTGTGAGTAGTTTACTTCAGACCTACGGGTCCATAGCTAGTAGCTAGATGGCTTCTTCTCTCTTTTGGATCTCAATACAATGGTCTCCCCCTCTCTCGTGTTGATCTATTCGATGTAATCTTGTTTTCGCGGTGTGTTTGTTGAGACCGATGAATTGTGGGTTTATGATCCAGTCTATCTATGAATAATATTTGAATCTTCTCTGAATTCTTTTATGTATGATTGGTTGTCTTTACAAGTCTCTTCGAATTATCAGTTTGGTTTGGCCTACTAGATTGGTTGTTCTTGCCATGGGAGAAGTGCTTAGCTTTGGGTTCAATCTTGCGGTGTCCTTTCCCAGTGACAGAAGGGGCAGCAAGGCACATATTGTATTGTTGCCATCGAGGATAACAAGATGGGTTTTTTATCATATTGCATGAAACTATCCCTCTACATCATGTCATCTTGCCTAAGGCATTACTCCGTTTTTAACTTAATACTCTAGATGCATGCTGGATAGCGGTCGATAAGTGGAGTAATAGTAGTAGATGCAGAATCATTTCGATCTACTTGTCTCGGACGTGTTGCCTATATACATGATCATACCTAGATATTCTCATAACTATGCTCAATTATGTGAATTGCTCAGCAGTAATTTGTTCACCCACCGTAGAATACTTATGCTCTTGAGAGAAGCTACTAGTGAAACCTATGGCCCCCGGGTCTCTTTCTCATCATATCAATCTCCATCACTTTATTATTGCTTTGCTTTTACTTTGCTTTTACTTTATTTACTTTGCATCTTTATTCCAAAAATACCAAAAATATTATTTATCATCTCTATCAGATCTCACATTCGTAAGTGACCGTGAAGGGATTGACAACCCCTAAGCGCGTTGGTTGCGTTAAGCTATTGTTTTTGTGTAGGTACGAGGGACTCGAGCGTAGCCTCCTAATGGATTGATACCTTGGTTCTCAAAAACTGAGGGAAATACTTACGCTACTTTTCTGCATCATCCCTTCCTCTTCGGGGAAATCCAACGCAGTGCTCAAGAGGTAGCAGGAAGCGAGCTCTTTGACCTCCATGCACCAACCGCCGCCTGCCTCGCTCACAACTTCTCCATTAATGGGTTAATTAAAGCACCTGGACGGAGGGTCTTTGCTTGTGATCCCATGGCAGCATTTGCTTTATTCGTGTTTTCAACTCGTATTCCGCCCTAATTGAAATTGCCACATAGGACAATGGATAATACGACCACAAATAAAATGGCAACAGATAATACAATGACAAATTTACAATGGCGCGGATAATAATTGTCTTACATATTCCAAATAATTAAAAATGACACATGCGGCAAAGCCCGAAAAACACGGGGCAAGAGAAGAAGGAAATTGCAGACAACAATCTGGGTCGCTACTGTCTCTACTCGTCAATGGATCCCCAAGCGATGACATCCTCGAGCTCCTTCTTCAACTCCTCATGACTTTTGCTTGAAAGCAGCCACAGATTCCTCCACCTCCTGCTCATGCTTGATGCGGAGCTTCCTCAAGTCACCCATCACTTCCTCGACGACAGCTATCAGCGTCATCCCCGAGGCACTGTGCTACTCATGCAGCATCTTCTAGTCGGCAGCCTCCTCCTCTTTTGGGTGAGCGCCTTGAGGAGCTTCGCATTGCCACCCATGAGTTGCTCGACGAGGCTAGTTGCCTTGTCAATCGAGGCATCGCTAATCTTGAGCAACTTCATCAAGATGTCGACCAGCTCCTGCTGCTTAGTGACTCCAGCGAGAATGCCGCTATCACCGGCGAAGGACTTCAAGAACACCAGCTCGTCGCGGTGGACCATGGCACGAATGCGCTTGTGAGAGCCCTCACGTGCCCGTGAGAGCTCGTTCGAGGGCTCCGCGGCACGCCAGGACATATCTGTTGCCGCTGCGGCTTCGCGACGGGACCTCTCTAGTGCTTCCACGGCCTTGGTCTTTGCTGCCTGGTTATATGTCCACCCTAAACTCCTCCTACCGAACATGGCGGAACGACTTGATAGTAAAGACCAGTTTTGTGGGTGATGAGGAGAGGAACTGTGAAGTAATTTTGGAGTGGGTAGTTTTTATAGCCCAGTGTTAAGTTTCAACACATATTAGTTTGATATGTGTGAACAGATTTGCAATTACTTATTGCGTTGCAATCTACAATGTGATGAGAAACATGGTCAAAATTTAATGATGGCAGAAGGTTGACCACATGGTTGCTCGTTGTTGAGGCAGCCGCGGCGCGCTCTTCTTGTGTCCGTCCGAGCATTTTGCCCGCTATTGAGGTGGCCGTGGCGTGCTCCGTTCATCTGAGTCGGTTGTTTTCCATGTATCACACACATCTTGTTAATTGAACCATTTCTGTTGTGTTCCCTAATCGAAAATAGTTCATCCGAGTGAACCGTATGCCATATATCACACACACTTTGATCTGGCTAACCATTTCTGTTGCACTCCCTAATAGCAAACAGTTCATCGTAGTGAACTGTATACCATATATCGCACACACATTGATATGGCTGTCCATTTCTTTTGTTCTGCCTCTTTGCAAACATTTCGAATGGATTAACTATGTGCCCTGCATCGCACGCGCAACTAAAATCTGAACCATGTTTGATGGCTCTGCCATCGCAAACGTTTTGCACCTTTTTGATGGTTTTTTACATCCCCGTTTGCGATTAATGCATCTCACACAGTTTCGTGAAAGGGTCTCTAATCGTAGTGTCGCGTTAGCAGCATCTTGTAGTAGTGACTGCATAATAAAGGTCGCTATCACAAGGGGCAATGCAACGTGACGTTCATTTGAATTAAGGGGTTGAGAATACAAACAAATAAGCACATGGCAACCTCTACTTCCCTCTGCGAAGGTCCTATCTTTTAATTTTATGTATTTACTTGTATTGAAAGAGTCAAAGTTTTCCCTCTATTCCTTTTTATTTTTCTCCTTTGGCAAGCATCATGTGGTGAGGAAAGATCTAGGCATATATGTCCACCTGAATATAGATAGCATGAGCTATTATTGTTGACATCACCCTTGAGGTGAATACGTTGGGAGGCAAAACTACAAGCCCCTATCTTTTATGTATCCGGTTGAAACATTTTGCTCATGTGTACGCGGTGAGTATTAGCAATCATGGAAGACTATATGATGATTGAGTATGTGGACTTGCCTAAAGGCTCCGACACGTGACCCTTCCTGAAAAGATGATGAATTGTAGTTGCACAGTTGACTGAGAACATAGTTTGTTGGTTTCTAATAGAGTTTTTGCTTTATACTTTAATAGTGTGATGAATTATCACTTATTCAGGAGAAGTCTATGATAAAGGTTCTTTGATAAAAGTCTTATGTTTAAGTTTGTTGTTGTTATAATAATGAACATGATGCTTTTGTGTCCGTATTTTGTTTTAATCGACACCTCTCTCTCTCTAAGCATGTGGACCTGTTTTTTGATTTCGGTTTTCTCTTGAGGACAAGCGAGGTCTAAGCTTTGGGGAGTTGATACATCCATTTTGCATCATGTCTTCCAACTATTATTTATGATGTTCTTATCCATAATAATACTTTTGGAGTAATTCTAATGCCTTTTCTCTCATAATATGCAAGGTATACACAAAGAGGGAGAATTCCGGCAACTGTAAATCTGGACCTGGAAAAGCTACGTCAAGCTACCTATTCTGCACAACTCCAAACAAGCTGAAACTTCACGGAGAACTTTTATGGAATATATGAAAAATATTGGGGCAAATAAGTACTAGAGGAGGCCCACCAGGTGGGCACAACCCACCTGGGCACGCCAGGGAGCCCAGGCGTGCCCTGGTGGGTTGTGCTGACCCAAGCCCACCTCTCGTGCCCATATTTTAGTATACAAGTCATTTTACCTAGAAAAAAAATAAGGAGAGGACTTTCGGGATGGAGCGCCGCCGTCTCGAGGCGGAACTTGGGCAGGAGCACTTTTGCCCTCCGTCAGAGCGATTTTGCCGGGGGAACTTCCCTCCCCGAGGGGGAAAACCATCGTCATCATCATCACCAACAACTCTCCCATCTTGGGGAGGGCAATCTCCATCAACATCTTCAACAGAACCATCTCATCCTAAACCCTAGTTCATCTCTTGTGTTCAATCTTGTTACCGGAACTATAGATTGGTGCTTGTGGGTGACTAGTAGTGTTGATTACATCTTGTAGTTGATTACTATATGGTTTATTTGGTGGAAGATTATATGTTCAGATCCAATATGCTATTTAATACCCCTATGATCTTGAGCATGATTATCAATTGTGAGTAGTTACTTTTGTTCTTGAGGTCAGGGGAGAAATCATGTTCCAAGTAATCATGTGAACTTGATATGTGTTCGATATTTTGATAGTATGTATGTGGCCATTCCCTTAGTGGTGTCATGTGAATGTCGACTACAAGGCACTTCACCATATTTGGCCCTAAGGGAATGCATTGTGGAGTATCAATTAGATGATGGGTTGCGAGAGTGACAGAAGATTAAACCCCAGTTTATGCGCTATTCCGTAAGGGACCGATTGGATCCAAAAGTTTAATGCTATGGTTAGAATTTATTCTTAATACTTTTATTTTAGTTGCAGATGCTTGCAGGAGGGTTAATCATAAGTAGGAGGTTTTTACAAGAACAAAACCTAAGCACCAGTCCACCCACATTTCAAATTATGAAAGTAGCGAACACAAATCGAAAAAACATGGTGAAAGTGACTAGATGAAATTCCCGTGTACCCTCAAGAACGCCTTGCTTATCATAAGAGACCATTTTGGCCTTTCCATTGCCTCAAAAGGATTGGGATACCTTGCTGCACTTTTGCTACTATCATCGTTACTTGCTCGTTACAAATTATCTTGCTATCAAACTACTCTATTACTTACAATTTCGCAGTTGGAGACATTACCTTGCTGAAAACCACTTGTCATTTCCTTCTGCTCCTCGTTGGGTTCGACACTCTTACTTATAGAAAAGAGCTATAATTGATCCCCTATACTTGTGGGTCATCAAGCATTAAGCATGGCAAAGTCATAGCAACATCAATTTCAGAAGATAATGGATACTAGGGATCCATCCCTAACAAAACTAACTCAATTACGTGATGAATCTCATCCAACTCCTCACCAACCAGCGAGCCTACGAAGGAATTACTCACTCCCTGTGGGGAGCATCATGGAATTAGCGATGGAGAAGGGTTGGTGATGATGAAGATGGAAGGCCCCCCTCTCTGAAGCCCCAAACGGACTCCAGATCTGGCCTCCCGATGAAGAACAGGAGGTGACGCCGGTTCCGTCTCGTGAAACGCGATAATTATTTCTCCTTGATTTTTCTCCGAATATGTGATTTTATAGTATCAGGATTGATGTATACGGGGCCACCAGGTGTGGACAACCCACCTGGGCGCGCCTGAAGGGGGCGCGCCCTAGTGGGTTGTGCCCACCAAGATGCCCCCCTCCGGTGGTTCTTGACTCTAGAAATTATCTTTTATTGTATAAAAATTCCTCGCAAAGTTTCGTTCCAATCCGAGAACTTTTATTTTTGCACAAAAACAACACCATGGTAGTTTTGCTGAAAACATCGTCAGTCCGGGTTAGTTTCATCCAAATCATGCAAATTAGAGTCCAAAACAAGAGGGAAAGTAGATACGACGGAGACGTATCAACTCCCCCAAGCTTAAACCTTTGCTTGTCCTCAAGCAATTTAGTTTATAAACTGAAAGTGGAACAGAAAAAACTTTTACGAACTATTTTGCTCTTGTTTCCATAACTAAGCTTAAGTAGCACCCATGTTTTCAGCAAAGATTATAACTAATCATGTCGACAATAACTCTTAAAAATTATATATCAACTCATGTCAATGGCATAATCAACTAGCGAGCAATAATAAGATATCTCAAATAACAACACTTTGTTAAAACAACCATGATATAATATGACAATAGTGGTATCTCGCTAGCCCTTTTTGAGCCCGCAAAACATAAATGCAGAGCACCTCCAAAGTTCAAGCAACGACTAAACATTGTAATTCATGGTAGATAAGATCCAGTCATGATGCACCCAACATTAGCAACACACAATGCATGGGGATGACAATAGTGCTCTCAGGTTCTAGTGCTTATTTGAGAAGGTGATGACACAACATAAAAGTAAATAGATAGTCTCTTCACAGAAGGAAGCAGTGCTTTGCAGCGGTGCCAGAGCTCTAGTTTTTAAAACAAAGGTAAATGAAATTTTGATAAATGCACCCTTCTTGTTTACTTCATGACCATTATTTATCTGTATCTTCCATTCTAAACACATTAGTGGTGGTTCCCAAGTGAAAAAGTAAAGGTTTACTCCACCTCCACCAACAAACACACTCCACGGCTGGTCCGACTGCACGGGTATCGTCCATACCAACAACAGTCCTGGGGGAGTTTTGTTTAATTATTTGCAATTTAAATTCGGGACAGGGAATCCCTATTATCGCCCCTCTTGTGCAAGGAAGAGTGAATAAACACTCATCATGAGAATAACCCGCTTACCATGGAAGATACTGACTACCTCCTGTCGCTCTATGAACAATCCAGGCACATTGAAAAGGATATTTATTTGAAGTTTTTAGGGGTGGCACATGAAAATTTACTTAGGATGGCAGGGTAATACCGCATGTAGGATGGTATGGTGGACTCATCAGGGATAACTTGGGTTTCAGGATTTTTGATGCACAAGAAGAATTCCCGCTTAGTACAGGCGAAGGCTAGCAATTAGGTTGAGAAGCGGCCAACTAGAGAATGAAAACGGTCATGAACATGCATTATGCATAAGTAAGATTGTATACTAGCATGATTAGGATATGAACACCATGAATATAAATATCATGGAGGCTAAGTTGGTTTTGATTCAACTACATGCATGAACGTGTGCCAAGTGAAGCCAGTCGAACATTCAGAGGAGGATACCATATCATCATACTACATCACAACAATTTTAATGCAATGTTTACATCCAAGATAAATCATTATCCACTCCTAACTACTTAAGCATGGCATGAGAAACTATAATCTCTAAGGATCATTGCAAACATGTTTAATCATAATAGGCTACATCATGGATACTAGGTCAAACATATTTACGAAAACAGAACAAGTTGAGATCATACCCGTTTCTCTTTGCCACGAATAGTTCATCAAATATCTTTATTATTGCCTTTCACTTGCACGACTGAGTGATATGAAAATGATAATAGTGCAAGAGTGCCATGGACTAAGCTGGAATCTGCAAACATTTTACTCAAAAGGAGAAGACAAAGTAATATGAGCTCTTTGTTAGATCAACAATAATGCATATGAGAGCCACTCAACATTTTCATCGTGGTCTTCTCCTCGATACGAATCAATAAACAGAAAAGAAATTCAGAGAAACACACTAAAATATTTTTGGAGTTTTTGGTTTTCCTGGAAGAAAGCAAATAAAAAGGAAAAACAAAAAAGAGAAAAACTATTTACACGGGAGAACTCCCAACAAGCAAAAGAAGAATCAAGAAATCTTTTTGGGTTTTATTTTTAATACTACAACTAACTAAGCTAGAAAGAAAAATAAAAAAGAAGTAGGAAATACTTTTGGATTTTCTGAAAGTTTTTCAAACACACAAGAAGATGGCGAGAAAATAAATCTAGCATGGATAGTACAAGAAAAAGTGTGACCATGGACAACTGGAACGAAATGTGTGAACATTTATGTAATGACGGTGGAAATACGTACTCCCCCAAGCTTAGGCTTTTGGCCTAACTTGGTAATCACGGTCAGTAGCCTGCATAGTGGTCGGAGTGATATCCCACGGAGGCTCTAGGTGCAGACGCCTCAGCCCGCCGCGCATCCACAACTGTTGCGTTATTTGCTCGGGCCTCGCTCTCAGGAACATAATATATTCCCTTGCTGTGAACAACAAAGAGAGCAGGCGCAGGAAAAAAGGTGTCCACAGCTGACCTTTTATTTAACAACAGGCTATAAGTAAAATTATGAGCTTCACCACTAAGGATCTTATGACGTCTCATAGCATCAAAGTTCAAGTACTGTGTGGGTAGGATGGGGTCATAAGGCCAAGGTGAAACACCCAGCTCTCTTGCTAAGCATGTGGCATAAATTCCACCATAAAAACATCCACTACCAGCATTGTGGTGCAACCTGCGTGCAACAATCGCTCCATGGTTATCGCTTTTATCACCAGTGAGAGCGGTGGGTATGAGGCTCAAGTCCGGAGCACAAAGTGTACTACAATCTTGTTTGCCTACAATGCATGTTCCATTAAATAGTGCAAAGTATTGAATTGAGGGAAAATGAATGCTCTTTATTCCACCTTGCGTCACTCCTCTAGTCTCACCATAGCAAAGACTAGTCAAGAATATCTCAAACTCAGATCTTAGTGGTTCGTCTAACGAACCCCAAAATGGAATTTTGCAGTAGTTAGAAAATTTCTCTAAGGGTAGAGTGAAAGGATAGTCGTACAATTTAAACAACACTGTAGACTCACGAGGATGGATTTTAAATTCTTTAGTAAATGATTCAGTGAGGCTGAGGAGTTGGTTGCACTTATCTGCAATGTAGGGACCGAGCTCGGCATTGTGAACATATTGCTCACATTCTTCTTTAATGCCCACACGCACCATAAAATCATTGCATGGCCATAAACATGATTTGGTGGTGGTATCTCATATGGAATTTTCACTTGGTTCAACATAAGACCAATGAACGGAGCTGCTACTAGAAGATGCCTCCAAGGACCTCCTCCTCGAAGAACTCCTCCCAAAGAGGTTCATCATGTCTGCATACAATTTTCTAAAATAAATTGGGTCACAAAATTTTTATCAAAAAAACTTCACAAGATTGATAGCAACTACTCACTGGGATGCATAGAGGCCATATCAAGTGTTCAAACTACTTAGAACTCTAAGAATTCAACATGCAAGCTCATCTACATCAGCACTAACAGTAGCTAATTATTCAAAATATAAAGCACTAAAGCAAAAACTAATTGGACCAATGGAGGGATCACATACCAAGCAACAATCCCCCAAAACAAGTTCGGAAACGGAGCTTCAAGCAAAGAGATTGAAATCTACGGGTTTGAGAGCAAGAACGTGTGAGAGAGAGAGAGAGAGAGAGCAGTGGTGAATTTTTACTGGAGGTAGGTGGTGACATGGGCTAAAGAGATAAGTGAGGGCAGCCCACGTGGGGACCACAACCCACCAGGGTGCGCCTGGGGGTGTTGGTGCGCCCAGGTGGGTTGTGCCCACCTGGTGAACCCCCTCTGATGTTATTTGCATCAAACATTCAGAAATATTCAGAAAAAATCGTATTAAATTTTCAGAGCATTCTGAGAACTTTTATTTTTGGGTCATTTTTTATTACACGGGAAATTCAAAAAACAGACAAAACATGACATTTCATTTTATTTAAATAATAAAAACACAAAACAAAAGGTAAGGACAGAAGGTAGTGCTTACTAAATTCATCAACTTCATATCTCTCAAAAATGATTCATTAATAAGGTTGATCATGTCTTATTAACAACCACTTTCGATTATCATGAAACCGAAGAACTTTCGTAAAACACTAAGTTACCACAACGGGGATATAAATGTCCCCAAAAATAAGCATTTTCATATTTCTTTTTGACAGTAGGTAGAGGTAGTTGAAAACTTCCAATGGTGATTGTCGGAAATTTTTCAATAACATTAATACCATTCACTTGGAATTGTTTGTTCGGAAAGTGCACCGTATGCTCATTACCATTGATACGAAAAGTGATCTTGCTTTTATTGCAATAAATAACAGCCCCTACAGTATTCAAAAAGGGTCTACCAAGGATAATCGACATGTTGTCTTCCTTGGGCATCTCAAGTATAACAAAGTCAGTTAAAATAGTAACATTAGCAACAACAACAAGCACATCCTCACAAATACCGATAGGTATGGTAGTTGATTTGTCAGCCATTTGCAAAGATATTTCAGTTGGTGTGAGTTTATTCAAATCAAGTATTTTGTATAAAGAGAAAGGAATAACACTAACACTAGCTCCTAAATCACATAAGGCAATTTTCACATAATTTCTTTTAATGGAGCAATGTATAGTTGGTATTCCTGGATCTCCAAGTTTTTTAGGTACTCCATCCTTAAAAGAGTAATTAGCAAGCACGGTGGAGATTCCATCTTCTGGTATTTTTCTCTTGTTGGTGATGATGTATTTCATGTAGTTTGCATAAGGGGCCATTTTTTAGATATCAGTCAAGTAGGTACGCAAAAAGACTGGCCTAATCATTTCAGCAAAGCATTCAAATTCTTCATCATCTTTCTTCTTAGTTGACTTAGGTGGAAAAGGCATAGGTTTTTGAACCCATGGTTCTCTTTCCTTACCATGTTTTCTAGCAACAAAGTCCCTTTTATCATACCTTTTATTCTTGGATTGTGGGTTACAAGATCAATAGCTGGTTCTATTTCAACATCATTGTCTGGTTCTTTATTATTTGTTTGAGTATCTTCATGAACCTCAGCATTATCTTTT
Source organism: Triticum aestivum (assembly GCF_018294505.1). Taxonomy (NCBI): domain Eukaryota; kingdom Viridiplantae; phylum Streptophyta; class Magnoliopsida; order Poales; family Poaceae; genus Triticum; species Triticum aestivum. The sequence continues at coordinate 379,799,237 of NC_057797.1, forward strand.
TCATTATCAAAAGGTGAGTGTTCATTACCAGATTGAGTTTCAGCATAAGAAATAGAAACATCATTAGTAGCATCAGGAGGTTTTTCGACTCCAGGTTCACAAGAGGCATGGAAGGTCCTATTATTTCTCTTATTTTTATTTTTGGAAGGACTTGGTGCATCAGTGTTAATTCTTTGAGAGTCTTGTTCAATTCTCTTTGGGTGTCCCTCAGGATAAAGTGGTTCCTGAGTCATTTTACCTCCTCTAGTTTCTACTCAAACAGCAAAGTCATTTATATTATTGTTCATTTCATCAAGCAATTCTCTTTGAGATTTAGCAACTTGTTATAGTTGAGTTTGAACCATAGAGGCATGCTTTCCGACACCTCTAACATCATTGGCAATTCTAAATAACAAGTCACTCAAGCGAGCAATCATATCAGAATTGTATTTCAATTGTTTCATAACATTTGCATTGAAGTGATCTTGTTTTCTAATGTAATTATCAAACTCATAAATGCATTGACTAGGATGCATATTATAAGGATTGTCATTGTCATTTAATTTCATTAAGGAATTTACCTCTACCACCTTAGGTGGTGGTGGTGTATCAAGCCCATGTATTTCTTTAATACGATGTAAATTTTTGACATCCTCGGCTTTAATACCTTTTTCCTTCATTGATTTCTTTGCCTCTTGCATATCTTCAGGACTGAGATATAAGATACCCTCTTCTTCAGAGTAGGTTTAAGCAGTGGTTCAGGAAAAGTCCAATCATCATAATTTTTCAATATGTTATTCAATAGTTCTTCATCTTGTTCAAAAGTTTGTTCCCTGATACAGCGAGGTGCTATACAAATGGTTTTTAACCCCTTTCCGCGATGGCGTTTGGAACCGTCACCTAGTGAGTGACTGCGATAGGGGGGTCCTTCCCACATGACCCAGAAACCATCGAGGATATGCCCTCCTACCACACACGCTCGGAAAAATGAGGTCATGTGCCACAAGCGAGCGACCAAATACGGTTATACGTATAGTAGTGCTAAAAAATACAATTATACAAGCGAAATCGTTTCCGGTCGTAAGTACATCCCACTCAGTCAGTCCTCGCTAAATGTTTCCGTTCGTATATACATCCCACACAGTCGCTCCAAGGAAAACATTTGCGCAAGGTGGCCTAACGCAAACAGTTTTCAAGAGAATGTCGTGTGTGCTTGTTAATTGATCCAACATAGTTTATTCCTAGAAACTATGTGCGTTGCTTGAGGTCATCGCCCATGGTGTTTTCTCAATAACCGTTTGCAATAGGAAAACCTAATTAGCGGGCTAATTGCCCTTACTTTAATAATCCATTTATTAATCTAATTGACATTCATATTAAGCACATAATATATTTCATTTCCATATTATGGAAGCAGGATTTCATAATTGAAATACATCCGAGTACAACATGATATAGCTTCAGTAGTCAGCTACCCCATTACACAACTTCACCAGCACCAAGTTTCACATGCAACATCTAGAACCTTTTGAAATTAGCATCATAAACGGTACATCGACAGATGCATCTCATCTGGAAAACTGTTGAAGCGGAAGGCGAATATTGAGCCTTCATTCATGTTAAAGGTCTTTGCAACTTTAGGCCAGTGCCTGTGGATGATTGACCGTCCATCCATCGTCCTCTTCAGGAACACTTCAATATTGAACCGTGGGTGTTGTATGAAAACTTTCCTCGCCTCCTGACCATAGAGGTGGTTTAAGAGGTAATCATCAGTGAACTACTTTGGAAAGGCATGAAAACAAGGATGTGCATAAATATCTTCTCTATATTGGAAATGGGGCAAATGAATAAAAAAAGGCAAGGTATAATAGTTAGTACCATCTTGTAGTGAACCGATGTCTACTTCATTGCGCAGACAAAGATTTTGTTGTTTTTTGCCGCTAATTTATTTATCCTAACAATCTTTCTGAGTTTCTTGACTTCATTGATATTCATGGACAACTCATTTCCCCATATGCAAAAAGGGTCGAACAGTCGGTCAAAACCTCTGGCAGCAGGACCTACATGTGCAACACCAAATTGTTAAAAACCTAAATATTAGAATGGTTCATGCAATTGCACAATAATGTGCTATTAGACAACGGACCATGCACATGCTAACCTTGATTGTAAACCTCAGTGCTTCCCATTGTTTCCCTGCAACACATATCAGGTAGTTAGTCATCAGGTTAAGTAAGGGTTCGCATCCTATCAGGAAAATATGTTGATGAAAAATAAGCACATTGCAGATTCATCAGATTAATTCAAGCCACATGTGAGGGAGTCCTGGATTAGGGGGTATCCGGACAGCCGGATTATATCCTTTGGCCAGACTATTGGACTATGAAGATACAAGATTGAAGACTTCGTCTCGTGTCCGGATGGGACTCTACTTGGCGTGGAAGGCAAGCTAGGCAATACAGATGTGTATATCTCCTCCTTTGTAACCGACCTTGTGTAACCCTAGCCCCCTCTGGTGTCTATATAAACCGGAGGGTTTTAGTCCGTAGGACAACAGACAATCATACCATAGGCTAGCTTCTATGGTTTAGCCTCTCCGATCTTGTGGTAGATCTACTCTTGTACTACCCATATCATCAATATTAATCAAGCAGGACGTAGGGTTTTACCTCCATCAAGAGGGCCCGAACCTGGGTAAAACATCGTGTCCCCTGCCTCCTGTTACCATCCGCCTTAGACGCATAGTTCGGGACCCCTTACCCGAGATCCGCCGGTTTTGACACCGACATTGATGCTTTCATTGAGAGTTCCTCTGTGACATCGCCAGTAGGAAGGATGTCTCGTCTCGTCTTTAAAGACGGTATTACTGTTGGGGGAGCTTTGGCTGTCGGCCAAACTCTCCGGCTAGGCGGTTTCATCATGACCACCTGTTCGGCCGCCGCGCCGATGATGACTTCTCGGGTCATCGAAAACAGCCTCCATGTTAATCGGCACTCGCCGAACAGATGGATCCGGTGGAGTTCGCCTCCATAAACGAGCTCTTGGATCGCATCGCCGCCCTGGGAGTTGCTACGGACTATGATCGGATTGGGCTTAAACCCGATCAAAGGGAGATTAACTCTCCATCGATCACCCATCATATTGCAGCGGTGGAGGAACAATTTGGCGACCTCTCCTCCATATTGAGGACCAACTATGTCCAAATTCCTGAGCTCTCCGAGCCGGATACCTGTTCACGGGAGGACATCATCCAATCCCTAAACTTAGAGTCAGGCAGCGGGCCAGGATTATCGTGGAACACCCCGGAACCAGAATTTCCAAAATTGGAAATTCCTCGGCCCTTGGATCCTAGATCGGGTAAGGGTTCGGATTCAATTCCACCCACCCACCCAAACATAAGCGATCTTTCCCACATCAGGCAAGAGCCCCAGGAAACAGTACATCACTATTGGGCCAGATTCCTCCTTGCGATGAACAAGGTTAAGGACTGTCGTGAGGAAGACACAATCTTATTTTTCTGCAATAATTGCACGGACAAGGGAATCCTTAACGCCATAAATCGCCGTGAGATATCACGCTTTGTTGACTTGGCGTCCATAGTACGAAAGTACTGTGCGATGGAAAGTGCCCGGAAAACCGAAACAAACTTTTGGGATAATCCGGCCCTAAATACGAACCCAGTCCGAAATAAAAGGGTGCACTATCAAAAGACACTCGGGTCAACTACCAAAAAGAAAAAACCCTCTATAGGGCATGGAACCGTACTGGAGGGATGGCTCAATGGACCCTGCAAAATTCATAGTACAACAGATACAATACCAACACACAGCCTTAGAGCATGTTGGATACTCCGGAAGTTGGCCAAAAGTGGTGAGGATCTTCTTATCCCAAATGCCACAGAGCACCATCCCGTGGATAACAATACAGTGTTAACGGTCTTTAAGACATTTGCGTCAAATAATAGGCGCAAGCGAACACTCAGCACCATGGCCGAAATCTGCCACGTAGCAGCAATAAATCCATGGAGTGACACGGCTATTACCTTCAATGCCAGTGATAAACCTAAATTCTGAAAAGCTCGAGCACCAGCCGCACTGGTCCTCATTCCAATTGTGGACGGCTTTCGACTCACCAAGGTACTCATGGACGGCGGCAGCGGATTAAACCTCATCTATGAGGAAACCCTTCAAAAATGGAAATAGACTGGAACCGCATCAAGCGAAGCAGCACAACCTTTAGAGGAATAATCCCCAATCGGGAGGCGCACTGTACAGGCAAAATCACACTAGATGTGGTGTTCGGCACGCCAGAGAATTATAGGTCCGAAGAGATTACGTTCCAAGTGGCCCCGTTAGCGGTTACCACGCCCTGTTAGGGCGGGAGGCGTTCACAATCTTCCAAGCCATACCCCATTACTGGTACATGAAGCTCAAAATGCCCGGGCCCAACGGAATTATCACTCTTCTAGTGATCCGGACACAGCAATCCATGCCGAAAACAAGACAACCGCACTGGCCCTCGAGGCATTATCTGAAGCCCTGGCGGCTGAGGAACTGACTGCACTACGCTCCACGGTAAGAGATCCAAGTCCACCTCCTTTAAACTGGCGGATGAAATAGTTAAATTCCAGGTCCATCCAACGGACCCTACAAAAACAACTTCCATCGGGGCACAATTAACCCCTGACGTAGATGCCGCACTACGAGAGTTCCTACGCGAGAACTGGGACATTTTTGCCTAGCACCCTTCAGACATGCCAGGAATCCCACGCAGGATGGCCGAGCATAGTCTCAATATTCTAAAGGAATTCAAGCCAGTCAAGCAGGCTCTTCGGCGTTTCTCTGAACCTAAGAGACAAACCATGGGAGAGGAACTAGCCAAGTTATTGGAGGCTAGATTCATTAGAGAAATAAAACACCCGGACTGGCTAGCAAACCTGGTGATGGTACCAAAGAAGGATAAATCCTGGCGCCTTTGTGTCGATTTCAAGGACCTCAATAAAGCTTTCCCAAAGGATCCCTTCCCCCTCCCCCGCATCGATGAAATTATCGATGTCACCGCAGGACACGAGTCATTGTGTTTCCTCGACGCATACTCCGGTTACCACCAAATCAAGATGGCGGAGTCCGACCAAGCCGCAACGACACTCATCACACCATACGGTCCATTCTGTTTCAACACAATGCCTTTTGGGCTCAAAAACGCCGGTGCAACATATCAGCGCATGATTCCGACATGTCTGGAGAAACAAATCGGCAAAATAGTAGAGGCATACGTAGACGATGTGGTCGTCAAAACCAAGCACATTGACTCTTTGATAGACGACTTGAAGCTCACATTCGACAACCTCCAAACATACGACATCAAGCTCAATCCGGAAAAATGCGTTTTCGGCGTACCAGCCGGAAAGCTCCTGGGTTTCATTGTCTCCAGTAGAGGTATTGAAGCTAATCCGGCCAAAATCCAAGCTTTATCACAGTTGGCTACCCCAACAGACCTCAAACAAATCCATAAGTTAACTGGATGTGTGGCAGCTCTAAGCCGCTTTATCTCCTGCTTAGGAGAAAAGGCTTTACCCCTTTATCGCCTCCTTCGGCGCACCGAACACTTTGAGTGGACGGACACTGCCACAGCCGGATTGGAAGAAATAAAGGCCATTTTGGCAACCAACCCAATCCTGGCCGCGCCAAACATTGGCGAACCAATTCTGTTGTACATTGCGGCAACTCATCAAGTTGTAAGTGCAGTGCTCGTTGTCGGACATAAATTCCCTCTTCAAAAGCCGGTATACTATGTATCCACTGTCCTCACTCCATGCAAATCACGGTACCTACATTATCAAAAGATAGCCTACGCGGTATTCATGGCATCCCGGAAGCTGCGACACTACTTTCAAGAGTGTTCGATTATAGTAGCCTCGGAAGTGCCACTTAATGATATTATAAACAACCGCGACGCTACGGGCTGCTAAATGGGCCATTGAGATCCTCCCATTCGACATAACATACAAACCTTGACGGGCCATTAAGTCACAAGTATTGGCTGACTTTGTCGCCAAATGGACGGAGGCCGAACTCCCTAAAGAGTACGGCGCATACTCCAATTGGATCATGCACTTCGACGGTTCTAAAATGTTGGCTGGTCTAGGGGTTGGCGTCATCCTGACGTCCCCAACCGGAGATACCGTTCAGTACGTACTGCAAATATTGTATACAGACTCCAATAACGCAGCCGAATACGAAGCTCTGTTGCATGGTCTTCGGATGGCAGTCTCCATGGGCATTCAACGCCTAGAGTTGCGTGGGGATTCAAACCTTGCAATATCCCAAATAAATGGAGACTTTGATGCCAACGATCCTAAAATGGTGGCCTACCGAAACGTCGTCCTAAAAATGTCAGCTCGGTTCGAGGGACTCGAATTCCACCATGTGGCTCGGGAAAACAATCAAGCGGCGGATATCCTCGCCCGCATCGGTGCCAAACGCGACGCGGTCCCCCCCCCCCAACATATTTCTGGAAACGCTGTTCAAGCCATCCGTAGTATGGGAAGGGGACACCGGTAATAATAGTCTGGACCCGGCCAAAATGCCCTATACCGAATACTCTGACACAATCGGAGGCTCCGCCACCGAAATAACACCTTCAGCCCACGTAATAATGGCCATTATCGCCCCGTGGACAGAACCATTCCTGGCCTACCTAACTAGGCAGGAACTTCCGGAGGACCAAAATGAGGCACGCAGCATAGTGCGGCGATCTAAGGCCTACAGGGTCCACGAGGGAGAATTGTATAAAAAAGCACTACCGGAGTCCTTCAAAGGCGCATCTCCGAAGAGGAAGGGCGGAACCTTTTGGCTGAAATCCATGCCGGACTCGGCGATCACCATGCCGCAGCCCGGGCTCTTGTAAGCAAGGCCTTCCGTACAGGATTCTATTGGCCAACGGCCCGGGCAGATGCACAGGACTTGGTCCAACGTTGCGCCGGTTGCCAGCTCTTTGCAAATCAAAGCCACATGCCACCCACCGCCCTCCAAACAATCCCCATTACGTGGCCCTTCGCGGTCTGGGGGCTTGACATGGTTGGACCCCTTAAAGGGGGAACCCACAAGAAAAAATACTTACTGGTCATGGTGGATAAATTCACCAAATGGATAGAGGCCAAGCCTGTTAAAAAAGCCGAATCCAGACCAGTGATAGACTTCATATCTGGGGTCGTACACCGTTATGGCATCCCCCACAGCATCATCACTGATAACGACACAAACTTCACAGCCGATAAGGTAAAACTCCGGTGCAGCAAAATGGGCATCAAGCTCGATTATGCTTCAGTCTATCACCCACAAACCAACGGTCAAGTCGAGCGAGCAAACGGTCTTATAATGAGCGGCATTAAACCCAGATTAGTGTGTTCCTTAACAGAGTCTAACACGCACTGGGTAGAGGAGCTCGACTCCGTACTCTGGGGGTTGTGGACCACGCCCAATCGTAGTACCGGATATACACCCTTCTTTATGGTGTACGGCGTAGAGGCAGTCTTGCCCTGTGACATAATTCATGACTCACCTCGAGTGTGCATGTACGAAGAAAGAGAAGCCGAGCTCGATTGGCAAGAAAGTCTGGACACCCTGGAGGAGGAGCACGATGTAGCCAAAGCCCGTTCTGCATTTTATCAGCAACTGGCTTGCAGATACCAAAGCAGAGAAGTATGGGCCAAAACTTATAACGTTGGCGAACTAGTTCTACGCCTGCCGGATAAGAAAAACACAAGCTCGAGCCCAAATGGGAAGGTCCCTTCATTATTGACCAAGTTCTGACTGGTGGAGTGTACCGACTGCGGGATGCAACGACTAGTCGACTCGAGCCGAACCCATGGAACGTGGCCAGGCTCTGAAGATTCTATGCCTAGCACCGGACTCTATGTTCGTCCCCTCCCTTTGTCCATTTTTTGCATATACATTATCTGTCTTGTTTTTCTTTCTTCCTTTCTTCTATTCTTTCTCTAGGCCTTCAAAGGCCAACTTGTGCCTCGCTTGCACATTATAGATGCGCCAGCCGCACTCATTATACCTGGGGGCTTCTTTCACAGAAGCTTAATTATTTATCTGGGCCTCAGGCCCCGCACATACGTCATGCTTCCGCATGTACCTTTTTTTGCCATTATATGCATTGATATGACTTAAGTTTTGGCCAAGATGGGTTGCCTGGCTCTTGTATTTATGCCCTACGTTCCCGTTAATTCGGCTAGGGCATAAGGGGAGCATCTCTTACTGCCGGGTCAGCCGGATGTGTACCTCAGACTGGGTGAAGCCGAAAGCTAGCGTGCTTAAGGGAATATTCGGTCGGTGAACAAAAGATGATTTTTATTTATTATCCATATCTGCCCCCAGATGTTTTTCCTGCGTTTCCTATCGCAGCCCGGACATGCACTTTAGGGCATGCTTACCCAGGGAAAGGAACCCTTAACGGAACTATTCTCCCTGGAAGATATTTCTTACTAACCATGTAATATAACATAACTAGTTGGGCACTTGTCTGTTCAAGCACTAATGACCCCTACGCCTGGTCTCCACGCATTCCCTGGTTCTTATATAACTGCACGGGTATTCGGATACACTCCGGACTATCGGGTCCCAAGGTTGAAGCGAAAAGGTCCGCCAAGACAAATGATCTACAATCCGGCTAGGAGGCATTATACATGTCACTTTCATTACATAGTCATGCAGACTGACTAAGTTCCTCTTCTATACCATCCAACAGTCGGTCTAGCTTACAATCCTGTTGGGAATACTTTGCGGCTAATTCTACTTGCCCATAAACTAAGCTAACGGGGATCTCTTTCCCGTCGGGCCCCATAGGTCCGACCTTGGCCATGTGATTTGGGTCTGCCTTGGTATACCGCGTCTTCACCATGGCCCAGGCTTCTCTGGCACCCTGGCGGCAGGCTGATATCTTCCATAATCGAAAGCGCCGCCAAGCTCCCTTGAGCTTCTCCGCAAGCTATGCAATGCCCTCTGGTAGGGAGACGGACGGCCACAAGGCCTGGGCAACACCATGCATCACCTGCCGAACTTGTTCGTGCAGATGTGACAGCTCGGATAGAAGATCACCCGTAGACCCAGGCATTTCCTCCGCGGGACGACCCGTCAGCATACCTACAGACATAACGCTGTCAGTCGGCTTCTTCGCCGAACTCCTTTAAAAGGATTCGTCCAAGAACTTACTAAAAATGTCGCGCCGAAGCCGCTTATTCTCCTTCTCGGAGTCTGCAAACTGGCCCCAAATGTCTTTTAGTTCCACGCTCAGCTTAATATTGGCGTCTTGGAGATTGCTTTTCTCCCGACTAACCTCAATCAGCACGCGTTTGCCAGCCTCTAGCTGTCGCATAACATGCTGGTCCTCCGGATTCATCTGCAACATCTGTTGTTACATCTGCAGCCATGCCGCACATTATATGGTAACCATCATTCTTTAAAGTAAATGTTACCAGCAGGTGACTTTTTCGGTTCATGCAATGCGGCCACAGCAGCCTGCAACTGGGTCTTGCATTCCTCTAGCTCCTGTGACAGCCTAGTATTCTTCTCTATAAGAACCTGCACAATACAGATGATCCTTAAATCAGTTCTGCTAACTGTTTCAAGTCTCAGGGGCTACTGATACATATAAATCGTCAGATTTACTTACCCGTACATCCTTTACATACTGATCCGTGGCTCTGGCTAGACCATCTTGAGCAGCTCGGAGGTACGCCTCTCCAGAATTGAAGGCATCAAACGCCTCTGGTGAGAAACGGGCGTCACGGAGTACAGCCCGGCAGCGCCTATGATTCATGGCACTTTCCACCTCTGAGTTTGTAGCGGATAATCTATCTGCATCCTCTGTAGGGGGATTATCTGGCGCCCGCCCCATATCGGCTTCCGCCTCTATGTCCGGTCCTGGCGCCCGGCTGGTGGAAGTGTGATTGGTAACATCGCCGCACATATTCCGGCGAGTGTTTTTCTGTTAAAGAAACACGGGCGTCATTATATTTCGATAAAGACGACAACCACGGAGCAGGGTTTGTTATACCTTTGTGCCGGCGTCTCCGTCCTGACCGCCTTCCTTTTTGGCCTACCCGGCCTTGGTGCCTCCTGTTGGCGCGTGGCTGCGGGTTCGGCAGGGCGTCCTGAATGCCTTCCCTGTAAAAATGCCATGTGTATATGGTGGGTGAAGTGTCTAAAAGGGTATCCTAGTTTTGGAGTTGGGATTTTTGGTTTTTCTTACGTGCGATGCAGGGAGCAGTCCAGGATAGTCGGTCATAATGGCAACCATGGCATCGTCGTAGCTTAACTGATAGAACTGCCGGTCTATCAGCTCCATGAATATGACCGGATCTTCTTCAAGTCCGGAGTCAAGGGCCCGGTCAGGGTCCTCTGGTTGTGGAGAAGGGCTGCTGACCTCCTTTATGGCATTTCGCAGTTCCTGCCGCAAAGTGGCAAGGTGAATACTTACGACAAAGAATGCGGGAAAAATGGGAGCAGGGAGATATAACTTACCTAGCTTGGAGGATTGTACATGGAGAATCCATCCCGTGGCTTGATGCGGGTGAACTCCTCTTCGTCACCCTTGAACAAGTCGGACAGAATTTTCACTAAAGCGGCAGCATTGTCCGGACCCTTACGCCCGCAGCGGGTGGCGTCATCCGCCCCATTGTAACACCACAAGGGGTGCCCACGATATTGAAGTGGTTGCACTCCCCGCATTATGCAAATTGACATAACTTCGATTACTGTCAATCCTGATCGAGCCAGTGCTTTAATTCGGTTCATCAGATAGAGGACTTCTCCATTGTCTTCCACCTGGGGGCTCCATGGGCGCCAACTACGGCGTTTCTTCAGAGGAGCATTGTTGAACTCAGGAAGACTCCGCCGAACAGGGTCCGGAAGGGGAACGTCCTCCATATAAAACCATTCTGAAGGCCAGTCATCAAGTGACTTCTTCAGAGTACCGGACAGGTATCCGGTATCGGTGATGCGCCATATTTCGGCTCCGCCCACTTGATAAAGTGACCCCCTCTGTGTGCGAGGGACGAGGCAAAATAGCCTTTTCCACAACTCGAAGTGAGCCTCACAGCCCAAGAACAACTTGCAGAGAGCCATGTAGCCGGCGATATGTAGGATGGAGGCGGGGATAAAATTGTGTAATTGGAGGCCGTAGAACTCCAGGAGCCCGCGGAGGAATGGATGAATTGGAAATCCGAGTCCCCTTAATAGATAGGGAACAAGGCAGACCCGTTCCCCCATGGAGGGATAGGGAAAGCTCTCCGTTTGCTCCCCGCCATTATAGGTGGCAAGCCCGGCTCGAACGGGCACCATGTACGCCGGAGGGAGAAATCCCTTAGTCTGTAGTTCGACTAAACGACTGTGTGGGACTGAACACCTCTCCCAATCACCGGGATTAGGGCTTCGGGGGCGGGAGGAGGAGCTGCGGAGGTCGGCCATGCTGGAATGGATCTTTCCGGAACGCGCTCTGATGGACTCTCGCTGGGGGAGGAGGTATGGATCGGATCTAAGGATCCCCATCCCTTTAATAAACAATTTATTTATCTGGCTAGGGGGCGAATGTGAAAACGCCCTGGCGCCTCGTATTCATTTGACGCGTGGGAGAAAGCCCTTATTGGGCATAGAAGCCAAGAGGTCCAAACATTTATGGGACCAGACACTGCTTTACAAACGTTCGAAAGATGGAGAAGAACCCGCCTTGCAATGCCGAAGACAATACTGCACGCCGGACTCATCGTCATTGAAGCCTGGTTCGGGGGCTACTGAGGGAGTCCTGGATTAGGGGGTATCCGGACAGCCGGATTATATCCTTTGGCTGGACTGTTGGACTATGAAGATACAAGATTGAAGACTTCGTCTCGTGTCCGGATGGGACTCTACTTGGCATGGAAGGCAAGCTAGGCAATACGAATGTGTATATCTCCTCCTTTGTAACCGACCTTGTGCAACCCTAGCCCCCTCTGGTGTCTATATAAACCGAACGGTTTTAGTCCGTAGGACAACAGACAATCAAACCATAGGCTAGCTTCTAGGGTTTAGCCTCTTTGATCTCGTGGTAGATCTACTCTTGTACTACCCATATCATCAATATTAATCAAGCAGGACGTAGGGTTTTACCTCCATCAAGAGGGCCCGAACCTGGGTAAAACATCGTGTCCCCTGCCTCATGTTACCATCCGCCTTAGACGCACAGTTCGGGACCCCCTACCCGAGATCCGCCGGTTTTGACACCGACAACATGGAAAACCCATTTATCCAAACCAAGCATGATTAAGAATTAGGAAATGTAGCACTTGTATATGTTTCTCATGTATTAAGTGCATCCAAATTCGATTTATTCCTCACATGCACAACAATACAAAATTCCACCAACGACAATTGGACATCGCATTGTAGCATTGAACCAAGCAGTTAACTAAACACCACAACAAATGAACCAAACGTTAACTGAGCACCACATTGCACAATATAACATACTCCTAATAGAAGATCGGACAGAATAACCAAACCAAGCATGCCTAACAACTTGGAAATATAGCAATTGTATTTGTTTCTCATGTATTTAGTACAGCCAAATTCGATTTATTTCTCACATGGTATACAATAACAGAATGCACCCACAACAACTGAACATCGCATTGCAGAGTTGAACCAAATAGTTAACTAAACACCACAACAAATGAACCAAACGTTAACTGAGCACCACATTGCACAATATAACATACTCCTAATAGAAGATCAGACAGATAACCAAACCAAGCATGCTTGACAACTTGGAAAATTGCACCCTGAAGAATTGAACATCACATTTGCAGAATTGAACCAAACAATCAACTGAACACCACATTGCACGACATATAGAACATATACACTAGAGAAGAAGATTGCATGATAAAAGTAGATAGCACAATTCACTAGAATTTGCTAAGGAAAGGCAGTAGCTAGTAAACTGAACATGGGTCCTTATAGTGAGCTAATAAGACAAGCTACTCCTCATTGTTAGAGATATCGAAGAGGATTGGCTCCCTGGACATGGTAGAGGGCAAGACCTCCACATCGTGGGTGCCCTCGTCGTAGTGGTGAGTTTCTTGAGCCGCTCTGGGCACCAACCAGCACTAAAAAAAAATACACTTTTGTGATGATACGTGTTTGTCATAGTAGGTCATGTTTTCTATCATCCATGTACACCCATGACGATTTTATACAGAATCAAGATAGTCATACTTGTGCTGTCGTAGAAGTGTTCCATGACATTACCAAAATTATCATCACGGAAGTGTCCACTTCCATGATGATAAATCGCGCGTCATAGAAGTGCTTTCGTCAAGGGTGACCGACACGTGGCATCAACCGTAACGGGTTGCCGTTAAGCTATCGAGTTCCGGTTTGGATCCAATAACCCGTTAACAGCCCCGACCAATGGGGATTTTCCACGTGTAAAATTCTCATTCGCCGGATAATGCACGTGCCAGCTAATCATTTGGACAGATGTTATTCCTACAATGGATGGAAGACACCTATGATATGTCGACACGTGGCACGGCCCAACAGTGGCCCATTTTAGGTAAAAAGGTCGGCCCAGCTAAAGGCCCACCATGTTTTTTCACACACTAGTGGGCTGGCCCGTTAACAGCCTGCCATGTTTTGGGTCAAATTGAGGCCCATATCAGATCAGACCCGTTCACAGCCTACCGTGTTTTGGGCCAAATTACGGCCCATATCGGATCAGGCCCGTTAACAGGCCACTATTCTTTTGGGCCCATTCTAAGACAAGTTTGTATTTCAGCCTGTTAAATTCCTGTTTACCAGTTCGACCCGATAATAGTTTCGGCCTGTTAGCGGCCCATGGTGCATCTAGGACGTTGTCAGCCCTGTTTAACTTTAGGCCATTTAACAACCCATGCAGAAACTGGGATATTTCTTGTGCGAGGTAACTTTAGGTCTCTTAACGTCCCTTAGTCTTCGTGGATAAATTTCAGCCCAACTGGCCTATCGGCCTCTTAATGGCCTGTGTAACAGTTGGGCCTAATTACATCTCGTGTTGAATCCGGCCTGCTTACAACCCATCTGATAATGACCCGTGACACTTTTGGGCCTATGGCCCGCGTGGATACCGGCCTGCTTAAAGCCCATAATTTTATTGGGCCAAACAGGCCCGCGATATATTTTGGCTTGTTAACTACTCGTCCTATTTGAGCCAAACATGGGCCTTAGGCAGTTTCGGCCTGTATTGGTCTGTGAATTTTTTGGCTCAACGCTAGCCCAATCTAGGTTTTATCATGTTAAAAGCCCATGGTATTCTCTAGCCCAGCTGGCCAGAACTTTACTCGGCCTGTTGAGGCGGGAAACTACTATAGGTTTAGACTTGCTAATGGCCCAAGATGATTATAGGCCCATGTTTTGTCCCATCTGAGTAACGGGCTGGCCTGGAGACCGACAACACTAAGATCCACTGAACCTTCCAACCTAAATTACAGCATACCGACCAACAATAAACCTAGACTATACAATAAAGAAATTACGGCATATTACATCCACTGGGAATCAAAGTTCACTACCAGTGATAATAAAGCACAATGTGACCGCAGATTACATACATTGGTCATGAAAGGTCGCCACCAGTGCATATAAACACTCCGACAAAAGAATATACAAAACTGAGAGCACTTCGGAAGGCACTAGGCCTGGCCGGGACAGGCTCCACAAGGAGCCGAACAAGCTGATGAGACCTCAGTTGTGTCAACCTTAGATGCTCCATCCCAAGTTTTATAGCACCATAGTGCACAAGGCAGTCCTTTGAGATCTTCATTGCATCTTTGACTTCAAGTCGGAGCTGAGCTGAAGCAAGCCTTTCCGCTTTAAGTTGAGACTGAAGAAGTCAAACTGATTGAGGCAGCGACTGCATAGAGGTTTTCTCACAACTGCTAGTGAGTAGCTTCAACTCACTTTCTTTATCAAGACAGGACTTTGGGGTCATCTCGCTCTCTTCAAGATGGTTTGGCTCGCTATCTTCCCTAAAGTTCTGCCTGGCATAAGAGATATGACTCTGAAAGAGAAACAAGGAGACATGTAATAGGTTTCACAATTATATAAGCAAATAAATGGATCTATTTTGAATAAGGAACATGTTTTTACACCTACAATTTAAAACTGGTAGTTTTTGCAAACATCCAATCAGATGTAAACAACAGTGGAGGAAATGATGCCTATCCAAATCTATACTATAACAAAGTTTGAAGGCTTGAGAAGGATGAACTTACATTACATGTTAACACGGGTTGGACAAAGCCCTTCTCCATGTTGATGGAAGGATAATGCAATAAATTCCCCAAATAAACTTCTTTATAAGCATTGCCATTATTCTACATTTTGCAAAGAGTAAATATAGATCAAATAATATTGGAAGAAACAGAGGATAATGATGCTCAGGTGCGGACTGATGGTACATAATCAAATAGCAGTTAATTAAGTATAATGTTACAAGGCAAAAGGTACTGACAACAGGAATGCAGACATCAATGTGTGCAGTGGCATTGGCTTTATTCAACATTTTGGTAAGAGTAAATGTAGATATGATAATTTGGAGAAAGTGGAGGGCAGGGCAGATAAGATGCAGAGTAATGCTAGACAATCAACTATCTCACGATGCAAGTACAGTAATACCACCACCGTCCATTATTACTTGTCGCTCAAATGGATGTATCTAGCACTATTAAGTTCTAAATACATCCAATTGATCAACAATTAATTTGATACAAAGGGAGTACATGACAACATGTACTTACATGAGCAATCCAAAACTTCATAACCATTGTGTTAATTGTACATTTATCTAAGAGGAAACATAGATCTTATAATTTCAAGCAAATGGAGGATAAAGAAGTGAACATTTACAGTGCTGCCACATAATCAAACAGCAATGAGTGTAAGGATGCTGATAAAGGGCAAGAGGTACTGATAAGAGCAATGCAGTGCCCAGTATTGTTGTGAGATCCTATGATCCTTTGAGCAAGGAGATTCATCTGAAATTAGTTTTCATACAAGTGAGAAGTTAAGGCACATGCAAAAGTTTATGAGTTCAAATTTTGAATTGATATCATAGACAGTACCTGACGCTGGGCTCTCAACAGTTCTAATAGGGGTTTGGCCAGTGGAGTAGGGGTAAAGTGTCGTACAGTTGGGCCTGTGTTTTCTGTGGCTGCTGATCTATTTGATTTAACATGTATCACTACCTTTTCCAAATACCTAGTTTGTACTCCTTGAGGATCTGCACTCACCCTCTTCCTTTTGGACATCTATTACGAAAGAACAACATTTGACTTGAAGAACATAGTATGACGACACATGGAATAGGTACAGAAAATGGATAGGTATGGCATATACTCATATATGATGATTAAACTAAGCAGATGGTGTAACAAAGTAGAAGTAATGCAAGAGGTTAGATGCAAAATATGTGCGACCAATAGAACCTTGCCAAGTTAGAGCAAGCACCTTGATGGGTGAGTAAGATAGGCCATCCTGCACCATGCCAAGTTTGTTAGCCAGTGGATTGTTCCGCAACATTCCTCTTGTGCGCCCATTCTCATATTCATTTTGATAATGTTCATCCCTGACATGCATGAAAACATAAAAAAGTGAGATTATCTTTGTAATACAGAAGTGATTCTAATCCAATACTGCCTCCTCGTAAAGTAGTTTGTGCTATCTCTGCAATTCTTCTGAGAGATGCCATGCATGCTGTAATTTGGTGTGTGCATTAATATAATGTGGCCTACTACTCAAAATATGAGAGCTCCAGAAGTGATGATACTTTGCAGAAGACAGCTTCAACATATAGTAAAGAAAAACAAGTCGACCTGACCTGACAGATTCAAAATATACTAAGGGAGAACAACTCAACCTGACTAATCGACTGCAAATGTCTCTGCTACTCTTCCCAACAAGGAACATACTTATTAAAGAAGAGAAGAGGATCATCTTAAAGAAGAGCAGAAGAGCAAGCAGATTGAAGATATTACAAGTCTTTCTATACAATGTCGGTTTCCCACCGATGATAAACCAGAGCGCACAGAGAAATACTATTCCTACCGGTCTCTCCATATGTGGTTCACATGCATTTCAAAACTAAAGTAGGAACATTTAGCTGACCAATTAAACATCTCTCAGTTTTACTAATATCAGATTTGAATTTGTACAACTAAGCTTGTTTAGCTCGATGGGTGGAGCAGTGCTATTACAACACGAACCACATAGGTCGATCGTGGTTATCATAAAATGGGTAAACCATAAGCATGATGAGTATAGTGTTGACCATGGCAGTGGGATGGCAGGTCTGAAGCTGCAAACCACACAAAGGGTAGTTAGCAACCGATGTTTGCTTTCAAGTAACAACTAAGATTTGGTATGGACAAGAAAGTACAGTCAACAAGTGACAAAGAAATGCAACTCTGTTGTCTCTCTATATGTCGCGACATGCATTTGGAAACTCAAGTGGGACCTTTAGCTAACCAATTAAATGTGTCTATTAACTAATATCAGTATCATATCACAATCATATTTGAACAACTAAGCTTTGTAATTTTGAGTGTTGCGTTGTTTAGCTTGAAGGGTGGAGTAATGCTAGTACGACAGAAAGCACCTATGCAGATCATAGTAGAGTATATAAAAGGGGAAAACCCTAAGCATCAAGAGTAAAATCAGGAAAGTGAATCTAGCTGGACCAGTGGGTGGCGCACATGCTTTTCAAAATGAATATAGGAACATTAGGGCCAATAGAACTATCTCTGTTTTAGTAATATGAGCACCATATCAGATTCGTATTTCAACACCTAAGGTTCAGAATTATGAGTCGCATGTTGTTTCGCTTGATGGGTTGAGGTCTTGAGGAGCAGTGCTAGCATGACACGAAGCACCTACGATGATGGTAGTGAATATAAAGGGGGAACCATAAGCTTTACGAGTATAATGACCGTGCCATGGCGGATCTGAAGGTGCAAACCGGACAAAGCTACTTCGCAACCAATTTTTGCTTTCAACTAGCCACTAGGATTTGGTACGGACAAGAAAAGTATAGTAAACAATTTATGATCTATTTTCTTTATGAGATCAATAGCTTAAGCACATATGGAAGAGTACCACCTCTCTTGCGAAGCCGTGTAGGCCCCTGCTGATATGTTGAGGGTGATGTGGGTGCGATGGCTGTCGGCGGTGTGGAAGAAGTCCTTAGACGGCAAACGGCCGGGTCGGGGGATAAATCCTGTTGTAGTGGATGAGGCGGTCGTAGGAGCGGCAATGGGAAGGTGGACAATAGCACCATGAAGCGAGAGGACGCGATGAAAGGATCCTGGTCCGACGCCGTGGATGAGAGACCTCCATCTCTTGCAGTGGACGATGGGGTAGGGGTAGCGACTCTAGCAAGGTGGAGGATGGGGTGGCGGACGGAGGAGGCTGGCGTAGTGGCGAGGTTGTTGGCACGCTGACAGTGTATGAATGGGGAAATGGAGGTGGAGGGGGATCTCAAACTTTGGTACACGCTTGTCTAAAATGTGGGAAAGTTATGAGCTTATCCCCTGTTTAAAATTTTGGACACCACGTCGGTTGGGGATAGGACGGTAATCTCGCATCTCCCAAATATTTGCCGGTAGAGATTTGGGGCCAGGAGAGGGTGTTTTGCCGCCCACGGTTGGCGCACACGGTGTATGAACATGGCTGACAGGTAGGGAGGTTGTGTCACATCTGAGGGAAGTTACACATCTGCCCCTATTTAAGATATTTACCTACATCGATTTCGGACGAGGAGAGTTTGTTTTGCCGCCCACCGTGTATGAATGGGGAAATGGAGGGAGAGACACATGTCTTTCAGACGAGCTTGAATCAAATGTGTTTTGCTGCCCACGTTTGGCGCCCACCATGTCTGAATGGGCTCAAAGGCGGTCGTGTCACGTCCAATTGAAGTTACAAGTCTACCCTTATCGACAGCAGTGTAAATACGTCGATTAGGATGTCAAGTGTTAGGGGTAGACAGTAGTTTCCATCTTGCAAACACTTGCTTTGGGCAGCCCACAAATAACAGTGGGTGTTTAGCCGCTTCATCCAAAACTTGGGAGAATTAGCATTCGCGTTTACCCTGGTCCCTGGCAACTAAATTCAAATCCAATTTGTATTCGATTACGAATATCCATAGATAATTCTACATTTTTTTATTTATTTCTTAAAAATGACGACAAAGATTTATTCGACCTTTATATATGATTATGATTTAGAAATGTCGTGATCTTCCAATTTAGTAGGTTGGATACACTTTGAGTCAAACAGTTATTTCATCCAATACAATATGCTCACACGAAAAACAGTTCACCTTATGTCAATCATACAAGTAATAAGGATTACCTCGCCTAAAAAATTCGGATAATTACAACACATGGAAAACATAGGGGGTCTTACAACATAATCCATTCAGAGACATGACACAACATCCAAGTACAATAATCGAATGACAATTTCAACTGGTATCTAAAGAAGAACTAGGATTACCCTAGGCTTCAGTTAGCAGAAATAGCAGGACCTCCTCTGTCTTCAAATGCAACATTCTTACTTCCTCCAATTCTTGGGTTGCTTGCATAATGTGTGCAGCTAATTGCATAATTTCCATCCTCAAGATCGAGATTACCTCATTCATGGCAGCCACACCATCTCTTTCTGCCTCTAATAGAGCCTCAAGAACTATAATATCTGTGCTCAGACTGCTCTCCGGCGGTGTTGCCTCCCAACTGCTACCATATGGTACCATGGATGGCGCACTACTTCCACAAATAGATTATGGGGTTGTACATTGTGTCCTAGTGTGAACGGCATCCTGAAAGGTTTCCACTGGACATAATTAAGAGATAGTTATCGCATGATCCAGGCAGTAAGCTTACATGGTAAACGACATACGAATTATTGCCGAGCATGGCAAGCTATATTTAAATGGTTCGAAGCAGCATCGGCCGAAAAGAAATTAAAATGGTAAGATGAAACTAGGGATGTAAGTGGCAAATAAACGACATCCGCCAGTCCCATCTAGTTAGTTTTTGCTAGCTCCCCAGTTCATTTTCCTCAAAAAAAACTCTTTTAAACTATCATACCACTAGTGGACTTTAATCGGGATTAAATGGGACCCAGTTGACATCCCTAGTTGGAAGGGAGTGTACCACCGCCATTGTAACGCCCGGGTAATTAAGCTATAGTAATCCCATGCTAATGGTGCCACGTCACCACGATTATTGGTGTTAACCTTGCGTTGGTTTGAAACAGTTTCAAATATTCAAATTCGAACAATGTCAACAATAAAAGTTTTTCAAAATTTAAAACAAAAATGTTCGGGAGGTGCCATATTTTGCATATGTAATTATGTGACAATAGACACATTTTTATAAAATGCCTAAGTATTTTAAAATGAATTAAAACAAAAAAGAAAATAAATAAAAAATAAAACAAAACAATAAAAGGAAAAGGAATCAGAGGACCTAACCTACTGGGCCAATTGGCCCACCAAACTAAAACAGGCCCAACCTGCCGAACCAGCCACTCCCTTATCCCCCCCCCACGTCCTGAAACCCTAACCCCCCACCATGCACTCCCTCCCCCACTCGCTCTCTCCCCCACTCCCCCGATCCAGATCGGGATCAGGGCGACCACGCCCTCGCCCCCGTTGACTCCTCGCCCCTCCTCTCCCTAGCGCGACGCCCGCCGGAAGCCGCAGCCATGCCTCACGCCGACCGCGCCGCCGACTGGATCGCCACCTCGCCGTCGACCAGGACCACCTCGCCGAGCCCCGCTGCCTTGATCCCCACGACCCGCAGTGAGCCCCGTTCACCTTCCCCTCTTCCTGCTCCGCACTGGCCTCCCCTGCTAGATGCGCCATCGCGCGCAAACGCGCCTCACCCGGACGCCGCCCGCCCTTTACCCCGCTTCACTGCATTGCTTTCCCAGCGCCGTCACCACGCTCGCTGTCCGCCCCGCGCGTGCTCACCCGCTGCTACCTCCTGCCTCGCTCGACGCCGCCTCCTCTGCCGCTGACGCCCGTTGCCGGCTACAGCTCGAGGCGCACCCTTGGCCGCCCTTCTACGCCTCGCCCCCCGCCCCCTGCGCCATCCCGCGCCCGCTCGCTGCTGTCGAGCTGCATCCGCCGGCCGCGCCCCGCCTTTGCCTCGCGACCGCGCCCACCGGAGCTCTGCCGCTCGGGCCGCTCCCTGCACCCGCCTCCTCCTCCAAGCGTCGTGCCGCCGCCCGCCTGCGCCGGTGCCGCGCTGGCGACCAACTCCGGCACCCCATCGCGTCCCGGCGGCCATCGCCCTCGTGCCCGAGTTCGCCCCATCGGGCGCCTGGCGCCGCACGCCCGTAACTGCACCGACCGATCTGCTAAGGCCCTATGCGCCTATGACAGCTGGGCCCCGCCCCCATGTGCCAATGACAGGTGGGCCTTGCCCAAAACGAAAATGATTTAAAAATAAATAAAATAAAAATAAATAATAAGTAAATACAATGTTAATTGTTTAATTAATTAACTAAATTAATTAACTTAATTAATTGGGATTCATTAAACTAATTAAACATTAGTTAACTAATTAACCTGATTAGTTAACTAATTAATTTGTCAATGACAGTGCGGCCCACCCCCTAATAAATCCTGATTAGGTTAATTAATGTGTTTAATTAAAATGGGTCTCTGACAGATGGGACCCACCTGTCAGGTTGACCAGGTCAACTGCTGACATCATGCTGACGTCATGATGACGTCAGCAAGCACTATTCTAGATAATGTTGATTTAAATAATTAAATAAATCCCAAAAATAATTTAAATCTTTTAAAATTAATATAAAATAAACCGTAGCTCGGATGGAAAAACTTTGTACATGAAAGTTGCTTAGAACGATGAGACGAATCTGGATACGCAGCCCGTTCGTCCGCCACGCATCCCTAGCATAGCGAACACGCAACTTTCCCTCTCCGGTTCATCTATCCGGAAACGCGAAACACCGGGGATATTTTCCCGGATGTTTCCCCCCTTCACCGGTACCACCTCATACCGCGTTAGGGCACCCTAGCACCGATACTTGTCATGTCATGCATCGCTATGCATCTATTTGCTTAATATTTATTGTTTCTTCCCCCTCTTCTCTCGCTAGACACCGAGACAGACGCCGCTGCTACCCAGTACGACTACGGTGTTGACGACCCCTCTCTCTTGCCAGAGCAACCAGGCAAGCCCCCCCTCCCCCTTGATCACCAGATATCGCCTATTCTTCTCTACTGCTTGCATTAGAGTAGTGTAGCATATTGCTGCTTTCTGTTAATCCTATTCTGTTGCATAGCCTATCATTGTTGCTACAACTGTTGATACCTTACCTGCAATCCTAAATGCTTAGTATAGGATACTAGTTTATCATCAGTGGCCCTACATTCTTGTCTGTATGCCATGCTATACTATCGTGTCGTGATCACGTCGGGTGTTGATCACGGGTTTATACTATACATACATACTATACATGTTATGACTAAAGTCGGGTCGGCTCGTTGAGTACCCGCAAGTGATTCCGATGTTGGGGGCTGGAGGGGCAGGTGGTTCCACCCAGGTAGTGGTGGGCCTAGGTTCCTGATGGCCCCCAACTGTTACTTTGAGGCAGAGCGACAAGGCAGGCGGAGACCACCTAGGAGAGAGGAGGGCCTGGCCCTGGTCAGCGTTCGCGATTACTTCAAAGTAACACGGTTAACGAGATCTAGGTATTTGATCTGAGTCTGGCTACTTGCCTATACGCACTAACCAACTACGCGGGAACAGTTTTGGGCACTCGATGTCGTGGTATCAGCCGAAGCCTTCGTGATATCAGCGACTGAGCGGCGCGTGCCGGGTTGGACTGGAACGCCTGCTCTTGTATAAGGGAGGATAGGTCTGCTCACCGACCATGTACGCAACGTACGGGTGTGCAATGGGCGATGGGCTCAGACCCCTACGCCATAGGATTTAGACCGGCGTGCTGACCTCTCTGTTGTGCCTAGGTAGGGCTGCGACGTGTTGATCTTCCGAGGCCGGGCATGACCCAGACAAGTGTGTCCGGACAAAGGGGATGGAGCGTGTTGGGAAATGTGGTGCACCCATGCAGGGAAGTTAATCTATTCGAATAGCCGTGATCTTCGGTAACAGGACGACTTGGAGTTGTACCTTGACCTTATGACAACCAGAACCGGATACTTAATAAAACACACCCTTCCAAGTGCCAGATACAACCGGTGATCGCTCTCTCACAGGGCGTCAAGGGGAGGATCATCGGTTAGGATTATGCTATGCGATGTTAGTTGGTGAATTTACCATCTACTCTCTTCTTCTGCTGCAAGATGGAGGTTACCAGAAGCGTAGTCTTCAATAGGACTAGCTAACCCCCTCTTATTCTGGCATTCTGCAGTTCAGTCCACATATGATACCCTTATTCCATTTGATACCAATGCATACATATGTAGTGAAGCTCCTTGCTTGCGAGTACTTTGGATGAGTACTCACGGTTGCTTTGCTCCCCCTTTTCCCCCTTCCTATACCCGATTGTTGCGACCAGACGTTGGAGTCCAGGAGCCAGACGCCACTGTCGATGACGAGTACTACTACTCGGGAGGTGCCTACTACTACGTGCAGCCCGCTGACGATGACCAGGAGTAGTTTAGGAGGATCCCAGGCAGGAGGCCTGCGCCTCTTTCGATCTGTATCCTAGTTTGTGCTAGCTTTGTTAAGGCAAACTTGTTTAACTTATGTCTGTACTCAGATATTATTGCTTCCGCTGACTCGTCTATGACTGAGCTCTTGTATTCGAGTCCTCGAGGCCCCTGGCTTGTAATATGATGCTTGTATGACTTATTTTATTTGTAGAGTTGTGTTGTGATATCTTCCCGTGAGTCCCTGATCTTGATCGTACACGTTTATGTGTATGATTAGTGTACGATTGAATCGGGGGCGTCACAAGTTGGTATCACAGCCGACTGCCTATAGAAATCCCCCTTCCACACTCCTTGGCCAAAGTCGAGTCTAGACATTGCAGAACTTTTACTAACATGGATGTGTGTCTTACAGGGCCACGTCGCCATTTGGGTGGTATTAGGATCTTTTACTCCTCGATCTTTACTCTGGGACTCTGAACTCTCTTTTACTCGGGTTAAAATGATTTTATTAACCCTAACATTAGGATCCTGTGACCACTTTTACCCCAAAGTTGGATAAGCCCTAGCTATTCCTTAGGGTAGTATATTGAACATTATCCACGCTGTCATTTGACTCCTTTGTAACATCTTTGTTTTCATATGGAACCCACGAGACAGGTCGTGCGCCACATGACGGCCATTGGTGCCTCGGGATCACCTGCTATGTTGGTTGAGATGATGACCTATCTGGGTTATCGCTGGCACCCTGAGTACACAGTCTACAACGAGTATCAGGACTTTAACCAGAGTAGTACCGTGCCATCGTTCACCTCTACTCTCGGGAGTATGACTCCACTACCGTGCTGCACACTGCTCATGGTGTTGGAGTGACTATAGATATGGTGGTCCACGATGCTGCTTATGCTGCTCTGACACGTCTTGGTGGAGATTATCGGGAGTTGGACACCTCCCCTTTCAGGCACATTGCTATCGCATCCGATGTTGGCGCAGAGGGATACTACACTGCTGCCTACTCCACTGTCACTCGAGAGCCCTTCTACCATCAGAACCTGGTTCTGCATGCTGATGGGCTGGATAGAGCTAACTGAGCTCTTCGCCACGAGTTCTACACCACCTGTCAGCACCTGTACCACGCTCTGACGCTGTTGCACCCCTCTGTCAGATCTGGTGATCTGTCACGTTCTGTGATCTACCCTGCCAGGACCGTGATGCCCCAGGGCGTCCGCTGGCCAGATGTGGGTGGCTACTCTCCCGCACTTGGTCCTCTTCTGCCACCTGCGCGTCGGGTTCCGCACCAGAGTATCCACGGAACCCAGGCTACTCACGTGGAGGACTTCCCGTCGCGTCACTACCAGCTGTCAAGCTACACCTACCTCCACAGTTCCTCCTAGGAGTGATGTAGGCTTGCTTGTTATTGTTAGATGCATTCGCCGCGAGCCTGCGTACCGCCTATGATGTTCTCAGTCTGTGTACTGAACTCTGTGTACCAAACTCTATGCATGATCTCTTTTGTAAGATATGCCAACTACTATGTAGTTTCTATCGTGTTCCTTTCATTATGCATGTTTCATCATGAATGATTCTTGTCCTTGCCAATTCACAATGCTGAACTACCCCTGTTATATATTAGCAGGATGGTTAGACCAGGTGGTCGTGGTCGTGGTGGCTATCCCCCACCCCCGCCTGAGTACATGGCTGGGATGAAGCAACAATTTGAGCTGAATCGCCAGTTCATGGAGAATATTATGGCTCAGTTTCCTCGCCCCAATATGAATCAGCAGCCAGCCCAAGTGACTCTGTAGGATTTAATGTGCCTCAACCCAACGGTGTACCACAGCTCAACTTAGCCTCTGGATGCTGATGACTGGCTCCGTGACATCACCTATGAGATGGAATCTGCTGATGTAGCCCCTGCCAGCTATGTCACGTTTGCTTCCTTCTTCCTAAAAGGACCCGCTGCTCAATGGTGGGACAACCACAGGCGTACTCTGCCAGTTGGAACAATCATCACCTGGCCAGACTTCCAAGCTGCTTTCCCTGCCCGCTTCATTCCTCAGGGAGTCATGGACCGGAAGAAGAGCGAGTTCCGCGGCCTCACCCAAGGCAACAAAACTGTGGAAGCTTATCAGCGGGTGTTTCTGGACTTGTCCCGCTATGCTGAAGAAGACATTGCAACTGATGCACGCAGATAGGAGAAGTTCCATGATGGCCTTCAAGCTGATATCAAGCTTGCACTTCTAGTGCATGACTTTGCTGATTTCGCCACCTTGGTGAACAAGGCCATCAATGTCGAAACTGGTCTGCAGGAACACCAGAGCTCTCACAGGCGCAACCGTGACACGGGCTCATCTTTGGGTCCGTCTTCGCAGAAGCGTAGAATATGGATTCCCAACAACATGTACCAGCCTATTGCACCTGCTCCAAGGCAGTCCTATGCTGCACCACATCTGCCTCCCCCACCAACTAGGCAGCCAAGACTTCCAGCTCCACCACCCCGAACTCCTGTTCCCACTCCCAATAATGGTCTGTGCTTCAGGTGTGGTCAACCAGGACACCGTGCTAGGGAATGCAACCAGAACCAGAATCAACTGGTCCTTCCTGCAGCTGGCCATGGAGGCAACCAGCCTTGCAACAACAATGCCAGGTCTTATGGTCGTGTTCATGCCAACCAAATTGATCTTAATGAAGCTCAAGACCAGCCTGCTACCGTGATGGGTACACTCCTCGTAAATTCAGTACCTGCATCTGTTTTATTTGATTCAGGAGCATCGCATTCATTCATGTCAGAAGATTTTGCATACAAGCACGACGTTAAATGTGAGGAGATGAACACTTCGGTAGTGGTAAAAAAACCGTCGGTCAATGTCAAACCTCACTGGTTGGCATCGGTGTCCCCGTGGAAATCGAAGGGCTGGAATTCTATGCCTCTCCCATTATCTTGAAGTCATCTAACATCGACCTCATTCTGGGGATGGATTGGTTGAAAGCGCATACTGCTTCTATAGTTTGTGCCACTAAGACCGTCCATCTGCTACACCCTTCCGATGAAATAGTTACTTACCAGGCTCATCTGGTTCAAAATGCCGAGGCACAACTTTATGCCTTGAATGCGTTGAACACTGCACCACTCGAGGGCATTGAAAACATTCCTGTCGTTCGTGAATTCCAAGACGTCTTTTCGGAAGAAATTCCAGGGATTCACCCTGCTAGAGCTGTCGAATTCATTATCGACTTGAAACCAGGCACCACCCCTATAGCCAAACGAACCTACAAGATGCCGCCACATGAACTCATTGAGCTTAAGGAGGAAATCAACAAATCTCTTAGCAAAGGTTTCATTCGCCCTAGTTGCTCTCCTTGGGGAGCACCTTCTCTCTTTGTAAAGAAGAAGGATGGGATGAACCGCTTAGTCCAAGACTACCGTCCTATAAACCAAGCTACCATTCAGAATAAATATCCTCTTCCTTGGATCAATGATCTTTATGATCAACTTGCTATCTCATTAGTGTTCTCCAAACTCGACTTGAGGTTGGGTTACCACCAGATCCGTGTTCGTGAAGAGGATATCCCAAAGACCGCCTTCGTGACTCGGTATGGATCATACGAGTACACCGTCATGTCATTCGACTTAACGAATTCTCCAGCCACCTTCTCTCATCTGATGAACTACATATTCATGGATTACCTCGACAAGTTCGTCATGGTTTACCTGGATGATATCCTTGTATTTTCCAAGAACAAGGAAGAACATGTTGAACATCGTCGTCCTATGCTGGAAAAGCTTCGAGAGCATCAACTTTATGCTAAGTATTCCAAGTGTGAATTCTGGCTCCCCGAAGTAACCTATCTTGGGCATGTCATCTCCAAGGATGGTATTGCCGTCAACCCTGAACGAGTCCAGGCTATTCTCGATTGGACTCCTCCGAAGAATGTCAAGCAAGTCCGAAGTTTTCTCGGTCTCGCCAGCTATTGCCGTCGATTTGTCGAGAACTTCTCCAAGATTGCCAGGCCCATGACTAATCTGTTGCATAAGGGCGTCAAGTTCCAATGGACAGACAAGTGTCAGGAAAGTTTCCAGGCGCTCAAAGACAAGTTGACTTCTGCCCTAGTGCTTGCTCCACCTGATACTAAGAAGGAATTCGCCATTTACTGTGACGCTTCCCGTCAAGGATTAGGCTGTGTCCTAATGCAAGAGCGCAGAGTGATTGCTTACGCCTCTCGTCAACTGCGCCCTCACAAAGAAAACTACCCAGTTCACGACCTCGAGCTTGCTGTTGTCACTCATGCTTTGAAGCAGTGGTGACATTACCTTCTCGGTAATCGTTGCGAGATCTTCACCGACCACCAAAGTCTGAAGTATTTGTTCACTCAGCCAGACCTGAACCTCCGTCAGCTAAGATGGATGGAGACTGTTGCAGACTTTGACGTGGGTGTATCCTATACCCCAGGCAAGGATAATGTAATGGCTGATGCCTTGAGCCGCAAGTCTTACTGCAACCACCTCTAGGTTCACAAGGTTGAGCCCTCGCTTGTTGAAGAATTCAGAAAGCTGAACCTCCATATAGTTCCTCCCGGTGCACTCGCTCCCCCTCCCGCCCGAGTGCCGCAAGATGAACCTCCACGTAATTACCCAGGGTTCTCTCAATACCCTGGTTGCTAAACCTGATCTCGTGGACAGCATCAATACGCTACAGAATTATGACTCTCAAGTCCACAAGATTAAGCGCTACCTCGTTGAAGGAAGGACCTCGTTCTTCACTATTGCTGATGATGGCATCTTGTACTTCAAGGGCCGCCTAGTGGTGCCATGTTCAGAGGAAAACCATGATATGACATAGGAGGTTATGAAAGAAGCTCATGATACGTCTCTGTCCATCCATCCTGGTAGTAAAAAGATGTACCAGGATATTCGTCAAAGATTCTGGTGGTCTAATATGAAGCAGGACATTGCTCGTTATGTTGCTGTGTGTGACGTTTGCCATCGTGTCAAAGAAAAGCATCAAAGGCCTGCTGGAACTCTGCAACCTATCCCTATTCCTGAATGGAAATGGGATCATGTTGAAATGGACTTCGTCACTGGATTTCCCAAATCGCAGAAAGGTAATGATGTTATTCTTGTCGTCATTGACCGACTTTCTAAAGTTGCACATTTTCTGGCGGTCAAAGAAACAATCACTACTAGTCAGCTTGCTACTCCCTACATGTCCAGAATTGTTTCACTTCACGGTATTCCACTGGTTATCACTTCGGACCGTGGCAGCTTATTCACTTCAAGATTTTGGGCAAGTTTCCAAGAAGCTATGGGAACTCATCTGTCATTCAGTACTGCGTTTCATCCTCAGTCGCAAGGTCAAGTTGAACATGTCAACCAAGTTCTCGAAGACATGCTTCGAGCTTATGTAATTTCCTTCGGCAAGAAATGGGAGAAATATCTTCCGTATGCCGAGTTCTCTTATAATAATAGCTATCAAGCTAGTCTGAAGATGTCCCCCTTCGAAGAATTATATGGATGAAAGTGTCGAACCCCTCTGAAATAGTCAAAAACTGGGGAACGTCCACTCTTCGGTCCGGATATTATCCAACAGGCCGAAGAACAAGTCAGCATTATTCGAGAGAATCTCAAGACTGCTCAGTCACTTCAGAAAAGTCAGTATGACCGTCATCACAAAGACATGGTCTATCAACATGGCGAAAAGGCTTATCTTCGAGTTACACCAATGAAGGGTGCTCACCGCTTCGGGATCAAGGGCAAGCTAGCTCCTCGCTATATCGGTCCCTTCACTATTCTCAAAGGGCATGGAAAAGTGGCATATCAACTCGAGCTTCCGCCGAACCTTTCTCAGGTTCACGATGTGTTCCATGTGTCACAGCTCCGCCGATGCTTCAAGGATCCAATCCGAGCAGTGGATCATGAAGTGCTCGAATTGCAACAGGACCTCTCCTATAAGGAGAATCCGGTCCGCATTCTTGACCAAGCTAAACACCGCACACGTCAGAAAACGATCAAGTTCCTCAAGGTCCAGTGGTCGCATCACTTTGAAGATGAAGCCACATGGGAACGCGAGGACCGCCTGCGTTATGAATACCCCGCACTGTTTCCTTCTACCTCCTAAATCTCAAGACGAGATTTCTTGTAGTGGAGGAGATTTCTTGTAGTGGACCGCGCCGCCGACTGGATCGCCACCTCGCCGTCGACCAGGACCACCTCGCCGGCCTGCCCCCGTCCTCCTCGCCGGCCTGCCTCTCGGACATCGCCCGTTGTCTCCATCTCCTCCCCGATCCCCGCTGCCTTGATCCCCACGACCCGTAGTGAGCCCCGTTCGCCTTCCCCTATTCCTGCTCCGCACTGGCCTCCCCTGCTAGACGCGCCAACGCGTGGACACGCGCCTTGCCCGGATGTCGCCCGCCCTGACCCCGCTTCGCTGCGTCGCTTGCCCAGCGCCGTCACTGTGCTCGCCGTCCGCCCCGCGCGCGCTCGCCCCGCTGCTACCTCGTGCCTCGCTCGACGCCGCCTCCTCTGCCGCTGACACCCGTCGCCAGCTACAGCTCGGGGCGCGCCCTTGGCCGCCCTTCTGCACCTCGCTCCCCCCTGCGCCCGCTCGCTGCTATCGAGCTGCATCCGCCGGCCACGCCCCGCCTCTGCCTCGCAACGGCGCCCGCCGGAGCTCTACCGCTCGGGCCGCTCCCTGCACCTGCCTCCTCCTCCAAGCGCCGCGCCGCCGCCCGCCTGCACCGGTGTCGCACCGGCGACCAACTCCGGCACCCCGTCGTGTCCCGGCGGCCATCTCCCTTGTGCCCGGGTTCGCCCCGTCGGGCGCCTGGCGCCGCATGCCCGTAACCGCACCGCCCGATCCGCTAAGGCCCTATGGGCCTATGACAGCTGGGCCCCGCCCCCATGTGCCAATGATAGGTGGGCCTTGCCCAGAACGAAAATGAATTTTAAAAATTTTTAAAAAGTAAATAATAAGTAAATAAAAATGTTAATTAATTAATTAAATTAATTAACTTAATTAATTTGGATTAATTAAACTAAACAACTAATTAAACTAATTAAACATTTGTTAACTAATTTAACTAATTAGTTAACTATTTAATTAGTCAATGACAATGGGGCCCACCCCCGTAATTAATCCTGATTAGGTTAATTAATGTGTTTAATTAAAATGGGTCACTAATAGGTGGGACCCACCTGTCAGGTTGACCAGGTCAACTGCTGACGTCATGATGACGTCACCAAGCACTATTTTGGATAATGTTGATTTAAATAATTAAATAAATCCCAAAAATAATTTAAATCTTTTAAAATTAATATAAAATAAACCGTAGCTCGGATGGAAAAACTTTGTACATGAAAGTTGCTCAGAACGACGAGACGAATCCGGATACACAGCCCGTTTGTCTGCCACGCATCCCTAGCATAGCGAACACGCAACTTTCCCCCTCCGGTTCATCTGTCCGAAAACGCGAAACATCGGGGATATTTTCCCGGATGTTTCCCCCCTTCACTGGTACCACCTCATACCGCGTTAGGGCACCCCTAGCACCGATACTTGTCATGTCATGCATCGCTATGCATCTGTTTGCTTAATATTTATTGTTTCTTCCCCCTCTTCTCTCGCTAGACACCGAGATCGATGCCGCTGCTACCCAGTACGACTACGGTGTTGACGACCCCTCTCTCTTGCCAGAGCAACCAGGCAAGCCCCCCCCCCCTTGATCACCAGATATCGCCTATTCTTCTCTACTACTTGCATTAGAGTAGTGTAGCATGCTACTGCTTTTCGTTAATACTATTCTGTTGCATAGCTTGTCATTGTTGCTACAACTATTGATACCTTACCTCCAATCCTAAATGCTTTGTATAGGATGCTAGTTTATCATCAGTGGGCCTACATTCTTGTCTGTCTGCCATGCTATATTATCGAGTCGTGATCATGCTGGGTGTTGATCACGGGTTTATACTATACATACATACTATACATGTTATGACTAAAGTCGGGTCAGCTCGTTGAGTACCCGCAAGTGATTCCGATGTTGGGGGCTGGAGGGGCAGGTGGTTCCACCCAGGTAGCGGTGGGCCTAGGTTCCCGACGGCCCCCGACTATTACTTTGAGGTGGAGCGACAGGGTAGGCGGAGACCACATAGGAGAGAGCTGGGCCTGGCCCTGGTCGGCGTTCGCGGTTACTTCAAAGTAACACACTTAACGAGATCTGGGTATTTGATCTGACTCTGGCTATTGGCCTATACGCACTAACCAGCTAGGCGGGAACAGTTATGGGCACTCGACGTCATGGTATCAGCCGAAGCCTTCGTGATGTCAGCGACTGAGTGGCGCGCGCCGGGTTGCACTGGAACGTCTGCTCTTGTATAAGGGAGGCTAGGTCTGCTCACCAGCCGCGTACGCAACATGCAGGTGTGCAATGGGCGATGGGCCCATACCCCTGCGCCATAGGATTTAGACCGGCGTGCTGACCTCTCTGTTGTGCCTAGGTAGGGCTGCGACATGTTGATCTTCCGAGGCCGGGCATGACCCAGGCAAGTGTGTCCGGACAAAGGGGATCTAACGTGTTGGGAAATGTGGTGCACCCCTGCTGGGAAGTTAATCTATTCGAATAACCGTGATCTTCGGTAACAGGACGACTTGGAGTTGTACCTTGACCTTATGACAACTAGAACCGGATAATTAATAAAGCACACCCTTCCATGTGCCAGATACAACCGGTGATCGCTCTCTCACAGGGCGACGAGGGAAGGATCATCGCTTAGGATTATGCTATGCGATGTTACTTGGTGAATTTACCATCTACTCTCTTCTTTTGCTGCAAGATGGAGGTTATGAGAAGCGTAGTCTTCGATAGGACTAGCTATCCCCCTCTTATTCTGGCATTCTGTAGTTCAGTCCACATATGATACCCTTATTCCATTTGATACCAACGCATACATATGTAGTGTAGCTCCTTGCTTACGAGTACTTTGGATGAGTACTCATGGTTGCTTTCCTCCCCCTTTTCCCCCTTCCTATACCCGATTGGTGCGACCAGACGTTGGAGTCCAGGAGCGAGACGCCACTGTCGATGATGACTACTACTACTCGGGAGGTGCCTACTACTACGTGCAGCCCGCTGACGACGACCAGGAGTAGTTTAGGAGGAACCCAAGCAGGAGGCATGCGCCTCTTTCGATTTGTATCCCAGTTTGTGCTAGCTTTCTTAAGGCAAACTTGTTTAACTTATGTCTGTACTCAGAGATTGTTGCTTCCGCAGACTCGTCTATGATCGAGCTCTTGTATTCGAGTCCTCGAGGCCCCTGGCTTGTAATATGATGCTTGTATGACTTATTTTATTTGTAGAGTTGTGTTGTGATATCTTCCTGTGAGTCCCTAATCTTGATCGTACATGTTTGCGTGTATTATTAGTGTACGATTGAATCGGGGGCATCACAACTATATTTAAGTTGCCAAGGCATCTAAGCAGTT
Source organism: Triticum aestivum (assembly GCF_018294505.1). Taxonomy (NCBI): domain Eukaryota; kingdom Viridiplantae; phylum Streptophyta; class Magnoliopsida; order Poales; family Poaceae; genus Triticum; species Triticum aestivum. The sequence continues at coordinate 379,832,422 of NC_057797.1, forward strand.
GAAATAATCTAAGAAAGCACTTAATAGTGTGGCCTCATATAAACTACGAAGACAGTCTTGTGATGAAGTTCATAGGAAAAGTTATGGACTCAAATGAACTAGGCATGCATTTCTTTATGATAGTACAACAGGCACTGCTGATATATTGGCCAACTCAGGTATAGCCTAACAAGTAACAAACAAGAATTCGAATCGAGCAATACAGCAAAGCAGACAACCGAACTATTTGTAATTCTGTAGGATTACAGGTTGAGGGATGTCGGTGCAACAAACCCTGGGTTTGTTAACCAACTTTGCGCAGGCACAAGATCAAGATTGAAGCACCAGCTTAAACCAGAGACCGAAGAATCAAGGGATTTGAAGAACCAACATTCAGCTCAAATGGACCAAGATTGAGCCTAAGGAACAAGGTATAGGCAAAGAGAAGGGCTTCCCTTGCCGGGCAGGTGAGCCCGGCAAGGGGCGAGGCCAGCACTAGAAGCAAGCAACCAATACTCCCCGGCAGGGCCTGCCGGGGCTCGCGGGGGCAAACCACCCCACCAACCACTCAAATATGACTCACGTCGTCAATCAGTGCGGTGTAAGCCGCAAGGTGATTAAGTGGTAGCCATTCGCCACATGGCATCCATTTCCTACAGAGAAGCCTACAGATGACACCCGTTCTGCGATGTGTCAAGAGAGCAGGAGCGGAGCTGGCAAGACAACCCGGCAGGCCTTGTCGGGCGCCCAGTGATGTGACACTAAGCGGTGCATTTAATGCACCCTATCGGCCTGCAGTGTTAGGTATGATTGCACTGTTTGCTATCATATCAGTGGATAATGACCACTTTGCCATTGTGGTGCCCCCTTAATCTATAAAAGGAGGCCCATGGCAATTGTAGGAGGGGTTAGAAGGTTGGAAAGTTGACAACCCCAAGCCACCACACGCACGTAGTCGCCATGGGCAAAGCTTGCCGGACAAGTGTACTACGCACCTCCACATTCATTCTTCCATCAATCCACCAAAGCAGGAGTAGGGTCTTACGCCTCGCGGTGGCCCGAACCTGGGTAAATCTACTGTGTGCGTTCCGCCGCGCAGCCGTACGCTGGTCTGCTCTTTGTGCAACGCGTCGTCCCCTGCCGAACCAACAAGGGGGCACCCGGTCCCATAGGTGACCGCGGAAATCCCGCGACATCTTTGGCGCGCTAGGTAGGGGAGCGCTTGAGCGAACGTGAAAGCTACGTCGCGTGTCATCTTCATCGACGTTTTCATCCTCGACGACGCCATCGGCCATGGCGCCTAAGAAGAAATCTAGCACCTCAGCCCATCCATCCACCTTGAAGGCTCATCCTCCCACGGCCTTCAACACCGCGAGGACGTGGATGCCGCTGAAGGCGTGGTCGGAGCACGTGGCACCGTTACCGCCTCCCCCGTGGCCAATACGGCGACCAGAACTATCAGAGGAGAACAATGGTAGTGGCGTCTCCACGGTCAAGTTCTGCAAGATGCGGGCAAGGGGGTCACTCCATTCGCGCCCCTCTTCTCGCTGATGAGAAGAGTCGCAACAACGCCACTCGGTCCGGGGCGAGCCATTGCCCTCCGGTCGCCCCCATCATGGGAGTGGCCGCGGCACATGCGCCTCCTGCCGGACAAGCCAACCAGGCCACTGCGCCCAATGGAGCTGCTGGTCCTTGAGCACCACCGCCGCTTGACCACGTTGCCCCGGTGGTCTCCCCACTGCAGCATGGGCGGGCCGCCGCTGGCACCATCGGAGCCAGGCGACGGTGTGGTCAACGTCATCGACATCCATGCCAAGCACGGCCACAGAGGCCATGGCGCGAGCTTAGTTATTACTGAGGTTCCCGCCAGCGGCCGAGCAGATGGAGGAGTGGTGTGCCACCATCCAAAGCCTGCTCGGTTTCACAAAAGCTGGGGGCTTACGACGAGCTTGCCCACTGCAACCTCCCCAAGCAACATCCACCGCCCGCGCCGCTAGCCGTACGAAGGGGGCCGTGCCCATGGTTCAGTCCCCGCCATGGTAGTCAGCGAGGGCGCAGCAGAATCCAGAGCCCGATGACGTCTCGATGGCCTCTTCTGACCCTCAAGCATGTTTAGGACAATGTTGAACCCAGGAAGACAGGCAACGGGAGGACGCGTGCACCGTCGCCGAACGGTGCCGCAATGATCCCCGCCAGACCGATGGGTGCGACTACCTCAAATCGATGAGCATGCGCTCGGTGTTAGCGGGCATCTACCCTTCAAGGTTGGCTGCCCTACCTTTACACAAGAGCTGCGGCAAGTCCATTGGCCATCCGTTCGCACGTTCAAGCCAGAGATACCTGATAAGTATGACGGGAGGCTGAACCCGGCAGAGTTCCTGAGCGTCTAGACCATCGTTGTCCAGGCTGCCGGGGGAAGAAATGAGAAGGTGTTCGCTAACTACTTCCCTTTGGCCCTCAAGTCCAATGTGAGGTCTTGGTTGATGCACTTGCCGCAGAACTCCATTTCGTCATGGGCAGACCTATGCCATGAGTTCATCGGTGCCTTCACCGGTGGCCACCAAGAGCCCGACAGGCCTAGCGACTTGCAACTTCTCCAGTAGAAGGAAGGAGAAACTCTCCGTAAGTATTTTCAGAGATTCAGTAGAGTTCCTAGAAATATTCCAAATATCCATCCGGCAGCTGTTATAGCAGCTTTCCAGTCCAATGTGCACAACCGCCGCATTCGTTCCAAAATGAACGTGCAGTTGCCCAAGACTGTGAAAGAACTATATACACTGGTGGACAAATGTGCCTAGATGGAGGAAGGAAGGAAGTTGCCTGGAGAGGAAGATTGCATTAATGTTGATTCAGAGGATGAGGATGAATCAACCAGTCAGAGGAAAGGCAAGAAGCGCAGTAAGAAGCCAAGAGATAAAGCAGTTATGACTATAGAAGGTTTGGGTACACCTAGTAACGGCAAGAGGCCAAGGCCAAGGCCACCGGTAAGGAAGCTATTGCATGCACTGCCTACCGCTACCTCTTGAGCATGCGTTGGTTTTCCCTTGAAGAGGAAAGGATGATGCAACAAAGTAGCGTAAGTATTTCCCTCAGTTTTTGAGAACCGAGGTATCAATCCAGATGAAATAACACGCAAGTCACCTAGTACTTGCACAAACAATCAAGAACCTTGCAACTAACACGATAAAGGGGTTGTCAATCCCTTCATGGTCACTCACAGAAGTGAGATATAATAAAGATAGTAAGATAAATATTTTTGGTATTTTTGTTGTATAGATTGGAAAGTAAAGATTGCAAAATAAAATAAATAGGATACTGGAATTGTAGATCGGAAACTTATATGATTTAAAATATAAGATCATATGATGGAAAATAGACCTGGGGACCATAGGTTTCACTAGTGGCTTCTCTCAAGATAGCATATATTACGGCGGGTGAACAAATTACAACCGAGAAATTGATAGAAGAGCGCATAGTTATGAGAATATCTAGGCAATGATCACGAATATAGGCATCACGTCCGTGTCAAGTTGACCGAAACAATTATGCACCTACTACTACTACTCCACACATCGACCGCTATCCAGCATGCATCTAGAGTATTAAGTTCATAAGAATAGAGTAATGCATTAAGCAAGATGACATAATGTAGAAGGATAAACTCAAGCAATATGATATAAACCCCATCTTTTTATGCTCGATGGCAACAATACAATACGTGCCTTGCTGCCCCTACTGCCACTGGGAAAGGACACCGCAAGATTGAACCCAAGGCTAAGCACTTCTCCCGTTGCAAGAAAGATCAATCTAGTAGGCCAAACTAAACCGATAATTCGAAGACACTGTCACACCCCTAGCTTCTGGCAATGCACTAGTACCAGTCTTTGGTGATGCATCATGTTTACTTTTACAGAAAGTTGAAATGGGGATTGACTAAGCCCTAGCACCAAATGAATTCAACTAGGGTCAAAATAAAACCTTTTTCATTGAACTCAAAATGTCCTCTAAAAATGTTCAACATTTCTGGTTTGAGGTGGAAGCATCTACCAAAAATGGTTTATATTTTTGCAGGACATATTTGGTCACTGAATTAAATCATATAGTATTTTCATTTGGGCATTTAAATGCTATTAAACATTTCAAATGCTCAAATAATCATAAACTAAAATGTTTACTGTTGGATATATTCTAAACAGTAGCCATGATTAGTTTCATGATTTTTGAAAGTGTCTGAGTATTTTTAATAAAGCCCTAAATTTACAGAATAATAGAAAACTGAGATGATTAGAAAAAGAGAGAGAGAGAAAGACCCGTACCTGGGCCACTTACCTGTAGCCGGCCCAGCTTCTGCGCGGCCCGTTACTGTGCAGCCCAGCTGCCAGTCATCTTCCTCCCCCTCGCCCCGAAGCAGCTGCGTGCTGGACGCACGCGCGCCGACGCCGGCCACCTCCTGCTTCGCCGTGGCAGCCTCCCCGACTTCCTCGCGACGCCACGGAGACGTCCCCGACCCCCTCTCACTTCTCCCTCGCTCTCTGGACCTCCCTCCCCCTCGCTCCTCTGTTTCCCCTCCCGCGACCGAGCGGAGCTCGCCGTCATCGTCGCCGTACCCATGGCCACCGGCCACCCCTAGCCTCGCCGATGCACCCAGGAGCTCCGCCTCGACCCCCTCTTCCTCCCCACCGATCCACAGCCCTCCGGAAGCCCTGCATCGCCGCCATCGCCGTCGTCTTCTACCTCGGACCCGCCGGCCATCTTCGTCAAATTCGCCGGCTCCGGACCGTCCCCGACCTCGCCGAGCGTCCCCTCGTCATCGCCGTGAGTCACTGACCCTCTCCCCTAACTCAGCATGCTTCCCTCCGTGCCGTAGCGCCGTTCCCCACGAGCACCGAAGCCACCGTCCGCCATTGCTGCTGCACGCATAGCCCCCGAGCTCCCCTGGCCTCACTGAGCTGCTCTTAGCGCTCCCCATGACTAGCAGGTGCTGCCCAGCCTCTCCATTTGCTCACTGATGCACCGTAGCGACGCGCCCGAGCACCACCGAACACCATCGCCGCCAAAGCTCGTCGCCGGCATGAGTTCCGGCGACCCCACGACCTCCCACTCGGTCCTCTGGATGCGCGGGAGCAAGGGCCATCCCCTGGTGCCCTCAGCGCGACCAGCCGCGGGCTGTAGCGCCGTCCCGAGCAACTCCGGCGAGGTCTCGCCGTCGCCGTGGTCGCCGGCGTCACTAGCTGACGTGGCGCTGATTTAGTTAGCACTAATGACCACGCTAAACACCCCCACAGCCACTGACAGTGGGCCCCACCCCTGGTCAAACCCCAGTCAGCGCTGGGTTTGACCGGGATTAGCTCCTGTGTCACTGACGTGTGGCCCCCACACGTCAGGTTTGACCTGGGGCGCCCAGTTGACCCTGCTGACGTCACTGTGACGTGGGGCTGACGCAATAAGTATTTTCTGGATTTAATTTAATTCTGAAATTCCAGAAAATGCCTAAAACTTCAATAAATCATAGAAAATTAACCGTAACTCCAAATTAAATAAATTATATATGAAAAATTATCAGAAAAATTCAAGGAATCCATCTGTACCATTTTCATGCATGTTAGAACAACTTATAGCTGCTGTTTAGCACAAATCATATAAAGGGCATTTATTTAATCACATATGGAGTTTGAATTTGAATCTTGTATTCAAACCAACTTCATTTAATCTGTTGCTAGTTGCATTAGCCAAAACACATTCATTTTGCCATGTCATGATCATGCATCATATTGTGCATTGCATTGATTGTGTTCCCTTCTGTGTTGCCGGTATTTGTCCCCTCTCGATAGACGTGATACCGATGATGTGATCGTTGACACTGATGAAGACTCAATGTTATCTTCAGAAGTGCCAGGCAAGCAAAACCCCCTTGTTCATTCCGATAAAATCCCACTCTCTCGCTCCTGCTCTCTTTTACTGCATTAGGACAACATCGATTCATCTGTTACTTGCTGCGGTAGCTGAACCCCTTTATCCTCTGCATGACCTGTCATTCCACAGTAATTAGATGAAACCCACTAGCATGAGTAGGAGTTGTTTGAGCCCTGTTGTGCCTACTCATTCATGTTTGTTTGTCATGCCTGCTACTGCTTAGAGTTGAGTCAGGTCTGATTCATCGGGGATGAATCAGAGGCGTGTGAACATGTCCTACTGTGTGTGAGCTAAGTGTGTGAACACGATTTGGTAAAGGTAGCGGTGAGAGGCCATGTAGGAGTGCATGGTGGGTTGTCTCATTGTAGCCGTCCTCAGGAACTGAGTTCTGTGTTTGTGATCCATGATTCAGCTACTACCATACATTGGGCCCTGAAATATGACCCCGCTCGACTTCTTATTCACCCTTGTCCTCTGTCCAGGAGTTGCAAGTAGTTTCTGGTGTTTGTAGTATGCTGGAGGCCGTGGACAGCGCTGACCGTAGGGGTGGGCTGTGATGCGGTAGGCACGTGGCCGGGTAAACCGGGCGCCCGTTTGGTGTCACGGAACCCTGTTCACATCGTTTGGGGCTGTGAGCGAAACTCCGGCCGGATCTCCTCATGGATGGAACCCGAATAGGCGATAAACCTGGACTAGAGACTTGAGTGTTTAGGTAGGTCGTGGTCTACACCCACGTCGGCTTTCGCTTGAAGTCTGCCGAGCACATGTCGTGTGCAGACGCTAAGTGGTGGAAACGTGTATGAAGAAGTACACCCCTGCAGGGTTAACATCATCTATTCGAATAGCCGTGTCCGCGGAAAAGGACTTCTGGGTTGCTTATATCAGTTCATAGACAAGTGAAAGTGGATACTCTAAAATACGCAAGATAAGCGTGAGTGCTATGGATGGCGTTCTCGTAGGGAGACGGGAGCGGATCCATAGTGGTGTATTGATATGGTGAATATGTGGACTCGTGTGCGCCACCTCAAAAGAGTTACTTGCAGTCGTAGTTCAGGATAGCCACCGAGTCAAAGCTGGCTTGCTGCAGTTAAACCCCACCATCCCTTTGTTGATAATGATGCATATGTAGTTAGTTCTGATGTAAGTCTTGCTGGGTACATTTGTACTCACGTTTGCCTATTTTATGTTTTGTGCAGAGAGACTTCAGTCTCACTAGTAGTTCCGCGTGGACTTCGACGTTTAGCTTGTTACCTCAGCTACGATCTTGTGCCCTCGGCAGGATCTGATAAATAGTCAGGCTTCTCAGCCCTTTTCATTTATAGATGTCTGTACTCAGACATGATAGCTTCCGCTTGTGCTTTGACTTGTATGCTCTGATTGTTGGGTCATGAGACCCCTGTTTGTAATATCTCGCTCCTCAGAGCCTATTGAATAAATTACTTGAGTCGTAGAGTCATGTTGTGATGCCATGTTGTATTTGCACATATCGAGCATATTGTGTGTATGTTATTGAAATGCTTGGTATGTGTGGGATCTGACCATCTAGTTGTTTATCTTTAGTAGCCTCTCTTACGGGGAAATGTCTCCTAGTGTTTCCACCGAGCCATGGTAGCTTGCTACTGCTCCGGAACACTTAGGCTGGCCGGCATGTGTCCTTCTTCGTTCCTGTGTCTGTCCCTTCGGGGAAATGTCACGCGATGAATACCGGAGTCCTGTTAGCCCGCTACAGCCCGGTTCACCGGAGTCCTGCTAGCCCAGTGCTACAGCCTGGTTTCACTCGCTGATGACCGACACGTTCGATGCTGGGTCATGGATGCCTGTCCCTGTAAGTCTGTGCCACTTTGGGTTTACGACTAGCCATGTCAGCCCGGGCTCCTTATCATATGGATGCTAGCGACACTGTCATATACGTGTGCCAAAAGGCGCAAACGGTCCCGGGCTAAGGTAAGGCGACACCCGTGGGAATACCGTGCGTGAGGCCGCAAAGTGATATGAGGTGTTACATGCTAGATCGATGTGGCATTGAGTCGGGGTCCTGACAGCGTTGGTATCAGAGCTTGACTGCCTGTAGGATTACCAAGCCAAACTGGTCGAAGTTGAGTCTAGAAATTCTTTAGTTATATAAGGGAATTGATTGTGGGATGGAACGTAAGGCTCTTTTTACTCCTTATACCTCATGGCCTTCTGATCTGAGTCATCATCTTCTCTTCTACGGGGATTAAGAACTAGGCTATCTCTTCTTTCTATTAGGATCACGTATTACTAATCCGTAGACCCATAAGATTGTTGGATTTAAGCCTCAGTTCAGTTTCTACCTCCGTATGTTAACTGTTGATCTCGAGACCTTGATATTGTGCTTCTGAGTGGTTATGCCACCATTTTTGTGAATGTCTCAAATCTTTTCTGAGCATTTACAGCCGTTATGCTGTCCGAGTCATTCCAGGTTTCTAAATAGTCTGATGCATTTGCAAAATCCTTTCCCTCTGGTTTCGATGTTCCTTTATGCCAGCTCAATCACACTAATTGTTGAGTTGAGGTATTCTATTGCCCTGACATTATGTTGGAGTTACTATTATGACCCTAGGTGTCTCAGGGGATCATCTAGTAGTCTAGCCATGATTTATGTTCCAGTGTGATGACTCTGGCCGTCATTATCGAAAGCATCCCGTGATGCCATTTAGTAGTAGGTATTCTATCCCTGGGTTTTGAACCCGAGATTCACCCTACCTGCTTCATGTTGATAGTTTTGCTCGCTCCTTTAGGTTATTAGTAACCTTTGCATTAGTCCTCGATGTTCGTGGTATTCCTTTCTTCCAAATACTATGAACCGCTTATGGCAGATGTTCCTCGCTGATCGAAAGATCACAATCAGAGTGCTCTCGATGGGTTCTCGATTCTACATTGTGACTCTGCCAGTTCTACCTTTCTGCATGGGTTATCTGGAAGAAATATGTGGAATTCGTTCGACATGCTAAACCATGCACCCACAACTCAGAAAATTATATGTTCCTTTGAGTTGTCCCTCTTTAGTTGTCTTCTGACCCTCGTCTATCAATTGATAATCAAGAGTATGTGTGCGTTCGTTTATCGATGCCTATTACTCTTGTGGCCCGTCAAGCCATTCTATCGCGGAATGACTAGGAGAAACAAACTCCAGTACCTCTTCCATATCTAGGATTGGGTCAAAACAATTGTACTCCGCAGATCAAAATGCCAATCCAGCTTTTGCTCTGTTCTACCTTGGAGTATTACCATCTTTTATATCGGGATTGTTATAGGAATTGCACACCATCCTATGAACTCTTGGTACAGTAATACTTCTTGCCATCATTGTTCATTCCTCGGTTCCTGTGTTATTGTAACCGGAATGTCGACAAGTGAATCGTGATGTGTGAATTCAATACTCCTAGCAACCTTGTTGCTTGGTAGTTAATGGACAATAATTTCATTCTTAGCGTGTTGGTTTTGAATCATCCTTCTAAGACTGATCGTGCTACCTAGTCCTTATTTCGGTGCACCCTTCGATTGATGAGTTAGGATCTTGTCAAGTCCTCACTCATTTGATCATATCGTCTTGCCCTCAAAAGGCAAGATTGTTCTCGAGCCTAGTAATATATCGGTGGTTTGTGATTTTCCGAAGATCTTCTCGGAAGTATTACCAGGTTGTCACCTGACCGCTGTGTTGAGCTCGTGATCAAGTTGGTTTCTTGTGAACCACCCTTCTCCAAGAATCTGTGTTGGATATCCCTGAGCTAGTTGGTTAAGCTAGACAACAACTTGGAGAGTTGGAAGGTAAAAGCTTGCCTGACTTAGTTCGTTCCAAAGGGGTATTCTTGTGTAGTATGTGTTGACGAAAGATGATATCTTCCTCGATTGGTTCCTGTGATCAGTTGCTGGACCTATCATTTTTATCTAACCTTTGATTGGAGCATGGGCTATCATCCAATCAGACCAGAACCAACGATATTCGTAATGTTGTCTTACTCGTGGTTGATCCCTCGAGCATACACCATTATATCTTTCGGGTCTGACCAATGCTATCACTTGTTCACTTAACTATGGAATTCCTTTTAAAAGGAAACCCGGATGAATTGTTGTTGAGCCCATTGACAACATCCTTATTCCCTCCTTGATTTTGTTGAACATTAAGTTAGTGTTGGAAATTTTTGAAAGAATTTCTTCATGCTAGTTCATGGAGCAAATGTTCGGATGTAAGAAGTGACTTCCTCCAGTCCATGTGCATTTGATGCAAGTTGCCGCCGTGGATTCGAGAAAGTCAATGTTGTTTCCTTTGGAATCATCCCAAATCAGTCATGCACACGTGCGAAGTATTCTGTAGTCTGGAGACTTGCAACCTTCATTCTATATGTGTCCCTAGCACACTAAGCCACTGATTGACTTGTTCAAGGAAAAGAAGTCTATGCTTGGGATCTAATCCATGGACTTGCGTAAAGACTTCGATATCCTCGATTATGGTTCCCCACCTGAACTCGGTAGTGTTTAATTATAAGACTACTACATGGCCATGCTTGTCTGGGACAACGTGTTCACATGTTTGTAGCAGAACCAGCTCATGTTTTGGAGCTTACTATCGTAGTTCATTCCCCGAGAATCTCGCAACGTCATCTCGTCGATTTGTGTTGCAAACTTTCATTTTTCTTCCTAGACTCGATGAGTCTGGAATATTCTGACACCAACCAGATCTGAATCTCAGGCAGATGTGATGGTTGGAACATTTCCCAAGAAATATAATATTGGTCTCACGATAACCGGTAAAGTGGATGTCGTGGCCAACACACCCCGCCGGGAGACCTAATATTGTAGTATCTTGATTGAGGAAGTTGGCCACCTCCCCATAGGGATTTCGTAGGATTACTCCCTAGTTGCCCCTATGGATTTCTGTGTTCCGAAGTCCGACCTTTTTACTTGATGTTCTAGATATCAAACCATTTCTATGAATGGGTTACACTAGCACATCAAGGAGAACATTAGAAGCGGAGTGCTAAATGTCTCTCGGTCGATCGTCCAGATTTTGTTTCCTTGGCCTCGCTAAGGTGAAATCTGAGAAAGTGTTATCTTCCTTTGCATCTGCGTCATCCTTCCTCATTCATCATGGTAGTAAGTTGTGTTGCCAGAATCCTTGACACGGATATTGGTAAAATCTTGATGAATATGGAAATGCTCAAGTTCTCGAGAGCACGCACAAGCGTTAGGTGTTACCGTCGACACTAACTAGGTTTGCTCTCAACTTCCTCGGTTATGCTATAACCATTCCAATAGTGGAATAACTCTCTATTGTTGAGCCTCTCCCCAGTTACTAGAATCATTCCCAGCATTTGCATTTTGTTCCCAGCTTGCACCGCCAATGTGTCATTCTACCATGGGTCCCTTCCATTTCCGGTGATAAGCAAAAATCATCCATTACGTTGTCTTCAACAAGGTAATCCACATCATCCAAGTTTGAGTATGCCATTCTACCGACCCCCTCCAAACGATCGTTGTGAATTGCCTTAGGCTGGTATGAAGAGTTTCAATGATCTCTAAATCAAAAGTAATTCTTTTTGCCACTTAGGGTAACAATCTACGAATCACCCTACTCCAGGATGTTTCGTCGTGGTATCATGGCAACTGAACTCCTCGCTACGTGGACAATCGTTTACCACCCTCTTAAGTGTGGAATTGTTGTCTACCTAGTGAACCTCGTCACCTGCTCCACTCCATTCCTCTAGAGGTGTGCTTCGTCTCTCAGCTCGAGAGATGTTGCTATGTCCCATTCCGGGAGTTAATCCTGGGTTGTTCGACCTTCGAGAAGACCGATCCTTCTAGAGTTTTCCTTTCCTCTTCTTGTCATGATTAGCTGGAGTTCTCAGAGCAAGACGACAAGATAAAGATGGTGTTCAAATCAACGTTCATTTGAAGTGCAACCTGGATCGTGAAGATTGTACTAGTTTGCGTTTTCCCTTCATCTTACCCTACGCTTGAATCTCGAGACGAGATTCTTGTTTAGTGGGGGTGAGTTGTCACACCCCTAGCTTCTGGCAATGCACTAGTACCAGTCTTTGGTGATGCATCATGTTTACTTTTACAGAAAGTTGAAATGGGGATTGACTAAGCCCTAGCACCAAATGAATTCAACTAGGGTCAAAATAAAACCTTTTTCATTGAACTCAAAATGTCCTCTAAAAATGTTCAACATTTCTGGTTTGAGGTGGAAGCATCTACCAAAAATGGTTTATATTTTTGCAGGACATATTTGGTCACTGAATTAAATCATATAGTATTTTCATTTGGGCATTTAAATGCTATTAAACATTTCAAATGCTCAAATAATCATAAACTAAAATGTTTACTGTTGGATATATTCTAAACAGTAGCCATGATTAGTTTCATGATTTTTGAAAGTGTCTGAGTATTTTTAATAAAGCCCTAAATTTACAGAATAATAGAAAACTGAGATGATTAGAAAAAGAGAGAGAGAGAGAAAGACCCGTACCTGGGCCACTTACCTGTAGCCGGCCCAGCTTCTGCGCGGCCCGTTACTGTGCAGCCCAGCTGCCAGTCATCTTCCTCCCCCTCGCCCCGAAGCAGCTGCGTGCTGGACGCACGCGCGCCGACGCCGGCCACCTCCTGCTTCGCCGTGGCAGCCTCCCCGACTTCCTCGCGACGCCACGGAGACGTCCCCGACCCCCTCTCACTTCTCCCTCGCTCTCTGGACCTCCCTCCCCCTCGCTCCTCTGTTTCCCCTCCCGCGACCGAGCGGAGCTCGCCGTCATCGTCGCCGTACCCATGGCCACCGGCCACCCCTAGCCTCGCCGATGCACCCAGGAGCTCCGCCTCGACCCCCTCTTCCTCCCCACCGATCCACAGCCCTCCGGAAGCCCTGCATCGCCGCCATCGCCGTCGTCTTCTACCTCGGACCCGCCGGCCATCTTCGTCAAATTCGCCGGCTCCGGACCGTCCCCGACCTCGCCGAGCGTCCCCTCGTCATCGCCGTGAGTCACTGACCCTCTCCCCTAACTCAGCATGCTTCCCTCCGTGCCGTAGCGCCGTTCCCCACGAGCACCGAAGCCACCGTCCGCCATTGCTGCTGCACGCATAGCCCCCGAGCTCCCCTGGCCTCACTGAGCTGCTCTTAGCGCTCCCCATGACTAGCAGGTGCTGCCCAGCCTCTCCATTTGCTCACTGATGCACCGTAGCGACGCGCCCGAGCACCACCGAACACCATCGCCGCCAAAGCTCGTCGCCGGCATGAGTTCCGGCGACCCCACGACCTCCCACTCGGTCCTCTGGATGCGCGGGAGCAAGGGCCATCCCCTGGTGCCCTCAGCGCGACCAGCCGCGGGCTGTAGCGCCGTCCCGAGCAACTCCGGCGAGGTCTCGCCGTCGCCGTGGTCGCCGGCGTCACTAGCTGACGTGGCGCTGATTTAGTTAGCACTAATGACCACGCTAAACACCCCCACAGCCACTGACAGTGGGCCCCACCCCTGGTCAAACCCCAGTCAGCGCTGGGTTTGACCGGGATTAGCTCCTGTGTCACTGACGTGTGGCCCCCACACGTCAGGTTTGACCTGGGGCGCCCAGTTGACCCTGCTGACGTCACTGTGACGTGGGGCTGACGCAATAAGTATTTTCTGGATTTAATTTAATTCTGAAATTCCAGAAAATGCCTAAAACTTCAATAAATCATAGAAAATTAACCGTAACTCCAAATTAAATAAATTATATATGAAAAATTATCAGAAAAATTCAAGGAATCCATCTGTACCATTTTCATGCATGTTAGAACAACTTATAGCTGCTGTTTAGCACAAATCATATAAAGGGCATTTATTTAATCACATATGGAGTTTGAATTTGAATCTTGTATTCAAACCAACTTCATTTAATCTGTTGCTAGTTGCATTAGCCAAAACACATTCATTTTGCCATGTCATGATCATGCATCATATTGTGCATTGCATTGATTGTGTTCCCTTCTGTGTTGCCGGTATTTGTCCCCTCTCGATAGACGTGATACCGATGATGTGATCGTTGACACTGATGAAGACTCAATGTTATCTTCAGAAGTGCCAGGCAAGCAAAACCCCCTTGTTCATTCCGATAAAATCCCACTCTCTCGCTCCTGCTCTCTTTTACTGCATTAGGACAACATCGATTCATCTGTTACTTGCTGCGGTAGCTGAACCCCTTTATCCTCTGCATGACCTGTCATTCCACAGTAATTAGATGAAACCCACTAGCATGAGTAGGAGTTGTTTGAGCCCTGTTGTGCCTACTCATTCATGTTTGTTTGTCATGCCTGCTACTGCTTAGAGTTGAGTCAGGTCTGATTCATCGGGGATGAATCAGAGGCGTGTGAACATGTCCTACTGTGTGTGAGCTAAGTGTGTGAACACGATTTGGTAAAGGTAGCGGTGAGAGGCCATGTAGGAGTGCATGGTGGGTTGTCTCATTGTAGCCGTCCTCAGGAACTGAGTTCTGTGTTTGTGATCCATGATTCAGCTACTACCATACATTGGGCCCTGAAATATGACCCCGCTCGACTTCTTATTCACCCTTGTCCTCTGTCCAGGAGTTGCAAGTAGTTTCTGGTGTTTGTAGTATGCTGGAGGCCGTGGACAGCGCTGACCGTAGGGGTGGGCTGTGATGCGGTAGGCACGTGGCCGGGTAAACCGGGCGCCCGTTTGGTGTCACGGAACCCTGTTCACATCGTTTGGGGCTGTGAGCGAAACTCCGGCCGGATCTCCTCATGGATGGAACCCGAATAGGCGATAAACCTGGACTAGAGACTTGAGTGTTTAGGTAGGTCGTGGTCTACACCCACGTCGGCTTTCGCTTGAAGTCTGCCGAGCACATGTCGTGTGCAGACGCTAAGTGGTGGAAACGTGTATGAAGAAGTACACCCCTGCAGGGTTAACATCATCTATTCGAATAGCCGTGTCCGCGGAAAAGGACTTCTGGGTTGCTTATATCAGTTCATAGACAAGTGAAAGTGGATACTCTAAAATACGCAAGATAAGCGTGAGTGCTATGGATGGCGTTCTCGTAGGGAGACGGGAGCGGATCCATAGTGGTGTATTGATATGGTGAATATGTGGACTCGTGTGCGCCACCTCAAAAGAGTTACTTGCAGTCGTAGTTCAGGATAGCCACCGAGTCAAAGCTGGCTTGCTGCAGTTAAACCCCGCCATCCCTTTGTTGATAATGATGCATATGTAGTTAGTTCTGATGTAAGTCTTGCTGGGTACATTTGTACTCACGTTTGCCTATTTTATGTTTTGTGTTGAGAGACTTCAGTCTCACTAGTAGTTCCGCGTGGACTTCGACGTTTAGCTTGTTACCTCAGCTACGATCTTGTGCCCTCGGCAGGATCTGATAAATAGTCAGGCTTCTCAGCCCTTTTCATTTATAGATGTCTGTACTCAGACATGATAGCTTCCGCTTGTGCTTTGACTTGTATGCTCTGATTGTTGGGTCATGAGACCCCTGTTTGTAATATCTCGCTCCTTAGAGCCTATTGAATAAATTACTTGAGTCGTAGAGTCATGTTGTGATGCCATGTTGTATTTGCACATATCGAGCATATTGTGTGTATGTTATTGAAATGCTTGGTATGTGTGGGATCTGACCATCTAGTTGTTTATCTTTAGTAGCCTCTCTTACGGGGAAATGTCTCCTAGTGTTTCCACCGAGCCATGGTAGCTTGCTACTGCTCCGGAACACTTAGGCTGGCCGGCATGTGTCCTTCTTTGTTCCTGTGTCTGTCCCTTCGGGGAAATGTCACGCGATGAATACCGGAGTCCTGTTAGCCCGCTACAGCCCGGTTCACCGGAGTCCTGCTAGCCCAGTGCTACAGCCTGGTTTCACTCGCTGATGACCGACACGTTCGATGCTGGGTCATGGATGCCTGTCCCTGTAAGTCTGTGCCACTTTGGGTTTACGACTAGCCATGTCAGCCCGGGCTCCTTATCATATGGATGCTAGCGACACTGTCATATACGTGTGCCAAAAGGCGCAAACGGTCCCGGGCTAAGGTAAGGCGACACCCGTGGGAATACCGTGCGTGAGGCCGCAAAGTGATATGAGGTGTTACATGCTAGATCGATGTGGCATTGAGTCGGGGTCCTGACAGAGACTTGCAAAGTTATCAAATAATGCATATAAGAATTCAGAGAAGAACCAAATATTATTCATAGATAAACTTGATCATAAATACACAATTCATCGGATCTTGGCAAACACACCGCAAAAAGTATTACATCGAATAGATCTCCAAGAACATCGAGGAGAACTTTGTATTGAGAACCAAAGAGAGAGAAGAAGCCATCTAGCTAATAACTATGGACCCGAAGGTCTATGGTAAACTACTCACACATCATCGGAGAGGCTATGGTGTTGATGTAGAAGCCCTCTGTGATCGATTCCCCTTCCGGCAGATCACCGGAAAAGGCCCCAAGATGGGATCTCACGGGTATTGAAGGTTGCGGCGGTGGAAAAGTGGTTCCATGGCCCCCCTGATGTTTTCACGGTATAAGAGTATATATAGGCGAAAGAAGTACGTCAGTGGAGCTCCGTCGGGCCCATGCACTACAAAAAAAAGACACATCCGCGACATTTGGGCCGAAAGAAAATTTTTTCT
The DNA here is from genome assembly GCF_018294505.1 of Triticum aestivum. Taxonomy (NCBI): domain Eukaryota; kingdom Viridiplantae; phylum Streptophyta; class Magnoliopsida; order Poales; family Poaceae; genus Triticum; species Triticum aestivum. The sequence continues at coordinate 379,848,953 of NC_057797.1, forward strand.
GTCATACATATGACACTTCTATGATGATAATTGTGACAAAACCTGGTATCATCATAGATGTGGTGGGCTCCTACTTCTATGACAAAAAATCATGACAGAAAATGGGCTTTTCGTCCTGGGCGGGCCGGAGAGGCAGCTGCATGACATTCTTTGGGCCGTCCATGACAGAAAAAACCATGGTAGAAGCGAGGGGGAGGAAATTTTCGGGGAGTTCCCAGTTACAGTGGGAGGTCGGGGGCCGAGCGATGCATGTTTCTATCGTACACGTACGCGCGTGTGTGCGAGGCGTTGGCTCTAACTGAACCCGAGCGAGGCGTTGGGCTCTAACTGAACCCGAGTGATTGCATTGCAGGCTACGCGTTACTGAACCCAAGTGATCGATCAATGGCTGTTAACTAAACCCGATCGAGCGATTTGTAACACCCATGATGCGGCTATATCTCCGACATGTCAAAGCACGACTTAGAGGCATAACCGCATTGAAAGCAATGTCGCAAGTGAGGTAATCTTCACAACAACCCATGTAATACAATAAGGGAAAGAGATACATAGTTGGCTTTAACTCGCCACTTCACACAAATACATGAATAAAGCATTACATCATCCAGATACAGTCAAGGTCTGACTACGGAACCAAAACAAAAGAAGACTACCCCAAATGCTACATAGATCCCCGATCGTCCCAACTGGGCTCCACTACTGATCAACTGGAAACGGAACAACACAAAGGACAAGATCTTCATCGAGCTCTTCCTTGAGCTTGGTTGCGTCATCTGCATGGTTCAACGGCACCTGCAAGATGGTTTTGGAAGTATCTGTGAGTCACGGGGACTCAGCAATCTCACACCCTCGCGATCAAGACTATTTAAGCTTGTAGGAAGGGTAAAATGTATGAGGTGGAGCTGCAGCAAGCGACTAGCATATTTGGTGGCTAACATATACGCAAAAGAGAGTAGGAAGAGAAGGCAAATCATGTTCGAGAAATCTATGATCAAGAAGTGATGCTAGAACAACCTACGTCAAGCATTACTCCAACACCGTGTTCACTTCCCGGACTCCGCCCGAAAGAGACCATCACGGTTACACATGCGGTTGATGTATTTTAATTAATATCAACTTTAGGTTTTCTACAACCGGACATTAACAAATTCCCATCTGCCCATAAACGCGGGCACATCTTTCGAAAGTTCAAATCCATGCAGGGGTGTCCCAACTTAGCCCATCACAATCTCTCACGGTCAACGAAGGATATTCCTTCTCCCAAGACAATCCGATCAGGCTCGGCATCCCAGTTACAAGACATCCTCGACAATGGTAAAACAAGTCCAGCAACACCCCCCGAATGTGCCGACAAATCCCGATAGGAGCTGCACATATCTCGTTCTCAGGGCACACTCAAATGAGCGCTCCATAAAACTAAAACCAAACCTCGAGTTTCCCCGAGGGGACGCTGCACAGGGCTGTAGTTTGGACCAACACTCAGAGGAGCACTGGCCCAGGGGGGGGGGGTTAACTAAAGATGACCCTTGAGTCTGCAGAACACAAGGGAAAGAAAAGGCTAGGTGGCGAATGGTAAAACCAATGTTGGGCATTGCTGGAGGAGTTTTATTCAAGGCGAACTGTCAAGGGGTTCCCATTATAACCCAACCATGTAAGGAACGTAAAATCCGGGAACATAACACCGATATGACGGAAACTAGGGCGGCAAGAGTGGAACAAAACACCAGGCATAAGGCCGAGCCTTCCACCCTTTACCAAGTATATAGATGCATTAATTAAATAAGAGATATTGTGATATCCCACCAAAATATCCATGTTCCAAACATGGAACAAGCTCCAATCTTCACCTACAACTAACAACGCTATAAGAGGGGCTGAGCAAAGCGGTAACATAGCCAAACAACGGTTTGCTAGGACAGAGTGGGTTAGAGGCTTGGTTTAACAATATGGGAGGCATGATAAGCAAGTGGTGGGTATCATAGCATAGGCATAGCAAAAGAGCAAGCAACTAGCAAGCAAAGATAGAAGTGATTTCGAGGGTATGGTCATCTTGCCTGAAATCTCGCAAGAAAGAAGAACGAGTCCATGAAGAAGACAAACGTACGTAGTTGAACGGGTCCTCACAAACACTACGTTAATGGAACCAACCCGAAGAAGCAACACCGGAAAGAAGCACACACAACATAGTAAACAAGCAACACACGAACATGGTATGAAATGCGGTATGCGCTATGCGGTGCATATGCATGACTTGCAAAGGAATGATTGAACCTGGCCTCAACATGGAAATCCAAGAGTGCCACTGGAAAGGGGAGTTGATTTCGGTTGAAATCGATATAAAGATCACCGGAATCGGATGCACGGGTTGGAAATGGCAAGCAAAACAAATATGGCACCGGTCTGCGATAATCAGCAAGTAGCCATCTAAATGCATCAAGATAAATATGCTACAGCATTCAAACATGGCAACAAAATACATGGCAGGGATCCACTCATGAAGCTTGACAAAAGATGAACACTGATATATGGCTAATTCATCCATTAACAGGTTCAAACAAGCATGGCAAAAGTGCAAATGATAACAGGTTTCAGACTTTGTGAAATTTACACAAGTCTGGAATTTATCATCAGGAAGCAATCTCTAGAGCATGAAAACTACAAGCTACAGGAACTTAACATGGCAAGTCAAGGCATGTAATGAAGCTACTCAACGCACTTAACAAAAGTCCCTTAGTGACCTCGAGCCAAAAGGGATCAGAAAATACAATTGCAAGCATGTGAACATAGCAAAACATAAACAGATTCAGACTTAGTGAAAAACTGGAGCATGCAAAACAGTTAACGAGTAGGCATGTTTACGAGCTCGATGCACTCACTACAGAGCATGGCATGACAAACTAAGCATACACCCGTCAAGAAGACATGGCATAGAAGCTAGACATGGCAAGAAAAACAACATAGCATGCACGGATCAATAGCAACATCCTCGGCAAAATCGCTAAACATGTCAACAATCTGCCAGGATCATTTTATAGCAAAAGTAGAGCTTGATTGACACAAGCTAGGGTGCTCCATAAAAGCAAACAAAGACAAGGATGGCTAGAGCACCACAATATTAACAAAACATCCTTACTGATCATCCTCAAAAGAGGCACGGATTACTAGGAAACAACATGAACATATGGCATAACAACAAAAATCAGGACAAGGACTTAGTGAAATTCTAAGTCCCTGAAATCAGCATCAACGAATATGCTACTTTGCATGCTTGTGCTAGTCACCACAGAGATCACAAAAAATACATGGCATACACCCCTGTAAAGATGGCATGGCATTCTACAAAACACATGTAGAGCTCAGGATCATAGCATGCACACATTAATCATGGCAAAAATGACAAAAGGGCATTTGCTGAAACAGATCTGACATAATCATCACATAGCCCTCTTCCAACAGCATTTCGGGCATCAAGATGAGCTCAAATGAAAATAATGCAATGAGATGAAATGATGTACTCTTTGAGACGAACATTTTGATATGCTACTCGCACGAATTGGAGCCACGGGTGCAGAGTTATGCCATGATGAAAATGCCTAAATATTACTGGGATAAAATGACTTAGGGGACATATGGACCTCGCGGAAAGTCAACGCGGGATGGCGCGGTGCGGGATGACGCTATCCAGGCGCGGTGGGAGGTGTTTGGTTTGGAGAGCTGGTGGATCTCATCCACCCAGCTACCCGGACCGGATCTAGAGCGGACTCCGGCGATGGCCGGCGACGGCTCCGGTGAGCGGCACGGGCTCCGGTGGAGAGGCACGGCGAGCGGCACGCCGGTGGCGTCAGGCGGCGCTACGCCGGCGATGAGGTGGCGGGGGAACACCGTGGCGAGGCGGCGGGACGAAACTCCGGTGGTGGCGCGGGGCGCCCGCGGTGGCTGGGGCGATGGCGCTGCGGCGGCGGAGCTCGACCGGCAGTGGAAAAGGGCGGCCAGCGGTGCAGACAGGCGGTGGCGCGAGATCTGGGCCCGTGTGGGCCGGAGGCGGGCTCGGCGGGCCGGCGGGCGCGGGGCGGAGAGAGAGGACGCGACGCGGGCGAGGTGGCGCGAGCTGGTTGGCTCGCGGCGGCGGCGGGAGTGACATGGCGAGCTCCGATTCGTCGGAGTGAGGTGGCGGTGGCGGTGGACATTGCCCGGCGCGGAGAAGAAATGTCCGGCGGTGCGCGGAGGAGGAAGGTAGGGTTTCATCTGCGCGAAAATTCCGGGAGGGACACATATTTATAGGTAGAGGGAGCTAGGAAGCTCCAAATGAGGTGCAGTTTGCGGCCACGCGATCGTGATCGAACGACCGAGATGATGGAGGAGGTTTAGGTGGGTTTTGGGCCAGTTTGGAGGGGTGTTGGGCTGCAACACATACGAGGCCTTTTCGGTCCCTTGGTTAACCGTTGGAGTATCAAACGAAGTCCAAAAGGTACGGAACTTGACAGTCGGTCTACCGGTAGTAAACCAAGGCTGCATGACAAGTCTCGGTCCAATCCGAGAACGTTTAACACCCGCACATGAAAAGAGGTAGAAAGGGACACCGGGTGACATAGGAGCGCCGGATTGCAAAACGGACAACGGGAAAAATGCTCGGGTGCATGAGATGAACATGTATGCAAATGGAATGCACATGATGACATGATCTGCAATGCATGACACGCAAGCAATGACAATGCAACAACAACGAATAACTGGAAGACACCTGGCACATCGGTCTCGGGGTGTTACAACACTCCACCACTACGAGAGGATCTCGTCCCGAGATCTAGAATGGCACCGGAGGGAAAACGGAAGGGAAAGAGAAGAGGTAAAACTAAGTTGCTTCTTTGACAAACGAGTGAAACCACGAGCCTTGAGAGGTTGAACAAATTGAAAGAAAGAATGCAACGAGTATGAACGAAGATTAAAACACTCCGTTGGAAAAGAGGAACAAGGAACATTACAGAAAACTTGAGATTGCAAAGCTAAGAATGACGAGCGCAAAGGACAAGAAGGAATCTACACCACTCTGTTTGAAATGAGATAAACAAAGATGAAAGAAGAATAATCTCGGGGAGAACTCCGATTGAAAAGGAAAGGCATTGAATAAGAACTTGATAAGATGAGGGAACTTGAGCAGAGGGCACAACACTCCGGTTAAATGGATAAGCACGACAAGAACATGATCTTCACACTTCGAGATGATGATTGAAAAGAGCAACATCACAATGCCTCCGGAACAAAAGAATAGAAGATGGATAATTGAAATAGGAGAATGGAGAAGAAAATGCCAACTTCTGCCACAAAATAGCTTGAAAAGGCATCTTTAGGAGAAGGGTCGAACGGAGTTGTTGGAACACCAACAACAAAAAGAATAAACTTGATATGGTCTTATGGAATACATCTCAAATTATGAGGTGATAACCAGCCACTTACGGGAAAAAGAATTGGATTGATATGAACGAGGAGGCGAGAAACTTATTTCGCTGGAAGGATAAAAGAAGAACTTGGGTCCTTTATAAACACCATAAATAGCAACAAACCTTAGGGAAGGCTTTAGGTGAAATATAACTCAAGGTAAATCCAAAGAAGAGATTGATGGATTTAAAATATCTCATTCTTAACAACATGTGAATCACGAAATATGATCTCAAATTATCAAGAATGACATAATACCACCTCCAATGATACGGTAGAACGAATTTCACTCCGGATTGAAAAATAAAGAAAGCTTGAATTCCTCTGAAAAGAATCTCGATGAACACTTCGAAAAGGAATTAAATCCTTTATGAACCATCATGTATAACCTTCATGAAGAACTCCGGTAACAAAAGGATGATCAAACGGAAGGAAAAAGAGGTTGAAAACACAAGGTGAATCCTTGCAATGATTTAGATGGAGCAACGCGACAAGATAATTGAGAGAGCTTGGAACTCCGGGAATAGAAAAGATAAAGCATCTCGAACCGAGTATGTGACATGATGAATCTCCAGAATAAGGAATTGAATTTACTCGATGAAGCAAGAATAAGAATTACATTATGCTTATCCTTCACCAATTTAAATTGATGACAAGCAACGGATTTCGCATACTACTTATTCCGGTTGAAAGGATTAAGAGAGATATAAATCAAACTTGAGAAGGTCTTCGATGATCCACCGGTAGGATTTGAAAGAATGAGTGACTTGATACGTAACGAAGGAAGAGATCTCTTGACGAACCACCGTAAGAATTGAAAATGAACGAAGAAAAGTGATGAATCACCGGGTAAGAATTGTGAAATGAATGACGATACTTGAGACAATCTAGATACATGAGAACGAAGGGATCATGACTAATTAGAGATCACTTGAACGATGCACCGTTAAGATTGGAGAATGATAACTGAATTCTGAGAATGAATAAACCTGAAATGATGTACTCCGGATAATCAAACTGAGAAGACTCTTGAATAGCTCCGGATGGGTGAAAAGGATTCTCACAATCAAAAACAATTATGAGATGATGGCCGAGAATGGGGCAAGATTTAAAAGAAACTCTTCTTCGGTCTTCAAAATCTAAGAATTACGACAAGAAACACCATCATGAATTGTTGAGTCACTCCGAAATAAAGAAGAATGGAAAAATTGAACCAACGATGAAAAGAATTTGAAAGATCTTGGAGAAATACATATGACTGATGATGAATCATTCTCACGTCAAACTTTGAAATGAATTTGAGGATAACTCCAGAAAAATAAGAAGAGTCAGGTAAGATCCTGGAAAAAGACTTGTAGGTTAGGGGCCACTGAAAAGAAACACCGTTGAATGATTTAAAAGATAGATTGCGCCGGTTGAGTTAAATGACTTGAATGAGATAACATTCTCGAAAAAGTTTGAACGAAAGCAGAGTGAAAACACGAATCTTTGAGATATCTTTAGCACTCTGGAACAATTGAATAGCGAGAGGTGAATGATCAAGAATTGCACCGGCATGAGAAGGTATTTGAAACGAGGAAAAAGGATATGATCCAAAAAGCTTGACTTGAAACCACTGGAGATGAAAAGAATGAAGAATGACGAACTTGGAGCTCCATTAGAATCTTCATGAGAATCACCGGATAAGAACATTCAAAGACAAAAATGAAGAGTATTCCCATGAATAAAATGGATACTTTATTAAGAAATCCAAGTCCTTGAAGAAAAAGGGTGGGAGGGCGGGAAAAACAAAGGCAACTTGGAATGGATGAAGCAAACACCGTTGACGAAAAAATGAGATTGAATCTTGCGGATGTTGAAAATGAATGGATCCACTTGAAGAGAAATACGCCGGTAGAACAAGATTGACATGAAAATCTCGATGATCGAGAAGGATTGCATTCACATAGGAGTATGAGAACACCATTTAGGAAAAGTATGGAATCAACATTTGACTTCGAAGCAACTCGAATACCACAACTCAAAACAAAACAAAGGATTGGCTTGCAGAATAAACCGGAACAAACATATGATAGAGATTTCGTCCGAAGTTTTCGTGGTGGGGCCTACACGGGCTCGATCGTACAACACCATCATGTATAAGGCAGTGCACATGACATACGAAGCGTCCCCGAGTCGGCATAGCCAAGGACTCTTTAAGACACAACGAGACCACTATAAAACCAACCGTGGATAGGCGAACCACTAGACGTCGAACCCCAATTTCATATCATACATATGTCGGAAATATATCCTAAGATCTACTTGAATTCCCACTTATAAACTCCCAAAACTTTCCGGTTATGCAATCAGGTGTTGGGGATACAGGGGAAGCATAATATGTCACCCAAAACTAGCAAATCCTACATCCAGTTTTATCCATCCTTCAACACATAGCCAAGAAGCCTTCGGAAATCGTTTACCTCAACCTTCGAAAAGCATCCGTTATACAAGTTATGGCAATACTCCCGAACTCCCGCCCCAGTACTGGGTGGCGTCGAGGTTATCTCACCAACAACTGCATAAAAGAGATTTTCGATGTCGGCGAACTCAGTTATTCTAGAACTGCAACGATAAAATTGTGACGACGACACCTCGGAGCTCAACTCCCCGGGACACTGCCACAACCCCTAAAAGTCAGGAGGCACCAAGAACAATGTTCTCATCACAAAACCATCGGAACGATTCCAAGATACCCGCGTGATCCAAAAAAGATTAGTGAAATTTGAGAAGAGAAGAGTCAAAACTCTACGTCAGGATGCCTCACCAGAGCGACGAAGGGACTGAGGAGTAAAAAGAATTCCTAACTCTCCGATATATAATCCTAAATGACTCAAAACATTTTTTTAGACTCAATAACGCCAATGATTCGATCAAGCAGGGGGCTCCTAAGTCGGGGAAGGCTCTGATACCAACTTGTAACGCCCACGATGTGGCTATATCTCCCACATGTCGAAGCACGACTTAGAGGCATAACCGCATTGAATGCAATGTCGCAAGTGAGGTAATCTTCACAACAACCCATGTAATACAATAAGGGAAAGAGATACATAGTTGGCTTTCACTCGCCACTTCACACAAATACATGAATAAAGCATTACATCATCCAGATACAGTCAAGGTCCGACTACGGAACCAAAATAAAAGAAGACTACGCCAAATGCTACACAGATCCCCGATCGTCCCAACTGGGCTCCACTACTGATCAACTGGAAACGGAACAACACAAAGCACAAGATCTTCATCGAGCTCCTCCTTGAGCTTGGTTGCATCATCTGCACGGTTCAACGGCACCTGCAAGCTGGTTTTGGAAGTATCTGTGAGTCACGGGGACTCAGCAATCTCACACCCTCGCGATCAAGACTAATTAAGCTTATAGGAAGGGTAAAAGGTATGAGGTGGAGCTGCAGCAAGCGACTAGCATATTTGGTGGCTAACATATACGCAAAATAGAGCGAGAAGAGAAGGCAAAGCACGTTCGAGAAATCTATGATCAAGAAGTGATCCTAGAACAACCTACGTCAAGCATTACTCCAACACCGTGTTCACTTCCCGGACTCCGCCGGAAAGAGACCATCACGGTTACATACGCGGTTGATGTATTTTAATTAATATCAACTTCAGGTTTTCTACAACCGGACATTAACAAATTCCCATCTGCCCATAACCGCGGGCACGGCTTTCGAAAGTTCAAATCCATGCAGGGGTGTCCCAACTTAGCCCATCACAATCTCTCAGGGTCAACAAAGGATATTCCTTCTCCCAAGACAATCCGATCAGGCTCGGCATCCCGGTTACAAGACATCCTCGACAATGGTAAAACAAGTCCAACAACACCGCCCGAATGTGCCGACAAATCCTGATAGGAGCTGCACATATCTCGTTCTCAGGGCACACTCAAATGAGCGCTCCATAAAACTAAAACCAAACCTCGAGTTTCCCCGAGGGGGCGCTGCACAGGGCTGTAGTTTGGACCAACACTCAGAGGAGCACTGGCCCAGGGGGGGTTAACTAAAGATGACCCTTGAGTCTGTAGAACCCAAGGGAAAGAAAAGGCTAGGTGGTGAATGGTAAAACCAATGTTGGGCATTGCTGGAGGAGTTTTATTCAAGGCGAACTGTCAAGGGGTTCCCATTATAACCCAACCGTGTAAGGAACGCAAAATCCGGGAACATAACACCGATATGACGGAAACTAGGGCAGCAAGAGTGGAACAAAACACAAGGCATAAGGCCGAGCCTTCCACCCTTTACCAAGTATATAGATGCATTAATTAAATAAGACATATTGTGATATCCCAACAAAATATCCATGTTCCAAACATGGAATAAGCTCCAATCTTCACCTGCAACTAACAACGTTATAAGAGGGGCTGAGCAAAGCGGTAACATAGCCAAACAATGGTTTGCTAGGACAAGGTGGGTTAGAGGCTTGGCTTAACAATATGGGAGGCATGATAAGCAAGTGGTAGGTATCGTCGCATAGGCATAGCAAAAGAGCGAGCAACTAGCAAGCAAAGATAGAAGTGATTTCGAGGGTATGGTCATCTTGCCTGAAATCCCGCAAGGAAGAAGAACGAGTCCATGAAGAAGATAAACGGATGTAGTAGAATGGGTCCTCACAAACGCCATGTTAATGGAACCAACCCGAAGAAGCAACACTGGAAAGAAGCACACACAACATAGTAAACAACTAACACACGAACATGGTATGATATGCGGTATGTGGTATGCGGTGCATATGCATGACTTGCAATGGAATGACTGAACCTGGCCTCAACTTGGAAATCCAAGAGTTCCCCTGGAAAGGGGAGTTGATTTCGGTTGAAATCGATATAAAGATCACAGGAATCGGATGCACGGTTTGGAAATGGCAAGCAGAACAAATATGGCACCGGTCTACGATAATCAGTAAGTAGCCATCTAAATGCATCAAGATAAATATGATACAACATTCAAACATGGCAACAAAATACATGGCAGGGATCCACTTATCAAGCTTGACAAAAGATGAACACTGAGCTACGGCTAATTCATCCATTAACAGGTTCAAACAAGCATGGCAAAAGTGCAAATGATAACAGGTTTCAGACTTTGTGAAATTAACCCAAGTCTGGAATTTATCATCAGGAAGCAATCTTTAGAGCATGAAAACTACAAGCTACAAGAACTTAACATGGTAAGGCAAGGCATCGAATGAAGCTACTCAAAGCACTTAACAAAAGTACCTTAGTGACATGGAGCCAAAAGGGATCAGAAAATACAATTGCAAGCATGTGAACATAGCAAAATATAAACAGATTCAGACTTAGTGAAAAACTGGAGCATGCAAAACAGTTAACGAGTAGGCATGTTTACGAGCTCGATGCACTAACTACAGAGCATGGCATGATAAACTAAGCATACACCCATCAATAAGACATGGCATAGAAGCTATACATGGCAAGAAAAACAACATAGCATGCATGGATCAATAGCAACATCCTCGGCAAAATCGCTAAACATGTCAACAATCTGCCAGGATCATTTTATAGCAAAAGTAGAGCTCGATTGAGACAAGCTAGGATGCTCCATAAATGCAAACAAAGACATGGATGGCTAGAGCACCACAATATTAACAAAACATCCTTAGTGATCATCCTCAAAAGAGGCACGGATCACTAGGAAACAACATGAACATATGGCATAACAACAAAAATCAGGAGAAGGACTTAGTGAAATTCTAAGTCCCTGAAATCAGCATCAACGAATAAGCTACTTTGCATTCTTGTGCTAGTCACCACAAAGATCACAAAAAATACATGGCATACACCCCTGTAAAGATGGCATGGCATTCTACAAAACACATGTAGAGCTCAGGATCATAGCATGCACACATTAATCATGTCAAAAATGACAAAAGGGCATTTGCTGAAACAGATCTGACATAATCATCACATAGCCCTCTTCCAACAGCATTTCAGGCATCAAGATGAGCTCAAATGAAAATGATGCAATGAGATGAAATGATGTACTCTTTGAGACGAACATTTTGATATGCTACTCGCATGAATCGGAGCCACGGGTGCAGAGTTATGCCATGATGAAAATGCCTAAATATTACTGGGATAAAATGACTTAGGGGACATTTGGACCTCGCGGAGAGTCAACGCGGGATGGCGCGGTGCGGGACGACGCTATCCAGGCGCGGTGGGAGGTGTTTGGTTCGGAGAGCTGGTGGATCTCATCTAGCTAGCTACCCGGACCGGATCTGGAGCGGACTCTGGCGATGGCCGGTTCCGGCGATGGCCGGCGACGGCTCCAGTGAGAGGCATGGGCTCCGGTGGAGAGGCACGGCAAGCGGCGCACCGGTGGCGTCCGGCGGCGCTACGCCGGCGACGAGGTTGCGGGGGAACACCGTGGCGAGGCGGCGGGGCAAAACTCCGGTGGTGGCGCGGGGCGCCCGAGGCGGCGGGGGCGATGGCGCTGCGGCGGCTGAGCTCGGCCGGCAGTGGAGAAGGGCGGCGTGCGGTGCAGACAGGCGGCGGGGCACGCTCCTAGGCGGCGGCGTGAGATCTGGGCCCGCGCGGGCCGGAGGTGGGCTCAGCGGGCCGGCGGGCGCGGGGAGGAGAGAGAGGACGTGGCGTGGGTGAGGTGGTGCGAGCTGGTTGCTCGCGGCGGCGGCGGGAGTGACGTGGCAAGCTCCGATTCGTCGGAGTGAGGTGGCGGTGGCGGTGGACATTGTCCGGCGCAGAGAAGAAATGTCCGGCGGCGCGCGGAGGAGGAAGTTAGTGTTTCATCTGCGCGAAAATTCCGGGAGGGACACATATTTATAGGTAGAGGGAGCTAGGAAGCTCCAAATGAGGTGCAGTTTGCGGCCACGTGATCGTTATCGAACGACCGAGATGATGGAGGAGGTTTAGGTGGGTTTTGGGCCACTTTGGAGGGGTGTTGGGCTGCAACACATACGAGGCCTTTTCGGTCCCTCGGTTAACCGTTGGAGTATCAAACGAAGTCCAAAAGGTATGAAACTTGACAGGCGGTCTACCGGTAGTAAACCAAGGCTGCATAACAAGTCTCGGTCCAATCCGAGAATGTTTAACACCCGCACACAAAAAGAGGTAGAAAGGGACACCGGGTGACATAGGAGCTTCGGATTGCAAAACGGACAACAGGAAAAATGCTCGGGTGCATGAGACGAACATGTATGCAAATGGAATGCACATCATGACATGATCTGCAATGCATGACATGCAAGCAATGACAAGGCAACAACAGCGAATAACTGGAAGACACCTAGCACATCGGTCTCGGTACGTTACAAATTCCTTCGCTACTGCTGCTAGCTGAAGCCGATCGATGCTTCCTCTGGGATGAACAGTGAGCGTTGCGGGGGGGTGTTGGATGAGCAGTGAGTGGTGGCATTGCCTCTGGATGAATAGGACCCCGTGGTGTGGTGGAGGGCTGGATGAACAATAGACGGTGGAGGGGTGCCCGTGGAGGGGTGGTTGAATAGGACCCCGTGGTGTGGAGGGCCGGATGAACAGTAGACGGTGGAGGGATGCCCATGGAGGGGTGGTTGAACAGTAGCCGGTGGAGTAGCGTGCGATGGAGGCTGGATGAACAGGAGCCCGTGGAGGCTGGAGGAGGTCGACAGTAGCCCGTGGAGGCTGGAGGAGGTCGACGGTGGAGATGAACAGTATCCCGTGGAGTCCCGTTTTGCGGTACGCCACACCCCTCCCGATGAACACGACCCCATTTCGACCGTAGGAGGTCCGTTTCATCCGTTTTGTGGTACGCCACACCCCTCCCGATCAACAGGACCCCCATTTCGACCGTAGGAGGTCCGTTTCGTCCGTTTTGTGGTACGCCATACCCCTCCCGATCAACAGGACCCCCGTTTCGACCGTAGGAGGTCCGTTTCCTCCGTTTTGTGGTATGCCACACCCCTCCCGATTAACAGGACCCCGTTCCGAACGTAGGAGGTCTGTTTCCTCTGTTTTGCGGTACGCCAGGCCTCGTTTCCATCGCCTGTTCCGTCCAAGCCCTCCCGATGAACACGACCAACCATTCCGTTCCGACCCAGCCGGTTGGCTTCCACATGTTTCGTTGCCTCCTGATGAACACGACGCATTCCGTTGCCTCCCCATGAACACGATGACGATGTTGTTTCTCCGTTCCGACCCAGCCATGTACACGAGCCGTGGACGTACGTATGGTGAGTAGGCGTTCGAGACCCCGCCCGTATGTACACATACGTGGCCGTATTTTCTTTCTTGCACCCTGGCCGTTGTACGTACGTGTACATGCTACGTGTGTGCCTCTACTACGACATGTACGCGCCTCTACTACGACACGTACGCGCCTCTACTATGACACATACGCGCCTCTACTACGACACGTGCGCGCCTCTACATCCACCAGTATATATGTGCGTACACGTTCGCGACCAGAATGACAATGCTACGTACGCTTCGACCAGGTGGGTCCCGACTGTCACGCACTTCCTTGCCTGCGAAGATGTAGCTAGTGGGTCCCAGCAGTCAGGGGGGCGAATCATTTTTTTTACCCGGACGCACTTCCTTGCGTGCGAAGATGTAGCTGGTGGGTCCCAGCAGTCAGAGGCAAACGTTTTTTTTTAGAAATACGGTGGCCCGTCCGATGGGTCCCCGTTGTCAGGTGGAGGAATAATTATTTTGCACGTAATAAGGAGGCACTTCCTTGCTGCGGTTGTGGACCCAGTTGTCAGCCTCTCCACGTACAATACAAGTCTGGTGGAAGCCGTTCCTTGACCACGTTGACCACGCCGCGCTGAGAGCACCAGGGCGGTGGATGACGGCGCGGCCTAGGAAGGGGACGACGCGGAGCCGGGGAAGACGCGGCAGTGGATGCCCACGTGTAGATGAGTACGAGGGTTCACTGGTTCGCTGCGGTGTGAGGCTGTCGTCGCCGCAGAATAACAGGGGGTGTGGGTGAGTAGAGGGATGGCCTGGCCAGCGGTGGGAGTAGTAGGGGGCGGTGAGGCCTCCGCCGCATCGCAGCCGGCAACGGGAGGCAGGAGCATGAGGCACGACCGGCGCTGGTTTGGGCGGCTAGAGTAAGAAGACCAGAGGTTGAAGAAGCACTACGGGTGTTGGATGGACATCGTACGGTCACTGGAGCTAGAATCGTGCATACTAACTAAGTTGACAAAGCCCTCCGTCCCCGTCAACTTAGTAGGCCCACAAGTCAGCCTGCCACTATACTGGGTCCCAACTAATAGGGGGAGTATTCATTTTTTTTGTGCGTAATAAGGAGGCACTTCCTTGAGTGCGAAGATATAGCTGGTGGGTCCGAGCTATCAGCGGCGGTAACATTTTTTTTGTGAAATACAAAGGCCCTTTCAGTGGGTCCCTGATGTCAGGTGGAGGAATCATTATTTTGCACGTAATAAGGAGGCATTTCCTTGCGTGCGGCCGTGGACCCAGCTGTCGGCCTCTCCATGTACAGTCCACTTTAGATGCATGTTGGTCGTTAACCACATTGACTAGGCCGCGCCGAGAGCACCAGGGCGGTGGACGATGGCGAGGCCTAGGAATGGAACGACACGGAGGCAGGGAAGACTCAGCAGTTGTTTCCCACGTGGAGGGGAGTACGACTGTACGAGGGTTTACTGGTTCGTCTACCATCGCCAGAGAATAACAACAGGTGTGGGTGAGTAGAGGGATGGCTAGGCCAGAGATGGGAGTACGGTGGAGCGGTGAGGCCTGCGTGGCAGCACAGCCAGCCACGGGGAGGAGGGAGCAGGCAGTCCCGCCGGCACTTGTTTGAGCGGCTGGAGCAGGAAGAGCAGAGATTGAAGAAACACGACGGTCATTCGATGGACATCCAACAGTCACTGCTTGTGCGTCAACCTTTTTTTAGGAAAGCCTCAAATCTGTGGAAAACAGCATACATCCCATCAACCTTTTTTTAGGAAAGCCTCAAATCTTTGCTAATTCTTAAGGTTTTTTTGGAGCCCATATTCTTTTTCTTAGCATTACAGCCCATATTGTGGCCACGGTTAAAAAATTATACAAAATTTTGCATATTTCGGTGCGGTCCGAACTGTTTTTAATCCTGAAATTTTGACTCACATTCAAACTGATTTTAAAAATAAATGTATATCAATATAAAATCCAACAAATTCTCCATGCATAAAAATTAATGTAATTTAAAATCTCGAAATGAAAAAAAAGATATTTGAAACTAATTGCCGATTTGATGTGTTTTAAAAATGTACAACCCATTTCTCATTACTGATAGGCCATTTTCTCGGCTAGCCGAATGAAGATCTCCTCGTCTTGAAAGATTTGCAGCCCAACAGGCCTGACAAAGCGACTTACTTGGCAAATCACAAAAAAAACTGGGCTGTGGCCGTGGACCCAGCTGCCAGCCTCTCCATGTACAGTACTCTTCTGATGGAAGTCGGTCGTTGACCACATTGGCCACCTCGCGCCAAGAGCACTGATGACCCACAAGTATAGGGGATCTATCGTAGTCCTTTCGATAAGTAAGAGTGTCGAACCCAACGAGGAGCAGAAGGAAATGATAAGCGGTTTTCAGCAAGGTATTCTCTGCAAGTACTGAAATAAGTGGTAACAGATAGTTTTGTGATAAGGTAAATTGTAACGAGCAACAAGTAACAAAAGTAAATAAAGTGCAGCAAGGTGGCCTAATCCTTTTTGTAGCAAAGGACAAGCCGGAACAAACTCTTATAATAGGAAAAGTGCTCCCGAGGACACATGGCAATATCGTCAAAGCTAGTTTTCATCACGTTCATATGATTTGCGTTCGATACTTTGATAATTTGATATGTGGGTGGACCGGTGCTTGGTGCTTTTCTTACTTGAACAAGCATCCCACTTATGATTAACCTCTATTGCAAGCATCCACAACTACAACAAAAGTATTAAGGTAAACCAAACCATAGCATGAAACATGTGGATCCAAATCAGCCCCTTACGAAGCAACGCATAAACTAGGGTTTAAGCCTCTGTCACTCTAGCAACCCATCATCTACTTATTACTTCCCAATGCCTTCCTCTAGGCCCAAATAATGGTGAAGTGTTATGTAGTCGACGTTCACATAACACCAGTAGAGGCTAGACAACATACATCTTATCAAAATATCAAACGAATACCAAATTCACATAACTACTAATAGCAAGACTTCTCCGTTGTCCTCAGGAACAAACGTAATTACTCACAAAGCATATTCATGTTCATAATCAGAGGGGTAATAATATGCATATAGGATCTGAACATATGATCGTCCACCAAATAAACCAACTAGCATCAACTACAAGGAGTAATCAACACTACTAGCAACCTACTAGCACCAATCCCGGACTTTGAGAAAAGAATTGGATACAAGAGATGAACTAGGGTTTGGAGATGAGATGGTGCTGGTGAAGATGTTCATGGAGATTGCCCTCTCCTGATGAGAGGAGTGTTGGTGATGACGGTGGTGATGATTTCCCCCTCCCGGAGGGAAGTATCCCCGGCAGAACAGCTCTGCCGGAGCTCTACATTGGTTCTGCCAAGGTTCCGCCTCGTGGCGGCGGAGTCTCGTCCCGAAAAGTTCCTTCTCTTTTTTTCTCATCGAAAGACTTCATATAGGAGAAGATGGGCGTCGGAGAGCCACCAGGGGGGCCACAAGGTAGGGGGCGCGCCCTAGGAGGGGGGCGCGCCCCCCACCGTTGTGAGCAGGGTGTGGGCCCCTTGGGCTTCATCTTTGGCGAGGAATTTTCTTTATTTATTTTAAGATGTTCCGTGGAGTTTCATGACTTTTGGAGTTGCGCAGAATAGGTCTCTAATATTTGCTCCTTTTCCAGCCCAGAATTCGAGCTGCTGGCATTCTCCCTCCTTATGTAAACCTTGTAAAATAAGAGAGAATAGTGATAAGTATTGTGACATAAAGTGAAATAACAGTCCATAATGCAATAAATATCGATATAAAATCATGATGCAAAATGGACGTATCAACTCCCCCAAGCTTAGACCTCGCTTGTCCTCAAGCGAAAAGCCGATAACAATAAATATGTCCTCATGTTTAGAGGTAGAGGCGTCGATAAAAATAAAATACGGACATGAAGGCATCATGATTATTCTCATAACAACAACATATATAGATTTTGTCATATGATTACTTATGTTCAAGTGATGATCTATTCACAATGCAAAAGTATAAATCATAAACCTTATTGGGCTCCGACAAACTATAATCTCAGTCATTGAAGCAATTGCAATTTATCATAACATCGGAAAGAGTCTGTGTTAGAGCTAAAAAGCAAGTCCACATACTCAACTATCATTTAGTCCTTCATAATTGCTAACACTCACGCAATACTTGTGGTTATGAAGTTTTAATCGGACACAGAGAAAGATAGGGGCTTATAGTTTTGCCCCACAACCTTTTACCTCAAGGGTAATGTCAACAATAATAATTCATGCTCCCCTATATCCAATTAGATATATATGTCATGTTCTTTCCAACATGCTGAGCTTTCCAAAGGATAAAATGAAAAAGGAAAGGTGAAGACTACCATTACTCTTGCATAAGGTAGAAGATAATAATAAAAGATAGGCCCTTCGCAGAGGGAAGCAGAGGTTGCCATGCGCTTTTATGGTTGGATGCACAAAATCTCAATGCGAAAGAATGTCACTTTATATTGCCCCTTGTGATATGAACCTTTATTATGCAGTCCGTCGCTTTTATTACTTCCACATCACAAGATCGTATAAAGCTTATTTCTCCCACACCAATCAATCATACATATTTAGAGCAATTTTTATTGCTTTGCACCGATGACAACTTACTTGAAGGATCGTACTCAATCCGTAGGTAGATATGGTGGACTCTCATGGCAAAACTGGTTTAGGGATTTTGGAAGCACAAGTAGTATTTCTACTTGGTGCTGAGAATTTGGCTAGCATGAGGGGGAAAGGCAAGCTCAACAAGTTAGAGGATCCATGACAACATACTTTATCTCAGATATAAGAAAGACATAGCTCATTATGTTGTCTTCCTTGTCCAACATCAACTCTTTAGCATGTCATATTTTCATGAGTGCTCCCAATCATAAAAGATGTCAATGATAATATATCTATATGTGAAAACCTCTCTTTCCTTATTACTTCCTATTAATTGCAACAATGACCAAAGCTATGTCTGCCAACTCCCAACAACTTTTAATCATCATACTCTTTCTATGTGAATTCATTACTCTCAATAAGATCAATATGAACTTTTTGTTTCTTTTTATTCTTTTCTTCTTTCTTTTATTCACCCAAGGTCATGGAAAAATAATCAAGCCCTTGACTCAACACTAATCTTTATTATATATAGCTCACAGACTTGGTTACAAAGAGAGATCATAAAGCAAACTCAGAACTAGATCATGCCATAAACTTTATTCTACTAGATCAAGATACTACTAATAGGATCGAACTAAGAAAAAATGGTAAAGATAGGAGTTGTGATTGTGATACGATACCGGGCACCTCCCCCAAGCTTGGCAGTTGCCAAGGGGAGTGCCCATACCCATGTGATTATATCTCCTTTGTCGGTGAAGAAGGTGGAGGTGACGGATAATCGCACATCGAGCGTAAGAGGTCCTCCAGCTTGAGAATAATGCCCTTGAGTGCGACAATATGCTCCTTCAACAAAATATTTTCTTGTGTGAGATACTTGTTTTGTATACGAGCTAACTCAATCATCTTGAAAGCTTCGATCTCAGTTGGGGTAAGAAGGTTATGATCAAGTTGAAGGATGTATTTTGCTGCCGGAGCTTGATCCTCCGTGGCCTTCTTGATCCTTTCATCCTTGTTGACCCTCGTGGGTTCTTCCCTCTTCAGATCTATCTTCATTAGCCAAGCATCATTGTCACCATTGTTGGAGGAGGGAGACGACATGATGCCTAGCCTGGAAAACCCTGACAGAAAACAGCTCGAAACAAGAACAAAGGAGATTTGCGTGATACGAGAGTCAAAACCTTCCGGAGGTTATATAATGAATTTTTACCGACCAAAATATGTATCATGCAAGAAAATGGAGTCCGGAAGGCACACGAGGTGCTCACGAGGTAGGGGGCGCGCCCAGAGGGGTAGGGCATGCCCACCACCCTCGTGGGGCACTCGTGTCCTTCCCGGACTGCTACTTATTTTTCTATTTTTCTAAATATTCCAAGACGGCCAAATATTGCCTTAAAAATTGTTTTGGAGTCGGTTTACTTACCGTACCACATACCTATTCCTTTTTGGAGTCTGAAACATTCCGGAAAGTGTCCCTTATGTATTCCTTCGGGGTTATGGTTTCAATAATATTGGTTTCAACATTTATGGGATTACCTGAGATATAATGTTTGATCCTTTGACCGTTTACCACCTTCGGATTTGTGCCTTCGAAGTTGTTGATATTTATGGCACCGGAACGATAGACCTCTTCGATAACGTAGGGGCCTTCCCATTTAGAGAGAAGTTTTCCTACAAAAAATCTTAAACGAGAGTTTTATAGCAATACATAATCACCTACATTAAACTCACGCTTTTGTATCCTTTTGTCATGCCATCTTTTAACTTTTTCTTTAAACAACTTGGCATTTTCATAAGCTTGGGTTCTCCATTCATCAAGTGAGCTAATATCAAATAACCTCTTCTCATCGGCAAGTTTAAAATCATAGTTGAGCTCTTTAATAGCCCAATATGCCTTATGTTCTAGTTTGAGAGGTAAGTGACATGCTTTTCCATAAACCATTTTATACGGAGACATACCCATAGGATTTTTATATGAAGTTCTATAAGCCCATAATGCATCATCAAGTTTTTTGGACCAATTCTTTCTAGACCTATTAACAGTCTTTTGCAAAATTAATTTGAGCTCTCTATTGCTCAACACTACATGACCACTAGACTGTGGGTGATAAGGGGATGCAATTCTATGATTAACATCATATTTAGCAAGCATTTTACGGAAGGCACCATGAATAAAGTGTGAACCACCATCAGTCATTAAATATCTAGGGACTCCAAACCTCGTAAAAATAACTTCCTTAAGCATTTTAATAGAAGTGTTATGATCAGCACTACTAGTTGGAATAGCTTCTACCCACTTAGTAATGTAATCAACAGCAACTAAAATATGTGTGTATCCATTAGAGGCAGGAAAAGGTCCCATATAATCAAAGCCCCAAACATCAAACGGTTCAATAACAAGAGAATAATTCATAGGAATTTCTTAACGTCTACTAATATTACCAATTCTTTGACATTCATCACAAGACAAGACAAACTTACGGGCATCCTTGAAGAGAGTAGGCCAATAAAAACCAGATTGCAATACCTTATGTGCAGTTCTATCTCCAGCGTGGTGTCCTCCATAAGCCTCGGAATGACACTTGGTAGGATATGTTCCTGTTCATGCTCAGGTACACAACGTCTAATAACACCATCTACTCCTTCTTTATAAATATGTAGGTCATCCCAAAAGTAATGTCTCAAGTCATAGAAAAACTTTTTCTTTTGCTGGTATGTGAAGCTAGATGGTATAAACTTAGCAACAATATAATTAGCATAATCAACATACCATGGAATACTACGAGAAGTACTTATAACATTTAATTGTTCATTAGGAAAGCTATCATTAATAGGTAGTGGGTCATCAAGAACATTCTCTAACCTAGACAAGTTGTCTGCAACGGGGTTCTCAGCTCCCTTTCTATCAACAATATGCAAATCAAATTCTTGTAGCAAGAGAGCCCATCTAATAAGTCTAGGTTTAGCATCTTTCTTTTCCGTAAGGTATTTAATAGCAGCATGATCAGTGTGAATAGTTACTTTAGAATCAACAATATAAGGTCTGAACTTATCACAAGCAAATACAACTGCTAGAAGCTCTTTTTCAGTAGTAGCATAATTTCTATGAGCATTGTCTAGAGTCTTACTGGCATAATGAATAAAATTTAATTTCTTATCAACTCTTTGCCCTAGAACAGCACCTACAAAATAATCACTAGCATCACACATAATTTCAAAGGGTAAATTCCAATCAGGTGGCTGAACAACAGGTGCAGAGACTAATGCTTTCTTAAGTATTTCAAATGCTTCTACACAATCATCATCAAAGACAAATGGTATATCTTTTTGCAATAAATTAGTCAGAGGCCGAGAAATTTTTGAGAAGTCCTTAATGAACCTCATGTAAAATCCGGCGTGACCAAGGAAACTTCTTATACCTTTGATGTTCTTGGGGCATGGCATCTTTTCAATCGCATCAACCTTGGCTTTATCAACTTCAATACCTCTTTCAGAAACTTTATGCCCCAAGACAATACCTTCATTAACCATAAAGTGGCACTTTTCCCAATTCAAAACAAGATTAGTTTCTTCACATCTCTGCAAAACTCGATCAAGATTTCTCAAGCAATCATCAAAAGAGGAACCATAGACGAAAAAATCGTCCATGAAAACCTCACAAATATTTTCACAAAAGTCAGAGAATATAGCCATCATGCATCTTTGAAAGGTAGCAGGTGCATTACATAAACTAAACGGCATACGTCTATAAGCAAAAGTACCAAAAGGGCAAGTAAAAGTAGTCTTTGATTGATCTCTAGCCGACACAGGTATTTGAGAGAAACCAGAATAACCATCTAGAAAACAATAGTGTGTATGTTTGCATAACCTTTCTAGCATTTGATCAATAAAAGGTAAGGGGTAATGATCTTTCTTAGTAGCTTTATTTAATTTGCGGAAATCAATTATCATCCTATAACCTGTGATAATTCTTTCCGGAATCAATTCATCTTTATCATTAGGAACAACAGTAATACCTCCCTTCTTAGGGACACAATGGGCAGGACTTACCCACTGACTATCAGCAACGGGATAAATTATAACTGCCTCCAGAAGCTTGAGTATTTCTTTTCTTACCACTTCTTTCATTTTAGGATTCGAACGTCGTTGAGGATCACGAACTGGTTTGGCATCTGCTTCCAAATTTATTTTATGTTGACATAGAGTGGGACTAATGCCCTTAAGATCATCAAGAGTATATCCAATAGCAGCACGATGCTTCTTCAGAGTTTTCAATAATCTTTCTTCTTCATGCTCTGAAAGGTTAGCACTAATAATAA
The DNA here is from genome assembly GCF_018294505.1 of Triticum aestivum. Taxonomy (NCBI): domain Eukaryota; kingdom Viridiplantae; phylum Streptophyta; class Magnoliopsida; order Poales; family Poaceae; genus Triticum; species Triticum aestivum. The sequence continues at coordinate 379,871,559 of NC_057797.1, forward strand.
CAGGATATATCTTCTTTTCATCAAGATAAGCATATTTAAGATTATCAGGCAAAGGTTTAAGCTCAAACACGGGATCACCCTTGGGTGGAGGAGGATCCCCTAAAATTTCAACAGGCAAATTGTGTTGCAGAATAGGTTCCTGTTTAAAGAATACTTCATCTATTTCCCTTCTTTCATTCATGAACATATCATTTTCATGGTCTAGCAAATAGTGTTCTAAAGGATCACTAGGAGGTACGGCAATAGAAGCAAGACCAATAATCTCATCCTTACTAGGTAATTCTTCCTCACGATGTTGTTTACTAAATTTAGAGAAATTAAACTCATGAACCATATCATCCAAGCCAATAGTAACAACATTCTTTTCGCAATCTATCCTAGCATTAACAGTGTTCAAGAAGGGTCTACCAAATATAATGCGACAAAAGCTATCTTGCGGAGAAGTAAGAACAAGAAAATCAGCAGGATATTTAGTTTTTCCACACAAGACTTCAACATCTCTAACAATTCCCATTGCTGAAATAGTATCTCTATTGGCAAGTTTAATTGTGACATCAATATCTTCTAATTCAGCAGGTGCAATTTCATGCTTGATTTCTTTATACAAGTCATAAGGTATAACACTAGCACTAGCACCCATATCACATAAGCCATGATAACAATGATCTCCTATTTTAACAGAAATAACAGGCACGCCTACCACTGGTCTATGTTTATCTTTAGCACAAGGTTTAGCAATTCTAGCAGTTTCGCAAACTGAATAACATGCCCATCAATATTATCAGACAAGAGATCTTTAACAATAGCAATATTAGGTTGTACTTTAACTTGCTCAGGAGGTGTATAAGTTCTAATATTGCTTTTATGAACAACACTTGAAGCTTTAGCATGATCCTTTACTCTAACAGGGAAAGGTGGTTTCTCAACATAAGAAGTAGGAACAATAGGATCATTATAAGTGACAGTCTTTTCTTCAACTTTAATAGGTCCAGCTACTTTTACTTCTATGGGAGGATGATATGTAACCACTTCTCCTTAGGGAGATCAACATAAGTACCAAAAGATTCACAGAAAGAAGCTACTATCTCAGAGTCAAGTCCATATTTAGTGCTAAACATATGGAAAATATCGGTGTCCATAAAAGATTTAACACAATCAAACTTAGGTGTCATACCTGACTCCTTACCTTCGTCGAGGTCCCAATCTTCAGAGTTGCGTTTAATTATAGCCAATAAATTCCATCTGAATTCAATAGTCTTCATCATAAAAGAGCCAGCACAAGAAGTATCGAGCATGGTTTGATTATTATGAGAAAGCCGAGCATAAAAACTTTGCATAATTATTTCTCTCGAGAGATCATGATTGGGGCATGAATATAACATTGATTTAAGCCCCCCCCCCAAGCTTGAGCGATGCTTTCTCCTTCGCGAGTCTAGAAATTATATATATAATTGCGATCACGATGAACAAGATGCATAGGTAATACTTTTGATGAAATTCCAATTTCAATCTTTTATAGTTCCATGATCTCATATCATCACATAGCCTATACCATATCAATGTGTCTTCCTTCAAAGATAAAGGGAAGACCTTCTTCTTAGCAACATCATCGGGTACACCTGCAAGCTTAAATAATCCACAAACTTCATCCACATATACTAAGTGCTCATCATGATACTTTGTTCCATCTCCTGTAAAAGGGTTAGCTAGCAGTTTTTCCATCATACCCGAAGGAAATTCAAAAGGAGTTTCATTTTCAATAGGTTCAGTAGGTTGAGGAGCAACTCTTTTCTCTACTGGACGGGGTGAAGATACCCCGAACAAGCCCCTCAGAGAATTACTTTCCATAGTAGCAAGTGACAGTAAATTTCAGCACACTATATAAATTTTTCCTTACCAAATTCCACCTACCAAAGGCGCTACACTCCCCGGCAACGGCGCCAGAGAACAGTCTTGATGACCCACAAGTATAGGGGATCTATCGTAGTCCTTTCGATAAGTAAGAGTGTCAAACCCAACGAGGAGCAAAAGGAAATGATAAGCGGTTTTCAGCAAGGTATTCTCTGTAAGTACTAAAATAAGTGGTAACAGATAGTTTTGTGATAAGGTAAATTGTAACGAGCAACAAGTAAAAAAGGTAAATAAAGTGCAGCAAGGTGGCCTAATCCTTTTTGTAGCAAAGGACAAGCCGGAACAAACTCTTATAATAGGAAAAGCACTCCCGAGGACACATGGGAATATCGTCAAGCTAGTTTTCATCACGTTCATATGATTTGCGTTCGATACTTTGATAATTTGATATGTGGGTGGACCGGTGCTTGGGTGCTGTTCTTACTTGAACAAGCATCCCACTTATGATTAACCTCTATTGCAAGCATCCGCAACTACAACAAAAGTATTAAAGTAAACCTAACCATAGCATGAAACATGTGGATCCTAATCAGGCCCTTACGAAGCAACACATAAACTAGGGTTTAAGCTTCTGTCACTCTAGCAACCCATCATCTACTTATTACTTCCCAGTGCCTTCCTCTAGGCCCAAATAATGGTGAAGTGTTATGTAGTCGACGTTCACATAACACCACTAGAGGCTAGACATCATACATCTTATCAAAATATCAAACGAATACCAAATTCACATGACTACTAATAGCAAGACTTCTCCCTTGTCCTCAGGAACAAACGTAATTACTCAAAAAGCATATTCATGTTCATAATCAGAGGGGTAATAATATGCATATAGGATCTGAACATATGATCTTCCACCAAATAAACCAACTAGCATCAACTACAAGGAGTAATCAACACTACTAGCAACCTACTAGCACCAATCCCGAACTTTGAGACAAGAATTGGATACAAGAGATGAACTAGGGTTTGGAGATGAGATGGTGCTGGTGAAGATGTTCATGGAGATTGCCCTCTCCCGATGAGAGGAGTGTTGGTGATGACGATGGTGATGATTTCCCCCTCCTGGAGGGAAGTATCCCCGGCAGAACAGCTCTGCCGGAGCTCTAGATTGGTTCCGCCAAGGTTCCGCCTCGTGGCGGCGGAGTCTCGTCCCGAAAAGTTCCTTCTCTTTTTTTCTCATCGAAAGACTTCATATAGGAGAAGATGGGCGTCGGAGAGCCACCAGGGGGCCCACGAGGTAGGGGCGTGCCCTAGGAGGGGGGGGCGCCCCCACTCTCGTGAGCAGGGTGTGGGCCCCCTGGCCTTCATCTTTGGCGAGGATTGTTCTTTATTTATTTTAAGATTTTCCGTGGAGTTTCAGGACTTTTGGAGTTGCGCAAAATAGGTCTCTAATATTTGCTCCTTTTCCAGCCCAGAATTCCAGCTGCCGGCATTCTCCCTCCTTATGTAAACCTTGTAAAATAAGAGAGAATAGCCATAAGTATTATGACATAAAGTGAAATATTAGTCCATAATGCAATAAATATCTATATAAAAGCATGATGCAAAATGGATGTATCAAGCACCAAGGCGGTGGACGACGGCGAGGCCTAGGAAGGGGACGACGCGGAGCCGGGGAATACGCGGCAGTGGATGCCCACGCGGAGAGGAGTACAAGGGTTCACTGGTTCGGCTGTGGCGTGAGGCTGTCGTCGCCGCAAAATAACTGGGGGTGTGGGTGAGTAGAGGGATACCCTGGGCCAGCGGTGGGAGTAGTAGGGGGCGGTGAGGCCTCCACGGCATCACAGCCGGCCACGAGATGCAGGAGCACGCGGCATCACCGGCGCTGCTTTGGGCGGCTGGAGCAAGAAGACCAGAGGTTGAAGAAGCACTATGGCCGTTGGATGGACATCGTACGGTCACTAGAGCTAGAATCATTCATATTGACTAAGTTGACAAAGCCCTCCGTCCTCGTCAACTTAGTAGGCCCACAAGTCAGCCACCCACTATGGCAGTTCCGGTAGCGCTGGGGGAAGAATACGAGAGATTGAAGAAGAATGCCGGCCGTTGGATGTAAATCCAATGCCTTCTTAGGCTTCGACCTACTGGCCCACATGTCAGCCAGTCCATTTTTTTAGTCCATTTGGTGGGCTGGGTGAAACAATGATGTAGCATATATGCAGCCCATTTAAACCCCATTTGCATTTTTCTCGAAATCCGCGGACTTGCTGGGCTTGGTGAAAATATCATGTTGGGCTAGACGGAGAAATGTTATAAAAACATAAACACATGATTGCACGTCAGTAAAATCTTTGCAAGCTTATGTACGCAATCACTAGGAGTTAACTTGCCAAGTTATATATAAACAATTATTATTATTATTTTGTAAGAACTTTCAACTTATGAAATAAAATATCATTTTAATTTGATGAGTTAATAGTACGTGGGGTATTATTATTTTTTAGGCTAGACATGGGACAGTTGAGTTGGTTCTAGGGGAAAGTACTGGGAGAAAACTCGGTTTGCATCGAAAAAGAAAGTGGGAGAAAATTCAGAGACCTGCTGGGTCCACCTAAGGAGGGGAATATGTTGGGAGGAAGGAGATTCAAAGCACGACAGCCGAGTGAACTAGTTTTTTTTACGGACAAGTGAACTAGTTTACATACATAAGCAAATAGCCACTAAAAAAGCAACCAGGTTAATGGGTTCTTAAAAGAAATATTTCGGACAAAATAGATAATTATGACACATAGGCTAATGCATGAAACACTCAGATGATGAAGGTGCTTATAAACAGATAAAGTACAACATCTAGACCTTCCTTGCACGCTTGATCATGACGCTGCGGATGTCCGTGTACTCGTCGGTTACGGGAAGCAGACACGCCCTCATGTCCAAGATCCGCCTGTACATGTCGTAGCATGCGTATGCGTCCTTGGCCGCGTAGGTTATGTAGGCTAGATTTAGAGGTACCTCCCACGTGTTCAGGTTGTCTTCTTTCATGTTGGCGTATCAGGGGTCGATGATGGTCTCAGCGAGGTCAACCACGGAGTCCTTCTCCTGCCCGTTGCTGATGATCTTGTATTGTTTCTGGATGTCGACAAGCTTGTTGCACCAGATGGCCAAATCGTCGCGTTCTTCCTTCTCTCCACCGTAGCAAAGGTGCAGTCGGCACTGCCGATGAAACGGGCGAATGCTCCAGAACCTGGTGCAGCCATAGGACTGAGGCGAGGCAGAGCTTCACCGAGTCCGTATCGTTGGTGTACATCACATTCAACTTGGTGCAGCCATAGGACTGAACGGCGAACTCAAAGGGGAACTCCTTGCTGAAGTCCATATCCAGCAGGCTCACCCCTCGGATCGCCATTGGAGTCTCTTCGAGTGAGCGAGTGTGTAGGCGGCGGCAGCAGTTTGTTTTTCAGCTCTTGGGGAACTGGATTCAACAATAAGCTGAGTGTGTATAGGCGACAACAGTTACTACCCCTCCCTCGTCCGCTGCACGCTCGGCAGAAGATGCACCCTCGGCCACACGTCGGTTCACGAGCGGGTCTGTATTGGTACTGTAATAACAGGAGTTAGTGGTCACTTTACTTAAATTTAATTAGCTTTAATAGAAATTTATACTTAAAACAAGCAATGCATTCACTCGTTCTATCAGTGCCACAGGATCAACATGCACAACAATTAGAATTATTATTCTCAGGACGCACACAATCAGCACATTTGTCACACTTTCACAAAGATAATACTACCAAGTTTGAACTGTTTGTTATGGTTGTTGTCCTCTGCATCATCATGCCGTGTTTCCCAGCTTGCAAGATTCAGAACCAACAAATAAGATCCAAATAATAAGTACAACAAAGATGCCTACACATCTCATTGATTCCCAGCTTGCAAGATTTAGAACCAACAAATAAGATTCAAATAATAAGTACAACAAAGATGCCTACACATCTCACTGATTCCCAGCTTGCAAGATTCAGAACCAACCCATTAGAGCCTTTTGATAAAGTGAATATCGGGATTAAATCCATCTTGGCTAGCCATGTCATACAATCGAAGAACTTGGCGAATGCTCTTGACCGTCACAACATCTGTAGTTGAGTATTCATGTTTGCACAGCATGTTTGCACAGCACAAACAAGGAGACAGGAGAGCATGATTTCACTTTAATAGCGGCCTCCTTGAACTCAACCTCCAGCTCTACTTGGATGAGGTCTGCCTGGAGTTCCATGATTCAATTCATGCGCCTTTTTCTGCAGTTCACCTGAAATGAAGCAAAGATTGCATCATTCAGCTAGAAAGAAGTACTTGCTCTTGTGAGCTGGCAGGTTCTTCTTTAGTAGTTGCACTAAAATTGAGGAACATTAAGGTTGGCTGTCCGGCTCATGTAAGGTGCAACTATAATTTTCTTATCCTTTTGTGCAGTTCCACTAAAATAAAGTGCCATTGTGGTGACAGTGACGGCTCCATCTTGTAAAGGCTAATAAAATGTTGCACGAGATTACCAGCAGAACTTGATGGAGATTTTGGAAACTCCAATCACCATTTTGTGCAGTTCCACCAAAATTGAGAGATGTTGCCCACGTGACATTTTAGTTGAACTGCACAAGACACTCATTCCAAAAAAAAAGTGTTTTGTGTAGTTCACCAAAAGGTCACAATAGCAACAAGGTGAAATGGATATTGGAATAGGATTCCCCGAGGGGGAAAGAGAGAGAGGGGGGCCGGCCACCTCTCCTTGTCCTAATAGGACTAGGGGAGGGGGGAGGCGCGCGGCCTACCTTGGGCTGCCCCTTTCTCCTTTCCACTAAAGCCCACTAAGGCCCATACAGCTCCCGGGGGGTTCCGGTAACCTCCCGGTACTCCGGTAAAATCTCGATTTCACCCGGAACACTTCCGATATCCAAACATAGGCTTCCAATATATCAATCTTTATGTCTCGACCATTTCGAGACTCCTCGTCATGTCTGTGATCACATCCGGGACTCCGAACTAACTTCGGTACATCAAAAATGCATAAACTCATAATAACTGTCATCGTAACGTTAAGCGTGCGGACCCTACGGTTCGAGAACAATGCAGACATGACTGAGACACATCTCCGGTCAATAACCAATAGCGGGACCTGGATGCCCATATTGGCTCCTACATATTATATGAAGATCTTTATCGGTCAGACCGCATAACAACATACGTTGTTCCCTTTGTCATCGGTATATTACTTGCCCGAGATTCGATCGTCGGTATCCAATACCTAGTTCAATCTCGTTACCGGCAAGTCTCTTTACTCGTTCCGTAATACATCATCTCACAACTAACACATTAGTTGTAATGCTTGCAAGGCTTATGTGATGTGCATTACCGAGAGGGCCCAGAGATACCTCTCCGACAATCGGAGTGACAAATCCTAATCTCGAAATATGCCAACCCAACATGTACCTTTGGAGACACCTGTAATGCTCCTTTATAATCACCCGGTTATGTTGTGACGTTTGGTAGCACCCAAAGTGTTCCTCTGGCAAACGGGAGTTGGATAATCTCATAGTCATAGGAACATGTATAAGTCATGAAGAAAGCAATAGCAACATACTAAACGATCGGGTGCTAAGCTAATGGAATGGGTCATGTCAATCAGATCATTCAACTAATGTTGTGACCTCGTTAATCAAATAACAACACTTTGTTTATGGTTAGGAAACATAACCATCTTTGATTAACGAGCTAGTCAAGTAGAGGCATACTAGTGACACTCTGTTTGTCTATGTATTCACACATGTATTATGTTTCCGGTTAATACAATTCTAGCATGAATAATAAACATTTATCATGATATAAGGAAATAAATAATAACTTTATTATTGCCTCTAGGGCATATTTCCTTCACTTCTGGCCATCTGACACCGATTGAACTGCTGCATGTCCACCGCGTGCGGGAGGGAGAGTGTGTAGCGAAAGCTTCTCCTAGTCTTGCCAGCCACCACGCTGATGGGCGAGGGAGGGACGCTCCTGCCTTTGCATGTATGACAGGTGGGCCCGATAGGTGTGTGGCCAACCTGTCATACAGCCAAAGGTAGGTGCAGTTAAGTCCGCGAGGGAGAGGATAATCAAACTTCTCATTGATGTACGAGTTGACGCGACACATCAAAGCACTGCACTCGATATATTTCAATAATTTGCATGTGTGACTCCCAGATGCAGAGGCCGGGGGTCATCATCCTCCTTTTCGAGAAAAAACAGACGCATTTGTGAGAGGACGAGTGTGTGCATGCACCTCTTCTCTTCTTGTATAACGTACTACTAAACTCAGAGTACAAGTTTTTGTGGGTGGCACGATGGTGCGTGCGAGAAGTCCCGAGAGATAAGTTTAATGTGTCTGGAAAAAAGACTAGCCTAGAGCTCGCCACACGGCTATTCCTGTCGAACGCCCCATTAACCGTAAGATATGTATACGATGGTGCCAGTTATTGCATGTACACAGCAGTACTCCCTCCTTTCCGGTTTATAGGGCTTAATTCAAAAATCTCACCAACCAAGATGGTGAGTGGTGGAATATTTTTTGTAGTTTGCAAAAGCACCTAATTAATGCTCTTGTTTTTCTCAAAAAATTATGTTTATCAATGCATTAATTGCAATGCATGCATGCATAAAGTACATGCATTGGTCAATTTTCTCTTAATACTTGCATGCAATGATTTAATGCACATTGGAATCTGAACATGAGTTGGGAACAACCAAATTGAGCCTTATAAAATGGAAAAACTAAAATTTTGAGATAAGCCCTATAAAACCAGAAAGGAGAGAGTAGAAAAAGAAGCACTCCATCCGGGAATAGTGCCGCACTTTGAAACTAGAACCGTCAATAAATTTTGAGCTTGCGTCTCGTCACATTCCAAATTACTCCACGCTATATTGAATTGCAAACCTGTTCACACCGATCACAACCTAAACGGTTTCCCACTTAGGAGCATATTAGTACTTGGTTATAAATACTAGTATGCCAAGATGACTGCACATTCCTCCTCAACTCCTCATCCACAAAAACAAACAAGTCATTCAGCATCCTTCACTTGCGTCTGCCATGGCCAGCATGAGTTCTGGGTCGAGAGATTGCCACCAGGGAGAGGCGAGCATGGAAGCGGAAGCACGAGAGATGGCCCGCCTCGCTGTGAGAGCAGCCGACATCTCCCGCCACGCGGAAGTAGCAGCACAGAGGTCCCGCCACGCCGCTGAAGCAACACGGAGGTCCCGCCGCGCCGTCGATGCAGCAGACTGGTCTGGCCGCGCCGCGGAAGAAACAGAGATGTCCCGCCGCGCCACGAATGCAGCAGAGATGTCCCGCCGCGCCGCGGCGGCCTGGGAAAATTTCTCGCGGGCAGGCGACGACTGTTACAGGCGCATGCATGCGATCGTCCATAGCCAGATGGATTAGATCTCCGGCTGGGTGAGGTTGCAGGACGACATGAAAGCCTCGTTTGAATAGGTTACCGGCGTCATCCGACAACTAAGGGAGGGCAATGAGAGGCTCCGGGCCGAGCGCGACCTGCTGAGGGAGAAGATCATCCAAAGTGCAGACCAGTAGGAGGAGACCAGTGCCTTGTTGAAGAGGACTGGCATCATCGTCAAGAAACTTATGGACGAGAATGACATGCTCCGCAACGAGCGCCAAAGGCTGGTGGAGGAATCCGTGGATGTTCTCAAGCAGCGCCTTGAGGACACGAAAGAGCTCATCGCCGCTCACCGCGGAGACTCGTTTCCTGGTTTCTTTTGATGTAATAATCGGTTTAGGATGTGGATTGTGTCGTTGGTTGTGAAATGTTGGGTTCTAGCACGGATGTTTGGCCTTTGTTGGCCTCTTGGGATGTTGCGATTTCAATCTGGTAACTTTTAGTCCTTCGTGTTAGGCTGGAGTTGTGCTGAACTTCTTGTGAATTGTGGTGGTTTTCAGTAATGAAAATCGGAAGGGGCAAGCCCTTCTTTGATCAAAAAAAATTAATCGTCCTTATATATTCATCAGTCTTGCTATAAGTCGCAGTAGATGCTATATAGGTCCGTCAGATCTTACATCAAGATCCGTGCTTTCATATTTTCTTTTTTCTCTCTTAAATCTTAGTCGAGTGAGACATAGCCATGCCATTAAACAGAGGCTCGGGCGCCATTAATGGAGACCTTGGGAGAGAGGTGGACGGTGGATGGAGGTCAAAGGGCTCTCCTCCCGATAAGCACGCGCATGGGTCTAATCACATGCCTCTCGTACTCAAATAGCTACCCTGCACGACGCCTCCTAGCTAATAAAAAATGGGGACGCGTGGCGGCACGTAAATGGTACTAGTAAGTAGAACACCCACGGTTTCAATAATACTTGTGTTTCCGATTGTAAGGTGACAACACTTGTTCCAAAATGACTTTGTTGATTGTTAATGTGTGCGCCTTTGCAAATCGGACTGCAAATTTACCACAGCATGTTGGTGCCATGTCATGGCACCAAGCCAAGTTTCATTACTTTCATGCATGTTTTGGATTTACAGGAATTAAAAAACTAAGTTTTTCAATGTTTCCAACCCAGCCACGACGCCGAAAATTTTGAATTTCATTCCCATTTCTTGCATGGAACCTAGAAATTTACTCGAGGACACACATGTGATTTTTCAACCAACTTTGGTGCACTAGAACATGTTCTTGCATTTCAAATTTGAATTATGCACACAAAGGTGACACATTCCCTCCCAGAACCACGAGCCTTCTTGAGAGAAGCTCCGATTTGCAAGAAGCTTATACCAAATTTTGTTCCTATTCTGCCAATTTTTTTTACCACGGCATGGTACTACCATGACATGACACCATGCCAAGTTTCATGATTTTAAAACCAAGTTTCTCAATGTTCTCGACCGAGCCACGATGCCCAGATGTTTGAATTTTATTCTCATTTTTTGCATGGGACCTACTCCCACCTTCCATCTATATAGGGCCTAATGTCTTTTTTAAGACAGCCTTTGACTATTGACAAGATTAATAGCACATGAGATATATACTATGAAAATTATATTATTGAAAGCTCCTTTGACATACAAATTTGAAGGTATGCTTTGTGTAAGTTGCATGTCATATATTATTGCTCTAACGTTTGGTCAAAGTTAGCCTCGAAAAACACATTAGGACCTATATAGATGGAAGGAGGGAGTAGAAATTCACCCGAGGACACAAATGTGATTTTTTTTCAACCAACTTTGGTGCACGGGAGCATGTGCTTGTAATTCAAATTTGAATTATGCAAATTAAATGACCAAAAACTCAATTAATGTGTAAATAAGGCCAAACGAAGCCGGAATAATTCCAAAATTTAACAGGGCACTCATGTAGTTCTATGTTGCCTTTGTAAATAAACTCAAGGGGGACAACGTATATCGTTTCGCACTCAAAGGTGGCACGTTCCCTCTCAGAACCACGAGCCTTCTTGAGAGAAGCTTCGGTTTGCAAAAGCTTATACCAAAATCTGTTCCTATTCGGCCAATTTTTTTACCACAACATGGTAGTACCATGACATGACATCCATGCCACGTTTCATGATTTTCAGACGTGTTTTGGATTTACAAGAATTTTAAAACCAAGTTTCTCAATGTTCTCGGCCGAGCCATGATGCCCAGATGTTTTAATTTTATTCCCATTTCTTGCATGGGACCTAGAAATTCACCCGAGGACACAAATGTCATTTTTCAACCAACTTTGGTGCACGAAAGCATGTGCTTGTAGTTCAAATTTGACTTATGCACATTAAATGACCAGAAACTCAATTAATGTATAAAAAATGACAAACGAACCCGGAATAATTCCAAAATTTAACAGGGCACTAATGTAGTTCTATGTTGCCTTTGTGGTTCTCTCAACCAAAAATGACAATCGATCCCGGAATAATTCCAAAACTTGTCCCAATTCAGTCAAAAATTATACATATGAAAACAGGGTTTAGATTATCCCAAACATCTCGCTACCTAGACCCATGATGTACTATGATCTGAATTCAACATAAAATGGATACAAATATTTGAATTGGAGAGTGTATGGTACATGTAGTTCATAGCGAAATATGATTACTGCTATATGTATGTTTTTTTTGTTATCAAGATAATATTTAAATTATTGTATAACTTGACAACAATCGTATTCAAATAAGGAAAATTGATTCAAATTTAGTCCATATGGTAGACGACAATATATATGTTCACATGGTGGAGTAAAATGTTCATATATGATGGAAGATCAAAATGTACGACTACATCAATTATAAACCGCAAGGTCACCTAACGATACATTCGAATTCAACATAACGTGGATTCAAAAATTGAAATTCGAGATCATGGCATTTGTAATCATATAAAAAGGGACTTTACTCTTTCTTTGGTGGGAATTGATTTGTTTTTTGTTGTTGTTGAGGGAAGTGCGAATCGATTAGGTACTGTGCAGGGTAATCTTGTTCTCCCGATTTTTTTTTACATTTTTCTTGTAGTTTTTTCAATGGCATCTATAGCAATATAGTAAAAGGGGACATGACTCTCTTGTGTCTTGTATGAATTGTTTTTTTACACGTTAAGTTTGTTCTGCCGAACAAGGAATCCGCACCTTGTTATCCCGAAATTTTCAAGCTCAAGTATCTTTTGTCTCACCTGCTTTGAAACTCCCGCTTCTTCAACCCATGTCGCGCCTTGTTATCCTGAAATTTGGACGCGCGTGAGAACTCCCTCCTCATCTGAAATCGTTCCTGCAACCCAGACACGCGAAATCCCCCTTCTACCCCTCAGCCGGAAATGAAGCTCCATGTCGCGGTGTCAAAACCGGTGGGGGTACGCTGGTAACTTACCCTACATTTCGGACAAGCACATCCTAAGCTTGGCTCCCCTCCCCCTTCGCCCCCCATTCGTACACCGAGGCCACCAAAACTGCGAAACCCGACGCTCCTCCATCGGCCTCCCGACCGCCGCCCAGCCGGAGACTCTTCCCCGACTACGTCGTCAACCACAACAGCTCGCCGTCCCTCATCCACCGCACCAGATGAGGATCCGTTGTCGATCTTGTCGTCCTGCCGGATCAGCCGCCCCGTCCTCCACCTCCAAGGAGCTGCCCCAATGTTCGCCTCGTCTATCGCGCCAGCTCAATCCCCACAGTGCCGTCTTGACCTACCCCACCGGAACCGCAGCACCCTCACGAATTCCTCCGATGAAGCTGAGGCCGACTCGATGCTACCAAGGAGGTTCTGCACTCACCGCTGCATTTTATCTTTTATTCGATCTCACGGGGCTGCCGGTGCTCGATACCGAGCAGACATGGCGTGTCTCCATCGACGGCACCGTCGCCGGCCACATCATCCACAGCATCTCTCCCCCATGTCGTTGCTTCCTCGGCGGTGACTTCCACAACGGCACTAGCTGCAACTGCTCCGGCTCTCACTCGCGTTGTGGCTCTGTTCTTGCTATTGGTCGCGCTGCTGCACTACTCCTGCTTTCGTTCGTGCTGCTGCTCTGCTCTTGCTCTCGCTTGCGCTGCTGCTGTTTCTGCACGACCTCCGGCAGCTACAGGAGTTGCTGCTTTAGCACTCGCTCGCGGTGCTACTGCACGACTTGCTCTCTGCTAGTGTGTTCCCTGCTCGAGCGTCTGCTGACTTAGATCACTGCTTCTCCGCTACTAGTGCTCGAACGCCCTAAACATCTATTGCAATGCTCTGTTACTAGTTTAATCAGTTTCAACAGTAAAATTCAGTTTCGATTGTGAAGTTCATTTTCTTCAGTTAAGTTCAGAGTGAACAATACTTACAGCATCTGTCGGAGTGGCCGTGGCGCGGCTGATGTGTTTTACATCTAGCACTTTTTGTTGATGTATTTTATATCATCTATTGCAGATGATATTAGGGTCCCACTTCAGATTAACGTTGTCTGTCTTGTCATGCTTCAGCCTCGTCGCCGTACACCTTAGCGGAGCTGCTCCAACGACGGAACCGTCCATCACAGTGGAGCAGTACCCTCGGTGCCGTTTCTAGAGGCCTCGGATCTTCTTCCCCGCCTCCGACAGTCACACCAGCATCATCACCATCCTCCACGTCCAACCCAATGATGCTGAGGTCCACAAGGCTATGCCAAAGAGGTTGTACACTCGTCGCATCACTTTGTTTCTCCATTCCTCTGTTCTTCCAATTCATGTGAGCCAAACACCCAGGTTGACTGAATCCTATGTTTCCAAATGCTCTGTTTTGCACATGCATTCCTATCCTATTCCTGTGTTTTTCCTGTCCCTGCATTTATAGAATCCTCCAATTCTAAGGAGCCCTTACAGAGTTACTTCATTTTCAGATAGGCATCAAAGAAAACTATGTGTGTTATGTCCTGCTCCTGCCGTGCTGTCATCCACCCCACCTGAGGTGCACCATCGACAGAAGCATTCACTGCAGCAGAGATCCCCCCTGTAGACTTCCTTTTGCTGCCTCAGATCATCTTGCCCGTTGCTGGCTGCCACGCCAACTGCATTACCATCATCGACTGAGCAGATGAACCTGAGGACTACACAGTTCTGGAAGAGAGGTCGTAGTCTTTCATGTTTGCTTACGTTATACATCGGTTATTATTACCTGCTACTTTATCGTTCAATATTGAGTTTTGAATTGCCCATGGGTCTCATATCGAGCCAGCAACAAATAGTATCTGTCTACTATCTGGTTCATCTGGGGTCTTCTATGTGGTTCATGTTGGGTGGGCAACAAACAATAGATGATCCATTGTCTATGTTTTTAAACTGAAGCTATAATCTACCTTTTATCATTGTTTTGGATCCATCCACTCGTTTGCTACCATCAGTCTTGATTTTTGCATGCACCCCTTAGGCCTTACAAAATCTAACTATTTTTTTATTATGCATGTCAGATATTGTACGCAATCATACTGAACATGTAGAGAAAAAGAGAAGACCGTTGCGTGCGAATATAATGTCATGCAGACGCCGCTCCATGGTGGGCGAAGTGCCCCCCCCCCTCCTGCATTTCCAGATTGTATTCCAGAGGAAGATAACTGTTCAGATGGAGATTCAGAAGAAGACGACCACGCCTTTTTACCACCTGAGGTGTTTGCTCTAACCTGGCATGCTGATGTTGGTCATATCATGCATATGGTGCCTTGCATTGCTTACGTTATACATCTTATATGTCATTAGCTTAGTTTAGATTTGCTTTGTGTGAATGCCACCTGTTTGGTTTCTATATCATACTCCCACCATTCCTAAATATTTGTCTTTTTAGAGATTTCAACAAGTGACTACATACGGAACAAAATGAGTGAATCTACACTCTAAAATATGTCTATATACATCCGTATGTGGTAGTCCATTTGAAATCTCTAAAAAGACAAATATTTAGGAACGGAGGGAGTATATGGGAATTATGCAATGCCATCTTCTTTAGCCAGGCATCATATACGTGAATCATGCAATGCCGTCCTGTTTAGCCAGTCACCGTATATGTGAATTGTATCGTGCCATATTTTTCCATAATGTATTCCATTTGTCAACAATGTTTATACATTCATCTACTCTTCTTGTGCATCAGCCATTTGAGTCGGTCATGGGAAAATCTGGAGTGAAACAAGGTCTTCTGAGCAGTCAGTGCTACCTATCGATGTAGATTTCTTGCTGGTTACATATAGCTCCTCGGAGGAGGATTCAGAGAGAGATGACCAGTCGTATTCCCCCCCGTGGTGCATGCTCTAACTTGGCTAGGTTATATTGCTCATATCATGCATATAGTGTCTTGCATTGCCATGCCATCTTCTTAGATTAGACATGCTTTGTGTGAATGCCTCCTATTTGCTTTCTATATCAGATATGTGAATTATGCAATGCCATGTTTTTCAGCCAGTTATCATATATGTGAATTATGCACCGCCATGGAGCCAGGCATCATATATGTGAATTATCTCATGCCATCTTTTTTTCATTACGTATTCCATATGTCAACAATCTATGTATATTGAACTACTCTTCATGTGTATCAGCCATTTGAGCTGGTTATGGAAAAATCTGGGGTGAAAGCAAGGTCTTCAGAGCAGGCAATGGTACCTATTGAAGCATATATCTCGATGGTTACAGGGAGCTCCTCAGAGGAGGATTCGGAGACAGATGACCAATCCTATATCCCACCTGAGGTGTATGCTCTAAGTTGTAATGTTTATATTTCTCATATGATGCATATGGTGTCTTGCATTGTTTAGTTTAGACATCATATGCACAATATTGAATTCTATCTGCTTAGTTTAGAGATCATACATGCGAGTGCCAGCAGCTTAGTATATGAATCAATTATGTCAATTGTATCATGCCATCCTATATACTTAGACAACATGTATGTGAATTATTTCATCCCAACCTATTTTAGAAAGACATCATATAGTTTTGTCATGTCATCCTGTTTAGGTATTCATCATATGTTGAATTATGCCATTATATCCTGTTAAGTTATCCATCATATATCTGAAACTGTGTCATGCTATCCTGTTTAGTTAGGCATCATATATGTGAAATTGTGTCATGTTGTCATGTTTGGTTAGACAACATATATGTGAATTACCACATCTGTCTATCATACAATGTCTGTACGTTCAATTTCTTTTCTTGTTTATCAGCCATTTGAATTGGAGGGGGTGATGGCAGTATCTAAGGGAGAAAAAACCCGTTCTTCACAAAAGACAGTGCGACCCGTCGATGCAGATAGAACCATGGTTGTACTGGCCCACAAACTAGCCCTACCACACATAATAGAGACTCTTCCAGATTGCACACTTACACCGTTGGGCAGAGAACCAGCTACAACCCATCTAACCGCAACCCCAGCGGATAGTGACCCACTTATAGATGACAAAGAACCATGTCCACCACAGAGTACCCCCACACGAGCAGTTTGTAAAGCTACTGCAGTGCCCAAAGCACGAAGACCACCACTTCTAACCCAAACTCCATGTTTAAAGCAGAAGAGCAATTGTTCTCAGGTCAGATTCCGTAGCTATGGTCCACACTCCTTTGCTATTGCATCACTGTATTTACTCATACCAACTACTTTCGAATTTGAAGGATCCAATTGAAACTCCAATGGCGCAACAGGTATGTTTTAAACCTATTTCTTTAACTGGATTGCTGTTCTAACTTCTTGCTCTATGTTGATTTCAGTTTAAGTTGTATAAATAGTTATGTTCTCATGTGATGCACATTACAAGTGCTGCCAATGCTGTAGTTTCTCACACTTATATTCTGTCTATGCTGTTGTGTCTTAAAAATATATGAGTTGAACTGCATCTCTATCTTGATTAGGGAACATAAACTAGAATTATATGGACAATACAGTGACCATAGTACATAGATATATGTTTGTTTCATGTTGTTATCCTGTCCACCTTACTACTGAATCGGTTTACCAAAATGAGTTTCGTATACTACAAGATAAACATGTGATGTGTCTGCTTGTTTCTCTTGTAGTATGCAAACAGAATATTGGAGAAGAGCACCCCACTATGCAATGGTAGAGAAAGTAATGCAGATAAGGTTCAAGATAGTGAGACAACCCTGTTGGTCTCCAAGAAAGGTGATAAAAACGATCTTGTAGAAAGTGAGAAAACCCCACAGTCCTGCGTTGATGTAGTGTTCGAGTTACTGTCCAGTACCGCTGGCACAAGCTCTTCGAACTTGCTGCCTGAATCACTTCGGCTCCTTCAGTCTCAGCTACAAGCTGAAAGGCATCAGTCAGCTGTGTTGTGGCAAAGGACTGAGGAAGTCCCTGCATAATTCATATGCGTACTTTCTTTTGCAACAGCAAGCGCTGGAGGATTTAAGCACCAAACAAGAGAAAGTTAATAAGCTTGCTAAGCATCTTGCCAGCATTGTGGGTACCCAAGATATTGTTTCTTGAACTCTTCTGAAGTGTTTTCAGTTCTGGACTTGTTTTGCTTCAGTGTTTATATGCTGCTTTGTTCCCTATATTTGCACTGGTGGCGAACTTTGATGCCCAGTGGATGTAATATGTGTAATAGCTGTGATAGCCTAGCATAAGTTGCTTGCTTATTTATTTCCTTGTTGTCTTGTTTATTTGTTTGCTTGTAGTCAGTGCAGTTCTTTTTCCGTGGTTTGCTAGTGGCTGCAATAACCTATTTTTTAAAACTAGGCCACAATAACCATGGGCTAATATTTACTGTAGTGACACTGGGCCTCCTACGGGCCGTAGAAACAATGGGCCTTCTACGGGCCGTAGAAATAGTAGGCCTTCTACGGGCCGTAGAAACAATGGGCCTTCTACGGGCCATAGAAACAATGGGCCTTCTGTGGGTCGTATCATCAATGGGCCTTATACGGGCCGTATGATCGATTGGCCAAACATGGGCCAATAACAGGCCGCATTATGGCCGTAAACGGGCTAGAGTTGGAATCGTTCATTCATGGGCCGACCATAACGGGCCATCGTTAATAGGCCGTATTTGATGACGCTATGAAAACGGCCCAACGTATTAACGGACCAGAAATGGGCCGACTGTAACCACGGGCTGAATTTGGCCCACAAGCAGAAAATGACAGTAACGGGCCGTAAGTAAACGAATGCTGGAAATGAGCCCAAGAATAAATGGGCTCTGAGAAGGCCGAAAGATAACATGGGCTAGAAGCGGCCCAACGGAATAACGGGATGTTAATGGGTATAAAGTGATACACTGTTCATTACGGGCCAGTTTCACCACGGGCCGTTAATGGGTGTAAAGTGATACACTGTTCATTACGGGCCAGTTTCACCACGGGCCGTTAATAGGCCAAGAGTTACATAGGGCCTCATATGGGCCGAAAGACGTCATGGGCCATACATGGGCCAGAAGTGAAAACGGGCCGGAATCATATTGGATAGCCCAAATGACGCTACTGGGTCTAATTCGGATAGGGCATAACGGGCCTTGGGTTAGCGGGCTGTAAATGGGCTATATGCGAACAGGCCGTTAACAGGCTTTCCATTGGCCGGCCCGCCACCTTTTGACCAAGTCAAACGGGCTGGCCTTTTCACAGGAATGGGCCTCTGTTGGGCCGTGCCACGTGTCGACGTATCATAGGCGCCTTCTGTCCAATGACTGGATGACATCTGTCCGAACGATGAGCCAACACGTGTTTCCTCCAGCCAGTGATGATTTTACACGTGGAAAATCCCCATTGGTCGGGGCTGTTAATGGGTTATCGGATCCAAAACCCGAACCGATAGCTTAACGGCGTTCCGTTACGGTGGATGCCACGTGTCGGTCACCCTTGACGAAAGAACTTCTGTGACGCGCGATTTATCGTCATGGAAGTGCACACTTCCATGATGATAATTTTGGTAATGTCATGGAACACTTCTACGACAGCACAGGTATGACTATCTTGATTCTGTCATAAAATCGTCATGGATGTAAATGCATGACAAAAAATGCGACCTACTGTGACACACGTATCATCACGAAAGTGTACTTTTTTTGTAGTGAGCAGGGTGGGAGGCACACCTACCCCATGGGTGCGCCCTCCTGCCTCGTGGCCACCTCGCGGAGTTCCAGACTTCAACTCCAAGTCTTCTAGATTGCTTTCGTTCCAAGAAAGATCATCGCGAAGGTTTCATTCCATTTGGTATTCCTTTTCTTCAAAAACACTGAAATAGGCAAAAAAAATGCTGGCACTGGGCCTTCGGTTAATGGGTTAGTCCTGAAAGTAATATAAAAGAGCATATTAAAACCCATTAAACATCCAAAACAGATAATATAATAGCATGGAACAATCAAAAATTAAAGATACGTTGGAAACGTATCAAGCATCCCCAAGCTTAATTCCCGCTCGTCCTCGGGTAGGTAAATGATAAAAACAGAATTTTTGATGTGGAATGCTACCTAACATATTTTTCAATGTAATTTTCTTTATTGTGGCATGAATGTTCAGATCTGAAAGATTCAAGACAAAAGTTTAACATTGACATAAAATGAATAATACTTCAAGCATACTAACAAAGCAATTATGTCTTCTCAAAATAACATAGCCAAAGAAAGCTCATCCCTACAAAATCATATAGTTTGGCTACGCTTCATTTTCGTCGCACAAAATGCTCCAATCATGCCCAGCCCCGATGACAAGCCAAGCAATTGTTTCATAATTTTTTATTCTCAAAATTTTTCAACTTTCACGCAATATATAAGCGCGAGCCATGGACATAGCACTATAGGTGGAGTAGAATGGTGATTGTGGAGAAGACAAAAAGAGGAAGATAGTCTCACATCAACTAGGTGTAGCAATGGGCTATGGAGATGCCCATTAATAGATATCAATGTGAGTGAGTAGGGATTGCCATGCAACGGATGCACTAGAGCTATAAGTGTATGAAAGCTCAACAAAAGAAACTAAGTGGGTGTGCATCCAACTTGCTTGCTCACGAAGACCTAGGGAAATTTGAAGAAGCCCATCATTGGAATATACAAGCCAAGTTCTATAATTAAAAATTCCCACTACTATATGAAAGTGACAACATAAGAGACTCTCTATCATGAAGATCATGGTGCTACTTTGAAGCACAAGTGTGGAAAAAGGGTAGTAACATTGTCCCTTCTCTCTTTTTCTATCATTTTTTTGGGCCTTCTCCTTCTTTTGGCCTCTTTTTTTCATCCGGAGTGCCATCCCGACTTGTGGGGGAATCATAGTCTCCATCATCCTTTCCTCACATGGGACAATGCTCTAATAATTAAGATCATCACACTTTTATTTACATACAACTCAAGAATTACAACTCGATACTTAGAACAAAATATGACTCTGTGTGAATGCCTCTGGCGGTGTATCGGGATGGGCAATGAATAAAGAGTGACATTTATGAAAAATCATGAATGGTGGCCACGCCACAAATATGATGTCAACTGCATGATCATGCAAAGCAATATGACTATGATGAAGCATGTCATAATAAACGGAATGGTGGAATATTGCATGGTAATATATCTCAGAATGGCTATGGAAATGTCATTATAGGTAGGTATGGTGGCTATTTTGAGGAAGGTAAATGATGGGTTTAAGGTACCGGCGAAATTTGTGCGGCACAAGAGAGGCTGGCAATGGTGGAAGGGTGAGAGTGTGTATAATCCATGGACTCAACATTAGTCATAAAGAACTCACATACTTATTGCAAAAATCTACAAGTCATCAAAACCAAGCACTACGTGCATGCTCCTAGGGGGGTAGATTTGTAGGAAAAGACCATCGCTCGTCCACGACCACCACTCATAAGGAAGGCAATCAAAGAAACACCTCATGCTTCAAATTTTTCACAGAACGGTTACCATACGTGCATGCTACGGGACTTGCAAACCTCAACACAAGTATTTCTCAATTTCACAATTACTCAACTAGCACGACTCTAATATGACCATCTTCCTTTCTTAAAACAATCATCAAGTATCAAACTTCTCATAGTATGTTCAGCCACCATAATTGCTTAGTGCTTGCTGCAACTCCACCTCATTACCACATCGTACGCTTAAGCTTAAATAGTCTTGATCTTGTGGGTTTTAAGATTGTTGAGTCCTCGTGACTCAGGGATACTTCCAAAACAGTTGCAGGTGCCGATGATACGGGTGCAGGTGATGCTACCAAACTCAAGTGGGAGTTCGACGAGGACCTTGGCCGTTACTACGTGTCTTTTCCTGATGATCAGTAGTGGTGCCCAGTTTGGACAATCAGGGATCTAGCATTTGGGGTTATCTTCTTTTTATTTGGATTTGACCGTAGTTGGTCTATGTGTGTATTTTGGATGATGTATGGTTTATTTAAGTATTATGTGACATGGCGATTGTAAGCCAACTCTATTTATGCCTTCTGTGTTCATTACATGGGATGTTGTGAAGAGGACCCTTCTTGTGACAAAATCACTATGCGGTTATGCCTCTAAGTCGTGCCTTGACACGCGGGAGATGTAGCTCCATCCTGGGCGTTACAAGTTGGTAATCAGTGCCATCCCCGACTTAGGAGCCTCCTGCGTGATCGAATCGCTAATATTGTTGAGTCTAGAACAAAAATGTTTTGAGTCTTAGGATTATATATATCGGAGAGTAGGATTCTTTTTACTCCTCAGTCCCTTCATCGCTCTGGTGAGGCCTCCTGACGTAGATGTTTTGACTCTCCTCTCCTTAGTTTTCACTAAAAAAATAGGGTCACGAGGGTATCTTGGAATCGTATGATATTCTTGTGACGAGAACATTGTTCTTAGTGCCTCATGACATTTAGGAGTTGTGGCAGTGACCCGGGGAGTTGAGCTCTGATGTGTTGTCGTCACAATTTTATCGTTGCAGTTCTGGAATACATGAGTTTGCCGACATCGAAAATCTCTTTTATGCAGCTAGTGGTGAGATAACCTCGACGCCACCCAGTACTGGGGCTGGAGTTCGGGAGTATTGCCATACCTCGTATAATGGATGCTTTTCGAAGGTTGAGGTACACGATTTCCATAGTTTTCTTGGTTATGTGTTGACGGATGGATACAGTTGGAGTGTAGGGCTTGTTAGTTGTGTGATATGTATTGTGGCTCCCTGTATCCCCAACACCAGATTGCATAACCAGAAAGTTTTGGGATTTTACAGGTGGGATTTCAAGTAGATATTAGTATTTCTTCCCGCAGATATTTGGTTTGTGATTGGGTAATCATTACCACATATTTGTTCCAGTCGTACATTGTTGTTTCATTCATCAACCTTCATCTAAGTGGCTTTTCACCTTAATGGACGTGTGATGTTAACTTTGGAATTCATTCGTTCATCCTTGTTCGAATGTTTATTGTGAAGACTATAAGTTGCAATTTAAACCCGTTGATTCAGCTTGTCTATCTCTCTATCATGGTTCTAACAGATGTCACCCTCTTCAGGATGGCTCGTCCAACCCGTCTGAATCCACAACGCAACAATGGGGAACAGTCGAACCCTCTGCCTTTGCCACCTCCTCCGCCTCCGGAGGCATGGCAAGCTGTCATGGCAGCCACCAACGCCAACACCCATATGCTTTTGCAACTCTTGCAAGAGCGCAACCAAGGTCAAGGCAACCAAGGAAATCAAGGTCAAGGGCAATTCAACAATCAGCCTCAGTTTGCTACCCTCAACCAGTTCCTTGCAAGTCAGCCAAAGTCTTTCAACTACTGTGCCGATGCCACGTACACCGATGATTGGCTCGTGGACATCAACAAGCATTTTGAATGTAGCAATGTCAGGCCTGAGAACTAAGTCAAGTTTGCTTATTTTCAACTCAAGGACCAAGCAGCCGATTGGTGTCAGCAATACAAAGATTCTAGAGGAGTTCGAGTGATTACCTGGGATGACTTCTGCCGGGATTTCAAAGCTCACCACATTCCAACAAGTGTTGTTGAGAGCAAGCGTGAAGAATTCCGCAATCTCAAGCAAGGAAGCATGTCCGTGTATCAATCCAACATCCAGTTTCAGAAACTTGTCGGCTTCGCTAAACAAGACGTTCCTGATGAAAATAGCATGATCTATCACTTCAGGTGTGGCCTCAGAGAAGATCTGCAGTTAGTGCTTGTTCTTCTGGAGCCTACTAAGTTCAATCAATTCTACAACATGGCCCTCAAGCAAGAAGGTGCTCAGCTCAAGTGTGAGGCTTCAAAGAATAGAATCAGGGATGCAGTTCAGTCTTCTTCTTCCTAACAAGTGGAAGCTAAGCAACAGAATTTCTGGCTTCCTCCGCCCCCTTCGTTTCATCGGCCCTACCAGCAGAAGAACTCAGGTGGCCGTGGATCTTCCCACCCATCCAACCCAGGCTATCACAACAAGTCTCAGACTCAAGCTCCGTGGGCAGGTGCTCCTCCTCCTTATCATCGCCCGCTTTCAGAGGTCACTTGCCACAGGTGTGGGTTGAAAGGGCATTACTCAAACAAGTGCACCCAGAAGCGCCTTCCGCCTCCTCCTCCGGTTAGGTCAGCAAGCAATGTAGTCATTAAGCAAAATCCAAAGCATGCAAAGGTGAACATGTTGAACGCAGCTCAAGCAGAGGATTCTTTAGATGTGATCATGGGTAATCTCTTGGTTAACTCTATTCCTGCCAAACTTTTATTCGATACTAGTGCATCACATTGTTTCATGTCAAGAGACGATTTGTTGCGAAGCATGATTTCATTTAGGAGATGTTGAGAAAACCCATGGGAGTTGTTTCTCAGGGCTCTTCTATGAGGTCTACCACGATAATTCCGGATGTTACTATCAAGATGGGCAATTATAAATTCCTGGCTTCCCCATTTTTTCTTGGTGACTATGATATTGATCTAATTCTTGGAATGGACTGGCTTTCTCAACACAAGGCTCAACTTGATTGTGCTACCAGGGAAATTCAATTGACACACTCTTCTAAGGATGTGATCATCTATGCTGCTCGGGACGAGACCATTCGATTATTCTCTCTCAATGAGAAGGGCGAGTCGGATGCAATTTCCCAGATTCCAGTTGTTTATGAGTACCAAGATATCTTTCCAGAAGAGCTTCCGGGTATGCCTCCTCACCGACGAGTTGAGTTCGTTATCGATCTTGAGCCTGGTACTGAACCCGTTTGCAAATGTCCATGCAAGCTTGGACCAAAGGACCTGAAGGAATTGAAGAAATAGCTTGATGAACAAGAGCGTCTGGGTCTGATCAAACCGAGTTCATCTCCGTGGGGTTGTGGTGTTCTTTTTGTCCAGAAGAAGGATGACACGGACCGACTATGCGTCGATTACCGTCCATTGAGCAAGAAGACAATCAATAACAAGTATCCACTTCCCAGCATCGATGAGCTAGCGAGCAACTTAAAGGTGCAAAAGTGTTCTCCAAGCTTGACCTCCATATGGGTTATCATCAGATTCGCATTTGTGAACAAGATATTCCCAAGATAGCATTCAGAACAAGTTTTGGTTCTTATGAATGTACTGTCATGTCTTTCGGCCTTGTCAATGCTCCTCCAACGTTTCCTTGCACGATGAGCTTCATCTTCAACCCCTACACTAATGAATTAATCCTAGTGTATCTCGATGATATCTTGGTCTTCTCCAAGAATAAGAAGGATCATGACAAGCATTTGCGATTGGTGCTCGACAAGCTCAGAGAGTATCAATTCTATGCAAAGTTTTCAAAATGTGAGTTTTGGCTTGAGGAGGTTCTTTACCTTGGTCATATCATCTCCGCCAAGGGCATTGCTGTTAATCCGGAGAAGGTTTCTGCAATTGTGAATTGGGAGCCTCCTCAGAATGTCAAGCAGCTCCGTAGTTTCCTTGGTCTTCCAAGCTATTGCTGAAGATTCGTTGAGAATTTCTCAAAGATTGCAAAATCTCTTTCAAACCTCCTCCAGAAGCATGTCAAGTATGTCTGGACACCTGAGTGTGACGTTGCTTTCAACACTCTCAAAGAGAAAGCTAGTATCAGCTCCTGTTTTGACTCCTCCTGATGAATCCAAGCGATTCGAAGTTTTCTGTGATGCCTCATTGCAAGGTCTCGGCACTGTGTTAAAGCAAGAGAAGAAAGTTGTGGCTTATACCTCTCATAAGTTGAAGCCCGATGAAAGGAACTACCCCACTCACGATCTTGAGTTGGCGGTAGTTGTCCATGCATTAATAACATGGAGACATCTCTTGTTGGGAAGGCAAGTGGACATTTTCACCGATCACAAGAGCCTCTAATATATCTTCACTCAACCCGACCTCAACCTCAGACAAACTCGTTGGGTCCAAATGATTCAAGAGTATAATCCAAGTATTGAATATACTCCAGGCAAGGTGAATGTGATTGCAGATGCTTTGAGTAGAAAGGCTTACTGCAATAGCTTAATTCTCAAGCCATTCCAACTTGATCTTTGTGAAGCTTTCCGTAAGATCAACCTCCAAGTTGTTCCTCAATGTTTTCTTGCCAACCTTCAAGTCACTCCTACTTTGGAAGATCAAATTCGTGAGGCACAACTCCTTGATACCATGGTGAAGAAGGTGAAGCACGGTATTGCCAAGAGCAAATCCAAATACAAGTGCTATCACATTGATGACAAAGAAACTTTATTCTTTGACGACCGGATTGTGGTTCCTAAAGGTAATATAAGGAAGGTCATAATGAACGAAGTGCACAATTCTTTACTTTCCATTCATCCAGGCAGTTCGAAGATGTACCATGACCTCAAGTAGTCGTATTGGTGGACTCGAATGAAGCGAAAGATTGCTCAATTCGTGAATGAATGTGATGTCTACCGAAGGGTGAAAGCAGAACACCAACGACCAGCTGGTCTCCTCCAACCTCTTCCTATTCCAGAATGGAAGTTTGATCATACCGAAATGGACTTTGTCACTGGATTTCCCAAGTCCAATCATGGGAATGATGCTATTTTCATTGTCATTGACAAGCTTACAAATGTGGCTCATTTCCTTCCAATCGAAGAATCTATCACAGCAGCTCAGTTGGTAGAGCTATACACCTCCAGAATTGTCTCATTTCACGGTATTCTGCAATTGATCTCTTAAGACCGCGGAAGCATTTTCACATCTAAGTTCTGGTACTCCTTCCAGAAGGCCATGGGAACCAACATTCGCTTCAGCACGGCTTTTCATCCTCAAACTAGTGGCCAAGTCAAGCGAGTCAATCAAATTCTCGAACATATGCTTAGAGTTTGTGTCATCTCTTTCGGTATGAAGTGGGAAGATTGTCTCCCATATGTCGAGTTCTCCTAGAACAACAGTTTCCAAGCGAGTTCGGGCAAGGCCCCATTCGAAATTCTCTATGGCAGAAAGTGTCATACTCCTCTCAATTGGTCCGAGACTGGTGAACGCCAACTTCTTGGCAATGACTTGATCACAGAAGCTGAAGAAATATGTAAAGTCATCCGTGAAAATCTCAAAGCCGCGCAATCGCGTCAGAAGAGTTACTATGATAGCAAGCATCGTGACTTGGCTTTGGAAATGGGAGACCATGTCTGCCTCCGCGTCTCTCCAATGAAAGGCACTTGTCACTTTGGTATCAAAGGGAAGCTTGCCCCGAGATATGTGGGTCCTTTCAAGATCATTGGCAAAAGAGGCGACCTCGCCTATCAACTCGAGCTTCCGTCCAACTTCGCAAATGTGCATGATGTGTTTCATGTGTCACAGCTTCGCAAGTGCTTCAAGACCCCCGAGCGCACTATCAACTTCGAAGAGATTGATCTCCAAGAAGATTTCTCTTATCATGAACATCCCGTTGCCATTCTTGAAGAAACCGAGCGCAAAACTCACAACAAGTCAATCAAATTCCTGAAAGTTAAATGGTCACATCATTCTGACCGTGAAGCCACCTAGGAGTGCGAGGATCACCTCCGTTCTGAATATCCGGAGTTCTTTCGGTCCTAGATCTCGGGAAGAGATCCTCTTGTATTGCTGGAGTGTTGTAACACCACGGATGTAACTTTCCTTATATGTAACTCCAACTCTTGCCATTTCCGACTTTGTGATATGATATTCCCTTCGTGGTTGAGTTTTGTCTTTCATTTTGCATTTTGTTCATGTCATGCATTTCATCTCATGTCATCATGTGCATCTCATTTGCATTCGTGTTCGTCTCATGCATCCGGTCATTTTCCCCGTTGTCCGTTTCGCAATCCAACACCCCCACATGCACCGTTGCACCCCTCAAATCTCGTTTCGTGAGGGGAATAAAAACGTTCTCGGAATGGGTCGAGATTTGTCGAGTGGCCTTGGTACATCACCGGTAGGCCGCCTATCAAATTTCATTCCATTTGGAGGTTGTTCGATGCCCCAAAGGTTAACCGGGTAACCGCAAAAGCCTCGCTATTGTTGCAGCCCAACACCCCTCCAAAATAGCCCACTAACCCATCTAAACCCCCTCCATGCTCTCCGTTGTTGGATCGCGATCGTGTGGGCGAAAACCGCACCTCATTTGGACTCTCCTAGCTCCCCTACCTATAAAAAAGTCATCTTCCCCCGAAATTTCAGCAAACCCTAGTCCATCTCCCTCCTCCCGCAGCCGGACACGTCCGCCGCCGCCCTTGACCAATCAGGCCCCGCCACGTCGCCTCCCTCGAGCCCACATCACCGCGCAACGCCCGCCGGCCCGCCGGGCTCAAGAGGGGCCCTCCCGGCCCGAAGCCGCCCGCCGCTGCCTGCCTCCCGGCCCGCATCTCCGCGCCTGCCACCGCATGTCGTCCCCGCCGCCCGAGCTCGCCGCACCACAGCCGCCCTTCGCTGCCTTGCACGGCTGCCACCGCGCGCAGCCACCATCGCGTTGCCCCGTGCCGCGCTTCATCGCCGCCCACTCCATCGCCACCGGCCACAGCTCCGCCGCCCGGAGCGCTCCTTTGCCGGCGCCCCGCTCCCTCCACTGCCGGAGCTCGCCCACGCCTCCCCGCCGCCTCGCCGGAGTCGTCGCCGGTCCGGATACACCCGAAGATGGATCATATCCACCAAGTCGGCGAACCAAACGCCGTCCCCGACTCGGACATCCTCGTCCCTGTATGTCTCCATCTCGATTTCATCCGAGGGGTATATTTTTTTCCAAGTCCTGGAGAGTCTCAACATCATGTGCCCCTATTCATCATGCTATATCTCCATGCATGTAACTCCGATTTGCGCATATGATATATCAAAATGTTCGTATCGTGATGCTCTTCATGTTAGTGTCATCTGCGTGCATGTTACTATCCATATTGATGCCCTAATCATTGTTTCAAAACTGCTATATGATGTTGTATGCTGGAGTTTATCAGAACTTGATGATTTGTTATTTTCATTGAATTTGGTGTGTGCATCCTATGAGCATGGTGTCTACATGTTTTATGAGCTCCATCATGCCTTCTTGATAGTGGTGCAAGCCTTGTATTTTTATGATCTATATGGTGACTAGCACAAGCATGCAAAGTAGGCTTCATAATGTTGTTGATGTCAGACACTTAGTTATTTTTCCAAGTCCTTTTCCTGTTACATTTTGATGGTATGTGAACTTGACGCTACCAGTAGATCCATGCACATTTTGAGTTAGTACAGTAAGAGTGTTTTGAAGATGTGGTCTTGCTATAGCCATTCATGCCTCTGGTTGTAATTATGGAGTAGTCTATCTTGTCATTACCATGCTCTACTTTTGCTAAATATTGTTGTTGGCAGATTGTTAACATGAGATTCAGTTTTGCCATGTGTTTTGCTAGTGTTCCATGCACCCTATGAACTTGATCTTGCCATGCTTAGCTTCATGAATATGTCTACTTACTGTTGATTACCTTGTGATGCCATGAAATGCTTTGTGGTGAGTGGCTTGAGCTTACAAAGTTGCTATCATGAATCTGTTTCTGCCATGTCATGTTCTTCTAAGTCTGAAACTGATCATATAACTTGCTAAGTTTGCATGGGTGCTACCATCTTGTGCATGCATCTTTGGGTAAAGTTCAGTAAGGAACGTTTGTTCTATGTCTTTAGTACTAGCATGACATGGCTTTGTTTGGCATAATATGTTCCTGTAGCATGTTGTTTGCTAGCTCTAAACATTGCTATATTATGTTGTTTTTGCCATGTTCAGTATTTTCACTGTCTGTGAATCTGTTATGATTTGCATTTTTCCCATGCTATTTAATCTTGTTCTAGTGAGTTCTAGCAGGACCTCGGTGTTCATGATTTGTAGAGCTTCACCTGTACTTCAATGCCATGTGCTTTCTTGCTATGTTACATTGCTATAGCATAGTTTCACGTTGCATTGTAAGTGCTATGATGCTATTAATCACAGATTTGCATCATTCTTGTTTTGCTTGTCATTTGCAAACCATGCATCCGTTTCCGGTGATCCTTATATCGAGTTCGACCGAAATCACCCCATCTTTCCGGCGACATACTTGGTTTACCAAGTTGATCCCTTGTTCATATTTTCCCTTCCGAAGTACCCATATGCATTGCATGTCATATCTTGCACTCCATGCCATGTCTTGCATCATGTTGCTTGTGCATTGCACCGTGATTGATTGTTGTTTCGTTGCTTGTGTTCTTGCTTTGGGTAGATCCGAGAGACAAGTTCGTGAACGAGGAACCTATTGAGTACGCTAACGAGGAGCAAGCTTTCGACAACTCTGAGAACTTTGCAGGCAAGATGATCATTACCCTCGATATCACTTCTATATTTTCTTGCTAGTTATTCGTTCTATCGCTATGTCGCGCTACCTACCACTTGGTTATCATGCCTCCCATATTGCCATGTCAAGCCTCTGACCCACCTTCCTAGCAAACCGTTGTTTGGCTAAGTTACCGCTTTTGCTCAGTCCCTCTTATAGCATTGCTAGTTGCAGGTGCCTTGCAGGTTGTTTCATGTTGGAACATGGATATGTTGGGATATCACAATATCTCTTATTTAATTAATGCATCCATATACTTGGTAAAGGGTGGAAGGCTGGGCCTTTTGCTTGGTGTTTTGTTTCACTATTGCCGCCTTAGTTTCCGTCATACCGGTGTTATATTCCTTGATTTTGCATCCCTAACATGATGAGGGTTTATGGGCGCCTCTTGATAGTTTGCTTTGAATAAAAATCCTCCAGCAAGGCCCAACCTTGGTTTTACCATTTTCCTAATAACAACTAAAACTTGCATAGGGGCTTTTCGGGCCCCGTGGACTTAATCAACCCCCCCCCCCCCCGAGGCCAGTGCTCGACATGAGTGTTGGTCCAAAGTAGAGCACCGTGCGGGACCGTCCCTTGGCAACTTGGGTTATGTTAGTATCTATACACTTAGCTCATCCGGTGTACCCTGAGAACGAGATCGCGCTACTCCTATCAGGCTAGGTCGGTGCATCGAGAGGTCTTGCTGGACTAGTTTTACCTTTGTCGAAATATCTTGTGCACCGGGATTCCAAGTCTGATCGGAGGGTCCCGCGATGGAGGATTGTCTCCGTGGATCGTGAGCTTGTCATGGGGTGAGTTGGGACACCCGTGCAGGGTTTAAATTTTTGAGAGTCGTGCCCGCGGTTATCTGGCAGATGGGAATTTTCTAATATCCAGTTGTACAGAACTTGTCACTTGACTTAGTTAATAGACACCAACCGCGTGTGTAACCGTGATGGTCACTTTCCGATGAGGTTCGGGAAGTGAACACACTGGGGTTATGTTTGAACATAAGTAGTTCGGGATCACTTCTTGATCGCTTCTAGCTTTTTGACCGTTGCGTAGTTACTCTTCTTACTCTTGTACTCGTATGTTTAGCCACCATAATTGCTTAGTGCTTGCTGCAGCTCCACCCCATTACCACATCCTACCCTTAAGCTTAAATAGTCTTGATCTCGCGGGTTTTGAGATTGCCGAGTCCTCATGACTCACAGATACTTCCAAAACAGTTGCAGGTGCCGATAATACCGATGCAGGTGATGCTACCAAACTCAAGTGGGAGTTCGACGAGGACCTTGGCCATTACTACGTGTCTTTTCCTGATGATCAGTAGTGGTGCCCAGTTGGGACGATCAGGGAACTAGCATTTGGGGTTATGTTCTTTTAATTTGGATTTGACCGTAGTCGGTCTATGTGTGTATTTTGGATGATGTATGAATTATTTAAGTATTGTGTGACGTGGCGATTGTAAGCCAACTCTATTTATCCCTTTCTTGTTCATTACATGGGATGTTGTGAAGATGACCATTCTTGCGACAAAACCACTATGTGATTATGCCTCTAAGTCGTGCCTCGACATGTGGGAGATATAGCCGCATCGTGGGCGTTACAGGTATCTCACACACTCACTCTCTGATTATGTCTATGTATCTCCACGTTACACAACACAAAGCCCCATGTACATGTCTCTCTCTATCCTCCACACACAGGGACACAAAGAATCTCTTATCATTGCCTCAATCTCTACACATATCACACACGCACACTGTCTCTCTCTCTCGCACACAAGCTCAACAAAGGTTTTCCTGTGAATAACTTACCATCTATTCATCAACAGTCGTGGCAGTACGACAAACACGAGATGTGAAAAAGAATAAATATATAGGTGCGTAGACCACCTAGTATGACTACTACGACTAGAGAAAGCCGAAAGTGCGACGTCGTCACCCCCTCCATATCGGCGACGGGGAAACCTTTGTTTTGCACAGTCGAGAAGTCATTGTGCTAAGGCCCCACATGCTGAGCCGTTGAATAGAATGTAGATCCTAGTTTACGGAAACAAGTATCGATAATATGTTTGTATCTCCATACTTATATTTCTTCTCTTATAAAAAACCGAGTTGGTGATGATGGTATGTGTGCCATCTTGCAATATAGACCATCCGATCTATATCCGACGGATAGAAATTAAACTAAAAGATACCCGCACCTCTCTCCACATTTGCAGACAAGGTCTTCCCGTGTTCATCCTTATCTCCAACAACCTCATTGTTGAGCAATTAAAAAAGGAAGCCTCTTGAACAAACTGGCATGGTGGTCGCTGCCGACGTCGTCCATCCTCATGCCTTCGCTCAGT
The DNA here is from genome assembly GCF_018294505.1 of Triticum aestivum. Classification (NCBI taxonomy): domain Eukaryota; kingdom Viridiplantae; phylum Streptophyta; class Magnoliopsida; order Poales; family Poaceae; genus Triticum; species Triticum aestivum. Next base: position 379,903,936 of record NC_057797.1, read on the forward strand.
CCGACCAACAATCACCACCACGCCCCACTCCTCTTCACCTTATCTCCTCTTTCTCAAGATATCATTAGTTTTTACACATGGGATTACTCCCACATGGGTCAATCACAACAGGTGTCTATAAAAAAATGTGTCTTGATGTTCCGTGCAATGCACGGACATTTTGCTAGTACTCCTATAGAAGACTTAGTTGGTGATGATGGTGTGTCTGTCATCCGTCATTTCTAACCATTAGATCTACATCTAACGACTGTAAGGTAAGTTGTTGCCTTTTCTCACCAACATCCCACTTCTCTACCAATTTGCAGAAAACCCCATAATTAGTATCTTAAAACCAACCACATCCCTCCCTCACCTCACCAAAACAGCCCAAGGAATATATTCTGATTGAAACATAATATATCTCTAGTGATATATGTATATCAAAATTAGAGTGTTTTGTATCAAGTTTGTAAATAAGTATTATTCTAATTATGATCCATTGCAATGCATGTGAACATTGCTAGTATTTCCAACCATGCAAAAAAATGCTAGTATTTCCGTAGTTTCGAGTTTTCCATCAAGATTTTAGTCACTCATGGTTGATATTTAGTTTCAATCATGTACACATAGGCACTATGTAACTAGCCTTGCTTATTGGATTCCAAATCTTAACTTTCACTCCTACTTACAGTATGTAGAGTATTTAACAAAAAACTACCACTTTCAGCCAGCCCTAGGAAGAAACTATTGTACAAAAAATAGCAAAAACATACCCAAAATTTCTTAATCCGCGCCGAAAACTACTAGCTAGTGTCGATTAGGCTCGTTTAAACCCGTTTATGATAGGGTTGGCCCACACATCCGTGCTGACGAGGCAGCTTAAACCAACACATTTTCTTTGACCGTTGACATGACGGACCCACATCTGACCTTCTATCCTGTTATTCCCCCTCAAATCATTATTTTTTCTGAACATTTCTTAAAACAGTACTTATGCGTGTTCGTCGGTGGTGCCGGTGATGAGCAAGTTGGCCGCTGCTTCACCGGACAGGCCGGACACCGTGCTGGCCTCCGCAAGGGTTGGCAGGCTTGCCCGAGCGTCACTCACGCATGAGCAAGCTGCCCCGCTGGCCTTCGCTCGAGCCAGATGGCTGGCCTTAGCACGGCACGCGCAAGTAAGCCACCGCACCAGCGTGCCAATCTAGCTAGCAAACCCTGCAGACAAGTAGCTGGATGCATCCAGCAGGGTGTGTGCAATCTTGGCTAGCTAGCGGCTGCGAGCGCCGGACGGAGCTGGCATCCGAGATGCCGCAAGATGAGCTCCGCACCGCCGGCGTTTTCTACCTCGCCTTCTGCCGGCGGCGGTAGCTACATTCCATGGCCGAGGATGACTAGGTGGATGGGCCGGAGGTAGGAGGTCACTCGGGGATATTTGTGCATACTGACATGTAGGTCCCACAAGTCATAACGCCTAACTTGCCAGTCGAATAGAAGGCGTTGACTTAAGGGGCGACATGGGTTGAAACGTGCGTATAACGACACTTTGTAGAGTAGTCGTTTCTTGGTAGGGATGGTTGGTAAGGTCATGTACAATGGTTGATAAGGTAGTCTTATCTTAAGTCTGCCACGTATGCAAGCGGTAGTAGTTTCTTGGCATTATCAGTGGTTTCTTGGCATTATTACTGATTTCTTGCAAGGAACAATGTACTAGCGACAAAAGGCAATTCTAGGTTGTGTTGTACTCCAACGAGTACTAATAGTGGTCGCGGGAGTGTATAGCTTGTTTTGTGGGTTTGATCTCGGCCGAACGCATGGCGGCCTTTTTTTAAAATAGTAACTTCGCTGCGAGCCAATATTGTACACTGGTAGTTTGAGTTTCAAAGTCAAACAGACATGTCGCACCACAATCTGGGTGCACTGGATAGCCCAGCCACCTGAACGGGGTTTCCCTCCCATCATCTCATGGCTCGCGTGCTCGCCCTAGCCGCACCTCGCTTGTAGCTTCCTCATCAGCTAGCATATTTAAACTAGCGCCTCCCTATTAAGCCCGAGGAGCCGGAAAAGCCTAGCATGGCATTGGGAACTGTGCAATACGGCTCTGTACGTAAAGTGCTAGTACCCTACTACTCTGTAGCTTGTGGCGTTGCACGCATGGACTTAACTCCATTATCGGCTCTATAAAAGAAATTCCTCTTGACGTGATTTTTTTGTTTTGACATGGAGGCAAAAGCTTTGCCTCATCTCATTCATAAAGAAGGAACCAGTAACAAAGTTTGACGAGATCCATTACCGCTCCACAAATGGAAGCGAAAAGCCTAGTCTAATTGTATCATATAACTCAAATGTTCTGCCCCCGCAGTAACCGTCACTGATAGAAAGCCTGCTAGTGTGTGCGTGAGAGGAGCGGCTGAGTAGGCCAGCTACGCGCTTGAGTAGAGCACTGAGAGTACCCACTACGCAGGTGTACTTTCCCTGCATTGATAGTACAGCGATGCTTCTACTAGAGAACAATAGTACCCTCCACTTCCAACTGTAGCACCTTGGCTCTGAGATTCAAGAGTTCAAAACTAGTGCACTATACTAGAAGTTGAAGGAAATATGCCCTAGAGGCAATAATAAAGTTATTATTTATTTCCTTATATCGTGATAAATGTTCATTATTCATGCTAGAATTCTATTAACCGGAAACTTAGTACATGTGTGAATACATAGACAAACATAGTGTCACTAGTACGCCTCTACTTGACTAGCTCGTTAATCGAAGATGGTTATGTTTCCTAACCATAGACATGATTTGTCATTTGATTAACAGGATCACATCATTAGGAGAATGATGTGATTTACTTGACCCATTCCATTAGCTTAGCACTTGATCGTTTAGTTTGTTACTATTCCTTTCTTCATGACTTATACATGTTCCTATGACTATGAGATTATGCAACTCCCGTTTACTGGAGGAACACTTTGTGTGCTACCAAACGTCACAATGTAACTGGGTGATTATAAAGGTGCTCTGCAGGTGTCTCCGAAGGTACTTGTTGGGTTGGCATATTTCGAGATTAGGATTTGTCACTCCGATTGTTGGAGAGGTATCTCAGGGCCCACTCAGTAATACACATCACTTAAGCCCTACAAGCATTGCAACTAATGAGTTAGTTGCGGGAAGATGTATTATGGAACGAGTAAAGAGACTTGCCGGTAACGAGATTGAACTAGGTACTTAGATACCGACGATCGAATCTCGGGCAAGTAACATACCGATGACAAAGGGAACAACGTATGTTGTTATGCGGTTTGTCTGATAAAGATCTTCGTAGAATATGTAGGAGACAGTATAAGCATCCAGGTTCCGCTATTGGTTATTGACCGGAGACGTGTCTCGGTCATGTCGACATAGTTCTCGAACCCGTAGGGTCCGCACGCTTAAAGTTCGATGATGGTTATATTATGAGTTTATGTATTTTGATGTACCGAAGGTAGTTCGGAGTCCCGGATGAGATCGGGGACATGACTAGGAGTCTCGAAATGGTTGAGACGTAAAGATCGATATATTGGACGACTATATTCGGACATCGGAAAGGTTCTGAGTGGTTTGGGTATTTTTCGAGTACCAGGGAGTTACGGGAATACGGGGGAAGAAGTATATGGGCCTTATTGGGCTTTAGGGGAGAGAGAGTGTAGCGACCCGACCTCAAACGGTCAATTCTCTGTGTTTCAGTGTCATCCCTGGATCGGTAATGCTGACACACATAGTACTCGAAGGATTTATAACAGAGTAGCAATCACACACTTATTACATCGAATGTCTCCAAAAGACTTATTACAATAATATGGTTTAAGGCCATCTGATACGATAACAGCGGAAGGCTTGGAAGATAAAGTGAGTCCAACAACTCCAACGGCATAGCTGAGCTGCACGGCAACGACCTAGCGAACCTTACTCCTCGTCTGAAAAGTTTGCAACATGATACGTTGTAGCACGAAAAACGGGTCAGCACATGGAATATGCTAGCAATGTAACACAGTAGAGCAATGGACATAATAATGCTCACACTATATGCAATATTTGGCTGGTGTAGGCAGGATGGTTAATATGTTTTTGTGAAAAGCCAATTTTTCCCTACAACAAAGGAATATGTATTATTTTAACTATCATGGTGGTTGAAACATCATTGAGAAGGTTCCTCCATCTCAATCCCAATTAAAGTAATTCATTAACCCATCAAATTAAATTAGGATGATGAGATACAATAGGATAATCCAAATACTAGATACTCAAGATGTCCATAACCGGGGACACGACTAACCATGATTAGATTGTACACTCTACAGAGGTTTGCTCACTTTTCCCCACAAGACTCGATCCCTGTTGGATATCTTGCACTACATGGTGTTTGAGAAACGGATGACCGAGACACGGTCTTTCAGAAGCATTAACTCTTTACTCTGGGTAGATAGTTACACCTACTTTCCCTCTACATCTAGTAGCCCACCACTTAAAGAGGTCACAAATCCTACTCATACTATGCCAGAGACATAATGGCTTGTGGCTGCACGTGGAAGTTTCTAGCATGAATAATCTTAAGATCCCTTTGAGCCTGGGTGGTGGGCCGTAGGAAAATCACACGTGTACTCCGAGATATCCTAGGACAACAATGGATTCTCCAGGTGCCCAAACAAGCAATCCACCCAGATGTGTATTAAAGCTGCCACATTAAGTTGAACCATTAATTAACAATCTCACATCTTTCATGGACACACTCTAACCCAATCCACGTCTACGAGCATAGCATAGCAATAAAGGCATAACGTAGAAGTAACTCCCGAGGGTTTGATAATAAAACAGGTAATAGGTTCTACCTCATCATCTACTTCCCAATACCCACAAGTTAATCACTTCAAAATCATGTAGTGTTTGAGGATTGGAACTAATGCATAAAAACAAGGTATGAAAAGAGTATGATCAATGTGTTACTTGACTTGCTGATGATCCGCAAAACCTAGGGACTCGTAGTAGCATGCTTCGCACTCTGGGTGTTCTATTGCAGACAAACAATAGCATACATAAGAAATCAAGCAAAGATGCACGGGTAAAACTCAACTAAGAAGATCTAACCAGAAAGTTCAACTTAAGAACTGCGGTTTGCAAAAAGAATCAAATTAAACGGAGCAACGAAACTCAATCTGCCGAAAGGAAACAAGATCCGTTTACTAATCTGAACTAAAGTCAAATTTTTACAAGTACCAAAATCTTGTTCAAGTTGGTTAAACGGAAAGAGGGTTTCGAGACGGAAGATCTAGGCGCTTGAATCGCCTGATTCCGATAAACGGGCGAAAAGATAAACTAAAACGAAAATCGGATCAGAAATCACGATAAAAAATAATCGCGAAAAACCTGAGAAAAAGAAAAACGGACGAACAGGCTGACGAACGAACGTTCAGCTGTCTGCGGCTAAGGGCGAAAACCGTTGTTAAAACGAACGTACGGACGAACATCCGCTATTTAACCAAACCGAAAAAAAATCTAAACTGGATCTAAAAAAAACGGAATAGGTTTAGAAAAAAGACCTGATCTAGGGTTTTACTCGCGAAAAAACCGGGCAGGGGAAAACCCGGCCGGTCGGCGGCAACGACGGGGCGGCCTCCGACGGGTGGCGGCAGTGGCGGCGCTAGGGTTGCGGGGCGTGGGTGGGCTTCGGCGGCTGGTGGGTTTCGGCGGGCAGGGGCCCCCGGCTTATAAAGCCCCCCCCCCCGGGCAGAGTCCCGCTCGGGTACGGCCCGGAGTCGGTTTGACTTTTTTTTAAATAATTCTGCCGTGCAGAAAAAGAATGAAAAGAAATACTAAACGGACTCCAAAAATCCCGAAATAAATTTTCCCCGTCCTCTAAAAATATGTCGGACAAGGTGAACATTTATTTGGGCCTAAAATGCTATTTTGAAAAAATGCTTATTTTTCCTATGCAAATAAAATAGGAATAAAATCCGAATAAAAATATATATGATTTTAATATTTTTCCTCCAATATTTCATTTATTTTGGAGAAGTCATATTATATCCTCTCATATCTTTTAGTATGAAAATATTGTGGAGAGAAAAATAATAAAACCAATGATCCTTGTTTCGATATTTGATAAAATTCAAATATGAAAACGGTGAAATCCCCAATTCTCTCCGAGGGTCCTTGAGATTCTTAGAATTTCGAGGATCGCGAAACGAAATGCAACAAAATATGATATGCATGAATGACCTATGTATAACATTCCAAATTGAAAATTTGGGATGTTACAAACCTACCCCCCCTTAAGATGAATCTCGCCCTCGAGATTTGGGTTGGCTAGAAAATAGGTGTGGGTGGTCTTTGCGAAGATCATCCTCTCGTTCCCAGGTGGTTTCATCCATAGTATGGTGGCTCCACTGAACTTTGCAAAACTTGATAACCTTACTACGAGTGACTCAGCTGGCAAACTCAAGAATTTTGACTGTTTTCTCTTCATAGGTCAGATCACTGTCCAACTGAATTGCTTCTAGGGGTACTGTATCTCTCAGTGGTATATCAGCCATCTCAGCATGACACTTCTTCAACTGGGAAACGTGAAACACATCATGAACGCCTGACAGTCCTTCGGGTAACTCCAACTTGTAGGCAACCTCTCCCATGCATTCGAAAACCCGGTATGGTCCCACAAATCTCGGGGCCAACTTTCCCTTGACTCCAAAATGTTTAACACCTCGCAAAGGTGAAACTCGCAGATACGCTCTGTCTCCGATTTCGTAGACTACCTCCTTGCGTTTTGAGTCTGCATAACTCTTCTGCCTTGACTGAGCTACCTCCAGTCTATCTCAAATCAGTTTAACCTTCTCTTCGGATTCCTTAATCAAATCTGGTCCAAACAACTGCCGGTCTCCAACTTCATCCCACATCAACAGTGTTCGGCATCTTCTCCCATACAAGGCTTCGAACGGTGCCATCTTCAAACTGGCCTGGTAGCTGTTGTTTTACGAGAACTCTGCGTAGGGCAAGTTGTCATCCCAACTAGATCCGTAGTCTAGTGCACAAGCTCTCAACATGTCCTCCAGAATCTGATTGACTCTCTCAGTCTTTCCATCTGTCTGCGGATGAAATGTTGTGCTGAACTCCAGTCTAGTGCCCAAAGTCTGGTGCAACTGATGCCAAAGTTTTGAAGTAAACTGCGTTCCTCTATCTGATACGATGGTCCTCGGAACTCCATCCAGACATACGGTCCTGGTCATGTATATCTTGGCCAACTTCACACTTGTATAAGTGGTTTTCACTGGGATAAAGTGAGCCACTTTAGTCAAGCGATCGACCACTACCCATATAGAATCATATCCTGATTTGGTCCTGGGAAATCCGGTGATAAAGTCCATGCCAAGTTTATCCCACTTCCATTCGGGTATCGGCATAGGCTATAGCAATCCTGTTGGCTTCTGATTTTCTTCCTTCAATCTCTGACATACATCGCATACGACTACATACTCAGCAATATCCTTCTTCATACCAGTCCACCAGAAACGCTCCTTCAAATCCAAGTACATCTTGGTGTTTCCGGAGTGTATCGAGTATGGTGAGTCATGAGCTTCCTGTAGTATCAACTTTCTGATCTCTGTATTATTGGGCACATATATATGGTCCTCAAACCACAGGGTGTTGTGCTCATCCTCACGAAAACCTTTGGCTTTGCCTTCACTCATCTTCTCTTTTATCTCAGCGATCTCTTTGTCATCCTTCTGAGCTTCTCGAATATTTTCCACTAGTTTTGACTGAACCTCCAATGTTGCCAAAAAGCCTTTAGGAACTATCTCTAATCAAAGTTCCTTGAGATCCTCGGCTAACTCCTTTGGCATCTCTCCGCTTACGAGGGTGTTAACATAACTCTTACGGCTCAAAGTGTCTGCTATGATATTGGCCTTTCCTGGATGATAATGCAGCTTCATATCATAATACTTTATGAGCTCCAACCATCTCCTCTGCCTGAGGTTAAGCTCTTTTTGTGTGAAGATGTACTTCAAACTCTTGTGATCCGTGTATACATCGCAACGGTTTTAGATGAGAAAATGTCTCCAGGTCTTGAGTGCATGCACTACGACTGCTAACTCCAAATCAAGTATGGCATAATTTAACTCATGCGGTTTCAGTTGTCCTGAGGCATACGAAACAACTCTTCCGTCTTGCATCAGTACTCCTCCAAGTCCTAAGCGTGAAGCATCGCAATACACTTGGAAGTCCTTGCGTATATCCGGCGAAATCAGCACTGGGGTTGTAGTCAAATGCTTCTTCAACTCCTCGAAACTTGCTTCACATTCCTCATTCCAATGGAACTTAGTGTCCTTCTTCAACAATGTCGTCATAGGCTTTGCAATCTTAGAGGAATTTTCAATAAATCACCGATAATATCCCGCGAGTCCAAGAAAATTGCGAATCTCTCCAACTGAGGTGGGTGCCAACCACTCAGTGACTGACTGGACCTTGGTGGGATCTACTACTATACCCTCCCCTGATATAACATGTCCAAGAAATCCAACTTCCTTCAACCAAAACTCACATTGGCTGAACTTGGCATACAACTGATGTTCCCTGAGCTTCTCCAGAACCATACGCAGATGTTCCTTGTGCTCCTCTTCACTCTTCGAGTATACCAAGATATCATCAATGAACACCACAACAAACTTATCCAAGAACTCCATGAACACCTTGTTCATCATACTCATGAAATAGGCAGGGGCGTTAGTCAATCCAAAAGACATGACCGTATACTCATACAGCTCGTACCGTGTAGTGAAAGCTGTCTTAGGTATATCCTTCTCTCGAATCTTCAGCTGGTGATATCCTGATCGCAAATCGATCTTTGAAAACACTTTAGCTCCTATCAACTGGTCAAATAAATCATTGATCATCGGCAGGGGGTATTTGTTCTTAATCGTCACTTCATTCAACGCATGATAATCAACATCCATTCTTAGAGATTTATCCTTCTTCTCAACCAATAGCACTGGGCTCCCCATGGTGATGAACTCCGTCGAATGTAACCTTTCTCCAACAACTCCTTAATCTACTTCTTGATCTCTTCTAGATCATTTGCGGGCATCCGGTAGGGTCTCTTAGATATGGGCCTAGTGCCTGGCAATAGCTCTATCAAAAACTCGATGTCTCGATCTGGTGGCATGCCTGGTAACTCCTCTGGAAAAACATCTGGGTAATCCTTTACTACAGGCACTTCCTCCTAAACAACTCCCGTGAGGGTATTTACTTGGCTCCTCCTAGGCGCATGCCTAGATACATACTTGATCCTTTTTCCCTCTGGGGTGGTGAGAAATATTGAATTACTCGCGCAATTGATGTTTCCCCCATACATCGATAGCCAATCCATTCCTAGTATCACATCCAATCCTTGTGACTCCAAAATTACCAGGTCTGAGGGGAAAACATGGCTTCCAATGGTTAGTGGCATCTGAAAACATCCACTGGTTGCCATATACTCAGCTCCGGGTGAGGTTACTAGCATAGGTGTCCAAGTACTTTATTCGGCAGTTTATACTTATCCACGAATCCCCTTGATATGTATGAATGCGATGCACTAGTGTCAAAAAGAACAATTGCAGTAAATGACTTAACCAAAAACTTACCGATAATGGCATCAGGCTGCTCCTCAACCTCCTCCACGTTCACGTGGTTCACTTGTCCCTTGTTGAAAGGGTTGGGCTTCTTCCCAGCGCTTCCATTGCCATTCTCATTCTTCGCTTCAGGGCACTCAGTGGCGTAGTGTCCCGTCTTCCCGCACTTAAAACAAGTAATGTGACTTAGGTCCTTCATGGCGGGTGTGGCTAGGTTAGTGCGGTTCTGATTACTACCTGCTCTGTTCCCATTTCCATTCTTGGGGCCACTATGGTTGTGAGAACTCCCTCCATTGTGGGTGTGACCTCCATGGTTATGGACAAGTCCTCCCGAGTTCGGGGTTAAACGAGGCTTTTGCTGAGCTCCTGAGTTGTACCTCCCTTGTCCATACTTCCTTTTGCGGCTCTCAATCTGCTGCTGCTTCCCTTCAATCATAAGAGCCTTGTCTACCAACTCCTGGTAGTTGTTGAATGTTGCCACCATCTATTGCATGCTCATCTCATAATTCAGCCCTTCCATAAACTTCTCCTATTTTGCGGCATCGGTGGCCACATCATCAGGGGCATAACGAGATAGCTTACTAAATTCATCCACGTACTGCCCCACAGTACGGTTCCCTTGGCGTAAGTTGCGAAACTCACGCTTCTTCATGCTCATAGCTCGTGCTGAGACGTGGGTTGTGCGAAAAGCCTGGTTAAACTGGTCCCATGTAACAATGGCTATAGGATAGGTGACAGTGTAATTGTCCCACCATGAGGTTGCTGGTCCATCCAAATGATGTGCGGAAAAACGCACCTTCTCAGCATCTGTGCATCCTACAGTGGTTAACTCCCTTCCAATCCTGCGGAGTCAATAATCTGCCACTATCGGCTCGGTGCTGCTGGAACACACAAGCGGCTGCAGCCTCAGAAAACGGGCTAAGTTGTCAACTGGTGGTGGTGGCGGTGGGTTGTTGTTGTTGTTGTTGTTGCACTGATTCTGAACTAACAACTGCATCAAGGTATTCTGCTGTTGGATCAACTGAGTGAGCTCTGGTGGAAAGGTAAATCCGGGGTCACGTCTCGGAGGCATCTGAGGGTTTAGAGGGAAGAGAAATAGAATAGAATGAGGTCTAGTGAGAAAACACTACCCATATGCACATGAGACAAACACAATCATATCACTCAATCAATCAAGCAAGGGCATACATTCGGTCTAGAACTATCATTACAAAAGTGCTCGGACTATACTATGTACAGGTGGAATTCTACTACTAATATGGTGGTCGTCTAGAAAAGTTGATCGGTAGAAGACTCCATGATATCTCCGCCAGCTTCATCAACATAGTCATCATCACCATCATCGGGGTCCGAGTAGGTGTCGTCGATGAGGATGTAGTCTTCAGAACGAATCTCCTTGGGTTCGTCGTCTTCTCCTCCTGGCGCGGGGTCTCCCATGAATACTCCTAGCTTTTTTGCCAGATCGTCATTCATCTCCACTAGTATCGTCATCTCCTCCTCGTATCCATCACGTGTAGACTTGAGTTCTTCTTCAAGCTCGGAGATCCTTGTCATTGCCTTCTTCAGATCTATCATGCCTGCGCACATCTAGTTCTCCTGGCGACGAATGTGCTGGTTTAACTCCTGGATGAAATCTAAAATGGATCTATCCTTCCTGGTGCTGATCATCTCCCATTGCTCATCTCGGCGCCCACAAATCTGGTAGATAGTATCCTTAAGATCCTTCTTGTAGACTTCTCCAATGTGTCCCATGGTGATGTGGGCTGCCATACTCTTTCCTAGACTCCAGGTTGGTGCATCAAAGGAAAACTCTATGGGCTTAGTGACTGGCGTGAATGTCCTTCCTGGAACTTGAACTCGAATCATCCATCGCTCCTCTTCTGGTAAAGTGGCGTTGTAAGTCCCGGTGAAGCTTGGTATTCTAATGTTCAGGTACTTAGTGACTTCCTTCAAGTGTCGTGCAAAAGGTGCTTCTTCATCCGGTTGTGCAAACTTGTTCCTTGTGTCCGCCATCCTAAAGAGTAGAAAATGGAGAGGAGTCAGAAGTAGAAGAGAGTAGTGATCTAGGGCTTAGCTTAGTGGTCATGTCCTACACTCAGCGTGTGCTCTGATACCATCTTGTAGCGACCTGACCTCAAACGGTCAAGTCTTTGTGTCTCAGTGTCATCCATGGATCGGTAATGCTGACACACACAGTACTCGAAGGATTTATAACAGAGTAGCAATCACACACTTATTACATCGTATGTCTCCAAAAGAGAACTTATTACAATAATATGGATTATGGCCATCTAATACGATAACAACGGAAGGCTTGGAAGATAAAGTGAGTCCATCAATTCCAACGACATAGCTGAGCTAGACGGCAACGACCTAGCAAACCTTACTCCTCGTCTGAAAAGTCTGCAACATGATACATTGCAGCCCAAAAAACGGGTCACCACATGGAATATGCTGGCAATGTAACACAGTAGAGCAATGAACATAATAATGCTAACACTATATGCAATATTTGGCTGGTTTAGGCTAGATGGTTAATATGTTTTTGCGAAAAGCCAATTTTTTCCTACAACAAATGAATAAGTTTTATTTTAACTATCATGGTGGTTGAAACATCATTGAGAAGGTTCCTCCAACTCAATCCCAATTAAAGTAATTCATTAACCCATCAAATTAAATAAGGGTGATGAGAGACAATAGGATAATCCAAATACTAGATACTCAACATGTCCATAACCGGGGACACGGCTAACCATGATTAGATTGTACACTCTGCAGAGGTTTGCGCACTTTTCCCCACAAGACTCGATCTCCCCTGTTGGATTTCTCGCACTACATGGTGTTTGAGAAACGGATGACCGAGACACGGTCTTCCAGAAGTATTAACTCTTTACTCTGGGTGGACAGTTACACCTACTTTCCCTCTACATCTGCTAGCCCACCACTGAAAGAGGTCACACATCCTACTCATACTATGCCAGAGTCCATAATGGCTTGTGGCTGCACACGGAAGTTTCTAGCATGAATAATCTTAAGATCCCTTTGAGCCTGGGTGGCGGACCATAGGAAAATCACACGGGTACTCCGGGATATCCTAGGACAACACTGGATTCTCCAGGTGCCCAAACAAGCAATCCACACAGATGTGTATTAAAGATGCCACCTTAAGATGAACCATTAATTAACAATCTCACATCTGTCATGGATACACTCGAACCCAATCCACGTCTACGAGCATAGCATAGCAATAAAGGCATAACGTAGAAGTAACTCCTGAGGGTTTGAGAATAAAACGGGTAATAGGTTCTACCTCATCATCTACTTCCCAATACCCACAAGTTAATCACTTCCTAATCATGCAGTGTTTGAGGATTGGAACTAATGCATAAAAACTGGGTATGAAAAGAGTATGATCAATGTGTTACTTGCCTTGCTAATGATCCACAAAACCTAGGGACTCGTAGTAGCACGCTTCGCACTCCGGGTGTTCTATCGCAGACAAACAATACCATACATAAGCAATCAAGCAAAGATTCACGAGTAAAACTCAACTAAGAAGATCTAACCAGAAATTTCAACTTAAGAACTTCGGTTTGCAAAAAGAATCAAATCAAACGGAGCAACGAAACTCAAACTGCGAAAGAACCAAGATCTGATTACTAATCTGAACTAAAGTCAAATTTTACAATACCAAAATCTTGTTCAAGTTGGTTCAACGGAAAGAGGGTTTCGAGACGAATATCTAGGCACTTGATTCGCTTGATTCCGATAAACGGGCGAAAAGATAAACTAAAACGAAAATCAGATCAGAAATCGCGATAAAAAATAATCGTGAAAAACCTAAGAAAAAGAAAAACGGACGAACAGGCTAACGAACGAACATTCGCTGTCTGCGGCTAATGGGCGAAAACCGTTTGTTAAAATGAACGTACGGATGAACGTCCGCTATATAACTAAATCGAAAAACCGAACCGGAACTAAAAAAATGGATCTAGGGTTTCGGAAATAAAAACCGATCGGTTTTCTCGCAAAAACTGAGCCGGCGGCGGCGACTACCTCCGGCGAGGTCGGCGAGGCGGCGGCGGGGCGGCTGCCGGCGGCGTCCGGTGGCGGCGACGGCAGCGACGGGCGTCCGGCGGCGGCGGCAGCACGCGACGGCGGCGCTAGGTTTGCGGGCCGCGGGTAGGCTTCAGCGGCTGGTGGTCTTCGGCGGGCAGGGGCCCCGGCTTATAAAGCCCCCCCGGGTGGAGTCCCGCTCGGGTACGGCCCGGAGTCGGTTTGACTTTTTTTAAATAATTTCGCCGTTCAAAAAAAGAAAGAAAAGAAATACTAAACGGACTCCAAAAATCCTGAAATAAATTGTCCCCGTCCTCTAAAAATATGTCGGACAATGTGAACATTTATTTGGGCCTAAAATGTAATTTTGAAAGACGCGTATTTTTCCTATGCAAATAAAATAGGAAAAAAATCCGAATAAAAACAAATCTATGATTTTAATATTTTTCCTCCAATATTTCATTTATTTGGGAGAAGTCATATTATCTCGTCTCATATATTTTAGTATGAAAATATTTTGGAGAGAAAAATAATAAAACCAATGATCCTCGTTTCGATATTTGATAAAATTCAAATATGAAAACGGTGAAATCCCCAACTCTCTCCGAGGGTCCTTGAGTTGCTTAGAATTTCGAGGATCGCGAAACGAAAATATGATATGCATGAATGACCTATGTATAACATTCCATATTGAAAATTTGGGATGTTACAAAGAGAGGCAGCCCCCCCCCCTAATGAATAGTCCGAATTGGACTAGGGGGAGTGGCGGCGCCCCTCCTTCCTTCTCTTCCCTCTTCCCCTTCCTTTTCTCCTACTCCTACTACTTGGAAGGGGAGGAATCCTACTCTCGGTGGGAGTAGGACTCCTCCAGGGCGCGGCATAGGGGCCGGCCCTCTCCCCCTCCTCCACTCCTTTATATACGTGGCCAGGGGGCACCCCATAGACTACAATTGATCTCTTGGATCTTTTAGCCGTGTGCGGTGCCCCTCTCCACCATAGTCCACCTCGATAATATCGTAGCGGTGCTTAGGCGAAGCCCTGTGACGGTAGAACATCAACATCGTCACCACGCCGTTGTGCTGACGGAACTCTCCCTAAAAGCTCGGCTGGATCGGAGTTCGAGGGACGTCATCGAGTTGAACGTGTGCAGAACTCGGAGGTGTCGTGCGTTTGGTACTTGATCGGTCGGATCATGAAGACGTATGACTACATCAACCGCATTGTGCTAACGCTTCCACTTTCGGTCTACGAGGGTACGTGGACACACTCTCCCCTCTCGTTGCTATGCATCACTATGATCTTGCGTGTGCATAGGAAAATTTTGAAATTACTACGTTCCCCAACAATGGCATCCGAGCCAGGTTATATGCATTGATGTTATATGCACGAGTAGAACACAAGTGAGTTGTGGGCGATACAAGTCATACTGCTTACCAGCATGTCATACTTTGGTTTGGCGGTATTGTTGGATGAACCGGCCTGGACCAACATTACGCGTACGCTTACGCGAGACTGGTTCTACCAACGTGCTTTGCACACAGGTGGCTGGCAAGTGTCAGTTTCTCCAACTTTAGTTGAACCGAGTGTGGCTACGCCCGGTCCTTGAGAAGGTTAAAACAACACTAACTTGACAAACTATGGTTGTGGTTTTGATGCGTAGGTAAGAACGGTTCTTGCTCAGCACGTAGAAGCCACGTAAAACTTGCAACAACAAAGTAGAGGACGTCTAACTTGTTTTTGCAGGGCATGTTGTGATGTGATATGGTCAAGACATGACGCTATATTTTATTGTATGAGATGATCATGTTTTGTAACCAAGTTATCGGCAACTAGCAGGAGCCATATGGTTGTCGCTTTATTGTATGCAATGCAATCGCCTTGTAATTGATTTACTTTATCACTATGTGGTAGCGATAGTCATAGAAGCAATAGTTGGTGAGATGACAACGATGCTACGATGGAGATCAAGGTGTCGTGCCGGTGACGATGGTGATCATGACGGTGCTTCGGAGATGGAGATCACAAGCACAAGATGATGATGGCCATATCATATCACTTATATTGATTGCATGTGATGTTTATCTTTTATGCATCTTATTTTGCTTTGATTGACGGTAGCATTATAAGATGATCTCTCACTAAATTTCAAGATAAAAGTGTTCTCCCAGAGTATGCACCGTTGCCAAAGTTCGTCATGCCCAGACACCACGTGATGATCGGGTGTGATAAGCTCTACGTCCATCTACAACGGGTGCAAGCCAGTTTTGCACACGTAGAATACTCAGGTTAAACTTGACGAACCTAGCATATGCAGATATGGCCTCGGAACACTGAGACCGAAAGGTCGAGTGTGAATCATATAGTAGATATGATCAACATAGTGATGTTCACCATTGAAAACTACTCCATTTCACGTGATGATCGTTTATGGTTTAGTTGATTTGGATCACGTGATCACTTAGATGATTAGAGGGATGTCTATATAAGTGGGAGTTCTTAAGTAATTTGATTAATTGAACTTTAATTTATCATGAACTTAGTCCTAGTAGTATTAGCATATCTATTTTGTAGATCAATAGCTCGCGTTTAGCTCCCCTGTTTTATTTTTGATATGTTCCTAGAGAAAACTAAGTTGAAAGATGTTAGTAGCAATGATGCAGATTGGATCCGTGATCTGAGGATTATCCTCATTGCTGCACAGAAGAATTATGTCCTTGATGCACCGCTAGGTAACAGACCTATTGCAGGAGCATATGCAGACGTTATGAACATTTGGCTAGCTCAATATGATGACTACTTGATAGTTTAGTGCACCATGCTTAACGGCTTAGAATCGGGACTTCAAAAATGTTTTGAACGTCATGGATCGTATGAGATGTTCTAGGAGTTGAAGTTAATATTTCAAGAAAATACCCGAGTTGAGAGGTATGAAGTCTCCAACAAGTTCTATAGCTAAAAGATGGGGGAGAATAGCTCAAGCAGTGAGCATGTGCTCAGATTGTTTGGGTACTACAATCGCTTAAATCAAGTGGGAGTTAATCTTCTAGATAAAATAGTGATTGATAGAATTCTCTAGTCACCATCACCAAGTTAGTAGAACTTCGTGATGAACTATAGTATGCAAGGGATGACGTAAACGATTCCCGAGCTTTTCATGATGATGAAATCGATGAAGGTAGAAATCAAGAAAGAGCATCAAGTGTTGATGATTAATAAGACCACTAGTTTCAAGAAAAGGGCAAAGGGAAAGAAAGGAAACTTCAAGAAGAATGGCAAACAAGTTGCTGGTCAAGTGAAGAAGCCTAGGACTGGACCTAAGCCTGAGACTAAGTGCTTCTACTACAAAGGGACTGGTCATTGGAAGCGGAAATGCCTTGAATATTTAGTGGATAAGAAGGGTGGCAAAGTGAACAAGGGTATATTTGATATACATATTATTGATGTGTACCTTAATAGTATTTATTGTAGCCCCTGGGTATTTGATACTTGTTCGGTTGCTAAAAATTAGTAACTCGAAACAGGAGTTAAAGAATAAATAGAGACTAGTTAAGGGTGAAGTGACGATGTGTGTTGGAAGTGGTCCCAAGATTGATATGGTCATCATCGCACACTCCTATACTTTCGAGATTAGTGTTAAACCTAAACAAATGTTATTTGGCGTTTGCGTTGAGCATGAATATGATTTGATCATGTTTATTGCAACACGGCTATTCATTTAAAATCAAAGAATAATTGTTGTTCTGTTTACATGAATAAAACCTTCGATGGTCATACACCCAATGAAAATAGTTTGTTGGATCTCGATCATAGTGATACGCATATTCATAATATTGATGCCAAAAGATGCAAAGTTGATAATGATAGTGCAACTTATTTGTGGCACTGCCGTTTAGGTCATATCGGTGTAAAGCGCATGAAGAAAATCCATGCTGATGGGCTTTTGGAATCACTTGATTATGAATCAGTTGATGCTTGCGAACCATGCCTCATGGGTAAGATGACTAAGACTCCGTTCTCCGGAACAATGGAGCGAGCAACAGACTTGTTGGAAATAATACATACTGATGTATGCAGTCCGATGAGTGTTGAGGCTCACGGCGGGTATCGTTATTTTCTAACCTTCACAGATGATTTGAGCATATATGGGTATATCTACTTGAAGAAACATAAGTCTGAAACATTTGAAAAGTTCAAAGAATTTCGGAGTGAAGTGGAAAATCATCGTAACAAGAAAATAAAGTTTCTACGATCTGATCGCAGAGGAAAATATTTGAGTTACGAGTTTGGCCTTCAATTAAAACAATGTGGAATAGTTTCATAAACTCATGCCACCTGGAACACCATAGCGTAATGGTGTGTCCGAACGTCATAACCGTACTTTATTTTGATATAGTGCAATCTATGATGTCTCTTACCGATTTACCACTATCGTTTTGGGGTTATGCATTAGAGATAGCTGCATTCACAATAAAAAGGGCACCATCTAAATCTGTTGAGACGACACCGTATGAACTATGGTTTAGCAAGAAACCTAAGCAGTCGTTTCTTAAAGGTTGGGGTTGCGATGCTTATGTGAAAAAGTTTCATCTTCATAAGCTCAAACCCAAGTCGGAGAAGTGCGTCTTCATAGGATACCCAAAATTAACTGTTGGGTACACCTTCTATCACAGATCCCAAGGCAAGATATTTGTTGCTGAGAATGGATCCTTTCTAGAGAAGGAGTTTCTCTTGAAAGAAGTGAGTGGGAGGAAAGTAGAACTTGATGAGGTAACTGTACCTGCTCCCTTATTGGAAAGTAGTTCATCACAGAAATCTGTTTTTGTGACTCCTACACCAATTAGTAAGGAAGCTAATGATGATGATCATGTAACTTCAGATCAAGTTACTACCGAACCTAGTAGGTCAACCAGAGTGAGATCCGCACCAGAGTGGTACGGTAATCCTGTTCTGGAGGTCATGTTAATTGACCATGACGAACCAACGAACTATGAGGAAGCGATGATGAGCCCAAATTCCGTGAAATGGCTTGAGGCCATGAAATCTGAGATTGGATCCATGTATGAGAACAAAGTATGAACTTTGATTGACTTTCCCGATGATCAGTGAGTCATTAACAATAAATGGATCTTCAAGAGGAAGAAGGACGCTGATAGTAGTGTTACTATCGACAAATCTCGAATTGTCGCAAAGTGTTTTCGACAAGTTCAAGGTGTTGACTATGATGAGAATTTCTTACTCGTATCGATGCTTAAAAGTCCGTCCAAATCATGATAGCAGTTGCCGCATTTTATGAAATCTGGCAAATGGATGTCAAAAATGTATTCCTTCATGGATTTTTTAAAAAGAAGAGTTGTATATGATGCAACCAGAAGGTTTTGTCGACCCTAAAGGTGCTAACAAAGTGAGCAAGCACCAGTGGTCCATCTATGGACTGGTGCAAGCATCTCGGAGTTGGAATATATGCTTTGATAAAGTGATCAAAGTACATGGTTTTATACAAACTTGCGGTGAAGCCTGTATTTACAAGAAAGTGAGTGGGAGCACTACAACATTTCTGATAAGTATATGTGAATGACATATTGTTGATCGGAAAGAATGTAGAATTTTCTGGAAAGCATAAAGGAGTATTTGAAAGGAGTTTTTCAAAGAAAGACCTCGATGAAGCTGCTTACACATTGAGCATCAAGATCTATAGAGATAGATCAAGACGCTTGATAAGTTATTTCAATGAGTACATACCATGACAAGATTTTGAAGTAGTTAAAAATGGAACAGTCAAAGAAGGAGTTCTTGCCTGTGTTTCAAGGTGTGAAGTTGAGTAAAGACGCAAAACCCGACCACGGCAGAAGATAGAGAGAGAATGAAAGTCATTCCCTATGCCTCAACCATATGTTCTATAAAGTATGCCATGCTGTGTACCAGATCTATTGTATACCCTACACTGATTTTGGCATGGGAGTACAATAGTGATCTAGGAGTAGATCACTGGACAGTGGTCAAAATTATCCTTAGTAGAATAAGGATATGTTTCTCGGTTATGGAGGTGACAAAAAGGTTCATCGTAAAGGGTTACATCGATGCAAGTTTTGACATTGATCCAGATGACTCTAAGTCTCAATCTGGATACATATTGAAAGTGGAGAAATTAGCTAGAGTTGCTCCATGCAGAGCATTGTTGACATAGAAATTTGCAAAATACATACATATCTGAATGTGGCGGACCCGTTGACTAAACTTCTCTCACAAGCAAAACATGATCACACCTTAGTACTCTTTGGGTGTTAATCACATAGAGATGTGAACTAGATTATTGAATCTAGTAAACCCTTTGGGTGTTGGTCACATGACGATGTGAACTATGGGTATTAATCACATGGTGATGTGAACTATTGGTGTTAAATCACATGGTGATGTGAACTAGATTATTGACTCTAGTGCAAGTGGGAGACTGAAGGAAATATTCCCTAGAAGCAATAATAAAGTTATTATTTATTTCCTTATATCATGATAAATGTTTATTATTCATGCTAGAATTGTATTGACCAGAAACTTAGTACATGTGTGAATACATAGACAAACATAGTGTCACTAGTATGCCTCTACTTGACTAGCTCGTTAATCAAAGATGGTTATGTTTCCTAAACATAGACATGAGTTGTCATTTGATTAATGGGATCACATCATTAGGAGAATGATGTGATTGACTTGACCCATTCCGTTAGCTTAGCACTTGATCATTTAGTTTTTTCTATTGCTTTCTTCATGACTTATACATGTTCCTATGACTATGAGATTATGCAACTCCCGTTTACCGGAGGAACACTTTGTGTGCTACCAAACGTCACAACGTAACTGGGTGATTATAAAGGTGCTCTACAAGTTTCTCCGAAGGTACTTGTTGGGTTGGCGTATTTCGAGATTAGGATTTGTCACTCCAATTATCGGAGAGATATCTCTGGGTCCACTTGGTAATACACATCACTTAAGCCTTGCAAACATTGCAACTAATGAGTTAGTTGCGGGATGATGTATTATGGAACGAGTAAAGAGACTTGCCGATAACGAGATTGAACTAGGTATTGAGATACTGACGATCGAATCTCGGGCAAGTAACATACCGATGACAAAGGGAACAACGTATGCTGTTATGCGGTTTGACCGATAAAGATCTTCGTAGAATATTTGGGAGCCAATATGAGCATCCAGGTTCCGCTATTGGTTATTGACTGAGACGTGTCTCGGTCATGTCTACATAGTTCTCGAACCCGTAGGGTCTGCACGCTTAAAGTTCGATGACAGTTATATTATGAGTTTATGTATTTTGATGTACCGAAGGTAGTTTGGAGTCCCGTATGAGATCGGGGACATGACGAGGAGTCTCAAAATGGTCGAGACTAAAGATCGATATATTGGATGACTATATTCGGACATCGGAAAGGTTCCGAGTGGTTCGGGTATTTTTCCGGAGTACCGGGGAGTTACGGGAATACGGGGGAAGAAGTATATGGGCCTTATTGGGCTTTAGGGGAGAGAGAGAGGCGGGCCGAGCCCCCCCCCCCCAATGACTAGTCCGAATTGGACTACGGGGAGGGGTGGCGCCCCCTCCTTCCTTCTCTTCCGTCTTCCTCTTCCTTGTCTCCTACTCCTACTACTTGGAAGGGGAGGAATCCTACTCCCGGTGGGAGTAGGACTCCTCTAGGGCGCGCCATAGGGGCCGGCCCTCTCCCCCTCCTATACTCCTTTATATACGTGGCCAGGGGCACCCCGTAGATAACAATTGATCTCTTGGATATTTTAGCCGTGTGCGGTGCCCCTCTCCACCATAGTCCACCTCGATAATATCGTAGCGGTGCTTAGGCGAAGCCCTGCGACGGTGGAACATCAACATCGTCACCACGCTATTGTGCTGACGGAACTCTCCCTCAAAGCTCGGCTAGATCGGAGTTCGAGGGACGTCATCGAGTTGAACGTGTGCAGAAATCGGAGGTGACGTGCGTTCGGTACTTGATCGGTCGGATCATGAAGACGTACGACTACATCACCCGCGTTGTGCTAACGCTTCCGCTTTCGATCTACGAGGGTACATGGACACACTATCCCCTCTCATTGCTATGCATCACCATGATCTTGCGTGTGCGTAGGAAAATTTTGAAATTACAACGTTCCCCAACTGAAGTACAGTACATCGCACTACTAGTTGAGAAAGTAGTACTAGTACTTCTATAGTACGAGTATGTAGTAAATAATATCCTCACACCTTCGCTAAGGAACGATCAAGGAGCTACAGTTGGAAGGGACGAGGCCCTGCAGTTACTATGCTCTTAACTCCTCCTTGCCAGTTCCCCTCCCCCCGAAGAGAAGGCAGTTCGTCGCTACTCCCATTGATTCGCCAGGCGGTTCTCCTCCTCGTCGGGGCTAGGAGACCTTGGACGATGATCCTCTGGGATAAATCGCACACCGCTCCGATGTCCAAACCGCTGCAAGACTCGGTGCTTCCTGCACCAACTTTTTTTAGACGGTGCTTAAACATGCTTGGGAAAAGGCCATTCTTGTTGGTCTTCCATGCGTCCTCGAGGAGAAGGCTCCTCTATGGGACAATCCTTCGAACAGTCCACTGCTCCCTGGCCATGGTTGCACATTGACTCGACTAGAGTTGCCGACGTTGAGAGGTAGTCGGATTTTGTCCAATGAGCAAGTCAGTCATGGAGTTTGATCATGTAGTACTTAGTTATTCCATTTCCATCCCGTAATTTCTCCGCTGCCCACTGTCTTATATATAGGTCTGGGTCGGTGCCAACGAAGATTGTCTTGCATACCTCTGGCCGGGTACCACCATCACTTTGCACAACATCCACAGTAGTGCGGCCGTTCTCGTAGACCCCTTATCCACCATTGGGATCGGCCTTCCGAACTGGCTGGGCTTGAATACGTATAATGTTTCCTACAGAAGATTGAAGAATATAGCAATTGCGGACTCACCAACAAAGCGACGTGGCTACGATGATTACTATGTCATCGCGGTGTTCGACATCAGGATTGCCATCAATGCAAGAGGCAATAACAGCAGAGGCTGGCGCATGTTGGCCGCGGCAGATTTGTACCCCTACACATTCGAAGACGCCGTGCGCCATGTAGGCCGCATCTTCACGGTGACAAGCCAGGGGACTTGTTTCATTTGGTTGCCATCCTACGGTATGGGAGATTACAAACGGAATGCACAAACCATCATTTGCATCCCTAATGGTACTCCATTGTTTTGCAGGGACCAATCATCCCCCGATCAAAATAAGATCGCCGATCCTGGATTTGCATTTGCATCCGCGATTCGGTCTAACCTGGAACCTTGTAGCTGATTTTGGCATATTGGGATCAATTATCTTAGCAGTCGTTACCCATGGTACCACTGATGTGCAACATGGTCACACAATGTACCATGATCGGACCGTCACCATCTACCCCGGTATTCCATTTTCTCATTCATGTGTGTTAGAGTAGTAGAGTAGTAGTACTTGTTAATTATTTTCTTTTCTTGACTGGGACATGTTTACTGTACTAGTAGTATCATTTAGTATTATATTTTTTAACCCTCACGCCTTCTGTTTCATTGTTGTACTACTTACTATAGTAGTACTAGTAGTTGTACTTTTTACCTTGGAGGACGCCTATAGCTAGCTAGGCCCTTGAAGACTTGAACCCACTAGCTCCACCATTTTTGTTTTTCCATGTCTTACTATCTCATCCATGTAGCCAAGAGTGGCTATATATAATGAGCCGGTTATTTTACTTCCTCTATACCTGGGTAGTACTATTTGTTGCACAATATTACTGACTGCCATATTTGAGCACAACATTATTATGCATGGACCTTGACTATGTATGTCACCATGTGTCCAGATCTGAGATGTCGCGCGTACCAGATGAATGGCGTCGAGTTCGACCCTCGTGATGCTACGTGGGTGCCGAGGAACACTCTTGGAGAGTACTCGCTTTTCATTGGGGACAGCTAGCCCATTGTTAAGCGGATGCCACCTTCTGTGCACGACATCGAAGGCCTGCTGTTCATGAAGCATGGTTGTTTCTTCAGTGTGCACCGCCGGATGAACGACATGCTGGGACACGCTATCCCTGATTTATGTCGCTTCAGCTTGGATGAGTCTCCATTGTGTGGAACCGTACTAGAAAGCTGCGGCAATGATTCCCATTGCCCACCGCTATGGACCGTGCCATCCATGAAGAACATCTTGGACTAGAACCTAGAGGAGGACATTTAGCCCATCTATAACGTGTAAGTGGAGTATGGTAAATTGTGAATGGTAGCGCTGTGAATATATGTAGACTAGTCGTGCACAAATTTATCACATGAAGTGGAGATGAACTTGTGTGGCATACTGGCATTTGTCATTTAGAATTTATTACTAGTAAATGTGTTATGTGTACGTGCAACTTGTGTAGTTGTTGCACGGGCTCCAACATGCTCTTTAAGAAAAGGTGGCACAACTTTGGATATAGGTGACGTGGCGGCATCATAGAGTAGCATCGTTCGCTATAGTTGTAGTATATTACTACTAGGACGACAACTCCTATAAAACCTTGCGCTTGTCTCTTTGCCTCTTTGCGGGGTTCAACAGTTCGTACTCGTGTGAACCTTGCACTTGGCTCTTTCAATAATGATGATACTACAGTACAATATGCTTCTGGCAATCTGACACCGATTGAACTGCTGCACATCCACCACGAGGGTGAGGGAGAGGGCGGTGTAGTCAAAATCCTCTCCTTGTCCTACAAGCCACAGCGCACGTGGGCGAGGGAGAGGCATAGTAAGCAAGCTTATCCTTGTTCGGTGAGTTGATGGGACACATCAAAACAGTACTCCCTCCGTTTCTTTTTAGTCTGCATATAAGATTTGGTCAAAATCAAACTTTTTAAAATTTGACCAATTTTGTTGGAAAAATATCGACATCTATAATACTAAAGCTATATGGTATGAAAATTAACTTCATGATGCATCTAACAATATTGGTTTCATATTGTGAATCTTAATACCTTTTTCTATAAACTTAGTCCAAGTTGAGAAAGTTTGACTTTGACCAAATCTTATATGCAGACTAAAAAGAAACGGAGGGAGTACTAGTACTCCCTCCTATCCTTAATAGTCAGTGCATAACTTTTTTGATTTTTCCCTATTTAGTCCGTGCAATCCCCGTTTGTGGCCATAGTTTCCGAAACTGGCCCGCAGCATCTGCTTCCCATGGTTCACATGCATATCTGAGTTAATTAATTCTTGTGTGTGAATGCAGAGAGAGAGGGGAGAGAGAAGCGCGTGCAAAGAGACGGAGAGAGAGTAGTGCACACGGGAATTAAGCCGTTTGACCTGCTGCGCCAATTGGTTGCATGCAGATGATAATTACTCAGTGTTTTATCTATGGCAAACCAGGGGCACTTTGGTCCAGATCTAACCGAAAGATCTTTTCCTTGGTATGCAAGCTCGGTCTTAGGCGCAAACAAAAAAGGATCGGAGGGAGTACTAGTCCATACTACGTCCTTTCCAGTTAATATGGCTTAATTTGAAACGAGAAAAATACACTGGCGGTCAACGTATGTAACAATATGCTCTTTGCGGTCACTATATAGTTTTGCGGTGATTATATGATCACTAGCTCATCGTAGAGCATTGTATTGCACCCTACTGACCGGCCACATAGTCAACGTGGCACTTTGTTGACTGGTTAAATTGTCACCTAGTTTCTGGGTCCCACCTGTCAGTTGGCAGAGCAAAGAAATCAGTTAAACAAAACTTTACGCAGGCACGACAGGAGTCCAACCCTTGGGCGCGAACCACCCTGGCTGTGTATGTGATTGCATGCACGTGTACTCCCTCGGTCTTCCAACAAAGAGTGTACATTGGCTCAAAAACAAAGAATGTACATCTACACTTCCAATGCATTTAACCTTTAATCTAATTGATATTGATTCACTAATGCACCAGGTTGTGCTCTAGCTATAGGCTACATGTCTATCCTTGATTACAGCATGCAACAACCTTCATTTAATATTCACAGTGGAAGTAACTTTAGCAGTAACATCGAGTCCAACTCATCAAATTTTCTTATGTGGCAATGAGTTAATGAGGAGAGACGTAGTTTGAGTAACTTAACTAGTTACTGCAACATCACATGTCCCAATGCAATCTGAGTCTATAACCTAATAAATGCATATTTGCATGTTACCACACTTATGTTACTACCCATTGTGAAGATAGTAACATAGTCTAGGGATATGTGTATGTTACTAGTGTATGTTACTCTCCATTGTGGATAGTCTCAATGGTCGCATGCACACATAAGTCTGCTACATTTGGGGCTTAATTATGCCCTGGTCAATGTGTAAATCTCTATATGTACATGATACAGTCTTTCACGGACGTAGGGAGTAGGTTGAGCACTTGAGCATGAGCGTGTGTGTTGTGTCGTGTGTTGTGTGCCGCATTGGTGCATGAGTGTTGTGTGTGTCCATGTGTACGTGTGAGTGTTGCATGTTGCATGCATGCATGCATGCATGCTGAGGCTTTTACACCCTCCAGTTGACATGTTCATATAAGCTTCATTAAAACGTTGCATGCAAGAATTAAGAGATAACTCACCAATGTGTGTAAAAGTTCTGGTCAGTTGTTCCTCACGCATGCATTCCAATTAATACGTTCATAAACACAATTTTCTTGAGGAAAACGAGCCCATTAATGAGTACTTTCGGAAAAAAATCTTCAGGAACTAATCATTTGCTACTACATTGGTTGATTATTGTTTTATTCCGTCCTGGTTTAATGGCCCCCTTCGTACTTGGTGTAAAATTTTGACCATAAATGTAACTAACAAAGTGTCAATGCATGTCATAAAAAACTATACCATTGAAAACTATGTAAAAATATGAATCCAATGATATGATTTTTGGTGAAATGCATTAACATTTTATTAGTTAAATACTCCCTCCGTCTATGTGTATAAGTCAGTTTACGAAAACCAAATAATCCCAAAACACTTAGGCACGGTGCATTAATTCCCACCTCGTTTCTTGACATATCAACCAATAAGAGATGTGGGTGTGCATGTTTTCAATGACTCGAGACTACCAAACACGACATGCAGTGGTTAGTTCATTGCATGCAATGCTATTAATTAGCAAATAAACATTAAGTTCTCTTGTTTTTCTCTCCTTGGTCATGGTGCACAACCAAAGATGACTTATTCACCTGGACGGAGGGAGTAGATGGTCAAAGTTCGACACATAATTAATGCATTGTTAAACATAATTTTTTGAGGAAAACGAGTGCATTAATTGAGTGTTTTTTGCAAACTACAAAAATTATTCCACCACTCACCAACTACCTTGGTTGATGAGATTTTTGAATTGAGCCCTACTAGTACTCCTACATTATTGTCGCCGGGTGCCTTGGCCAATATTTCATCTTGTTGGACAGGATGAGCGTAGAGGCATAGGGATACTGTAGATAGGAAGTCTTCGCGATCCATTATTCCCCATCTCGTTCAGAGAGAACTATTCAACTAGTCTTCACAGTGAAGTGACAATACACGCTGCAGCAGATGGGACACTTAATTAATAAGTTGAACCAGCATGTTGGTGTTACTAAATCAGCCTTACCCAGTATTGCCATCATGTTTGCCAGTGGAGCACGCTTCTGCAAATACGCATACACACCTCTCTCCTCCATTAACTGACATATGGGCCCTCTTGAGGTAGACCCACATGTCATCGGTGAAACTATTTATACTCCAAAGGACGGTATATCCTAGTAGTTGTACTAGTAGAATTGAGATTTAATGCACTTTCTTCCCCGTCTTTCACTCTTGTTCCTCCTCTCTTCCCCATCGTCGGTCGTAAACCATTCCCCCCCCCCCCCCCGCTCACTGCTCGCCCGCCCGCAACATCTTCCTTGGTAGCTCGCGCGTACCATATTCCCCCGCTCACTGCTCGGCCACACACGCCATCTTCTTCGCTCGCCCGCCTGAATCCACTTGCCCACTGGCTCGCAGGCACCGAAAACCCAAATCACTCAACGCCCTAAAAAACCTATGGCAGAACTGACTGACACGTAGAGCCGCGATTGGAATTCCCTCCCCGATGTTCTCTTGGAGCAGATCTGTAATCGTATGGACCTTCTCAGCACCGTCCATCTGGCCACATGCTCGGTGTCTTTGTACCGTCTACTCGTCTGCAACCGGTCGGCCCTTTTCAAGACACCCTGCTTGCTGATGCCTGATCCTCGCAGGTGGCCCAGACACCGACTTGACGATCCTACGGAGGTTGTCGTGGTGCCCCTCGACATGCTACCACTACCCGTCCACCTGCCCTTCATGCGCGGCCGCTACTGGGCGGGCATCAAGGCCAACTGGATCGTCCTCATCCACCAATCCGGTAGTCCGTGGCGTCTCGTGGATATCTAAACCCAGCGAGAGATCACCCTTCCATCGTTGGATACCGCCGCCATCGAGCCTGATGGCCCACCGGACACTCCTGCCTACTACGCACGAGCAGTGTCGAGCTTTTGGCTCGACCCCTGTTTGCTGAAGGTTGTAATCTACGAAGTGCCCACACCGTCAGAAGACTACATGGGTTCCAAGCTCATTGCCTTGTTCAACATGGGATTAGTCTATCTGGAATTCGGTCGCCATACATGGTTATGGCTCATCGTCAATCCTGTTGAGCCAACATTTCTGTCTGATGTTATAGTGCATGATGGCATCGTTTACGCGGTCGATGCATAGATTGGCTGCCTATACTGGTGGAATCGATCGTCATGTAATTGTTCTATCTCATCTCATCTTTACCTTATGAATACGACTGCGTGTTGATTGTTACAAATTTAGAATATATAGTATGTCTATAACCACATCATTTCTATATGTTCCTCTCATTTCCTAGATTTTTATGACCGCACATGTTATTGTCAGAGTTGATATGAGAATAATTGGCATCTAATGATTGTTAGAATAGATATTATGAGTATAACCTCATGATTGCTATATGTTACTCTCATTTCCAAGATTTTTATAACCACACATGTTATTGCTTAGAGTTGATATGAGAACAGTAATTAGTGCTATGGTAGAATATGAGTAGGCCCTATCATAGTTGTTTTCCTCTCATTGTTACATGATGTTTGAACCATGACATATTGCTAGAATATGAAAGCCATTGTCTTATGACCACGTCAATATACTTGGGGTATGATTATGACCACGACATTGAAATTGTCTGTTTATGATATTTGTCACTGTTATAATCAGTGGCGAAGCATGCCAGAGTTGTTTTTTTTGGGGGGGGGCATGTATAATATATGAGTCAGTGGGGATGCCAAGCACACAAATATTCCTAATCTGAAATCTCTTTAAAAAATATTTGTGCATGCATGTGACAATCTTGGGGGGGGGGGCACAGCCCCCCAACAATGCGCTAAGCTCCGCCATTGGTTATAATAATCTTAATTCCACACATACTCTAAACATGATTGTATATTTTTGTCCATTTGGTCTCCAATTTGATTTATTGTAGCAGACGCAAATGCGCTGGCCTTCATGATTCCAGGACCTGGAATCATATCAGTCGATGGGTGGTGGTTTATCGCTCATTCACCTGACGGTGGTCATTTGATGCTCATTCGCACATACCAAATTGACCAAACCATTACATCAAACCACATGCGGTACAATGCCTGGGGCGTTTGTGACATTGATGGCTATGGATGCTTCATGTTTGAGAAAGATCCCAGCTCCGTTGGGCCAGGCGTATTAACCTGGAGGCGGGTTTACAGCCTCGGCAACCACTCCATGTTCCTCGGGCTAAATTATCCGATCATCCAACCAATCATCGATCATATCACCAGCGATGATTACCATGCTATGCAATTTCCATTCACCAGGGGGAGTGTGTTTACACATCATACCATGTGTTTCATGAATCACCATATCTAGAGATTCGTCGACACAGCGTGTTGCCAGATAATCTCCAGTGTGTGAAAGGCATCAATCTTCCATGCGATGGATGGCTTTTGCAAACCTGACATGCGGCGATGTGGTTCATGCCAACAGCAAATATGCACAACTTGATTCCTACTGATATCTAGACTGAGCCATGTATCCTGCTACTGTAGCATGACCCTCTTTTGTTGGATATTATGTATTGTGGTTAGTTTGAAGCACTCCTCTGGTTTGAACGATAAATACCTTTCTGGGATAAAGTGCATCCTAACTCACCTGCGTAAGATGTACTGAAAATGATGATGGAGATGCTGTGCAGAAGCCATATATAGTTTGAAGCACTCCTCTGGTTTGAACGATAGATACCTTTCTGGGATAAAGTGCATCCTAACTCACCTGCGTAAGATGTACTGAAAATGATGATGGAGATGCTGTGCAGAAGCCATATATAGTTTGAAGCACTCCTCTGGTTTGAACGATAGATACCTTTCTGGGATAAAGTGCATCCTAACTCACCTGCGTAAGATGTACTGAAAATGATGATGGAGATGTTATGCAGAAGCCATATATATATAGGTTAGCACTATTCTGATCCTGGAATCAGAATAGTTACTCTGATCACAGCGGTGCTATATAGGTGCGACGCGGTGTTGCCGGACTGCTGATACGTCTCCAACGTATCTATAATTTATGAAGTATGCATTCTGTTATTTTATCATTCTTGAATGTTTTACAATTATTTTATAGCAACTTTATATCATTTTTGGGACTAACCTATTGACCCAGTGCCCAGTGCCAGTTGCTGTTTTTTTGCTTGTTTTTTACATCACAGAAAAGTAATATAAAACAGAGTCCAAACTCTGTGAAACTTTTTGGATATTTTTTTATGGACCGGAAGGAACCCAATGGGCCAGAGCTGCACCTGGGGGGGTGCCCCGAGGGGGGCACAACCCACCAGGGCGTGCGAGGGCCCCCTGGCGCGCCTAGGTGGGTTGTGCCCACCTCGGTGGCCTCCCGTACCCCTTCTTTGCACTATAAATTCCCAAATATTCTGAAACCTTTCTGAGTTAACCAAGATCAGAAGTTCCACCGCCGGAGGGCTCCGTAGCCACCAAAAACCAATCTAGACCCGTTTTGGCACCCTGTCGGATGGGGGAATCATCTCAGGTGGCCATCTTCATCATCCCGGCGGCCACCACGATGAGGAGGGAGTAGTCCACCCTCGGGGCTGAGCGTTTGTACCAGTAGCTATGTGTTTACTCTCTCTCTCTCTCTCTCTCTTTCTCTCTCTCTCTCTTGTGTTCTTGAGATGTCACGATCTTGATGTATCGCGGGCTTTGTTAATATAGTCGGATCATATGGTGTTTTCCCCTCTCTATCTTGTTGTGATGAATTGAGTTTTTCCCTTTGAGATCTCGTTGTTATCGGATTGAATACTTTTATGGATTTGAGAACACTTGATATATGTCTTGCAATTGAATACTCGTGGTGACAATGGGGTATCATATTGATTCACTTGATATATGTTTTGGCACTCAACTTGCGTAATCCCGCGGTGACCTTGGGGTAATCTATGCATAGGGGTTGATGCATGTTCTTGTCCTTTTTTCTCTGGCAGAAATCTTGGGGCACTCTTTGTAGTTCTTTGTGTGGATTGAGTATTATGAATACTAGTGGACCCGTTGCGCCAAATGGTGCAGAGGCACACTAAATCCATGTGCGCGATGAAAAAAATACCCATGATTTAATCCCCTTTAATAGGAAACATGAAAAGAATACTCACGGTTTAATCCCCTTTAATAGGAAACATGATGGATTGTTGTCCACAATGAGATGTATATGGGAAACGGTTGGGGCCGGCGCACCGGCTGAAAATTCCGCCGGTTCGTGCGCCAGGCTGGCCCCAGCGTCCACGAAAACAACCCTCGAGTAAGACACGTGTATCTGGTGGGGCTTGCACAACCGCCCGCTCTCCCATCCTTATCCTTTTCCCTGGTCCTCCTTTTTTTCTTTCTTCTACCTTTGGCCGAGACTCCACATCCATGATTTTTCTCTCTCTCCTTCCAGCTGCTCACGAACCACTGCAAGCTCCCGTCGCCGCCGGCAGCCACCGTTGCTGTCGTTTTGCCGCTCCTACTCGCCGGCCACCCGTGCCGACCGCGCTCGTCCCACGGCCGCGCCATGCTTCTGTCATAAGACTGCAGCTCACCAGCCAGCCGGTTCCAGCTCGCGGCGACCGTGGCTGCAGTATCTCCCTACGTCACCGCCTCCTCTCGTCGCCGTTGTCCTCTCGTCGCCGTCGTCTGCTCAGACAATCACTGCCCTCCCCTCGTCACCGTTGATTTTTTTGCTACAACCATGTTTTGATTTTGTTGGAACCGGCCCACGTTTTTGCTACCACAACCCCCCTCCCCCTCCCAAGAATCTGCTACCACGCTGATTTTTTGCTGCAACCGACAAACCATTTTGCTACAACCGTTTTGATTTTTTGTTACTACCAGTGTTTGTTGTTTTTTGCTACATCCATCTCCGTGACATGCGAACTATATCTTCTGTTTCCCCATCATTTTTTTGCTACAACCATATTTTGATTTTGCTGGAACCGAAGATAATTTTTGCTACATCCACCCGCGGCGGTGTTGGTCGACGGGGGCGATGGCTTTTTTTGCTGCAACTGTCTTTGATTTTTGCTACTGTTGGAGATGCCATTTGCTACTACCAGAGTCTTGTTGGAAGCATCGGGATTTTTTGCTGTCACCCTTGTTTTTGTTTTGTTTTTGCTGGAACCAGCCTAAAAAATGCTACCACTGTCTTTCGATTATGCTGGAACCGGCATTTTTTTCTGCTTCAACCATGGATGATGCACCAGAGTGCTGCAACCATGGACAGCAACAGAGGCGAGGTACACTGCAAGCTTGCCGACCGGTGTTCGCGGCCGGCGACTGTTGGCCATCGGAGTTGCGACCGCCTCCACCAGAGCTGCAATCACGCGTGTACGGAGCTGCATTCGTGTAGCCGACGAGAACGCGAGAGGCGACAAAGGCAGGTGGTGTTTTGCTTCGCCGGCAGCGGTGAGGCTGCGGCCGGCGGCAGCGAGCAGGTGCTGCGGTGGTCCAAACGAGGGCAGTGTGGGCCAGCGTGCGGGATCTCGCCAGCAGCGGCGGCGCTCTGTTTTTTTTCTCCTCTTTTTTTCCCGTGTGGGGAGGATGAAGAAAGGGGATGCGGGATAGATCTGACGGTTACGGGCGCCCAGATCGTGCGGCTCTGAGTGGACCGGCCGAAAGTTGCGCCGGCGCACCGGCGCCTATCACCGCCCGATGTATATACACATTTTAATTTGATAAGTCAAAATACTTTACCATGTTCGAAGAGACCCATTTGAAATCATGTTCGCATTGAAAACATTTGCAGTTTTCAGTGACTTTCTGTTTTTTAGCAAAAAATACATAGGCTTTTGTTTTAAAATATATGTACCTTTAAATTAATGAGGTTGCATGGTCATAGTGAGTTGAAGGTGAACTTTCCCATAGCTTGAGCAGGCTTGGATGGCTGGACTTTTGAAAACCATAAGCAAGAACCGATAAATGACACAGGATGCACGACTACCAAGTAATTGAAAAAACCCAGCAAGTGACACAGGATAAAAATCCGAATCTGATATGAAGTTAAAGACATCATTGGAAAGATCTAAAAATTCAACTATGTAGAGCGGGTTTGAGTGGCCACTATATTAACCAACACCAGCCATTTCACTAATTCAATTCTCTTGAATAACAACAACCACACATGTAAAAATGAGCCGGCCAGGAACTATTTTGAGGATGAACAAAATGCGTAAAAATAGGAATGGAGAACCCAGTCATATAGCTTCACATTCACCAACTTGATGCTCCTACAAAGTCCACCCTAAGCCTGGAGCTGTTCTGTGTGAACCAAAACCAGTAAACCTACAAAGAAATTTACAACACAAGCAATTTGAGAGAGATTGGAAATAGGGCTCCAAGCATATTGATAATCCAGCTCACTTCCTGGAAAAAGGTGTATATGACTATGCAAATACATGTCGCAAAGTAGTCAAGTATATAGAATCACATGCACAACAAAGCATAAACAGCGAGACGATTTAATAACCTACATAGACCGACATCAACAGAATAAAAACAACGCCACCGACATACAGATAAATTTAAGGGAAAAAGGCATTTATCTCTACTCTTATCAGGCAGCTAATAGTTAGATGCAATAAAAGAAGGTAATCCTAGGAACACTTCGGTTCAGAAAAGTAAGTCAGGAGCACAGCTTAATTATCTCAACTCTCATATGTAACTCCAGCTCCAGCTTATCAGTTTAGGAAAGCAAGTCAGCACAACTCAATTATATGTACTCTCATATGTAATTGTCACGAACACTTCAGTTTAGAAAAGTAATAAATATAATAGCATGGTTAAAGATGCCGATCATACTTGCAACTCATAATTTGTGAGGCAACACAAATAAGTGAACAAATAAAAACAATGAGCAAGCTACTGAATTAGAATAGAGAGGATAAAAGTGAATCACAACATGTATAGGACAATGCAGCAGTACATGTGTGTGAACAGAAACCCAGTTCATTATGGAAAGTGCCAACAAAATGGCAGTAATAGTTTTTTAGATTTATGTTTAGTAGCACATGCAACAGGTAGATCAGTCCATTTTTCATTTCAGGGAAATTTAAGACAATTTAGAATTGCCTAATTATTTTATATCCAAGACAGAAGGATTGGCAGCTTATCCTCAAATTGTATTCTTTACAGTTATAATGAAGGCTATACATGCAGAGTAATAGGCATGCTAATTGATAAGTTTGGTAACCAAGCGTAAAAGACGCTCGCTACAGAAAGACAGGCCATAGGACTGACAATAGAAAAAACAGTAAACCTGTGACAGAAAAGACAGCGTTGACTTTAGAAGAAATGTTACAACCAGTGACACAGATTTTCTGTTGGATAGGAAGCATGAAAGAAAAATAAAACCTGAGAATAAAAGCAATGCTTCTGTAGTTAACTTCGAAGAAAACACAGTTATAGATGAATAAGCTCATGTTGTTTGCAAAGTAAGATCATTGGTTCTCTCCGGCAATGGAAATCTAAAGAATCACAACCAGCTAAAACAGGATCTCTTTCTACAGATTAAACGGTGATACGCTGGAAACAATGTGAGGCAGCCTGACTCGCAATAGGTTTAACAGCAACAGAACCTACACGTTTTGGCTGTATATAGCTTTAGTTTCATTTTCAGGAGTTTTATCAAGGTTCCGAGAGTAACGAAAGATCAGTTACATGATATGATAGCAGTAAAAGATTTAAGCAACGTAGGGAAGATGTGAGTTACTATTTTGAGGTCCAAAGGAACAAAATGGCTAAAACAAACTGTAAATGAAGTTAGTTGAATGCCGTGATAATCTATAGGCCAATACTAATATTAAGTTGTCTCTGAAATAACTGGGAGTGGCTGTTTTTAATTGTAATCACTAACCTCAGAACCGTGCCGTGAATTCTCATATTGTTTGTACCATGCCGCATATGAAGAAAACTGACTGTGGGTTACTTCCATGCTTGCCACTTCATCCTGCAGCGCGCAGATATTAATTAGTAGCTTATACAGACCTATTGACATTTAAGAGAAGCACATAGCAAGCTAGGGAGAGGAATACTATAATGGTTGCAAACAAAATCAGTTATCAACTACTAATTGTTTAATTTGGTTATAAAAGAGATCTCTTAGGAATTCTGCACTTGTACATGTGCTGTTTGTTTGCATATGTCGTTCTGTATTGGATAATGCCTAGGTTGAACCTAATTGCAGCATATAATCAACCATTTTGTCAATCAACAACAGAATATGCTATCAGCTGGGACCAGAAGTCAATAAATATGAGCAGTGGCGCATTGGCATGACAGAAATTATGGGCATTGCAGGAATTGGTAAAGAAGTCATTCTAAACATCTGGTTTGTTGGGGAGAGGGGTACCCTCATCCGGCTGTTCTTTAGTCTGGTCATTGACGGAATGTTCTTCGGCCGGAGAAAATATGGCACGTATCTCTTCTGCGTCCATTGGTAGCTGCTGTAAAAGTACGGCTCTAGCTCTAGTTAGAAAATAAGGCACAAATGTCTTCTGCGTCCATTGATAGCTGCTGTAAAACACACGAGAAAGCAACGAGCACTGAGCATTTCTTTGCGTGCGAGCCCACACACGCGCGGAAGGGCCGAGAAAGCACACCGCGCTACAATGGCATTCCAACAGGCGCAATGATGGAAACAGAAGCGTTCATCCATTCAGACGCAAACAGCAAAACAAGCAACAAAATAAAAGCAAAACAAAAAGATACAAGGCCTTCAAACATCACTATTTTACAGAAGTATCAGTTCATCATATCCTCATACAAGCCGCGGAAACTAACACCACGAACCATGCACAACCAACGCAAGATGAAAACAGATGGCAGCATACACGCATTTCACCAAGCAGCCCTCACACATTTTATCAAACACCTAACAAGCATGCACCCATAGAGAAGCAGGGGAGGCGCGCACTAACCTGGACAGCAAGGACGGAACCACCCACGCTCCTACGAAAGAGCCAACGTGAAATCCAAGCAAGCTGCGCACGAAGGGAGCAAATGGAAACAGACGAGATCAGTAAATCATAGAAACAACGACAGGAAAGAACCGGAGGAGCAGAATAGAAAGAACCTCAACCAACAGCACCCATGGAGGAACGGATGGCAGAGCCGGAGGACAGGGCGCTCGAACGGGATGAAGCGAGGAGACGAATAGAGCGCGCAGCAGTGGGCGAAGCGAGCGTGCACAGAATGAGAAGCATGAGAAGAAGAAAAGGCCAACATCGAAGAGAAAAGGGGGCCCTTGCCCACCGCAACGGGACGCCCAACTCGCAAGAGCGGCATCGGAACCCACGAAGCAGACACCGACATGCGGCCTGCGTGGGGCCAGAACCCACCGTCAGCGATAGCGGCGGACAACGTGCAGCCTGGGCATGGCAGATGCACGCGACGCGGCAACGGCCCCACGGAGTGACACACGCACGTCCACCGCGCCCAGGGCGCGCGTCGGGCACAGCAGCATGGCACCAAGCAAGCCACACCCCAGAAGACGCCTGCGAGTCACAGACCTGTGAGCCCATCCAAGCGTGGGCCCACAGTCAGCAGCACACGGGCGGGTGAGCAAATCAAACCGAGCAGAGAAACCACCCACCCGAACAGAGGGCGCAGACGGGTCAAAGCGAACACAGGAAAAGAGGTAACTCCAATGACGAGTGGGGTCAAGGGAAGCACGACCCAAGTGGCAGTGTCCGAGTGCGCCAGTAAACAGAGTGACAAACCACCCAATGAGACGACTCGAAGGAAAAGTAGCTTGCCAGTACGCCTCACGACGCTCCATACGGAAGACACGGTCAGCAGAACCACGACATCACCCGAGCCAATCCAGATACAGGAGGCCACACGCACACAAAAAACAACAGCCCACGCCACCGACACGTGGGACCAAGGAGAAGGCAGGCCCACCAACAGCGGGCGAGCTGGAACCATATACGACTGAACAGAGGGGCAACTAGGAAACGGAGATAGCGCGCAGCGCCCACGACGCACGCTGACGCTTGCGCACGCGGCGCGGCAGGATCAGCCGCCCAGGCACCCGAAAAAGGCTCACCCAGCCAATCTGATGACAGAGCGAGCCCACAGGTCATTGCCTGAATGAACTCACCCCACGGTCAAAACAAAAACAACCGAAGATCCAACGACAACCAACGGAAAAAATCTGCTGTTTGACCAACATCCAACGGTCCAACTCGAAACAAAACCATGGACAATCGAGGAGACGAGTTGGCTAGCCTCATTATATGTTAAAATGAATATGCATTAGTGTTGTTCTAGTACGAATTCTAGGATAGATCGAACGAAAAAATAGCTTTGCGTTATTTTAGTACGAACTCTTGAATAGATCGAACGAAAAGAATAGCTTTGAGGTGGTTTAGTACCCTACAAGCAATTCTTATCTTTTGTTCTCCGCTAATAGGAACTCGGGAGTGATTCTTCGTTACACTTTGAGGGATAATCATATGATCCAACTATGTTAGCATTGTTGAGAGATTGCACTAGCGAAAGTACGGACCCTAGGCCTTGTTTTTAAGCATTTCAACACCATTTTTGTGCCCATTTGCTATTTGCTACCTTGCTGTTTTTATTTATTCAGATTATAAAAATATATTTATACCATCCATATTACACTTTTATCACCATCTCTTCGCCGAACTAGTGCACCTATACAATTTGCCATTGTATTGAGTGTGTTGGAGACACAAGAGATTTCTTGTATTTGGTTGCAGGGTCGTTTGAGAGAGACCATCTTCATCCTACACCTCTCACAGATTGATAAACCTTAGGTCATCCACTTGAGGGAAAATTGCTACTGTCCTACAAAACTCTGCGCTTGAAGGCCCAACACGTGTCTACAAGAATAAAGTTGCGTAGTAGACATCAAGCTCTTTTCTGGCACCATTGCCGGGGAGGTTAGTACTTGAAGGTATATCTTTAGATCTTGTAATTGAATCTTTTAGCTTCTTTTTTATCACTAGTTTGGTCTATAAAAGAAAAAACTAAAAATAGAATTGAGATTGCATCATATTATTGATCATCTTTATAATATCTTTCTTGAAAATGATGGTTCGGAAAATTGTGCTCAATTGTTAGAAGAAGAAGTCAATAAAATGTTTGGCACACTATATTTGAATGATAAGCAAAGATGATATTTTTAGTCCCACAAATTTTGATTAGAAAAATTATTATGATGATTGCATGCCTCCTATTTATGATGATTATAATGATGAAAGTAGATTTGGAAGGTCATGACTTTATTTAGTGATGAATCCACCATTTTGGATGAGTCTTCCTTTGACTATGATAACAAAGTTGCTATCTATGATGATTATGGTGATGACATGTATGCTATAAAGAATAATGATAAGAATGTAACTTGTCATCATGATTTTAATTTTCACTCCCATGATAGTTATTTTGTTGAGTTTGCTCCCACTACTATTGATGAGAATAAATTTGCTTATGTGGAGAGTAAAAAAAATTCTATTCTTATGCATCATGAAAAGAATGCTTTATGTGATAGTTATATTGTTGAATTCATTGGAGTAGTAGAAATATGGTTTGAGTGCAGATTTCTACAAACAGTTCTGTTGTTGACAGATTCTGTTTTCAATGCATAGTTTGCTTGTTTTCTAGTTTCTATGGCTTATATTGCTCAATATAAATTGTAGAAATGATATGATACAGTAGGCATTGTGTGAGAACAATTTTGAATCTTGTATTTGACAGTACCAAAAGTGAAATGGTTTGCTCTTTATCATACTAACCTATCTCACAAAGTTCCGTTAAGTTTTGTGTGATTGAAGTTTTCAAGTTTTGGGTGAGATATCGATATGAGGAGAATATGGAGTGAAAAGACCCAATGCATGGGGATGCCCCGGAAGGCATCCCCTCTTTTGTCTCCAACATTATCGGTAACCTCACTTGGAACTATGTTTTCATTAGTCACATGATATGTGTTTTGCTTGGAGCATCAATTTATTGTGTTAGGATTTTCTTGCTGTTACTTATAATAATGTTTTGCATCTTCTATTTCAATAAGAGTGGCAATGATAGCCTTTGTCATGCTTATTTTCCAAGTATACATGTTGCTGTTCGAAAACAGAAAGTTTACCACCGTCGCAAAAATTCCCTAGAGAAGTCAGAATGAGATAAAATGTTGAAACTTGTTGCAAAATGATCTCTGATAAATTTTCTACAGTGTGGTAAATTTTCATAATTTTTGGAGTTAGGGAAGTATTGATACTCTTGGATTCTTTACAGAGTGTACTGTTTTGGCAGATTGCTATTATGTTTGCATTGTTTGCATATGTTTGCTTGTTTAATGATCTTATTTGAGGATAGGAGTATTAAATATGCAGAGGCATTTAGTATGCAATGTTGAATAATAATTTTAGTGATTTGCTACAGTAGAGAATGATAAGGTTTTTGCATTGGTTCATACTAACTTATCTCACGTGTTCTTGTTGGGTTTTGTGTGGATGAAGCTTTTGAGATTTAGGAAAACCGTGATATGAGAGGAATTAAGGAGACACAAAAGCTCAAGCTTGAGGATGCCCAAGGCATCCCAAGATAATATTTCAAGAAGTCTCAAGCATCTAAGCTTGGGGATGCCCCAGTAGGCATCCTACCTTTCTTCTTCAATAATTATCGGTTAGTATCGGTTGAGCCTATGTTTCTGCTTCTTCACATGATGTGTGCTATTCTTAGAATATCATTTTATTTTGTTTTGCTCGCTATTTTAATAAAGCACTTAGATTTGAAAGTTTTTAAATAAAATAGAGTCCTCAAATAATTGTTGGGGAGGCTAAGAGCATCTCTAGCAGACCTCGTATAAGTGGTCAAACCCGCAAAATAACTGTATTTTGCAGTTCCGGTCGAAAAAACAAGCCCGAACAAACCCCTTAAAATCGTCCGACCCTTTAAATTTTTTTAGGGGCTCTGTAAACGCGAACGTGAAACCCTCTATATACAGTTTTGAGGGCAACTTTGCCAGGGCCCTGCATACCGGTCAACGTTGGTGGCTGAGGAATCTTAGCTCTCGCCAACACCATGAAGCTCGCCCGTCCGTCCGCCTCCCGTCCGCTGCGCCCGTCCGCGGCCCGGCCGCCACGCTCGAACGGAGCTAGCTAGCTAGCTTGCTCAATCCATTCGAACGAAGATAGCTAGCTAGCTAGCTAGCAGCACAATCGATTCGAAGAGCTAGCTAGCTAGCTCAATGCGCCGCTCGTTCGATCCGGCCTTCGCTCGCGCTACCCCGGCAGCCCTGGCCTCCGCTGGCGCCGTGCTCGCCTCGCGTTTTCCCTCGTCCGCCTATCCGCCGGACTGACGCAAGGAAGAGGACGACTAAAAAAAGAGCTAGCTCTGGGTCTGTTCGGTATATTCGGAGAATATTCTTTTTTACGAGTTGATTATACAGGGTCTGAGTCGGCCATTGCCTGCGTCGGCCTGCAAATACCCTTTTCAGCGAACTGCAAAAGACTTATGCGAGTAGGGATTTTGCAGGGTCTGCTAGAGATGCTCTAAGTAAGCGGCATTCACATCCCATCAACGAAGCTCTTTTCTATGTCATTTACTCTTGTGCTGCACGTATATCCTTTGAGTAAATTGTTGAATAAATTGAATGTCATGAAGTTGAAATCATATCATGCCTAGTGGTAGCTTCACATTGGGTTTAGAAAGTGAAATCTTTTGTGGCTTGACAATCACAATATTGGTCATACAAGCAATTCACGAATAATTAGTATAAGGAAGAGAACTTTCACATGCACTATCATGGAAATCTTTTGTGATTGTGAGCCCCCATCAAAATATTATATGCCAAAATTGTTAATGTTGGACAAGGAAGACAGCGTAAGTTTATGTTTGTTCATATTCACATAGAAGTTATATTGTTATTGATCCTTCAACATGTGTTGCTTGCCCCCCATCTTTGCTAGCCAAAAATTCCGCACCAAGTAGAGATACTACTTGTGCATCCAAAAACCCTTAAACCCAAATCTTATTTTCAAGAGTCCACCATACCTATCTATATGCGGCATTCTTTTGCCGTTCTAAGCAAATTTGTATGTGCCATCTCTAATTTTCAAAATAAATTTCTCTTTTGTGTGCTCGTACCGCTCGCGAGGCGGTGAGGGGTGGCCAATATTTTCCATGGTAGATGTGTTATTCTCACGATGAGTGTTTATTCACTTGTCATTGCACGAGAGTAAGGCAAAGGTATTAGGGATGCCCACTCCCGAAATGAAAAATGAATTTACTTTATGTTGTCAAATAAAAAATTCCTTGGAAAGTGTTGGTATAGAGGGCACCCGTGGATACGGTTAGCCATGGAAAGTGGAAGTATGGTGGAAAAAGGAATAAACTTCATTTTCTGTTTGGGAACCGCCTATGATATATCTAGCATGGAAAGTGTTGGGAGCTCTAAGTCGTTTTCATTGGTGGGAAAAGTATGCCTCTCAAAATGTTTTTATCTCTCAATTTTCGCTTTGAGCTCTGGCACCTCTACAGATCTCTACTTCCCTCTGCGAATGGCCTATCTTTTACTTTTCAGTATGCAAAGAGTCAAAAAGATTTCTCTCTATTCCTTTTTATTTTCTCTTTTGGTAAGCATCATTGGAGAGGAAAGATCTAGGCACATATGTCCAGTTGAATATGGGTAACATGACTTATTATTGTTGACATCACCCTTGAGGTGAATACATTGGGAGGCGAAATTATAAGCCCCTATCTTTCTATGTGTCCAGTTGAAACGTTTTGCTCATGTGTACAAGGTGAGTGTTAACAATCATAGAA
This sequence comes from Triticum aestivum, assembly GCF_018294505.1. Classification (NCBI taxonomy): domain Eukaryota; kingdom Viridiplantae; phylum Streptophyta; class Magnoliopsida; order Poales; family Poaceae; genus Triticum; species Triticum aestivum. The sequence goes on from NC_057797.1 coordinate 379,946,048, forward strand.
GACTATATGATGGTTGAGTATGTGGAGCTCTTACTTAAACTCTGTTGAATAAATTGAATTGCAATTGCTTGGTGACTAAGAACATAGGTTGTCGGGTTTCAAGAGAATTCATTATTTGAATCTTAACATGTGAATTGGTTGCCACTATAATATGAGAAGTTTTATAAGAAAGAATTGTTGTTATGATGCTAGGAAAAGTGATTGAAATTATCATTGATCAAACTTGCGCACTTTTCTAGCATTCACACTTCATAAATTATTTCTTTTATCATTTACCTACTCGAGGACGAGTAGGAATTAAGCTTGGGGATGCTGATACGTCTCCAATGTATCTATAATTTATGAAGTATTCATGCTGTTATTTTATCATTCTTGGATGTTTTACAATCATTTTATAGCAACTTTATATCATTTTTTGGGACTAACCTATTGACCCAGTGACCAGTGCCAGCTGCTGTATTTTTGCTTGTTTTTTACATCGCAGAAAATCAATATCAAACGGAGTCCAAACACCGCGAAACTTTTTGGAGATTTTTTATGGACCGGAAGGAACCCAATGGGGCAGAGCTGCACCTGGGGGTGCCCCGAGGGGGGAACAACCCACCAGGGGGCGCCAGGGCCCCCTGGCACGCCCAGGTGGGTTGTGCCCACCTCGGTGGCCGCCCATACCCCTTCTTTGCACTATAAATTCCCAAATATTCCGAAACCCTTAGGGGTTGACCTATATCAGAAGTTTCACCGCCGCAGGGCTCCGTAGCCACCAAAAACAAATCTAGACCCATTCCGGCACCCTACCGGAGGGGGGAATCATCTCCGGTGGCCATCTTCATCATCCCGGCGGCCACCACGAAGAGGAGGGAGTAGTCCACCCTTGGGGCTGAGGGCTTGTACCAGTAGCTATGTGTTTAATCTCTCTCTCTCTCTCTCATGTTCTTGAGATGTCACGATCTTGATGTATCACGGGCTTTGTTAATATAGTCGGATCATATGGTGTTTTCCCCTCTCTATCCTGTTGTGATGAATTGAGTTTTTCCCTTTGAGATCTCGTTGTTATCGGATTGAATACTTTTATGGATTTGAGAACACTTGATATAAGTCTTGCAATTGAATACTCATGGTGACAATGGGGTATCGTATTGATTCACTTGATATATGTTTTGGCACTCAACTTGCAGATTGCCGCGGTGACCTTGGGGTAATCTATGCATAGGGGTTGATGCAAGTTCTTGTCTCTGTTTCTCTAGTAGAAATCTTGGGGCACTCTTTGTAGTTCTTTGTGTGGATTGAGTATTATGAATATGAATATGCTTTGGTGTTATTCTAGTACGAACTGTAGGGTAGATAGAACGGAAAAAATAGCTTAGCGTTATTTTAGTACGAACTCTTGAATAGATCGAATGGAAAGAATAGCTTTGAGGTGGTTTAGTATCCTACAAACAATTCCTATCTTTTGTTCTCCGCTAATAGGAACTCGGGAGTGATTCTTTGTTACACTTTGAGGGATAATCATATGATCCCACTATGTTAGCATTGTTGAGAGAATGCCCTAGCGAAAGTACAGACCATAGGCCTTGTTTTTAAGCATTGCAACAACGTTTTTGTGCCCGTTTGCTATTTGCTACCTTGTTGTTTTTATTTATTCAGATTATAAAAATACATTTCTACCATTCATATTACACTTTTATCACCATCTCTTCGCCGAACTAGTGCACTTATACAATTTGCCATTGTATTGGGTGTGTTGGGGACACAAGAGATTTCTTGTATTTGGTTGCAGGGTCGTTTGAGAGAGACCATCTTCATCCTACACCTCTCACAGATTGATAAACCTTAGGTCATCCACCTGAGGGAAAATTGCTACTGTCCTACAAAACTCTGCGCTTGGAGGCCCAACACGTGTCTACAAGAATAAAGTTGCGTACTAGACATCAACTGCCCAAACCGAAAAAAGCATGCCGGCCCACCCCCTCCCGCAGGACTTTTTGCCCTGATCCACCCAATCCACCCGACCACCTCCCACTTGTGGCCATCGCCCCTGGCACATCACCCGCCGCTGCTCCTCCCCCCGGCCGGACGTGCCTCCAGGCGCCGCCAGATCCCAGCACCGCCGCGCGTCGCTGGATCACTGGAATCCCGCACGCTGCCATCGCCCACATGTACACCCCGGGACCAATCCCACCACCACACGTCGGTGCGCGGTCTGTCGGATCTCCTAGACGCCGCTGCTACTCCTCACCGCCCCGCCAACCTTGTCCTCATCCGGCAGCCCTGCCGGCCGTCTTCTCCCACGGCCATGCGCCGTCCTCCTCCCATGTCCCCCGATCCACTGTCGTCCTTCTCCCACAGCCCCACCCAATCCACTGTCATGCGCGACACCAAGGCTGGGAGGTACCCCATGCATCTGCAAGCTACTGCAGTTGGTCGTCGCCACCTCATCTACTCGCCACTTCCATACGTGAGCACAACTGGAGAGCCCATGTACCTTCTACATCCGCCCACACATCCTCATGCTTTGCCTCCTCTCTCTCTGATTAGTTGACCTTCTCACGAGCGCCACCTCGACCTTCCCTGGACCAGCTAATTTTTAACTTCATGGTACGCATGTGTTCTTGTTTTGATTTGTATCCACTTGTAGGAACTAAACATGTATGCATGTGTTCTCCTTTTGATCAGTATCTACTGCTATCTAAATCTTATTATCTAGGTGCCAAAAAAATGTGCGCCTAGACGCCACCCCCATGGTCGAACTCCTGTCTCCGCTTGGCTCCGTCCACAGCAGCACACCAACTCCCTCGCCATCCACCTGCCTGTGTTCATATTCTACAGGTGACCTTCTCTCCTCATGCTTACTGACCTTCCTCCTCCTGCCGCTTCCTCCTCTCCTTTAGGATGATTGAACTCTGTCGCATGGAGTAGTAGAACCGCTGGCGTGTCCTGCTCTCATTCCTTATTTGTGCATCTTGGCTTTTGGCGATGCCATGATGAGAAACCAACCCATCCAATTTTTGGATGGGGGATCACACAGTGGTTTTTGAGGGGTACTGAAGTTCAGAGTGAACATGGATTAAGGTTCAGAGATGTGTTTATCAGTACATTCAGAGAGGGTTTCCCCACAGTTTTTCATTTCTTAGCCTCTTCATGATTTATCAGATAATTTCCGAGACTAACATTCCATTGTAGCTTATATTCTCATGTGTGTACGATTTTTTTGATCAAGTATACTCTGCATCCTTGAAAATACTCGAACCTGATCATAACTTGGTTAAGTCTTTGATATAGCGGAAAATTTTATAGCCAAACATATTGCTATCTGAAAATTATTATCTTTGTGTGAATAAGTTTTAACCCTATGCAGAAAAAATCTACGCAAAGCTCCACACCGGCAATTCTTGATCCCTAGACCAGTTCGATCAATTAGATCTGTGCAGAAAATATTACACGTAGTTCTTTGGGTTCCCTGCTTTCATTTTGGTAAAACTATTGATGAAAAAGTGTACCTATACAGAAATGATGGTTCAGTTCAAGAAAAATGGATGTTTTCTAATTTTGCAGTCTAAAGTTTCTTTGTGTTTTTTACAGCAGTTTGGATTGTATTTATATAGAAGAAGAAAAAACAACAGCAACTGCACTGGAGCAGCAGGACGACACATCCTCCCAGTGATGGCACAGCAGCACATTCGCCGTCTGTGCACATGTGTGTGCAGTGCATTGAGGGAGCACTCCCTTGTTGCTATTCTGCACCTACGCCTCCCCATGGATCCCGTTCTCTTCTCTCCTTTTTGCTGTGAGTTTGTAAATTGAAGATCAGTCATAACAGGGGAAGAAAAAGCTTTAGAGAGTTTTTCGTAAAAAATCAGAGATGTTATTCAGATTGTGATTGACTTTTCGTACATGTTTATGCTAGTTTGTGCTCGTCTGTACTCTTTTTTTTCTTACTATGTTTCAGAATTTGGTTTGAAGAAGTATGTGCATGTCGACAGAGACAATCTATACAAAGAAGTTCAAATATTATTGCCCCGCAGGTTCATGTCTTCACAAGATGTACCACTATTTTCTTCTCACCCAAAAAGTGTGTGTTTAGTTCTTTTTCTATCTCTTTTTGCCCACGGGTTTGTAATAATGTTGTGGATGCTCTAGCGATGCACATGTCGAAGATGGTGCATGTGTCCCAAGTCGTATGGCCGGGCTCTGCTCCAAACTTTATCCGGGACTTGATTGCCAGCGATCTTGCTGGGCACAGTGGTTAATTGAAATGAAATTTCATAGTTCAAAAAAGTGTGTTTTTCAGCAAAACAAACAGATCCAATACCCCGAAGAAATTTGAGGGAAAAATATATAAAGTCCAGAGAGGTTGAGGACATAAGGGTTTCTATAGCAATTTTTTATTCCTATGCGAAGTCCAGAGAGGTTGGTGAAGAGCATTTCATTCCCGTGTACTCCCTGTTTTGAAAGAAATGAAGTTCAAAAACAAGAAAATGAGAAGTTCAAATTGTTTAACTTTTACAAAAGACTTAGATACTTTTCTTGTCACTATGAGAATAAAAGGAAGAAGTTCAAATTAAAATAAATAGAGCAGCTCAAAATTTATAGGGAAAATAGATTTTCCCCATTTCTACAAAAAAAGCTGGAGGTTCAAATTTAAATAACCGAGAAGTTCATTGTTTTTTTACAATACCAAGAAGGTCAAAATAAAAAAACCGAGCATCTAAAAAAGTTTATAAAATAGATTTTCCCTATTTTCAAAAGAGTCTTGAACGGTTTGATATTTATTACATAACTATGACTCTTCGTGTTACTAATGAAAAACACCAAGATTCATAATTAAAAAAATGAAGCTGGTTGAGGTTTATTAAAAAAACTCAAAATTTCCTCAATACTAAAGATTAAAATCAAGAAGTTCAATTTAAAAAAACAAAGTAGTTCAATGTTTATAATAAACTTAGGTTCTCTCGTCAATAGAGAATAAAACCAAGAAGTTCAATTTGAAAAATCGAAGCAATTTGATATTTATTAGAAAAATTGGATTTTTCTAGTTACTAAAGAATAATACCAATAAGTTCAATCTCAAATAACGAAGAAGTTCAATGTACCTAAAATCCTCCAATTTTTCACATTTCTAAGAAGACACAATGAAGTTCAAATAAAAAAGGTAGAGCGGTTCAATGTCTATAAAAAACTTAGATATTTTCACGTAACCGAGAGAAGTTCAGATTGATAACTCCTAGAAGTTCATGTACTATGTGGTGTGCATTTGTATGAAAAAAGAATGAAAAGATAAAGGCTAAAAGTTTTGTTGCTAGAAGTTCACGTGCTCGACGAGGGAAAGTTGGAAATTACTACCCACTTTATGCACACATAATTCTCTCTCCCATTTGTGTCTATGTTTTTACAAATAAATAAAAATTTAAAAAATGTGGAAGGGGTCCAATATTTATGACAAAACTAGAATATTTTGATGCTAAAAGAAATAAACCAAGAAGTCCAAATTACAAAATAGAGAAGTTCGGTATTTATAAAGAAACTCAGATTTTCCTTGTTAGTAAAGAATAAAAACGACGAACTTGAAATTAAAATAGAGGAGTAGTTCGATGTATACAACTCAAATTGTTGCCGTGTCTAATAAAAATAAAACTATGAAGTGCAATTTACAAAAAAATGATGCTTATTTAAAAACATATTTCCTTTCTAAGAATATGACTAAGAAGTTGAAATTAATATAACAGAGAAGTTCGAAGTATATAAAAAACTCAGATTTATTGCAAGAAGTTCACGTGCACCTCCGTGCACGGTTCAGAATTTATATTGCGGGATATCCAACCTCCAATTACAAGTTTTAAAATGGCAAAAAATGATGTCCGACCTTAAGTTGTGTGTAATTCAACGTATATACAAAAATGTGACAGAAGTTCATAGTGAAAGCAACGAGAAGTGCAAGTACTGCAATGAATGCATTTCAGGTGAGAATAAAAGTATAGAAAAATAAAATCTTAAAAGGTTTGTTGAAAGAAGTTCAAGTGCTATGTCAGGGGAAGTTCAAAAAATCTTATGAGAGAGGTTCACCTTGTATTTCCATGTTCAAAAACACAAAAAATAAATTGTTTTTTGTATTTTAAAAATAATTCTCTCAATCCACAAAGAAGTCTAGTTGGAGCAACTTGATTTCAAAAAGAAAATAAACAAAATCAAATTATAAAAACGGAAAAAGTTCATGTACTACATGGTCCGTGTTTAACATGAAAAATGAATAAAAAAGCATGGTCCAAATTTCTTGTTGCTATAAGTTCAAGTCCTCGGTCGGAGAAAGTTAAAAATTTATTGTGAGAGAGGTTTGTACAAAAGGAATATCATTTGTGTAACACTGACAAATGGATGAGAAAATTACAAACGAAAATATGTCACAGAAGTTCAACGCGAAAACAGTAGGAAGTTCAACTACTACACTGAATGAATTTCAGATGAAAAACTTTGAAAATCGTCGCGAGTATGAAAAAATGATCAAGACAGGAAAGTTGCGTGTTTACAACAGCTTTCGGTTGGTATATCACTTGCTCAATTTCGTTGAGTGAATGGACAACTACAAGAAAAAAAAGCACGTGAAAAACAGGAGTGAAGTCCAAGTAGACATGCTTACAAGTTCAAGTTCTTCACGCGGTGCATGATCTTGTTGTTTTCAAAATTACTTGAAAACTGCCAGGAATCAGAGAAAACCATCAACATGAAAAAGTTTTGCATTTTTCGTAACTTTTCAAGTTAAATTCTTTGCCCCATTCCGATAAAGTTTGTAGAAATTACAGTGAAAATACGTTTTAGCCATTCCCAATATTGACTTAAAACCGTAAAGAATTGGGAGAAACAATATATACCAAAAAGTTTCGCATTTGTTCAATCTGTCCAATGCCATATCATTTGCTGCATTCGGATGTACAGTTAAAAAATTAACTCGAAAATACGAACTAGGTGGAACTTGTACCGTTTTTCTAAATTACTCTTAAACCGTTCAAAATTAGAAAACACTTTCAACATGAAAAAATAGCATATTTTCATAAGCTTCCCAATGCCATATTATTTGCCTCAATTGGACTACCCGTTTAGAAATGCCATCGAAAATACAAACTCGGCTGTTTGGTTTGCGAAATTTTACGATTTTTGAAATTACTCTTTAACCATAGGGAATTAGAAAAAACTTTCAACATGTGGAAGGAGTGGTTTTGCAACAGCTTTCCAACATCATATTATTTGCCTCATTCGGATAAACAGTTTAGAAATGCGATCAAAAATACAATTCACATTTTTTGTATGAAGAAAAAACAGTTTTCAAAACTGCTCTTGAACCGCTTATATTTTGCCAAAACATTTAATTGGGTCATGATACTCGTGTCCATAGCTTTACAAACGGTATATCGCAAGCCCCATTTGGGCAATGTTTGCGGAAGTTCAACCTAGCACCGGGGGAAGTTCAAGTTGAACAATTCAGGCAGTAAAATTGCAACAGACGCAAGTTCATCACGACCCGAGAGCAAAATCCGCCAATGAGAGAGATTTCTATTTAAAAGGGGCATTTAGTTGAAAAAAACCATGTCCATGTTACACTTACATCACATAGAACACGATTGATCAGACTAATTTGCACGGGGTCACACGGTTGCGAAGATAGCCCGAAGGTCGGGTTCGTACAGAGGGAAGTTCTGGCTGTGTAACTCAGGAAGTTCAGGTTGTGATAAGAATAATATTCTGATCCTGTGATCAGAATAGTGTTTATATATATTTACTAGTACATATGCCCCTGCGTTGCAACAGTCTCCTCATCTCTGTTGTAACATCCCCAAAGGGTGTGGCAGCCTCAATGAGCACGTGACCCCTCCCTCCTACCACTCTACCCAACAATTCAACATAGGGGAATGCAACATCCAAAAGATGCCACTTGACGATGAGGAGACCACATCTTCCTCTGACTCCGGCCTCCATCTATCATAACAACCACCTGATGTTGCGTCATGTCGTCATCTAAATAGTGCCATCCAAAATCATCTTTTTTGTATACTGGTCAAAAAGGGCATGATTTAGGTACGTAATCCCGAAACATGAGCTCACAAGTGGACCTAAAGACAGCATATGAACAAACTTGAAGAAACTTCAATGCTAGTCCTTCACAAAGTTGAAAGAACTGTTGGATAGTTCATAGTGGACCTAAAGTCAGGTTCTTGTAAAGCTTTTGAAATACAAATAATATATGAGTAACACAAAAAGATGAACATTATTAGAAGGTAGAATATATCATCAAAAGGATTAAAAAATATGACACAATATACTGTTCTCCAAGATGAATGCAATAACCATCAATTTTACAAATATACACCCAACCTTGAGCATTGTATCAAAGAAATAATTCATAGTGTTCCAATAAAGGAATTTTTCCCACTGATAATATGCACCTCTAACTTGATTGTTGTTCATCATAAAACATGTTCCTATGTTAGCATGCCTGCATGAATCTATGTTAGCATGCTTGTATGAACCTCTGTTAGCATGCCCAAATCACTAAATTATGTTGTGAACTTTAATTTTTCTAAAGAACCTGACATGACTTCTCTGAAATCTTCTTAATTAAGCTACAATCTACCATGACCAAATTAGGATCTTGATTAATTATTAGACTGAAGCGAGTTAGCTGCTTTGTTTCAATGACAAAATATATTATGGTGTTTGGCTAAAGTAGTATATGGCAGGCAAGCTATTATCTGAACCAAAGAGGGTAAAATAAAATCTCCTATAACTAAATTCTAAATCCCATCACATTTTTAGTTACTTCTCTAAATACTAACTAATATTACTACTCAAATACTACCTTGTTCTCTCCTGGAAAAAAGTGGTTGTTGTAAAATCCAAACAAATAACCGCAGATTGTAAACGATAGAACTTACCCTGCCCTCATATTCTATCTATAGGCACATAACACAAAATATCTTGTGAATTACATGCCACATGTATTGTAAAGAAGCCTCATTAAGTTGAATATGTGAGTCGTGGCTTCTAAGCCCCCGCCAGATCTAAAATGGAGATGCATGTACATAGAAATCATGCCAAGATAGGTGTATGGCAGGGCGGATGTTACCTCGTTCATACTTCCCATGGTCCAATTATATTCACCAGATCTTGTAGCACACTGGCCAAATAGTGCAATATAAAAACTCAATTTGCATGTATGCTGAAGCAAAGCATGCACATTGAGTGTTGTACGGAGGAGCATCGGGAGGCTTTCAGTAAACCAATAGAAGAAATTCTGCATTTTTATACCCTAGTCACAACCTGGATCTTAACAACACAGAAGAAGCCCAACTTTATCTGCTTTACTACTATCCAAAAAAGCAAGAACATGAATTAGCATGTCACCATTGCCTGAAATAACTTGATTACAAATAGAATTTGCAGATCCATCATCTTTTACATTAGTCTGCAAAATATCCGTCTCATGAGAAGAGATTCATACATGTCCTTAAATCCCAATGAAAAAATAGTGTGATATTAAAAAATAGCGAGGCCTTCAAAATATGCTAGAATGCTATATTGCGGTATAGGGTGGTATTGGCTAGACAATGTGCACTTATTTATTTAGCGAGATATTTCTCAGAATGATATAGCATACTATTTGTGACGCTATAGCGTGCTAGTTTTTTCACTGTTAAATCCTAAGGGCAGTCGGATGATATGTGATGATCAATTATAGAAACGCTACAACATCAACAATTGCTTTTATGTTCCGACAACTCAAAATCACGAGTCAAGATAGTTAATCATATAATAAGATTGGAAGAGATCAAGAGAGTTAGATAAATTATTTCATTTGCAAAAAAGAAAGATGAGTATATTATACAGTATTATTATACACAGATTAATGTATGGTCGTTTGTGTAACTCTCAGACCTTTCCAGAGTAGTGTACAGGGGTGATCCCGTGATCAGAATAGTGTTTATATATATTTATTAGTACATATGCCCGTGCGTGGCAACAGTCTCCTCATCTCTATTGTAACATCCCCAAAGAGTCTGGCAGCCTCAATGACCACGTGACCCCTCCCTCCTACCACTCTACCCAACAATTCAACATAGGGGAATGCAACATCCAAGAGATGCCACTCGACGATGAGGAGACCACGTCTTCCTCTGACTCCGACATCCATCTATCATATCAACCACCTGATGTTGCGTCATGTCGTCATCTAAATAGTGCCGTCCAAAATCATCTTTTTTGTATAGTGGTCAAAAAGGGCATGATTTAGGTACGTAATCCCAAAACATGAGCTCACAAGTGGACCTAAAGACAACATATGAACAAACTTGAAGAAACTTCAATGCTAGTCCTTCACAAAGTTGAAAGAACTGTTGGATAGTTCATAGTGGACCTAAAGTCAGGTTCTTGTAAAGATTTTGAAATACAAATAATATATGAGTAACACAAAAAGATGAACATTATTAGAAGGTAGAATATAGCATCAAAAGGATTAAAAAATATGAGACAATATACTGTTCTCCAAGCTGAATGCAATAACCATCAATTTTACAAATATACACCCAACCTTGAGCATTGTATCAAAGAAATAATTCATGGTGTTCCAATAAAGGAATTTTTCCCACTTATAATATGCACCTATAACTTGATTGTTGTTCATCATAAAACATGTTCCTATGTTAGCATGCCTGCATGAATCTATGTTAGCATGCTTGTATGAACCTTTGTTAGCATGCCCAAATCACTGAATTATGTTGTGACCTTTAATTTTTCTAAAGAACCTGACATGACTTCTCTGAAATCTTCTTAATTAAGCTACAATCTACCATGACCAAATTAGGATCTTAATTAATTATTAGACTGAAGCGAGTTAGCTGCTTTGTTTCAATGACAAAATATATTATGGTGTTTTGCTAAACGAGTATATGGCAGGCAAGCTATTATCTGAACCAAAGAGGGTAAAATAAAATCTCCTATAACTAAATTCTAAATCCCATCACATTATTTAGTTACTTCTCTAAATACTAACTAATATTACTACTCAAGTATTACCTTGTTCTCTCCTGGAAAAAAGTGGTTGTTGCAAAATTAGAACAAATAACCGCAGATTGCAAATGACAGAACTTACCCTGCCCTCATATTCTATCTACAGGCACAGAACACAAAATATCTTGTGAATTACATGCCACATGTATTGTAAAGAGGCTCATTAAGTTGAATTTGTGAGTCGTGGCTTCTAAGCCCTCGCCAGATCTGAAATGGAGATGCATATACATAGAAATCATGCCAAGATAGGTGTATGGCAGGGCAGATGTTACCTCGTTCATACTACAAATGGTCCAATTATATTCACTAGATCTTGTAGCACATTGGCCAAATAGTGCAATATAAAAACTCAATTTGCATGTATACTGAAGCAAAGCATGCACATTGAGTGTTGTACGGAGGAGCATCGGGAGGCTTTCAGTAAACCAATAGAAGACATTCTGCATTTTTAGACCCTAGTCACAACCTGGATCTTAAAAACACAGAATAAGCCCAACTTTATCTGCTTTATTGCTATCCAGAAAAGCAAGAACGTGAATTAGCATGTCACCATTGCCTGAAATAACTTAATTACAAATAGAATTTGCAGATCCATCATCTATTACATTAGTTTGCAAAATATCCGTCTCATGAGAAGAGATTCATACATGTCCTTAAATCCCAGTGAAAAAATAGTGTGATATTAAAAAATAGCAAGGCCTTCAAAATATGCTAGCACGCTATATCGCAGTATAGGGTGGTATTGGCCAGACAATGTGCACTGATTTATTTAGCAAGATATTCCTCAGAATGATATAGCATACTATTTGTGACGCTATAGCATGCTAGTTTTTTCACTGTTAAATCCTAAGGTCAGTCGGATGATATGTGATGATCAATTATAGAAATGCATACAACATCAACAATTGGTTTTAAGTTCTGAAGACTCAAAATCACGAGTCAAGATGGTTAATCATATAATAAGATTGGAAGAGATCAAGAGAGTTAGGTAAATTATTTCATTTGCAAAAAAAAGAAAGATGAGTATATTATACAGTATTATTATACAAGGATTAACCTATGGTCGTTTGTGTAACTCTCAGAGCTTTCCAAAGTAGTGTACAAGGGAGCATGAGGCATTGGCGGGTGATACGTCTCCGTCGTATCTATAATTTTTGATTGTTCCATGCCAATATTATTCAACTTTCATATACTTTTGGCAACTTTTTATACTATTTTTGGGACTAACATATTGATCCAGTGCCCAGTGCCAGTTCCTGTTTGTTGCATGTTTTTTGTTTCGTAGAATACCCATATCAAACGGAGTCCAAACGGAATAAAAAACTGACGGAGATTTTTTTTTGGAATATATATGATCTTTGGGAAGAAGAATCCGCGTGAGACGATGCTCGACGGGCCCACGAGGTAGGGGGGCGCGCCCTGGGGAGGCAAGCGCGCCCCTGACCCTCGTGGACACCCTGTAAGGCGGTTGATGCCCTTCTTTCACCGCAAGAAAGCTATTTTCCGGATAGAGATCGTGTCAAAATTTCAGCCCAATCGGAGTTACGGATCTCCGGGAATATAAGAAACAGTGAAAGGGAAGAATCAGAGAACGCAAAAACAGAGAGAGACAGAGAGACATACCCAATCTCGGAGGGGCTCTCGCCCCTCCCATGCCATGGAGGCCATGGACCAGAGGGGAAACCCTTCTCCCATCTAGGGAGGAGGTCAAGGAAGAAGAAGAAGGAGGGGGGCTCTCTCCCCCTTGCTTCCGGTGGCACTGGAGTGCCATTGGGGGCCATCATCAGCACCGCGATCTACACCAACACCTCCGCCATCTTCACCAACATCTCCATCACTTTCCCCCCTCTATCTACAGCGGTCCACTCTCCCGCAACCCGTTGTACCCTCTACTTGAACATGGTGCTTTATGCTTCATATTATTATCCAATGATGTGTTGCCATCCTATGATGTCTGAGTAGATTTTCGTTGTCCTATCGGTGGTTGATGAATTGCTATGATTGATTTAATTTTCTTGTGGTTATGTTGCTGTCCTTTGGTGCCCATCATATGATTGCACGCGTGGATCACACCATAGGGTTAGTTGTATGTTGATAGGACTATGTATTGGAGGGCAAGAGTGACAGAAGCTTCAACCTAGCATAGAAATTGATGCATACAGGATTGAAGGGGGACCAATATATCTTAATGATATGGTTGGGTTTTACCTTAATGAACATTAGTAGTTGCGGATGCTTGCTAATAGTTCCAATCATAAGTGCATAGAATTCCAAGTCAGGGATGACATGCTAGCAGTGGCCTCTCCCACATAATACTTGCTATCGGTCTAGTAAAGTACTCAATTGCTTAGGGGCAATTTCGCAACTCCTACCACCACTTTTCCACACTCGCTATATTTAATTTATTGTTTCTTTATCTAAACAGCCCCTACCTTTTATTTACATACTCTTTATTATCTTGCAAACCTATCCAACAACACCTACAAAGTACTTCTAGTTTCATACTTGTTCTAGGTAAAGCGAACGTCAAGCGTGCGTAGAGTTGTATCAGTGGTCGATAGAACTTGAGGGAATATTTGTTCTACCTTTAGCTCCTCATTGGGTTCGACACTCTTACTTATCGAAAACTATTGCGATCCCCTATACTTGTGGGTTATCAAGACCTTTTTCTGGCGCCGTTGCTGGGGAGCAATAGCGTGGGGTGAATATTCTCGTGTGTGCTTGTTTGCTTTATCACTAAGTAATTTTTATTTGCTGTTCTTAGTTGTTCTTTATCTTTAGTTATGGATATGGAACACGAAATACCAAAAAAATTAGGTGTACTTTCTGCTCTTGGAGATGGGGAACCTCCTAAAACCCTCGATGCTGGTTATGTGAAAGATATTATGTACTACTTTAATAATCCCGAGAAAACCCCATTTAATTATGTAATGGGAGTAACGTTGGATCAACATGAATACTTTAGGGATTATCGCTTGACACATAAAGGGAAACTATTATGGGATCAAATTCATATATTGAAGTGGTATGCTTGGCAATTATGCGTGAGTTATGATTATACTTGTTGCTCTAGGATGAAGGCTCCACACCTTCCCTTTTCATGCAAATTTAATGATAATAAAACCTTAGCTTCTTATGCTAGAGGTATATATGATTACTATGATGTGGAACAAATAGAAGAATTTGTTGCTTTTATGGGTGCTTATGAAATTGAATCTATGTGTAAGAGTTTGAAGATTTTGATGATGCTATTTATAGATCTGAAAATTTAGCTATCCTGAAATATTGTTATGAGAATTATGAATACAATTACGAAATTAATGCGCTTATTAAGAAAGTCTCCGTTGTCCAAGAAGAGGCTAATATTTTGCAGGAGTCTATGGAAGAAGAAATTGATGAAACTATGAGCTCATTGGATGAAAAAGATGAGGAAGAGAGCGAAGAACAAAAGGAGGAAGAGCGGATTGATCACCCGTGCCCACCTTCTAATGAGAGTAACTCTTCAACTCATACATTGTTTAATTCCCCTTTGTGCTTACCGAAGGATGATTGCTATGATGACTGTTATGATCCCTTGGATTCTTTTGAAATATCCCTTTTTGATGATGCTTGTGGCCAAGATGCCAATATGAATTATGCTTATAGAGATGAACTTGCTATAGTTCCTTATGTTAAACATGAAATTGTTGCTATTGTACCCACGCATGATAGTCCTATTATCTTTTTGAATTCTCCCAACTACACTATATCGGAGAAGTTTGCCCTTATTAAGGATTATATTGATGGGTTGCCTTTTACCGTTACACATGATGATTTTGATGAATATAATATGCATGTGCTTGCTTCTCCTACTTGCAATTATTATGAGAGAGGAACTATATCTCCACCTCTCTATGTTTCCAATATGATAACATTGCAAGAAACTATTTATACTATGCATTGGCCTTTACTATGTGTGCATGAATTGTTCTTTTATGACATGCCGATGCATAGGAAGATAGTTAGACTTCATTGTTACATGATATATATTACTTTGTTCTCACTACTAAATTATAAACCATTGTTAATTAAAATTGGCTTTGATATACCTTGGGATCCGGGTGGATTCATTACTTGAGCACTATATGCCTAGCTTAATGGCTTTAAAGAAAGCGCTGCCAGGGAGACAACCCGGAAGTTTTAGGGAGTCATTTATTCCTGTTGAGTGCTTTCATATAGTTTTAAAACAACAAAAATAAAGAGGGGAACCCAAAACTTTTTCAAAAAGGAAAGCGAAAGTGAGAAAGACAAGCATTGTTGAAGTGGGAGCTAGCCTTGAACTTTGTCCATGCTCACAGAAACTTTGTGAATCTTGATTATAGAAAATTTTCAATAAAAATAATTATCCCCTTGTACAATTCCATTGTATCATAAAAATAATGTGCCAAGGTTTGCCTTTAGGATGTTTACATTTGCTTGATGGTTTGTACGGTGCAGGACAGAAACTTTGGCTGTAGTGCGCGATTTTACATTTTTAGCTGGAACTTCAAATGGTTCTGATTCTTTTTGCACTGTCTTCCTACACAAATTTTTTATTTTTCATAATTTGGTTCGAATTGTTAAAGAATCAGAAGTATGGTGAATGTTCAAATTATTACAGACTGTTCTGTTTTAGACAGATTCTGTTTTTGATGCATAGTTTGCTTGTTTTGATGAAACTATCGATTCATATTAGTGGATTAAGCCATTAAAAAGTTATATTACAGTATACACAATGCAAAAACAAAATATGAATTGGTTTGCAACAGTACTTAGAGTAGTCATTTGCTTCATTATACTAACGGATCTTACCGAGTTTTCTGTTGAAGTTTTGTGTGGATGAAGTGTTCGATGATTGAGAAGGTTTCGATGTGAGAAGAAGGAAGAGAGGCAAGAGCTCAAGATTGGGGTGCCCGAGGCACCCCAAGTAAATATTCAAGGAGACTCAAGCGTCTAAGCTTGGAGATGCTGGGAAGGCATCCCCTCTTTCTTCAACAAGTATCGGTATGTTTTCCGATTCGTTTCGTTCATGCGATATGTGCAATCTTGGAGCGTCTTTTGCATTTAGTTTCATTTTTATTTTATGCACCATGCTGGTATGAGATAGTCCTTGTTTGATTTATAGAATGCTCTTTGCACTTCACTTATATATTTTGAGTATGGCTTTATAGAATGCTTCATGTGCTTCACTTATATCATTTGAAGTTTGGATTACCTGTTTCTCTTCACTTAGACAACCGCCATTTGTAGAATGCTCTTTTGCTTCACTTATATTTGTTAGAGCATGGGCATATCCTTTGTAGAAAGAATTAAACTCTCTTGCTTCACTTATATCTATTTAGAGAGATGACAGGAACTGGTCATTCACATGGTTAGTCATAAAATCCTACATAAACTTTTAGATAACTGAATATGATATGTTTGATTCCTTGCAATAGTTTTGCGATATAAAGATGGTGATATTAGAGTCATGCTAGTGGGTAGTTGTGGATTGTAGAAATACTTGTGTTGAAGTTTGTGATTCCCGTAGCATGCACGTATGGTGAACCGTTATGTGATGAAGTCAGAGCATGATTTATTCATTGATTGTCTTCCTTATGAGTGGCGGTTGGGGACGAGCGATGGTTTTTTCCTACCAATCTATCCCCCTAGGAGCATGCGCATAGTACTTTGTTTCAATAACTAATAGATTTTTGCAAGAAGTATGTGAGTTCTTTATGACTAATGTTGAGTCCATGGATTATACGCACTCTCACCCTTCCACCATTGCTAGCCTCTCTAGTACCGCACAACTTTCGCTGGTACCATAAACCCACCATATACCTTCCTCAAAATAGCCACCATACCTACCTATCATGGCATTTCCATAGCCATTCCGAGATATATTGCCATGCAACTTCCATCATCATCATACACATGACTTGAGCATTCATTGTCATATTGCTTTGCATGATCGTAAGATAGCTAGCATGATGTTTTCATGGCTTGTCCTTTTTTGATGTCATTGCTACGCTAGATCATTGCACATCCTGGTACACCGCCGGAGGCATTCATATAGAGTCATATCTTTGTTCTAGTATCGAGTTGTAATATTGAGTTGTAAGTAAATAAAAGTGTGATGATCATCATTATTAGAGCATTGCCCCAGTGAGGAAAGGATGATGGAGACTATGATTCCCCCACAGTCGGGATGAGACTCCGGACTTTAAAAATAAATAAAAGAGGCCAAAGAGGCCCAAATAAAAAAGAGAGGCCAAAGAAGCCCAGCAAAAAAATGAGAGAAAAAGAGAGAGGGGCAATATTACTATCCTTTTACCACACTTGTGCTTCAAAGTAGCACCATGTTCTTCATATAGAGAGTCTCTTGAGTTATCACTTTCATATACTAGTGGGAATTTTCATAGAACTTGGCTTGTATATTCCGATGATGGGCTTCCTCAAATGCCCGAGGTCTTCATGAGCAAGCAAGTTGGATGCACACCCACTTAGTTTCATTTTGAGCTTTCATACACTTATAGCTCTAGTGCATCCGTTGCATGGGAATCCCTACTCACTCACATTGATATCTATTGATGGGCATCTCCATAGCCCGTTGATACGCCTAGTTGATGTGAGATCTCCTTTTTGTCTTCTCCACAACCACCATTCTATTCCACCTATAGTGCTATGTCCATGGCTCACGCTCATGTATTGCGTGAAAATTCAAAAGGTTTGAGAACGTCAAAAGTATGAAACAATTGCTTGGCTTGTCATCGTGGTTGTGCATGATGTGAGTATTTTGTGTGGTGAAGATGGAGCATAGCCAGACTATATGATTTTGTAGGGATAACTTTCTTTGGCCTTGTTATTTTGAAAAGACATGATTGCTTTATTAGTGGGCTTGAAGTATTATTGTTTTTATGTCAAATGATAGACTATTGCTTTGAATCACTCGTGTCTTAATATTCATGCCATGATTAGACATATGATCAAGATTATGCTAGGTAGCATTCCACACCAAAAATTATCTTTTTTATCATTTACCTACTCGAGGACGAGCAGGAATTAAGCTTGGGGATGCTGATACGTCTCCGTCGTATCTATATTTTTTTATTGTTCCATGCCAATATTATTCAACTTTCATATACTTTTGGAACTTTTTATACTATTTTTGGGACTAACATATTGATCCAGTGCCCAGTGCCAGTTCCTGTTTGTTGCATGTTTTTTGTTTCACAGAATACCCATATCAAACGGAGTCCAAATGAAATAAAAACTGACGGAGATTTTTTTGGAATATATATGATTTTTGGGAAGAATAATCCACGCGAGACGATGCTCGAGGGGCCCACGAGGTAGGGGGCGCGCCCTGGGGAGGCAGGCGTGCCCCTGACCCTCGTGGCCACCCCATAATGTGGTTGATGCCCTTCTTTCGCTGCAAGAAAGCTAATTTTCGGATAGAGATTGTGTCAAAATTTCAGCCCAATCGGAGTTACGGATCTCCGGGAATATAAGAAACGGTGAAAGGGAAGAATCAGAGAACGCATAAACAGAGAGAGACAGAGTGACAGATCCAATCTCGGAGGGGCTCTCGCCCCTCCCGTGCCATGGAGGCCATGGACTAGAGGGTAAACCCTTCTCCCATCTAGGGAGGAGGTCAAGGAAGAAGAAGAAGGAGGGGGGCTCTCCCCCCTCGCTTTCGGTGGCACCGGAGTGCCACCGGGGGCCATCATCATCACCGCGATCTACACCAACCCCTCCGCCATCTTCACCAACATCTCCATCACTTTCCCCCCTCTATGTACAGCGGTCCACTCTCCCGCAACCCGCTGCACCTTCTACTTGAACATGGTGCTTTATGCTTCATATTATTATCCAATGATGTGTTGCCATCCTATGATGTCTGAGTAGATTTTCGTTGTCCTATCGGTGGTTGATGAAATGCTATGATTGATTTAATTTTCTTGTGGTTATGTTTCTGTCCTTTGGTGCCCATCATATGATTGCGCGCGTGGATCACACCATAGGGTTAGTTGTATGTTGATAGGACTATGTATTGGAGGGCAAGAGTGACAGAAGCTTCAACCTAGCATAGAAATTGATGCATACGGGATTGAAGGGGGACCAATATATCTTAATGATATGGTTGGGTTTTACCTTAATGAACATTAGTAGTTGCGGATGCTTGCTAATAGTTCCAATCATAAGTGCATAGAATTCCAAGTCAGGGATGACATGCTAGCAGTGGCCTCTCCCACATAATACTTGCTATCGGTCTAGTAAAGTAGTCAATTGCTTAGGGGCAATTTCGCAACTCCTACCACCACTTTTCCACACTCGCTATATTTACTTTATTGTTTCTTTATCTAAGCAGCCCCTACCTTTTATTTACGTACTCTTTATTATCTTGCAAACCTATCCAACAACACCTACAAAGTACTTCTAGTTTCATACTTGTTCTAGGTAAAGCGAACGTCAAGCGTGCGTAGAGTTGTATCGGTGGTCGATAGAACTTGAGGGAATATTTGTTCTACCTTTAGCTCCTCGTTGGGTACGACACTCTTACTTATCGAAAACTGTTGCGATCCCCTATACTTGTCGGTTATCAGCGGGACCTATCAAAACATCGTTGCATGGCCCAGTTCGTATGGGTCTCATCTTACTCCTACCGCCGGCTCCTGGTTAAATGGGTATTGCATCCGGGAGTTGATGACCCACAAGTGTTGGGGATCTATCATAGCCTTTTCGATAAGTAAGAGTGTCGAACCCAACGAGGAGCAGAAGGAAATGATAAGTAGTTTTCAGTAAGGTATTCTCTGCAAGCACTAAAATTATCGGTAACAGATAGTTTCGTGATAAGGTAATTTGGAACAAGTAGCAAGTAATAAAAGTAAATAAGGTGCAGCAAGATGTCCCAATCCTTTTTGTAGCAAAGGACAATCCTGGACAAAGTCTTATATGAAGTAAAGCGCTCCCGAGGACACATGGGAATTATCGTCAAGCTAGTTTTCATCACGTTCATATCATTCGCATTCGGTACTTTGATAATTTGATATGTGGGTGGACCGGTGCTTGGGTAATACCCTTACTTGGAAAAGCATCCCACTTATGATTAACCCCAATTGCAAGTATCCGTAACTACAACAGAAGTATTAAGGTAAACCTAACCATAGCATGAAACATATGGATCCAAATCAGCCCCTTACGAAGCAACGCATAAACTAGGGTTTAAGCTTCTGTCACTCTAGCAACCCATCATCTACTTATTACTTCCCAATGCCTCCCTCTAGGCCCAAACAATGGTGAAGTGTCATGTCGTCGACGTTCACATGACACCACTAGAGGGATGACAACATACATCTCATCAAAATACCGAATGAATACCAAATTCACATGACTACTTATAGCAAGACTTCTCCCATGTCCTCAGGAACAAACGTAACTACTCACAAAGAATATTCATGTTCATAATCAGAGGGGTATTAATATGCATAATGGATCTGAACATATGATCTTCCACCAAGTAAACCAACCAGCATCAACTACAAGGAGTAATCAACACTACTAGCAACCCACAAGTACCAATATGAGGTTTGGATACAAAGATTGGATACAAGAGATGAACTAGGGTTTGAGATGAGATGGTGCTGGTGAAGATGTTGATGGAGATTGACCCTCTCCTGATGAGGTGATCATTGGTGATGACGATGGTGATGATTCCCCCCTCCCGGGGGGGGGGGGGAGTTTCCCCGGAAGAACAGCTCTGCCGGAGCCCTAGATTGGTTCCGCCAAGGTTTCGCCTCGTGGCGGCGGAGTTTCTTCCCGAAAGCTTGCTTATAATTTTTTCCTCGAAGAAAGACTCCATACAGCCAAAGATGGGTATCAGAGGGCCACCAGGGGGCCCACGAGGAAGGGGGCGCGCCCCCACCCTCGTGGATGGTGGGTGGCCCCCCTCTGGTACTTCCTTTGCTCAGTATTTTTTATATATTCTAAAAATAACTCCTGTGGAGTTTTATGACTTTTGGAGATGTGTAGAATAGGTCTCTAGTATTTGCTCCTTTTCCAGCCCAGAATTCCAGCTGCCGGCATTCCCCCTCTTCATGTAAACCTTGTAAAATAAGAGAGAATATGCATAAGTATTGTGACATAATGTGTAATAACACCCCATAATGCGATAATTATCGATATAAAAACATGATGCAAAAATGGTTGTATCAACTCCGCCAAGCTTAGACCTCGCTTGTCCTCAAGCGAAAGCCGAAATCGAAAAATATGTCCGCATGTTTAGAGATAGAGGTGTCGATAAAATAAAATACGGACATGAGGGCATCATGATCATTCTTAGAACAGCAACATATAAATACACACACACACACATATATATATATACATATATATATATATATATATATTCTCATATGATCTCCCATTCTAAAGTAACAATTCATTCACATACTCAAGTATGAATCAGAAACTTCATTGAAAACTAACAAACTATAATTTCAGTCATTGAAGCAATTGCAATTTATCATAACATAGGAAAGATTCAATATAAGAGCTTCTCAGCAAGTACACATACTCAACCATCTTTTAATCTTTCATAATTGCTAACACTCACGCGATATTTATGGTTATGAAGTTTTAATCGGACATAGAGAAAGACAGGGGATTATAGTTTTGCCTCCCAACGTTTTACCTCAAGGGCAATGTCAACAATAATAGTTCATGAAAACCCACATCCAATTAGCCATATATATCAGGATCCTTCCAACACATTGTGCTTGCCAAAGGGTAAAATGTAAAAAAGGAAAGGTGAATATCATCATGACTCTTTGCATGAAGTATAAGACAAGAATAAAGGATAGGCCCTTCGCAGAGGGAAGAAAAGATTGTCATGTGCTTTTATGGTTGGATGCACGAAATCTTAATGCAAAAGAACGTCACTTTATATTGCCACTTGTGATATGGACCTTTATTATGCAGTCCGTCGCTTTTATTTCTTCCACATCACAAGATTGTATAAAACTTATGTTCTCCACACTAATAAGTCATACATATTTACAGGGCAATTCTTATTGCTTGCAACGATGACAACTTACTTGATGGATCTTACTCAATCCATAGGTAGATATGGTGGACTCTCATGGCAAAATTGGGTTTAGGGATATTCGGAAGCACAAGTAGTATCTCTACTTGGTGCAAAGAACTTGGCTAGCAAGAGAGGGAAAGGGAAGCTCAACATGTTGGATGATCCATGACAATATAATTTATCTCAGATGTAAGAAAACATAACCCATTACGTTGTCTTCCTTGTCCAACATCAACTCTTTAGCATATCATACTTTAATGAGTGCTCACAATTATAAAAGATGTCCAAGATAGTATATTTATATGTGAAAACCTCTCTTTCTTTATTACTTCCTATTAATTGCAACGATAACCAAAACTATGTTTGTCAACTCCCAACAACTTTTATTCATCATACTCTTTATATGTGAGCTCATTACTCTCCATAAGATCCATATGATCTCTTTATTTCTTCTCTTTTATTTTATTCCCTCAAGATCATAGCAAAATAATCAAGCCCTGACTCAACACTAATCTTTATTATATAGCTCACAGACTCGATTACATAGGAAGATCATAAAGCAAAACTCACAACTAGATCATAGTATTACTAAAACTTTATTCTACTAGATCAAGATATTATCAAAAGGATCGAACTAAGAAAAACGGTAAAGATAAAAGTGATGGTGATACGATACCGGGGCACTCCCCAAGCTTGGCAGTTGCCAAGGGGAGTGCCCATACCCATGTGATTATATCTCTTTTACCGGTGAAGGAGATGGAGTTGTTGATGATGTAGGCTTGTTGTTCCTCTTCCAAGGCATAGGCCCACCATCATAGAAGGATGATGGAGTCTCCGGGATCCTTAAATCTGCAGCCAAACTAATCATCTTGAATCTATATTCATACTCACAATTTTGATTTTGCATGTCATAGATCTGGGCTTGGAGGTGCTCGATTTTCTCATGAAGCTTGAAGATGGCCTCCCCAATGTCCTTGGCGTCCAGCTTGTGGTTGTTGGTGAACTCCGTGATCATTATGTGATTGGGGTTGATTCCACTCTCCACCATCTCCTGACACTTGAAAACTTGTTGCTCCATCGCCTCGAGCCTTGTCTCCACGCTTCTGGTCCTCCTTGGTCCCTCAACATCTCGGATGTGTAGCAACCCCTCATGCATCTCAATGGTTTGAGGATATTGCAGCACTTCTGCAAGGTAGGGGTTGATGACCTTCTCGAAGAACTTGTCCTTGGGGGCACTTGGAGACGTCATGGTGATCTAGATCTGTCAGAAAAACAGCTCGAAACAAGAACAGAGGATATTTGCGTGGTACAGTGGTCAAACCCTTCGGGAGATTATATAATGAATTTTTACCGACCATAAGAAGTATCGTGCAAGAAAACGGAGTCCGGAGAGCACGCAAGGTGCCCACGAGGCAGGGGCGCGCCCTCCACCCTCGTGGATGCCTCGTCTCCTTCCCGGACTACTTTTATTTTCCTATTTTCTTAAATATTCCAAAACGGAGAAAAATTGCCATTAGAACTGTTTTGGAGTCGGTTTACTTATCGTACCACATACCTATTCCTTTTCGGAGTCTGAAACGTCCTGGAAAGTGTCTCTTATGTATTCCTCCGGGGTTACCATTTCAATAATATTAGTTTCTACATTTATGGAATTACTTGAGATATAATGTTTGATTCTTTGACCGTTGACCACCTTCGGATTTGTGCCTTCGAAGTTGTTGATTTTTATGGCACCAGAACGATAGACCTCCTCGATAACGTAAGGACCTTCCCATTTAGAGAGAAGTTTGCCTGCAAAAAATCTTAATCGAGAGTTGAATAGTAACACATAATCACCTACATTAAACTTATGCTTTTGTATCCTTTTGTCATGCCATCTTTTAACTTTTTCTTTAAACAGTTTGGCATTCTCATAGGCCTGGGTTCTCCATTCATCAAGTGAGCTAATGTCAAATAACCTCTTCTCACCGGCAACTTTGAAATCATAATTCAGCTCTTTGATGGCCCAGTATGCCTTATGTTCTAATTCGAGAGGTAAGTGACATGCTTTTCCATAAACCATTTTATACGGAGACATGCCCATAGGATTTTTATATGCAGTTCTATAAGCCCATAATGCATCATCAAGTTTCTTTGACCAATTCTTTCTAGATCTATTAACAGTCTTTTGCAAAATTAATTTGAGCTCTCTATTACTCAATTCTACTTGACCGCTAGACTGCCGATGATATGGAGATGTAATTCTATGATTAACATCATACTTAGCAAGCATTTTACGAAAGGCACCATGAATAAAATGTGAACCACCATCAGTCATTAAATATCTAGGGACTCCAAACCTTAGAAAAATAACTTCTTTAAGCATCTTAATAAAGGTGTTATGATCAACACTACTAGTTGGAATAGCTTCTAGCCACTTAGTAACGTAATCAACAACAACTAAAATATGTGTATACCCATTAGAGGAAGGAAATGGTCCCATATAATCAAAGCCCCAAACATCAAATGGTTCAATAACGAGTGAATAATTCATAGGCATTTCTTGACGTCTACTAATATTACCAATTCTTTGACATTCATCACAAGATAATACAAACTTACGGGCACCCTTGAAGAGAGTAGGCCAATAAAATCTGGATTGGAATATCTTATGCGCAGTTCTATCTCCAGCATGGTGTCCTCCATAAACTTCGGAGTGACACTTGCGTAGGATCTGTTCCTATTCATGCTCAGGTATACAACGTCTAATAACACCATCTAATCCTTCTTTATAAAGGTGTGGGTCATCCCAGAAGTAATGTCTTAAATCATAGAAAAACTTTTTCTTTTGCTGGTATGTGAAACTAGGTGGTATAAATTTAGCATCAATGTAATTGGCATAATCAGCATACCATGGAGCAGTGCGAGAAGCATTTGTGATAGCTAATTGTTCATCAAGAAAGCTATCATCAATAGGTAGTGGGTCATCAAGAACATTCTCTAACCTAGACAAGTTGTCTGCAACGGGATTCTCAGCTCCCTGCAAATCAAATTCTTGTAGTAGGAGAACCCATCTAATAAGTCTAGGTTTAGCATCTTTCTTTTCCATAAGATATTTAATAGCAGCATGATCTGTGTGAATAGTTACTTTAGAACCAACAATATAAGGTCTGAACTTATCACAAGCAAATACAACTGCTAAGAATTCCTTTTCAGTAGTAGCATAATTTCTGTGGGCATTGTCTAGAGTTTTACTAGCATATTGACTAATATTTAATTTTTTATCAACTCTTTGTCCTAGAACAGCACCTACAGCATAGTCACTAGCATCACACATGATTTCAAAGGGTAAATTCCAATCATGTGGCTAAACAATAGGTGCAGAAATCAAGGCTTTCTTAAGTATTTCAAATGCTTCTACACAATCATCAGCAAAGACAAAAGGAATATCTTTTTGTAATAGGTTAGTCAGAGGCCGGGAAATTTTTGAGAAGTCCTTAATAAACCTCCTATAAAAACTGGCATGACCAAGGAAACTTCTTATACCTTTGATGTCCTTGGGACACAACATCTTTTCAATAGCATCAACTTTAGCTTTGTCAACTTCAATACCTCTTTCAGAAATTTTACGCCCCAAGACAATACCTTCATTAACCATAAAGTGGCACTTCTCCCAATTCAAGACAAGGTTAGTTTCTTCACATCTCTGCAAAACTCGATCATGGTTTCTCAAGCAATCATCAAAAGAGGATCCATAAACAAAGAAATCATCCATGAAAACTTCACAAATCTTTTCACGAAAGTCAGAGAATATAGCCATCATGCATCTGTGCGACAAATTTCCCACCATGATGCTGCGGGTCCTTCAAGGTGATGTGCGGCAAATTTCGCCTTCTCCGCATCTGTGCACCCTGCTGTGGTCAACTCCCTAGATGTCTTGCGGAGCCAATCATCTGCTACTATCAGCTCGGTGCTACTGGAAAACATCGGTGGATTCAGCCTAAGAAAACAGGCTAAGTGATCAATAGGTGGTGGTGGTGGTGGGTTGTTGTTGTTCCCCTGATTCCGATTCTGTACTAGCAACTGCATCAATGTGTTCTGCTGCTGGATCAACTAGGTGAGCTCCGGTGGAAAGGTAAATTCGGGGTCACGTCTCAGAGGCATCTGAGGGTAGAAAACATGAGATTTAAGAATAGAGAGGGGTCTAAAGAGAAAACACTACCCATATGCACATGAGGCAAAAACAAACAATTCACTTCATTCAATCAAACAAGGGCATACAATCGATCTAACTATCGCAAAAGTGCTCGGACTACTGTATTTACATGGTGGACTACTACTGCTGGTGAGGTGGTCTACTAGAAATATTCTTCGGTTGCAGACTCCATGATATCTGCTCCGGCTTCATCAACATAGTCATCATCACTGTCATCTGGGTCCAAGTCGGTGTCGTCGATGATGATGTAGTCTTCCGGGCGAATCTCCTTGGGTTCTTCGTCTTCATCTACTGGTGTAGGGCCTCCCATAAATATCACTACAACAAACACCCCCATATAGCAACACATATGTAGCAACGAACTGTAGCATGTGTTGTCTTTGGTTTAACCCTCCCACCTGGCCACCTCCCCACGAGCCACGAAGGCCTCTAACCTCATCCACCACCACCACCTCGTGCGCTAATATCATGCGTCTAAGGATGAAAGAAAAATAAAATCCTCTCCGCCAGCTCTCTCCCCGATTCCTCTCTCTCCACCACCGATTCCAGGGAACTCCGACGCTCCCCTGCACTCCTGATCCCTGGTTCGGTTCCCTCTTTCTATTCTCCTCTAACCCACAGCCCGCTGCCTCCCCGACATCCTATGCGACCCTGCCCATGCCCCCGCAGAAAGCCTAGACCCCCACGGGTCACCTGTGCAGCTTTGGCACCTCCGGTTTGTCAGCTGACCACCCCGCCTCTCTGCACAAGCGGCTATCGTCTCGGGCTCGATGGTGCTGTGCTCCCTCGGCTACCTTGACTCCGACGCTGACGGTGCAGTAAGGCCCGATCCCCTCTGATCTTACCCTTGCTGGTATTTGGTGTGGCTTGGCCATCATGCCAAGGCTGTTTCTTCTCCAGCAATTTTGACGATTATCTATGCTACGTTGATCACTCGCCTGATCTATGCATCCATGCCACTCCATGGTCTGAGTTCTCCACTGTAGTTGTGCGCGCACTGAAATACTAGGTTGTAAGTACCAGGGAATCAATTTGTACTTAATTAATTTACGGTTGTTTGTTTTTGCTAATACCAGCTTGATGACATGGCATGGATAGTCTGATATACTCTGTAACTTCAGTTTTTTACGAGATTGTATTCTGTAACTTCTTCATTGTGCTTGGTAAAAGAAATTATCTTCTATGTTTACGCCACAAAACTTTGGATCTGTAAGTAATGCTAACAATACCTAACAATTTCGATAGCTTTTATTTGGGACTAATACACATTTTTTGTTGCTTCTTTGCACTGTTATATTATTTCAGTTTCCTAACATACAGAAAAGCTCCGATCTGTTATCTTCAGGTTGTAGTTGAGATTTCATTTATGCTGAGTATGCTGTAGTAGCTGAACATCGTCATCGCTCAAATGTGTAGGAGGTGCCTTTCTTTACAGACTTTAGTTCCTTATATAGTACTCCCTCCCTCCCATAATATAAGAACGTTTTAGACACTAAACTAGTGTAAAAACATTCTTATATTATGGGACGGAGGGAGTAGCACTTTCTTACACCAACTGGGCATGCTTATTTAAGTTGAAAGTTTTCAACCTTTAGGATAAATTCAAGTTTAACGTTCCATATGTGTAGTTTGTTATTAGCTGCATTGTTATTTAGCTGGCTGGTACGAAGTTCTAAAAGGCATCCTCCTTCCAGAGCTAAACTTCTTAAATCTTAGAGAAAGTAAATATTTAGTCAATATGCATGTAAATCTTGATCTCGACAGCTATATTTTACCTTTATATTGTGTCATTCACAGTTACATATTCAAGCTGGGTTTTATTATCTGTTCAATAGCAGAGGGGAAATTGTGAAATGTTGATACGACTCCCTGGATACTACCCTAGTATGTCCTTGCGTCCGAGTGATGATATATCCAAACATCTAGTATTGACTTGCACTTCTCGTGAATGAAATGTGACTGATTTTATCTTCTACAGTGCCTGCTTTCCATGATGTACTGATGTCATTGATGTGCCTTTTTTGGTGAGAAGATTACACAAATCTGGACCTGAGGTCTATTGAATTCTGCCCGAGAGTAATGTTATCCTACCTAACCCATATTTTTGGTTTCTAACGAAAGTAATTTTCATGTAACATATGAGAAAGGAACTAGGTATTGCAGATGATGTTACGGTGGTCATTTTCTACATTTGAGGACAGGTGGGCCAGTAACTTAGATGGGCATTCTGTTTTCTTAAGTGTCGATGCTTTACTTCTTTTTTTTAGTTTAAATGATGGCAGCTAATTGAACATCTCTGAACTTGCTTCATGTAATTCTCTTGATTTTAACTTCGAGAACATCTGATTTCTTGAATTCTCTATACTTATTTAATTTTTTGACAAGCTGTCTACCAATCGTCACCCCATCTGAAGCAGCACAAAAGATGTGCCACCATATAGATAAGCTTCTCTCTCCCTGCATTGACATGTTTTCCCCTGGTTTTCTGAATGTGAAACAAGAATTGAACTTGATGCCGCTGAAGTTAAATTAAGTATATCCCTCTAGAATAATCATGCACATCAATTGTTCAAGAAAAAAAATCTTATATGTTATTTTTTCCCATCCTATACCAATGATCAATGTTGTAATAAGATTATTCCGCAGTTCACTAAGATTTCAGTATATAAGAGAGACTATACACATGTTTCTATTTTCAATAATACATAGCATAAAATTTTCAAATAACTATGATAGAAATCAGTGTCCTGTACGTGGTTCCACAAGGACAAGTTTACACTGTTCTGCACTTACTATGATAGAAATTATCTAAATCCCTGAATAGCAATGAGTGTGCAAAGTATTTAGCGTGCCATGAATTGCCAAAATGATAGTACTAATTATTGGTGAAGCTATTCTGATTTAGCAAATAAAACTTAGCTGAATAAGCAATTTGCAAGATTAGATATCAAGCTAACAACATGTTCTTCTATGGCTATGTAATGCAACCAACCTAGCTCAGTAACCTTTCTAATGCTACACTAGAAAAATATGATCAGTTGATACGACCACTCAAAAATGTCAAAAGTAATCGTCATGCAGCTAGATTAGTTATTGCAAGGCCTTCAGCCTTTGTATGTTTCCCCCTCTTCTTAATTGGATTGCTCTATTGGCCAGGGTTTTTTCATTCTCTAATGGTACGTTACTCATGTCAGTTTTTATTTTTTAGATTGCCAAGATAAATAGAGGATGCATGGACAAGTTGTTTTTGGCAAGGCGGAGAATGGGACTACTACCAAGATAGTTTTACGTTAAGTTTTTAGAAAGCCATTTTCATGTTCAATGTATAGAAAATGATGTGATGTCATTTTCAGGGTCAATGTAAAGAAAATCATGTGTTTACTCTTTCGATTTTGTTCCATGTAATGCAACCAATCAGATTCAATATATGAGCTCTCCCTATTTACTGATTTTTTACTGTTGTGCACCATCAGTATTAACCCAATAATTGTTGTTGTTAATATATATAAAATATTGGCAATTGTCCATGTTATGCATCAACGCTTTCACTAATATGTTTCCATTCCAAATAGTACCGGGTGACCACCAACGCATATGAGGTATTGTAAATTTCTAACTATATGCGTTGTTGCCTTGCAACAATTTATCACGTCGATTACCAACGCAATTATATGTGTTGTTGTAGGCCTTTGCAACACCACCAACGACAACGCATATACATCCGTTGGTATAGCCCTCGTCAACTCTTATATGGACATTCGACAACGCATCGATGCGTTGCTAAAGGGGGGGGGTTCTTGTTGTAGTGTATCTCGATCTTCTTGATCACATCGTCATTCTTCTCCACCAATACTTCAATTTCCTCTTCATAATCTTCTCATGTAGCCTTGAGTTCTTCCTCCAGTTCCTTGATTCTTGTCTTAGCCTTCTTCAGGTCTATCATGTCGGCGCACATCTGGTTCTCCTATCATCGAATGTGCTGGTTTAGTTCCTGGATAAATGCTGCAATTGATCTATCCTTTCTGGTGCTGATCATCTCCCAGTGCTCATCTCGGTGCCCACAAATCTGGTAGATAGTATCCTTGAGATCATTGCGGCGGACTTCTCCAATGCGTCCCATGGCGATGTGAGCTGCCATGCTCTTTCCTAGACTCCAAGTTGGTGCATCAAAAGAAAACTCTATGGCGGGTCAGCACATGGAATATGCTGGCAGAGTAACACATAGAGAGTAATGGAATGAAACAACTATTCTATATGCATATTTGGCTGGTGGAAAGCTCTATGGTTACAGTTTTGCGTAAAGCCAATTTTTCCCTACTGCAAAGGAATAAATTTTAATTAACTATCATGGTAGTTGTTAAACATTGAGAATGGTTGACAGCATTCTCAATCCCAATTAAGCATCATCATTAAACAAAACCCAACAAAATTAATTTAGAGTAACATGTTGAGATTCACATGATAATCCAAGTACTAGATACTCAAGTTGTCCATAACCGGGGACACGGCTAACCATGATTAGTTTATACACTCTGCAGAGGTTTGCGCACTTTTCCCCACAAGACTCGATCGCCTCCGTTTGGTTTTTCGCACTACACGGTGTTTGAGAAGACGGATGACCGAGACATAGTCTTTCAAAAGCGCTAGCACCTTACGATGGATAGACCGTTACACCTACTTTCCCCTACATCTGCTAGTCTACCCTGTAAGAGTTCGCACGACTTAATCAACTATGCTAGAGCCCATAATAGCTTGTGGCTGCACACGGAAGTTTCTAGTATGAAAAATCTCATGATCCCTTTGGGCCTGGGTGGCGGTCCATAAAGAAAAACAGGCAATCCTGGAATACCCAGGTACCTCAATCCACCCAGATGTGTATTTAAGGTGCCACCTTAGATAAACCATTAATTAACAAACTCACATCTGTCATGGATATCACTCACCCAATTCCACGTCTACTAGCATAGCATGGCAATAGTAAGCAAACTTAGAAGTAACTCCCAAAGGTTTGATAATATAACAGGTAATAGGTACTACCTCAACTACTTCCCATCCCACAATTTAATTAGATCCTAATCATGCAATGTTTGAGGATTGATCTAATGCAATAAAACTGGGTAGTAGGAGGTATGATCAAAGTGTTACTTGCCTTGCTGATGATCCGCGAAACCTAGCGATTTGAAGTAACAGGCGGCGCACTCTGGGTATTCTATTGCAGACAAATAAACAAGCATACAATAAGTAATCATCTAATGCACATGTAAAACTCGAATAAGAGATCTAACCAGAAGGTTCAACTTAAGAACTCTGGTTTGCAAAAATAATCAAATCAAACAAAGCAACGAAAGTCAAACGGCAAAAGAAACAGGCTTCGTTTACTATTCTAGATCTAGGGCAATTTTTACAGTGGCAAAAACTTGTTTAAGTTGATTAAACGGATAGAGGGTTTCGAGACGAAACTCCAGGCGCTTGAATCGCCTCATTCCGATAACCGAGTGAAAAGTTATACTAAAACGAAAATCGGATCAGCAATCACGATCAGAAAAATCGCGTATTAAAATCCGAGAAAAAGAAAAACGACGAACATTCGCTAGAACGAACGAACGGACGAACGCTTGCTAAATAAATAAATCGGAAAAACCGATCTATTTAAAAAACGGAAATAAAAAACCGACGAAAACCGACGGGTTTTTTCAAAAAAATACGGCGCGCGGATCGAGGCAACCTCGGGTGGCGGGTCGGCGGCGGCTCCGACGACGGTGGGGGGAGGCGGGCGCCAGCGACGGATCGAGGCGCGGCTAGGGTTAGGGTTGGCGGCGGCGGGCGGGCTCTGGGCTGGCGGCGGCTCCGGTGGGCTGGGGTGGCTCAGGCGGCGTCTATTTAAAGGCTGCCCCCGGGCGGAGTCCCGCTCGGGTACGGCCCGGAGTCGGTTCGCGTTTTTTTAATAATTACGCGCAGAAAAACAAATAAAAGAAATACTAAACGGACTCCAAAAATCCCGAAATAAATTTTCCCGGGCTTCTAAAATCAAGCCGCACAAGGTGAACATTTATTTGGGGCCTAAATGCAATTTTGAAAAACGCACATTTTTCCTAAATTCAAATAAAATACCGAAAAACTCCGCCATAAAATCTTATTTGATTTTATTATTAAATCCTCAATATTTCTTTATTTTGGGAAAGTCATTTTATTCCCTCTCTCATATTTTTGTAATAGAACTAATTGATGATAAAATAATTAAAATCAAATGATCCTATTCTCAAAATTCGAGAAAACTCAAATATGAAAATAATGAAATCCCCAACTCTCTCCGTGGGTCCTTGAGTTGCGTGGAATTTCTAGGATCAAAACCAAAAGCAAATAAATTATGATATGCAATGATAGTCTAATGTATAACATTCCAAATTGAAAATTTGGGATGTTACAAACCTACCCCCCTTAAGATGAATCTCGCCCTCGAGATTCGGGTTGGATAGAAAATAGGTGAGGGTGGTCCTTGAGCAAATCTTCCTCTCGCTCCCAGGTGGCTTCATCCTCCGTGTGGTGGCTCCACTGAACCTTACAAAACTTGATAACCGTGTTGTGGGTGACTCGACTGGCATACTCTAGAATCTTAACTGGTTTCTCCTCATAGGTCAAATCACTGTCCAACCGAATTGCTTCCAGTGGTACCGTATCTCTCAGCTGTATGTCAGCCATCTCCGCGTGGCACTTCTTTAACTGAGAAACGTGGAACACATCATGAACTCCTGACAATCCTTCAGGCAATTCCAACTTGTAGGCCACTTCTCCCATACGTTCCAATACTCGGTATGGTCCTACGAATCGTGGCGCTAACTTTCCTTTAACACCAAAGGGCTTTGTTCCCTGAAGTGGGGATACTCAAAGATAAACTCTGTCTCCAACTTCGTAAATTGTCTCCTTGCGTTTAGAATCTGCATAACTTTTCTGCCTGGATTGAGCTACCTTGAGCCTATTGCGAATCAATTTGACCTTCTGTTCAGACTCCTTAATCAAATCAGGTCCAAACAACTGGCGGTCTCCAACTTCATCCCACAACAACGGTGTCCTGCACGTTCTTCCATACAAGGCTTCAAAAGGGTCCATCTTTAAACTAGATTGATAACTATTGTTGTAAGAGAATTCTGCATATGGAAAATTGTCGTCCCAACTAGATCCATAATCTAGCGCACAAGCTCTCAGCATGTCCTCCAAAATCTGATTGACTCTCTCGGTCTGTCCATCTGCCTGTGGATGAAAAGCTGTGCTGAACTCTAGCCTGGTACCCAAAGTTTCGTGCAACTGATTCCAGAACTTTGAGGTAAACTGGGTTCCTCTATCTGATACAATGCTCCTTGGAACTCCATGTAAGCATACAATCCTGGTCATGTATATCTTTGCCAACTTCGCACTGGTATAAGTGGTCTTTACCGGGATGAAATGAGCTACTTTCGTCAACCGATCAACTACAACCCAAATCGAGTCATAGCCTGAACGAGTCCTGGGTAATCCCGTGATAAAATCCATGCCTAACTTATCCCACTTTCATTCGGGTATCGGCAATGGTTGTAGCAATCCTGCTGGCTTCTGATGCTCTGCCTTTACTCTCTAACACACATCACAAACTGCTACATACTCCGCAATATCTTTCTTCATTCCGGTCCACCAGAAAATATCCTTCAAATCCAAATACATCTTGGTATTTCCTGGGTGAATCGAATATGGTGAATCATGTGCCTCTTGCAGAATCAACTTCCTGATCTCCGGGTCATTGGGCACATAAACACGGTCTTCAAACCATAGGGTGTCGTGCTCATCCTCACGAAATCCTTTAGCCTTTCCTTCGCTTATTTTCTCCTTTATAGAGGCAATCTCCTTGTCAGTCTTCTGAGCTTCTCTGATTCTATCCATCAAAGTTGACTGAATCTCCAATGCTGCTACATAGCCTCTCGGAACTATTTCCAAACATAACTCTCGAAGATTTTCGGCTAACTCCCTTGGTATTTCTCCCGTCATTAATGTATTGACATGGCTCTTACAGCTCAATGCGTCAGCTACTACATTAGCCTTTTTGGGATGGTAATGCAATCTCATATCATAATCCTTGATGAGCTCCAACCATCTCCTTTGTCTGAGGTTTAACTCCTTCTACGTGAAAATGTACTTCAAACTCTTATGATCCGTGTACACCTCGCAATGGTTTCCAATCAGAAAATGTCTCCAAGTCTTGAGTGCATGCACTACGGCTGCTAACTCCAAATCATGCGTAGCATAATTCAACTCATGGGGCTTAAGCTGTCTGGAGGCATATGAAACAACTCTCCCTTCCTGCATAAGCACTGCTCCAAGTCCTCGACGTGACGTGTCGCAATACACCTCGTAATCCTTGGTCTGGTCTGGCAAAATCAATACTAGTGAAGTAACCAAGCGTTTCTTCAACTCCTGGAAACTAGCCTCACACTCCTCAGTCCATTTGAACTTGGTATCCTTCTTTAATAACCCCGTCATAGGCTTCACAATCTTGGAGAAATTCTCAATGAATCTCCGGTAGTATCCTGCGAGTCCAAGAAAACTCTGGATCTCTCCAACTGTTGTTGGCGTTTCCCAATTTGTCACAGTATCAACCTTAGTGGGATCTACTGCTATACCTTCTCCGGATATAACGTGTCCGAGGAATCCTACTTGCTTCAACCAAAACTCACATTTGCTGAACTTGGCATACAACTGATGTTCTCTGAGCTTCTCAAGTACCAATCGCAAATGTTCCTTATGCTCCTCTTCATAATGAACACCACGACGAACTTATCCAAGAACTCCATAAACACTTTGTTCATCATCTTCATAAAATATGCAGGTGCGTTAGTCAGACCAAATGACATAACGGTATACTCGTACAACCCATACCTGGTGGTAAAAGCTGTCTTAGGTATATCCTGTTCTCGAATCTTCAACTGGTGGTATCCTGATCGCAGATCGATCTTGGAAAATACCTTAGCTCCTTGCAATCGATCAAACAGATCATTGATCATTGGTAGTGGGTACTTGTTCTTGATGGTTACTTCATTCAATCCTCGATAATCAACAACCATCCTTAACGATCCATCATTCTTCTCCACTAGAAGTACTAGCGATCCCCAAGGCGAAGAACTTGGGCGAATATATCCCTTATCCAATAACTCCTTAATCTGCTTCTTAATCTCCACCAAATCCTTTGCAGGCATCCTGTATGGTCTCTTTGATATTGGCCCTATGCCTGGCAATAGCTCAATCAAAAACTCAATATCTCTATCCGGTGGCATGCCTGGCAACTCTTCTGGAAATACTTCAGGGAAATCCCTTACCACTGGTACTTCCTCCTGCACAACTCCTGTTAAACAATTTACTTGAGTCCCTTTTGGCACATGTCGGGATACATACTTGATCCTTCTCCCTTCTGGGGTGGTAAGAAAAATTGCCTTACTGGCGCAATCGATGTTTCCTCCGTACATCGACAGCCAATCCATACCCAGAATTACATCCAATCCTTGTGATTCCAAAATGATTAAATCCGATGGAAATACATGCCTACCTATACTCAATGGCACTTGAAAACATCCTTGACTGGCCATATACTCTGCTCCTGGTGAGCTTACTAGCATAGGTGTTCTAAGAACCTTAGTGGGCAGGTTATACTTATCCACAAATCCCCTTGATATGTATGAATGTGATGCACCGGTATAAAAAAGAACGAGTGCAGTAAATGACTTAACCAAAAACTTACCGATTATGGCATCCGGCTGCTCTTCAACCTTCTCCACATTAACGTGGTTCACCTGTCCCCTGTTGAAAGGGTTCGGCTTCTTCCCAGAGCTTCCATTGCCATTCTGGCCTTCAGGACATTCATTGGCATAATGTCCGATCTTCTGGCACTTAAAGCAAGTGATTTGGCTCAGGTCCTTCTTGGCTGGGGTTGATGGGTTGGTGCGATTCTGGCCGTTGCTTCCTCCATTCCCATTACCATTCTTGGTGCCATTGTGATCGTGCGAGCTACCTCCTCCATGGGTATGCTGAAAATGTCCTCCCGATCTAGGGGTAAAACGTGGCTTCTACTGAGCTCCTGAATTGTACTTCACTTGTCCATACTTCCGGTTCTCAATCTGCTGCTGCTTCCCTTCAATCATAAGAGCACAGTCTACCAACTCCTGGTAGTTGTTGAAGGTTGCTACCATCAACTGCATGCTCAACTCATCATTCAGTCCTTCCACAAACTTCTCCTGCTTAGCTACATCTGTAGCAACGTCATCTGGGGCATATCGTGCTAATTTACTAAAGTCCTCCACATACTGGCCAACTGTCCATCCTCCTTGGCGCAAGTTGTGAAACTCACGCTTCTTCATGGCCATAGCTCCCGCTGAAACATGGGCAGTTCGAAAAGCCTGCTGAAACTGGTCCCATGTGACAGTGTCGATAGGGAAAGTGGTTGTGAAATTCTCCCACCATGATGCTGCGGGTCCTTCAAGCTGATGTGCGGCAAATTTCACCTTCTCCGCATCTGTGCACCCTGCTGTGGTCAACTCCCTAGATGTCTTGCGGAGCCAATCATCTGCTACTATCGGCTCGATGCTACTGGAAAACACCGGCGGATTCAACCTAAGAAAACGGGCTAAGTGATCAACAGGTGGTGGTGGTGGTGGTGGTGGGTTGTTGTTGTTGTTCCCCTGATTCTGATTCTGGACTAGCAACTGCATCAATGTGTTCTGCTACTGGATCAACTGGGTGAGCTCCGGTGGAAAGGTAAATCCGGGGTGATGTCTCGGAGGCATCTAAGGGTTTAGAAAAGATGAGATTTAAGAATAGAGAGGGGTCTAAAGAGAAAACACTACCCATATGCACATGAGGCAAAAACAAACAATTCACTTCATTCAATCAAACAAGGGCATACAATCGATCTAACTATCGCAAAAGTGCTCGGTCTACTGTATTTACATGGTGGACTACTACTGCTGGTGAGGTGGTCTACTAGAAATATTCTTCGGTTGCAGACTCCATGATATCTGCTCCGGCTTCATCAACATAGTCATCATCGCTGTCATCTGGGTCCGAGTCGGTGTCGTCGATGATGATGTAGTCTTCCGGGCGAATCTCCTTGGGTTCTTCGTCTTCATCTACTGGTGTAGGGCCTCCCATAAATATCTCGATCTTCTTGATCAGATCGTCATTCTTCTCCACCAATACTTCGATTTCCTCTTCATAATCTTCTCGTGTAGCCTTGAGTTCTTCCTCCAGTTCCTTGATTCTTATCTTAGCCTTCTTCAGGTCTATCATGTCGGTGCACATCTGGTTCTCCTATCGTCGAATGTGCTGGTTTAGTTCCTGGATAAAAGCTGCAATTGATCTATCCTTTCTGGTGCTGATCATCTCCCAGTGCTCATCTCGATGCCCACAAATCTGGTAGATAGTATCCTTGAGATCATTGCGGTGGACTTCTCCAATGCGTCCCATGGCGATGTGAGCTGCCATGCTCTTTCCTAGACTCCAAGTTGGTGCATCAAAAGAAAACTCTATGGGCTCAGTGACTGGCATGAACGTCCTTCCTGGAACTTGAACTTGAATCATCCAACGCTCTTCTTCAGGTAAAGTGGCGTTGTAGGTTCCGGTGAAGCTTGGTACTCCTATGTTCAGGTATCTAGTGACTTCCTTCAAGTGGCGTCCAAAGGGTGTATCGTCATCCGGTTGCGTGAACTTGTTCCTTGCATCCGCCATCCTAAAGAATAGAAAAGAGGAGATGTTAGAAGAGAAGAGAGTGAATAGTGTTCTAGGTCTTTAGCTTAGTGGTCGTGTACTACAGTCAGCGTGTGCTCTGATACCATCTCTGTAGCGACCAGACCTCAAATGGTCTGATCTGTGCTCAGGTGTCATCCCTGGATCAGTAATGCTGACACCACACAATACTTGGAGGATTTATAACAGAGTAGCAATCACACACTTATTACATCGAGTGTCTCAATAGAGAACTTATTACAGTAAATATGGCTTAAGGCCATCTAATAACGATAATAACGGAAGGCTTGGAAGATAAGTGAGTCCATCAACTCCAACCGCACCACTGAGTATAGAACCACGACCTAAAAACTCCTTAATCATCGTCTGAAAAGTCTGCAACATTAACGTTGCAGCCCGAAATGGGTCAGCACATGGAATATGCTGGCAGAGTAACACATAGAGAGTAATGGAATGAAATAGTTATTCTATCTGCATATTTGGCTGGTGGAAAGCTCTATGGTTACAGTTTTGCGTAAAGCCAATTTTTCCCTACTACAAAGGAATAAATTTTAATTAACTATCATGGTAGTTGTTAAACATTGGGAATGGTTGACAGCATTCTCAATCCCAATTAAGCATCATCATTAAACAAAACCCAACAAAATTAATTTAGAGTAACATGTTGAGATTCACATGACAATCCAAGTACTAGATACTCAAGTTGTCCATAACCGGGGACACGGCTAACCATGATTAGTTTATACACTCTGCAGAGGTTTGCGCACTTTTCCCCACAAGACTCGATCGCCTCCGTTTGGTTTCTCGCACTACACGGTGTTTGAGAAGATGGATGACCGAGACATAGTCTTTCAGAAGCGCTAGCACCTTACGATGGATAGACCGTTACACCTACTTTCCCCTACATCTGCTAGTCTACCCTGTAAGAGTTCGCACGACTTAATCAACTATGCTAGATCCCATAATGGCTTGTGGCTGCACACGGAAGTTTCTAGTATGAAAAATCTCATGATCCCTTTGGGCCTGGGTGGCGGTCCATAAAGAAAAACAGGCAATCCTGGAATATACAGGTACCTCAATCCACCCATATGTGTGTTTAAGTTGCCACCTTAGATAAACCATTAATTAACAAACTCACATCTGTCATGGATATCACTCACCCAATTCCACGTCTACTAGCATAGCATGGCAATAGTAAGCAAACGTAGAAGTAACTCCCAAAGGTTTAATAATATAACAGGTAATAGGTACTACCTCAACTACTTCCCATCCCACAATTTAATTAGATCCTAATCATGCAATGTTTGAGGATTGATCTAATGCAATAAAACTGGGTAGTAGGAGGTATGATCAAAGTGTTACTTGCCTTGCCGATGATCCGCGAAACCTAGCGATTCGAAGTAACAGGAGGCGCACTCCGGGTATTCTATCATAGACAAACAAACAAGCATACAATAAGTATTCATCTAATGCATAGGTAAAACTCGAATAAGAGATCTAACCAGAAGGTTCAACTTAAGAACTCCGGTTTGCAAAAATAATCAAATCAAACGAAGCAACGAAAGTCAAACGGCAAAAGAAATAGGCTTCGTTTACTATTCTGGATCTAGGGCAATTTTTATAGTGGCAAAAACTTGTTTAAGTTGGTTAAACGGATAGAGGGCTTCGAGACGAAACTCCAGGCGCTTGAATCGCCTGATTCCGATAACCAAACGAAAATTTATACTAAACAAAAATCGGATCAGGAATCGCGATCAGAAAAATCACGGATTAAAATCCGAGAAAAAGAAGAACGATGAACGTTCGCTAGAACGAACGAACGGACGAACGCTCGCTGAATAAATAAATCGGAAAAACCGATCTATTTAAAAAAACAGAAATAAAAAAAAACGACGAAAACTGATGGGTTTTTTTTTCAAAAAAAAAATACGGCGCGCGGATCGAGGCAACCTCGGGTGGCGCGTGAGTGGCGGCGGCGGCTCCGGCGGCGGCGGGCGGCGGTGGCGACGGCGGATCGAGGCGCGGCTAGGGTTAGGGTTGGCGGCGGCGGGCGGGCTCTGGGCTGGCGGCGGCTCCGGTGGGCTGGGGCGGCGGCTATTTAAAGGCTGCCCCCGGGCGGAGTCCCGCTCGGGTACGGCCCAGAGTCGGTTCGCGTTTTTTTAATAATTACGCGAAGAAATACAAATAAAAGAAATAATAAACGGACTCCAAAAATCCCGAAATAAATTTTCTCGGGCTTCTAAAATCAGGCCGCACAAGGTGAACATTTATTTGGGGCCTAAATGCAATTTTGAAAAACGCACATTTTTCCTAAATTCAAATAAAATACCGAAAAACTCCGACATAAAATCTTATTTGATTTTATTATTAAATCCTCAATATTTCTTTATTTTGGGAAAGTCATTTTATTCCCTCTCTCATATTTTTGTAATAGAAATAATTGATGATAAAATAATTAAAATCAAATGATCCTATTCTCAAAATTTGAGAAAACTCAAATATGAAAATAATGAAATCCCCAACTCTCTCCGTGGGTCCTTGAATTGCGTGGAATTTCTAGGATCAAAACCAAAAGCAAATAAATTATGATATGCAATGATGGTCTAATGTATAACATTCCAAATGGAAAATTTGGGATGTTACAAGTATGTCCAATAGCAGCACGATGCTTCTTCAGAGTTTTCAATAATTTCTCTTCTTCATGCTCTGAAAGGTTAGCACTAATAATAATAGGATATATCTTCTTTTCGTCAAGATAAGCATATTTCAAAGTATCAGGCAATGGTTTAAGCTCAAACACAGGATCACCCTTGGGTGGAGGAGGATCCCCTAGGATATCAACAGGCAAGTTGTGCTTCAGAATAGGTCCCTGTTTAAAGAATACTTCATCTATTTCCCTTCTTTCATTCATATACGTGTCATTTTCATGGTCTAGCAAATATTGTTCTAAAGGATCACTAGGAGGCACGGCAATAGAAGCCAGACCAATAATATCATCTCTACTAGGCAATTCCTCATCACGGGGTTGTCTACTAAATTTAACAAAATTAAACTCATGAGACATATCACCCAAACCAATAGTAACAACATCCTTTTCGCACTCTATCCTAGCATTAATAGTGTTCAAGAAGGGTCTACCAAATATAATGGACAAAAGCTATCTTGTGGGGAACCAAGAACAAGAAAATTAGCAGGATATTTAACCTTTCCACACAAGACTTCAACATCTCTAACAATCTCAACCGGTGAAATAGTATCTCTATTGGCAAGTTTAGTGGTAACATCGATATCTTCTATCTTAGTAGGTGCAATATCACGCATAATTTCTTCGTATAAGGAATGAGGTATTGCACTTGCACTAGCACCCATATCACATAAGCCATGATAACAACGATCTCCTATTTTAACGGAAATAACAGTCATGCCTACAATAGGTCTATGTTTATTTTTAGCATCAAGTCTAGCAATTCTAGAAGCTTCATTCCAGAAGTAAATAACATGCCCATCAATATTATCGGCCGAGAAATCTTTAACCATAGCAATTTTATGTTCAACTTTAACTTGCTCAGGAGGTTTGTGTGTCCTAATATTACTTTTGTTGACTATAGTTGAAGCTTTAGCATGATCCTTTATTCTAACAGGGAAAGGTGGCTTCTCAATATAAGCAGCAGGAACAACAGGATCATCATAAGTGATAGTCTTTTCTTCAACTTTAATAGGAGCAACTAATTCTACCTCAGTGGGAGGATTATATTTAAACCACTTCTCCTTTGGGAGATCAACATGAGTAGCAAAGGATTCACAGAAAGAAGCTACTATCTCAGAGTCAAGCCCATATTTAGTGCTAAATTCACGAAAACATGGGTATCCATAAAAGATTTAACATAATCAAACTTAGGTGTTATACCTGACTCCTTACCTTCGTCGATGTCCCAATCTTCAGAGTTATGTTTAATTCTTTCCAATAAATCCCATTTTAATTCAATAGTCTTCATCATAAAAGATCCAGTACAAGAAGTATCGAGCATGGAGCGATTACTAAGAGAAAGCCGAGCATAATTTTTTTGAATAATCATTTCTCTTGAGAGCTCATGATTGGGGCATGAATATAACATTGACTTAAGCCTCCCCCAAGATTGGGCGATGCTTTCTCCTTCGTGAGGCCAAAAATTATATATCATGATGAACAAGATGCATAGGATAAAACTTCAGATGAAATTCCAATTTCAATCATTTGTAGTTCCATGATCCCATATCATAACATAGCCTATACCATGTCAATGCCTCTCCCTTCAAAGATAAAGGGAAGACCTTCTTCTTGAGAACATCATCAGGCATACCTGCAAGCTTAAATAATCCACAAACTTCATCCACATAGATTAAGTGTAAATCAGGATGCAATGTTCCATCTCCTGCAAAAGGATTAGCTAGCAGTTTCTCTATCATACCCGAAGGAATTTCAAAGTAAACATTTTTAGTAGGTTCAGTAGGTTGAGGAGCAACTCTTTGCTCTACTGGTCGGGGTGAAGATACCCCGAACAAGCCCCTCAAAGGATTATATTCCATAGTAACAAGTGACAGTAAATTTCAGCACACTATATAAATTTTTCCTTACCAAATTCCACCTACCAAAGGCACTTCACTCCCCGGCAACGGCACCATAAAAGAGTCTAGATGACCCACAAGTGTAGGGGATCTATCATAGCCTCTTCGATAAGTAAGAGTGTCGAACCCAACGAGGAGCAGAAGGAAATGATAAGCAGTTTTCAGTAAGGTATTCTCTACAAGCACTGAAATTATCGGTAACAGATAGTTTCGTGATAAGGTAATTTGTAACGAGTAGCAAGTAATAAAAGTAAATAAGGTGCAGCAAGATGGCCCATTCCTTTTTTTAGAAAAGGACAAGCCTGTACAAACTCTTATATGAAGGAAAGCGCTCCCGAGGACACATGCGAATTATTGTCAAGCTAGTTTTCATCACGTTCATATGATCCGCGTTCGGTACTTTGATAATTTGATATGTGGGTGGACCGGTGATTGGGTAATACCCTTACTTGGACAAGAATCCCACTTATGATTAACCCCTATTGCAAGTATCCGCAACTACAACAAAAGTATTAAGGTAAACCTAACCATAGCATGAAACATATGGATCCAAATCAGCCCCTTACGAAGCAACGCATAAACTAGGGTTTAAGCTTCTGTCACTCTAGCAACCCATCATCTACTTATTACTTCCCAATGCCTCCCTCTAGGCCCAAACAATGGTGAAGTGTCATGTAGTCGACGTTCACATAACACCACTAGAGGGATGACAACATACATCTCATCAAAATATCGAACGAATACCAAATTCACATGACTACTTATAGCAAGACTTCTCCCATATCCTCAGGAACAAACATAACTACTCACAAAGCATATTCATGTTCATAATCAGAGGGGTATTAGTATGCATAATGGATCTGAATATTGTCGGGGAACGTAGCAGAAATTCAAAATTTTCCTACGTGTCACCAAGATCTATCTATGGAGAGACTAGCAACGAGGGGAAGGAGAGTGCATCTACATACCCTTGTAGATCGCTAAGCGTAAGCGTTCAAGTGAACGGGGTTGATGGAGTCGTACTCGTCGTGATTCAGATCACCGATGATCTAGTGCCGAATGGACGGCACCTCCGCGTTCAACACACGTACAGCTCGACGATGTCTCCACGCCTTGATCCAGCAAGGAGAAAGGGAGAGGTTGAGGAAGACTCCATCCAGCAGCAGCACAACGGCGTGGTGGTGATGGAGGAGCGTGGCAATCCTGCAGGGCTTCGCCAAGCACCTACGGGAGAGGAGGAGGTGTCACGGGAGGGAGGGAGGCGCCAAGGGCTCAGGTATGGATGCCCTCCCTCCCCTCCACTATATATAGGGGCAGGGGAGAGGGGGGAGGCGCAGCCTTGCCCCTTCCTCCAAGGAAGGGGTGCGGCTAAGAGGGGGGGAGGAGTCCATCCTCCCCAAGGCACCTCGGAGGTGCCTTCCCCCTTTAGGACTCTCCCCTTTTTCCTATATCTTGGCGCATGGGCCTCTAGGGGCTGGTGCCCTTGGCCCATGTAGGCCAAGGCGCACCCCCTACAGCCCATGTGGCCCCCCGGGGCAGGTGGCCCCACCCGGTGGGCCCCCGGGACCCTTCCGGTGGTCCCGGTACAATACCGATGACCCCGAAACTTGTCCCGATGGCCGAAACAGGACTTCCTATATATAAATCTTTACCTCCGGACCATTCCGGAACTCCTCGTGACGTCCGGGATCTCATCCGGGACTCCGAACAACATTCGGTAACCACATACAAACTTCCTTTATAACCCTAGCGTCATCGAACCTTAAGTGTGTAGACCCTACGGGTTCGGGAGACATGCAGACATGACCGAGATGTTCTCCGGTCAATAACCAACAGCGGGATCTGGATACCCATGTTGGCTCCCACATGTTCCACGATGATCTCATCGGATGAACCACGATGTCAAGGACTCAATCAATCCCGTATACAATTCCCTTTGTCTAGCGGTATGGTACTTGCCCGAGATTCGATCGTCGGTATACCGATACCTTGTTCAATCTCGTTACCGGCAAGTCTCTTTACTCGTTCCGTAACACATCATCCCGTGATCAACCCCTTGGTCACATTGTGCACATTATGATGATGTCCTACCGAGTGGGCCCAGAGATACCTCTCCGTTTACACGGAGTGACAAATC
This sequence comes from Triticum aestivum, assembly GCF_018294505.1. NCBI lineage: Eukaryota > Viridiplantae > Streptophyta > Magnoliopsida > Poales > Poaceae > Triticum > Triticum aestivum. The sequence continues at coordinate 379,990,883 of NC_057797.1, forward strand.
CCAATCTCGATTCGTGCCAACCCAACAGACACTTTCAGAGATACCCGTAGTGTACCTTTATAGCCACCCAGTTACGTTGTGACGTTTGGCACACCCAAAGCACTCCTACGGTATCCGGGAGTTGCACAATCTCATGGTCTAAGGAAATGATACTTGACATTAGAAAAGCTTTAGCATACGAACTACATGATCTTGTGCTAGGCTTAGGATTGGGTCTTGTCCATCACATCATTCTCCTAATGATGTGATCCCGTTATCAACGACATCCAATGTCCATGGTCAGGAAACCGTAACCATCTATTGATTAACGAGCTAGTCAACTAGAGGCTTACTAGGGACATGGTGTTGTCTATGTATCCACACATGTATCTGAGTTTCCTATCAATACAATTCTAGCATGGATAATAAACGATTATCATGAACAAGGAAATATAATAATAATCAATTTATTATTGCCTCTAGGGCATATTTCCAACAGTCTCCCACTTGCACTAGAGTCAATAATCTAGTTCACATCGATATGTGATTAACACTCAAGGTCACATCCCCATGTGACTAACACCCAAAGAGTTTACTAGAGTCAATAATCTAGTTCACATTTACCATGTGATTAACACTCGATGAGTTCTGGGTTTGATCATGTTATGCTTGTGAGAGAGGTTATAGTCAACGGGTCTGAACCTTTCAGATCCGTGTGTGCTTTACAAATCTCTATGTCATCTCCTAGATGCAGCTACCACGTTCTATTTGGAGCTATTCCAAATAACTGTTCTACTTGGAGCTATTCTAAATTGTTGCTCCATTATACGTATCCGGTATCTCTACTCAGAGCTATCCGGATAGGTGTTAAGCTTGCATCGACGTAACCCTTTACGACGAACTCTTTTACCACCTCCATAATTGAGAAAATTCCTTAGTCCACTAGTTACTAAGGATAACTTTGACCGCTGTCCTGTGATCCATTCTTGGATCACTCTTGTACCCCTTGACTGACTCATGGTAAAGCACACTTCAGGTGCGGTACACAGCATAGCATACTGTAGAGCCTATGTCTTAAGCATAGGGGACGACCTTCGTTCCTTTCTCTCTATTCTGCCATGGTCGAGCTTTAAGTCTTAACTTCATACCTTACAACTCAGGCAAGAACTCCTTCTTTGACTGATCCATCTTGAACACCTTCAAGATCACGTCAAGGCATGTGCTCATTTGAAAGTACTATTAAGCGTTTTGATCTATCCTTATAGATCTTGATGCTCAATGTTCAAGTAGCTTAATCCAGGTTTTCCATTGAAAACACTTTCCAAATAACCCTATATGCTTTCCAGAAATTCTACGTCATTTCTGATCATTAATATGTCAACAACATATACTCATCAGAAATTCTATAGTGCTCCCACTCACTTCTTTGGAAATACAAGTTTCTCATAAACTTTGTATACACCCAAAATCTTTGATCATCATCAAAGCATACATTCCAACTCCGAGATGCTCACTCCAGTCCTCAGAAGGATTGCTGGAGCTTTGCATACTTATTAGCATATTTCAGGATAGACAAAACCTTCCGGTTGTATCACATACAACCTTTCCTCAAGAATCGTCGAGGAAACAATGTTTTGACATCCTATCTGCAAGATTTCATAAATAATGCAGTAATTGCTAATATAATTCCAACAGACTCTTAGCATCGCTACGAGTGAGAAAGTCTCATCGTAGTCAACTCCTTGAACTTGTCGAAAAACATCTTAACGACAAGTCGAGCTTTCTCAATGGTGACACTTACCATCATTGTCTGTCTTCCTTTCAAAATCCATATGTACCTAACAGCCTTACGACCATCAAGTAGTTCTTCCAAAGTCTACACTTTGTTTTCATACATGGATCCTCTCTCGGGTTTTATGGCCTTGAGCCATTTATCGGAATCCGGGCCCACCATCGCTTCTCCATAGCTCGTAGGTTCATTGTTGTCTAGCAACATGACTTCCAAGACAGGATTACGTACCACTCTGAAGTAGTACGCATCCTTGTCATCCCACGAGGTTTGGTAGTGACTCGATCCGAAGTTTCATGATCACTATCATAAGCTTCCACTTCAGTTGGTGTACGTGCCACAGGAACAACTTCCTGTGCCCTGCTACACACTTGTTGAAGTGACGGTTCAATAACCTCATCAAGTCTCCACCATCCTCCCACTCAACTTTTCGAGAGAAACCTTTCCTCGAAAAAGGACCCGATTCAAGAAACAATCCCTATTGCTTTCGGATCTGAATTAGGAGGTATACCCAACTGTTTTTGGGTGTCCTATGAAGATGCATTTTATCTGCTTTGGGTTCGAGCTTATCAACCTGAAACCTTTTCACATAAGCGTCGCAGCCCCAAACTTTCAAGAAACGACAACTTAGGTTTCTCCAAACCATACGGTGTCGTCTCAACGAAATTATGTGGTGCCCTATTTAAAGTGAATGTGGTTGTCTCTAATGCCTAACCCATGAACGATAGTGGTAACTCGATAAGAGACATCATGGTATGCACCATATCCAATAGGGTGCAACTATGACGTTTGGACACACCATCACACTATGGTGTTCCAGGCTGTATCAGTTGTGAAACAATTTCCACAATGTCTTAATTCTGTGCCAAACTCGTGATTCAGATATTCATCTCTATGATCATATCATAGATCTTTTATCCTCTTGTCACGACGATCTTTCAACTTCACACTGAAATTACTTGAACCTTTCAATAATTCAGACTCGTGATTCATCAAGTAAATATACTCAACATCTACTCGAATCATCTGTGAAGTAAGAACATAACGATATTCACTGCATGCCTCAGCACTCATTGGACTGCACACATCAAAATGTGTTACTTCCAACAAGTTGCTATCTTGTTCCATCTTACTGAAAACGAGGCTTTTCAGTCATCTTGCCCATGTGGTATGATTTGCATGTCCCAAGTGATTCAAAATCAAGTGAGTCAAAACGGTCCATTTGCATGGAGTTTCTTCATGCATATACACCAATAGACATGGTTCGCATGTCTCAAACTTTTCAAAAACGAGTGAGCCCAAAGATCCATCAATATGGAGCTTCTTCATGCGTTTTATACCGATATGACTTACGTGGCAGTGCCACAAGTAGGTGGTACTATCATTACTATCTTTTGGCATGAACATGTGTATCACTACGATCGAGATTTAATAAACCATTCATTTTAGGTGTAAGACCATTGAAGGTATTATTCAAATAAACAGAGTAACCATTATTCTCCTTAAATGAATAACCGTATTGCGATAGACGTAATCCAATCATGTCTATGCTCAACGCAAACACCAAATAACAATTATTTAGGTTTAACACCAATCTCTTTGGTAGAGGGAGCGTGCGATGCTTGATCATATCAAGCTTGGAAAAACTTCCAACACATATCGTCAGCTCACCTTTAGCTAGTCTCCGTTTATTCCGTAGCCTTTTGTTTCGAGTTACTAACACTTAGCAACCGAACCGGTATCTAATACCCTGGTGCTACTAGGAGTACTAGCAAAGTACACATTAACACAATGTATATCCAATATACTTCTATCGACCTTGCCAGCCTTCTTATCTACCAAGTATCTAGGGTAATTCTGCTCTAGTGGTTGTTCCCCTTATTACAGAAGCACTTAGTCTCGGGTTTGGGTTTTACCTTGGGTTTCTTCACTAGAGCAGCAGCTGATTTGCCGTTTCATGAAGTATCCCTTCTTGCCCTTGCCCTTCTTGAAACTAGTGGTTTCACCAACCATCAACAATTGATGCTCCTTCTTGATTTCTACTTTCGCGGTGTCAAACATCGCGAATACCTCAAGGATCATCATATCTATCCCTGATATGTTATAGTTCATCACGAAGCTCTAACAGCTTGGTGGCAATGACTTTGGAGAACCATCACTGTCTTATCTGGAAGATCAACTCCCACTCGATTCAAATGATTGTTGTACTCAGACAATCTGAGCACAAGCTCAACAATTGAGCTTTTCTCCTTAGTTTGCAGGTTAAGAAAGTCATCGGAGGTCTTATACCTCTTGACATGGGCACGAGCCTGAAATCCCAATTTCAGCCCTCAAAACATCTCATATGTTTCGCGATGTTTCAAAAACGTCTTTGGTGCCTCAACTCTAAACCGTTTAACTGAACTATCACGTAGTTATCAAAACGTGTATGTCAGATGTTCGCAACAACCACAGACAACGTTCGAGGTTCAGCACACTGAGCGGTGCATTAAGGACATAAGCCTTCTATGAAGCAATGAGGACAATCCTCAGTTTACGGACCTAGTCCGCATAATTGCTACTATCAACTTTCAACTAATTTTTCTCTAGGAACATATCTAAACAGTAGAACTATAGCGTGAGCTACGACATAATTTGCAAAAACCTTTTGACTATGTTCAGGATAATTAAGTTCATCTTATGAACTCCCACTCAGATAGACATCCCTCTAGTCATCTAAGTGATTACATGATCCGAGTCAAACTAGGCCGTGTCCGATCATCACGTGAGACGGACTAGTCATCATCGGTGAACATCTTCATGTTGATCGTATCTTCTATACGACTCATGTTCGACCTTTCGGTCTCCGTGTTCCGAGGCCATGTCTGTACATGCTAGGCTCGTCAAGTTAACCCTAAGTGTTTCGCGTGTGTAAATCTGTCTTACACCCGTTGTATGTGAACGTTAGAATCTAACACCCGATCATCACGTGGTGCTTCGAAACACGAACTGTCGCAACGGTGCACAGTTAGGGGAGAACACTTCTTGAAATTGTTGTAAGGGATCATCTTATTTACTACCGTCGTTCTAAGCAAATAAGATGTATAAACATGATAAACATCACATGCAATCAAATAGTGACATGATATGGCCATCATCACTTTGCTCCTTTTGATCTCCATCTTCGGGGCTCCATGATCATCATCGTCACCGGCATGACACCATGATCTCCATCATCATGATCTCCATCATCGTGTCTTCATGAAGTTGCCTCGCCAACTATTACTTCTACTACTATGGCTAACGGTTAGCAATAAAGTAAAGTAATTACATGACGTTTAAGTTGACACGCAGGTCACAAATAAATAAAGACAACTCCTATGGCTCCTGCCGGTTGTCATACTCATCGACATGCAAGTCGTGATTCCTATTACAAGAACATGATCAATCTCATACATCACATATATCATTCATCACATCCTTTTTGGCCATATCACATCACATAGCATACCCTGCAAAAACAAGTTAGACGTCCTCTAATTGTTGTTTGCATGTTTTACGTGGCTGCTATGGGTTTCTAGCAAGAACGTTTCTTACCTACGCATGAACCACAACGTGATATGCCAATTGCTATTTACCCTTCATAAGGACCCTTTTCATCGAATCCGATCCGACTAAAGTGGGAGAGACAGACACCCGCCAGCCACCTTATGCAACTAGTGCATGTTTGTCGGTGGAACCGGTCTCACGTAAGCGTACGTGTAAGGTTGGTCCGGGCCGCTTCATCCCACGATGCCGCCGAATCAAGATAAGACTAGTAACGGCAAGCATATTGAACAATATCGACGCCCACAACTACTTTGTGTTCTACTCGTGCAAAGAATCTACGCAATAGACCTAGCTCATGATGCCACTGTTGGGGAACGTAGCAGAAATTCAAAATTTTCCTACGTGTCACCAAGATCTATCTATGGAGAGACTAGCAACGAGGGGAAGGAGAGTGCATCTACATACCCTTGTAGATCGCTAAGCGGAAGCGTTCAAGTGAACGGGGTTGATGGAGTCGTACTCGTCGTGATTCAGATCACCGATGATCCTAGTGCCGAACGGACGGCACCTCCGCGTTCAACACACGTACAGCTCGACGATGTCTCCCACGCCTTGATCCAGCAAGGAGAGAGGGAGAGGTTGAGGAAGACTCCATCCAGCAGCAGCACAACGGCGTGGTGGTGATGGAGGAGCGTGGCAATCCTGCAGGGCTTCGCCAAGCACCTACGGGAGAGGAGGAGGTGTCACGGGAGGGAGGGAGGCGCCAAGGGCTCAGGTATGGATGCCCTCCCTCCCCTCCACTATATATAGGGGCAGGGGAGAGGGGGGAGGCGCAGCCTTGCCCCTTCCTCCAAGGAAGGGGTGCGGCTAAGAGGGGGGGAGGAGTCCATCCTCCCCAAGGCACCTCGGAGGTGCCTTCCCCCTTTAGGACTCTCCCCTTTTTCCTATATCTTGGCGCATGGGCCTCTAGGGGCTGGTGCCCTTGGCCCATGTAGGCCAAGGCGCACCCCCTACAGCCCATGTGGCCCCCCGGGGCAGGTGGCCCCACCCGGTGGGCCCCCGGGACCCTTCCGGTGGTCCCGGTACAATACCGATGACCCCGAAACTTGTCCCGATGGCCGAAACAGGACTTCCTATATATAAATCTTTACCTCCGGACCATTCCGGAACTCCTCGTGACGTCCGGGATCTCATCCGGGACTCCGAACAACATTCGGTAACCACATACAAACTTCCTTTATAACCCTAGCGTCATCGAACCTTAAGTGTGTAGACCCTACGGGTTCGGGAGACATGCAGACATGACCGAGATGTTCTCCGGTCAATAACCAACAGCGGGATCTGGATACCCATGTTGGCTCCCACATGTTCCACGATGATCTCATCGGATGAACCACGATGTCAAGGACTCAATCAATCCCGTATACAATTCCCTTTGTCTAGCGGTATGGTACTTGCCCGAGATTCGATCGTCGGTATACCGATACCTTGTTCAATCTCGTTACCGGCAAGTCTCTTTACTCGTTCCGTAACACATCATCCCGTGATCAACCCCTTGGTCACATTGTGCACATTATGATGATGTCCTACCGAGTGGGCCCAGAGATACCTCTCCGTTTACACGGAGTGACAAATCCCAATCTCGATTCGTGCCAACCCAACAGACACTTTCAGAGATACCCGTAGTGTACCTTTATAGCCACCCAGTTACGTTGTGACGTTTGGCACACCCAAAGCACTCCTACGGTATCCGGGAGTTGCACAATCTCATGGTCTAAGGAAATGATACTTGACATTAGAAAAGCTTTAGCATACGAACTACATGATCTTGTGCTAGGCTTAGGATTGGGTCTTGTCCATCACATCATTCTCCTAATGATGTGATCCCGTTATCAACGACATCCAATGTCCATGGTCAGGAAATTGTAACCATCTATTGATTAACGAGCTAGTCAACTAGAGGCTTACTAGGGACATGGTGTTGTCTATGTATCCACACATGTATCTGAGTTTCCTATCAATACAATTCTAGCATGGATAATAAACGATTATCATGAACAAGGAAATATAATAATCAATTTATTATTGCCTCTAGGGCATATTTCCAACAAATATATGATCTTCCACCAAGTAAACCAACTAGCATCAACTACAAGGAGTAATCAACACTACTAGCAACCCAGAGATACCAATCCGAGGTTTGGATACAAAGATTGGATACAAGAGATGAACTAGGGTTTGAGATGAGATGGTGCCGGTGAAGATGTTGATGGAGATTGACCCCCTCCCGATGAGAGGATCGTTGGTGATGACGACGGCGATGATTTCCCCCTCCCGGAGGGAAGTTTCCCCGGCGGAACAGCTCTGCCGGAGCCCTAGATTGGTTCCGCCTTGTGGCGACGGAGTTTCTTCCCAAAATCTTGCTTATAATTTTTTCCTCGATGAAAGACTCCATATAGCCAAAGATGGGCATCAGAGGGCCACCAGGGGGCCCACAAGGCAGGGGGCGCGCCCTACCCACCTGGGCGCGCCCCCACCCTCGTGGATGGTGGGTAGCCCCCCTATGGTGCTTTCTTTGCTTAGTATTTTTTATATATTCTGAAAATAACTCCCGTGGAGTTTTAGGACTTTTGGAGATGTGCAGAATAGGTCTCTAATATTTGCTACTTTTCTAGCCCAGAATTCTAGCTGCCGGCATTCCCCCTCTTCATGTAAACCTTGTAAAATAAGAGAGAATGGGCATAAGTATTGTGACATAATGTGTAATAACACCCCATAATGCAATAATTATCGATATAAAAACATGATGCAAAATGGACGTATCAGGAGTCTTGTCAGCGTGTTGGCCGCTCGGAGAGCTATTGTCCGATCTCAAGTTAAATCCTCCTCCTTGCGTATCTTCAGCAGCAGCTTCCGAGTGAGCGCCCTCCAGCGTAGGTGCCCCCGTTGCAAGGGTTGCCGCATCGAGGTGATTCGCAAGGGATGCGGCTTCATGCAATTGTGCAACCAGCAACAGTCATGCTCTCTGATGAACAACGCGTCCCCATCCCAGTATCCGAACCGCCCGAGGATTGTCACGCATACCCGTGCGTCCGATTCCTCCATGATTCTCAACATCGGCTTAAGCAGGTACATGGAGTCTCACGTGATATGACCTCCTATGTCACCAGATGGAAGCGTACGATCTTCGTGCCCAGTCCTTCCTAGCTACGACGGATACGTTGCCCCGTCAGCGGCTCTCCACACACCGGGCGAACGTCGAGCTCGCAGGTCGCACTGGCGACATGTAGAATCCTCCAGATCTTGCCTCGCCACCTTCCGATCGTGCACACATGCAGGTCTTGATCCATGACGTTGATGAAGTCCTGGCTGCCATTGAGGAAGGAGAGGAGGCCTATCATGTCTTCCGACTTGTTGTCCATGAACGTTCTCTTCAAAAAGAAACCCGATGCCAATGCTTTTGCAGACGCCACGGAAGCGGCAGAGGTCGCTCAAGCCATCACTCATCGCCCACATCGGCTATGAAGTCGACGTCCCTGGAGCCTCTCTATTATCCATAATAGTCGCCCTAATCACACATCTCTCCCCACCCTGATAGAGCAAGCACCGCCGACGTTGCTTCGCCGAGACTCAGCCTGGTGATCCTTCCTTCACTCGTGCTACGACCTTCTCCTCTGACGTGCGGCCTTGTTGTCGCCTCACCTGGGCCACAACAATATTTGTTTGGTTCGGTTGCACTACTAAATGGAGACATGAGTTGCGTGGACTCCGGAAGGACAGGAAATGTGATATATTGGAATTAGAAATAATGGACCTTAAAAACAAGAATTAGAATTATGGGGAGATTGGGATGTAAGATGAAAACACGGGGATGCTTATGTTTTATGTCATCGTCTTTGTTTTCTTCCCTTTTGGGTCGGGATGAAATTTGCTTTTTGTTTGGACGGTGAATGCGGACAAAGACAGAGAGCCCAGCCGCATGTACGTGTCATGATTTTAGGAGTAGCTATGATTTTTTTCGGATGGACCACAGGTAACATATCTATATTCTAATCTCAGCCATCGATCTTTATGCTTAATATAAAATAAATGGACATGAAGGGATGATGTATGGAGAACTATGAAAGCCTCCGTCCTTTAATATTATATATATATATATACATAAACACTATTCTGATCACGGGATCAGAATAATATTATGATCACAACATGAACTTCCCGAGTAACGCGCCTGACCTTCCCTGTGTGCTAGGTTGAACTTCAGCTAAAAGGTGTCCAAATGGGGTTTGCTATATGCCGTTGGAAAGATATGGACACTAGTATCATGACCCAAGTTAATTTCTTGGCAAAATGTAAGTGGTTTAAGAGCAGTTTTGAAAACCATTTTTCTTCGTACAAAAAACGTGAATCGTATTTTCAATCGCATTTTTAAACTATTTATCGGAATGAGGCAAATAATATGGCGTTGGAAAGCTGCTGCAAAACCGCTCCTTCCACATGTTGAAAGTTATCTCTAATTCCCTATGGTTAAAGAGTAATTCGGAAAATCATAGAATTTCGCAAACGGAACACCCGAGTTCGTATTTTTGATACTATTTCTAAACAGCTAATCCAATTAAGGCAACTAATATGGTGTTGGAAAGCTTATGAAAATGCGCTACTTTTTCATGCTAAAGGTTTTTTTTCTAATTTTGAACGGTTTAAAAGTAATTTAGAAAACGGTACAAGTTCCACTGAGTTCGTATTTTCGAGCTAATTTTTTAACCGTATGTCCAAATGCAACAAATGATATGGTGTTGGAAAGCTTGACGAAATGCAAAACATTTTTGTATATATTGTTTCTCCTAATTCATTACGGTTTTATGTCAGTTTTGAAAATGGCTAAAAACATATTTTTGCCGTAATTTCTACAAACTTTATCGGAATGGGGCAAATAATATACCGCTGAAAAGCTACGGAAAATGCGAAACTTTTTCATGTTGATGGTTTTCTCTGATTCCTAGCCGTTTTTATGTAATTTCAAAAACAGAGAGATCATGCGTTCTGCCTTTATCGCGAAAGAGATTCTTTGAAAATGCACCGCGTGAAGACCTGAACTTCTCGGCGCGTGTACCTGAACTTCACTCTGTTTTTCACGTGATTTTTTTGCTCGTAGGTCTCCATCCTCTGCTCGTAACTGTCCATCCACTCACCGGAATTGAGCAAGTGATATACCAGTGGAAAGTTGCTGTAAGCACATAACTTTCCCGTCTTGATCGTTTTTTTCATACTCACGATGATTTTAAAAGTTTTTCATCTGAAATTCATTCAGCGTAGTAGTTGAAATTCATGCTGTTTTCACATTGAACTTCTGTGACGTATTTTCGTTTGTAATTTTCTCATCCATTCGTTAGTGTTACACAAATGCTACTCCTTTCGTACAAACCCCTCTCACACTAATTTTTTTTAACTTTCGCCGACCGAGGACTTGAACTTATAACAACAAAACTTTTAGTATTTGCTTTTTTATTCTTTTTAATACCAAATGCACACCGTGTAGTACGTGAACTTCTGGCAGTTATTAATCTGAACTTCTCTCGGTTACGTGAAAATATCTGAGTTTTTTATGAATATTAATCTGAATTTCTTAAATCCTTTTTATGAAGTTTGAAGCGCTCTATTTTTAAAAGTAGAACTTCTTGTTATTTTATTTTTGAACTTCTTGTTTCCATTCTTTAATAACGAGAAAAATCTGAGTTTTCTATAATCATCGAACTTCTCCATCTTTTTAATGTGGACTTCCTGGTTTTATTTCTCAATCCTTTTTTATGAAATTTTGAAGTGCTCTATTTTTAAAAGTTGGACTTCTTGTTATTTAATTTTTGAACTTCTTGTTTCCATTCTTTAATAACGAGGAAATCTGAGTTTTCTATAATCATTGAACTTCTCCATCTTTTTAATATGGACTTCCTGGTTTTATTTCTTAATTATTTTTTATTAAATTTTGAAACGCTCTATTTTTTAAAAGTTGAACTTCTTGTTTTTTATTTTTGAACTTCTTGTTATCATTCTTTAATAACGAGGAAAATCTAAGGTTTCTATAATCATTGAACTTCTATATCGAACCGCTCTAACTTTTTTATTTTGAATTTATTTTATGTATTTTTAGAAATATGAAAATTGTAGTTTTGTTGCAAACATCAAACTTCTTTGTTATTTTAAATTGAACTTATTTGTTTTATTCTTTAGTAACCAAAAAAATTTGAGTTTTTAATTAAATATCAAACTTCTCCACATTAATAAATTGAACTTCTTGGTTTTATTATTCAGTAAGGAGAAAAACTGAGTTTTTAATGTACATTGAATTACTCTGTTTTTTAAAATTGAACTTCTTGATTTAATCTTTAGAATCAGGGAAATCCGAATTTATAAAAATAGGGAAAATCTTTTTAAATCTTTTTTTGTTGTTCCCTTTTTTAAATTTGAACTTATTAGTTATTCTTTAAAACGAGAATCTCATGTTTTTATCAACTTTGAACTTCTATGTTATTTTAATTCGAACTTCTTAGTCCTATTTTTTAGAAAAAATATGTTTTCAATTAAGCGTCAAACAAAGTTTTCAAAATTAGAATTTCCCACTTTGATTTTTCCTAGAAGCTAAAATAATTTGATTTTTTCGTATACTTCTCTGTTATTTTATTTGAACTTCTCTATTTTTATTTGTTTAGCACGAAGGAAAATCTAGGTTTTAAAATTTGAACTTCCTAGGTTTATTGAACTGAACTTCTCGGGGTTTTTTAAACGGTAAAAATCAAATGATTTGTTATTCTAAATTGAACTTCTAGGTTTTTATTAATTTTGAAAAGTAAAATTTTGGATTTTTTTAAACTTATAGGCTTTTGGGGTTTTGTCAACTTCTAGATTTACTTTTGGGGAAACTCTTTTTTGGTATAAATGCCTTTTCGTTTGTTTTTTAACGTTAATTTTTCGTATCTCTTTTTTCCAACCTTCGAACACTTTGTATATGTATTTCTCGTCAACTATATGCATCCATTTTTGTGATTTAAAAAATAATAGGCACTGCCATGGAGGGTTAAATTTTGTCAATCACGAATTAGATGGACCTTGTCTAACGGAATAGTAGAACCTTGCGTACATCCATAGTAGAAGTTCACGGCCGCCGGCATGTAGCCGTAGTACAACTTGTGATTGGCCAGCGTATAAATGTAGAACTTGAATACAAAACAAAGCTCTAGGAGCCTCACGGCGACCTGTAATATCTCCTAAACATAAAGCTCATCTCCGAACCTTGTCCCCTCAACCTCTCTAACTACATTTCCTAATCGAAGATCTCTTTTTCTATAGGACTAGCAAGCAGCAAACTATATATGGTGCTATCTGAACGACCATTTTGAACTTTACTGAACGGTGCCTCGTCGGGCCTTTTGCTCGATGCAGAGGACGAACGCTACTGCTGCTTTGAAGAGGAATACGAATGGGTCCAGACACTGCTGGTTGAAAGCAAACATGATGGAGCTCGGAGGAGCAGGACGGTTGCTCTACCTTGTGCAATTCAGAGAAACCGTGAGCTCCAGCCAAGCAAGATTATGGCCCACCCTGGCCTGTCAAGAACAATTTCCTTGAGTGTGCGTGGAGACACCACTCAGAAAAAGAGTGTGTGGAGATTTCAGTGGAGTGGGGAATAATAGCGCTCAAATCTGGCGGCGGCGCCACCGCGAAGAGACCGCAGCCACCGGCAGAAGATGGCGAGACCGGCCAGGACGACCACCTCTCGGCACTACTGGAGCCGCTACAACAGCCCATCCTGACCTTCCTCCCGCTCAGGTCCGCCAACCTCCCCTCGTCCTTCTCTCACGCCTGGTGCGGCCTCTGGGCGCGCCGCTGGGAGGACGACGGGAACCCGTCCCCCTCCCTCCACCACCACCTCCGCCCACACTCCCCTCCCTCTTCCACCAAGCTCCTCGAGGCCCTCGAGCTGCGCCAGTCCTAGGGCCAACGCGGGCGAATCCACCGCTACTCCCTCGTCGTCGACACCCTCTCGATCCGCTCCCGCGGGCTCGGCCGCTACCTCGTTGTCGCCGCCCACTGCAGCGTGGAGGACCTCCGCGTCGAGCTGCGGAGGACGAGGTCGGACACTCCCCTCCTCTTCCCCTTCCCGACGGCGGCCGGTCCCGCCCGCGCGCGCCTCTCGCTGCGGGTGTAATGTCCTCGATGTGGCTATATCTCATACGTGTCAAGGCACGACTTAGAGGCATAACCGCATTGAAAGCAATGTCGCAAGTTAGGCAATCATCACAACATCCAATGTAATACATAATAAGGGGAAAAGTAACATAGTTGGCTTACACTCGCCACGTCAATCAAAGTACATAAATAGCATTACATCATCCAATCACTCATGGCCCGACTACGGTGCCAAAATAAAAGACCAACCCAACATGCGACACGGTCCCGATCGCCCCAACTGGGCACCACTACTGATCATCAGGGAAAGATACATAGTAACGGCGTGAGTCCTCGTCGAACTCCCACTTGAGCTCTAACGCGTCATCTGGAACGGAGTCGTCTGGCCCTGCATTTGGTTTGGAAGTAAACTGTGAGCCACAGGGACTCAACAATCTCGCACCCTCGCGATCAAGACTATTTAAGCTTATAGGAAAGGCAAGGTAAAATATGTGGAGCTGCGGCAAGCGACTAGCATGTATGGTGGCTAACCTATTCGCAAAAGAGAGCGAGAAGAGATAGCAAAGCACGAATGAGTAACTAGAGAACAACCTGCGGCAAGCATTACTCCAACACCGTGTTCGCTTCCCGGAATCCGCCAAGAAGAGACCATCACGGTAACTCACACAGTTGATTCATTTTAATTAAGTTAAGGTTCAAGTTATCTACAACCGGACATTAACAAATTCCCATCTGCCCATAACCGCGGGCATGGCTTTCGAAAGTTCAATCCCTGCAGGGGAGTCCCAACTTAGCCCATGACAAGTTCTCACGGTAAACGAAGGAATAGACCTTCTCCCGAGACATTCCGATCAGACTCGGTATCCCGGTTCTAAAGACACTTCGACAAGTTAAAACAAATCCAGCAAGACCGCCCGAATGTGCCGACAAATCCCGATAGGAGTTGCACATATCTCGTTCTCAGGGCACACTTAGATTGTCCAAACTTCCGGTAGGCCAGCCCAGAGTTGCCCCTGGTGGCCACCGGCGGCTGACGAGGTGGACCAACACTCGGAGGAGCACTGGCCCGGGGGTTTAAAATAAGATGACCCTCGGGCTCCGGAAACCCAAGGGAAAAAGAGGCTAGGTGGAAAATGGTAAAACCAAGGTTGGGCATTGCTGGAAAAGCTTTATTCAAGGCGAACTATCAAGGGGTTCCCATTATCACCCAACCACGTAAGGAACGCAAAATCCGGGAACATAACACCGATATGACGGAAACTAGGGCGGCAAGAGTGGAACAAAACACTAGGCAAAAGGCCGAGCCTTCCATCCTTTACCAAGTATATAGATGCATTAAGATAACAAGATAATATAGTGATATCCCAACAAGTAAATAATGTTCCAACAAGGAACGATCTCCAATCTTCACCTGCAACTAGCAACACTATAAAAGGGGCTGAGCAAAGCGGTAACATAGCCAATCAACGGTTTGCTAGGACATGGTGGGTTAGAGGTTTGACATGGCAATTAGGGAGGCATAAAAAGCAAGTGGTAGGCATCGTAGCATAGGAATAGCAAAAGAGCGAGCATCTAGCAAAGCAAAGATAGTAGTGATTTCGAGGGTATGATCATCTTGCCTGCAAAGTTGTCAGAGTTGGTTGGATCCTCGAAAGCAAACTCAACGGGCTCCTCGTTAGCGAACTCGTCTCCCGGCTCTACCCAAACAAGACAAACAAGCAAAAGTAACACAATCAACCACGTGCAAAGCTCAAACAACATGATGCAAATATGGTATGCTATGCGGGATGCGATATGTGATGCATATGCAAGATTTGGCAAGGAATGAGTGAACCTGGCCTCAACTTGGAATTACAAGTGTGCCACTGGAATGGTGAGATGATTCCGCTTGAAAACGATATAAAGAACGCCGGAATCGGAGACATGGTTTGGAAATGGCGAGCAAAACAAATATGGCATCGGTCTGCGATATACAGCAAGTGACCATCTAAATGCAACAAGATGAACATGCTACAGCACCCAAACATGGCAACCAAATACATGGCAGGGATCCATTCATGATGCTTAACAAAATAGGAACACTAAGCTATGGCCAATTCATCAACTAACAGGTTCAAACAAGCATGGCAAAAATGCAATTGGTAAACAGATCTCAGACTTAGTGAAATTAACACTTGTCTGGTATTTCAGATCAGGTAGCGCACTTTGGAGCATGAAAACTATATGCTACAGGGCCTGAACATGGCAAAGTAAAGCATGGCATGGAGCTACTCAAAGAGCTTAACAAAAGTCCTTTAGTGACCTTGAGCCAAAAGGGATCAGAAAATACAATTGCAAGCATGTGAACATGGCAAAAACATAAACAGATCACAGACTTAGAGAAAAACTGGAGCATGCAAAATCAGATATCAAGTAGGCATGTTTACGAGCTCGATGCACTCACTACAGAGCAAGGCATGACAATCTAAGCATGCACCCAACAAGAATACACATAATACAAGCTAGACATGGCAAGAACAATAACATAGCATGCACGGATCAACTACAACATCCTCGGCAAAATCGCTAACAAGTAGACAATCTGCCCAGATTCACGAAATAGCAAAAGTAGAGCTCGATTGGCTCAAGCTAGAATGCTCCATAATTGCAAACAAAGACATGGATGGATAGAGCACTACAAGATTAACAAAACATCCTTACTGATCATCCTCAGAAGAGGCACGGATCACTAGGAAACAACATGAACATATGGCATATTGATAAGAAAAGCTCAAGGACTTACTGGAAATGCTAAGTCCCTGAAATCAGCATTAACGAATGCAACACTTTGCAAGCTTGTGCTAGTCACCACACACATCACAAAAATACATGAATGGCACCACTTGAAAGATGACAAAGCATATGACAAAACACATGTAGAGCTCATGGGCATATCGTGCACACAATAATCATGGCAAAAATGACAAATATCTAATTGGAGCAGCAGATCTGACAATTATCTCAAATAGCACTCTTCCAACAGCATTTCGGGCATCAAGATGAACTCAAATGAAAATGATGCAATGAGATGAAATGATGTGCTCTCTGAGATGAACATTTTGATATGCTATATGCCCAAAACGGAGCAACAGATGCAAAGTTACGACACGATGAACAAGGGCAAAATATTAGGGTTTCGGGGCAAAAGTCAACCGAGGTGGATCTCAGATCCAGATCCGGATCTCACCGGAGTTACTGTTCATGCACGGAAGCCGAGGATCGTCGGGGAACTTGGAGCTCGCCGGAGACGTTGGAGGGCGCCGGAGGAGGGGAAGAAGGCCGGGGCGGCGGTGGCAATGGCGGTGGCCGGCGATGGTGGTGGACGGCGCGGCG